>NC_080420.1:17625997-18825997 GCF_029873635.1 Malania oleifera | reverse complement strand
AATGAGTCTATGATTGAGTCTGTGAATGAGTCTGTAAATGAGTTTGTGAATGAGTATGTGAATGAGTCTTCAATTGTGAGTGCATACTCAATAATAACACATTATGAAATGAAGAAATGTTCGTCAATAATTTTGTCAATCATCTAAACTTAACTTCAGCACTGTTGTTTATTCATTATAATTGGGTTTCAATACTCCAATCTCCCTTTGGTTGGATGTGCATTATAAGATTCCATCTGCTGTTTATGAAATAATACTTTATTTTGTTTAAGTTGCCAAAATGTTGCTTTGTGCATGCATAAGACCTTTGGTTCTTCTATTTCTGCATGAATTAATCTTCCTCTTTTTAATTGTCTGCAGTGCACATGTATAATACATATGTATATATATATATATATATATATAAATTAACTTCTACATATAAAGTAGCTCTCTCTCTCTCTCTCTCTCTCTCTCTCTCTCTCTCTCTCTCTCTCCGTGTGTTTCACGTGTGTGTTTTTGTATGTATGTTGTGTTTGCTTTTTTGATTATATATTTGTTGAAATCCTAAGTATCCGTAGGAATATGGGGTAAATTAGGAAAGTGGGTAAATGTAGAAGATTGTATATTATTCTGTAGGGAGATTGTTTCCTTGTTTAGAATATTTGATTGTATTATATATTGTAAGATTAGGATGTACGTAATTCATAATTCAAGAAATACAGAAATTCCATTCTGTTTTCATGGTATCAGAGTTAGGGTTTCTAAAACTTAGTTAGCAATGGCAAATGGCGCCGTCAACAGCACAGCTCCATCGTTCGATTGATTCCTTGACGTTTGCTCTCTATCCCAACTGAAAACCGCAGTTGATGGCGGCGGTGGCGACGAGCTTGACGTTGACGTCATCTTCTGGACTGGTGACGCTGACACAAATCAGGCGCACTACCGATGTCATCGCGGGATCCCGTAGGTGGAGAAATTTGGCATCCTAGCTGCATTGCCTGACGATGAGTCAAGGGTGAAGGCCACATCTCCCAGATCTATGCCATCCAAGCGCCTTCGCAACAAGATCGCCGGCTTCTCCACCCACCTCGTGAAGTAGATCCAAAAGGGTCCCGTTCAGGGTATTTCTCTGAAGCTGCAAGAGGAAGAGTGCGAGAGGCGCATAGACTTTGTACTCAACGTCTCCACCATCAAGACCGACGAGATTAAAGTCGACAAGGAGACCATTGACATGCTCGCCGCGCTCAGCATGACGAATCTTCTTAGAGTTAGGAAGGATGAGTCAGTGGCTGCACCGGTGCCGACTGCTCCATTTGGATGTTGGGCCGGCGGACCCGGTAGGAGCATCAACTGTCGTACAGATCAAATCCCCCTCGAACCTCGCAGAGACATCTCAATTCACGAACCAATCGAACCAATGTGCTCAAAAAGACCGGGGAGTGATTTCTCCAACCAGTCAGCGTCGCTTGTGAGTCTCGTTCGCGGTCGCCGGCGACGATGGAGCGCGAGTAGGATGAGAAGGAGAAGAAATGCATTGCGTGGCCAAGAGGAAGAATAGGCAAAGGGAATATCCAACTCTCTGACTCCTTCACGCTAGAGTCTGTTCCTTATGTTCCTAATTTATCTTGCAACTTACTATCCATTAGCCAGTTGACTAAAAACTCCAATTGCTTTGCTAAATTTCTTCTCTCTCATTGTGTTTTTTAGGACCTATTATCGGGGATGACGATTGGTAGTGCTAAGGAGTTTGAGGGACTCTACTACTTTGAAGAGGCTAATGACTCACTCTAAAAATGAGCAGCTCGGAAGCTATCCCAAGTATAAGAGTTCAGTCGTGTAATAATTAGCCCAAGGACCAGATCGTCTCCTCAGGGAATGCAATTTAATTCCAAGCTCGTGTGAGAAGTTTACTGAACATAGCTCAGATTCGGTTTCTGGAATTTTTGAGATTTTTGCAATGGAAATACGTAAATCCTAACTAAAAGATTAACATGGATTAAATGAACTAAATAAACACTAGATTCAGTACCTGAATAACAAAAGAAGCAAACCTGCAATCATTTAACTAAATAAAGACCAGCTATGCTAAATAGTAATTCAAACCCAACCAAATGAAAGTACAGAAGTTTATAATGAGATCAGACAAAATTAAAATCTAACAACCATAAGATCATCAATTAACACCTACTAAAATATAACCCAACAAGATAAAAATAAACTTAACTTAATAATAAACTTAAATAAAATGATGAACTAACACTTGAGGGAAGCAAAACCATTAAAGAAGCATGCCAAATAAAAATCTTAAACATAAACTTAATACCCAAACAAAATATTCAATAACTCAAACTAAAAATATGAAGTAAGACAAACCTTACATGAGAAGTGAGAGAGATTTAAACATGAATTTATTTAATTAAAAAGAAGATTCTCAAATTAAACAAACTATTTTTAAACAAAAATTAATCCAAACTTTGAATAAATTAAAAAATCAACAACAAAATTAAGTCTAGAAAAATTGAATTCAAAGAGAGAGAGAGAGAGAGGAGAGAGAAGAGAGAAAGGAAAAGAGAAAGGAGAAAGGAGCAGGCCGTAAGGAGAGCTCAGGTTCCCACAGCAGCAAAGCTGCTGCTGCTGCTCTCTTCTGCCTCCAGTGCTGCCTCCCTTGCTAAAGCTGCTGCCCCCCTCCCCTCTCAAAAACTAAAGAAAACCTTAAAGAAAACCCTTTAAAGCTACTTTTTAATTGCTGCCCTCAAAAGCCTTTTTTTTTTTTTTTAATGCCTTGCAGCCTCTTGGGTTCCAGCTTCCTTCAGCGCATGGGAAGCCCAATTTCACGTGGTCAAATCACCACAACCGGATCCTCAGCTTACGGGCTTCACGTAGAGCTTCAAGCTTCCTCAAGCCTTGATGGGCCTCTCCAACCGCATGCACGCCTCACGGCCCAGCTGGCTCTTGCATGCACGTAAGTCTTTATGTTGCTGCCAGCCGCTTGGGCTTCTTAACGTGGGTCACGGCCTACCCAGCTACCCGAGACCCCCTTCAACGCATGCATGGGCCATCTACTTTGAACCCCAAGAGAATTCTCACGCATGCTCACGGGCTTCCTTCAGCGCCCAGCTCACGTCAACCTTTGCATGGCTAGCCCACCTTATATTTCACACTCAAGCCCCACATCACGTGCATGCATGGCGTCTCACTTGTCCGCACGTCACGGCCATTCCACGTCTTCACGGACACAGCTTGACTTCCGAAAATTATCCTCAAACATGCACACTTCGACGCGGACATGAGTTCGATCACGTGGCCTCAAACAAATACGTGCATGGCCCATGGTCTCGTGCATGACTTTACGTACGTTTTTAATTTCAATTTTAAATTCCAAAAATTGTCTTGCAATATTAAAACACAAATGCCTGTAAATTTATGAATAAAATAGGATATTTTTATCTCAAGATTATCAAATGAACTAGACGTTAAAAATATTAAACATAATTGAGCATTTAATTAGAATTATAATCTTGAATGCACGATTTTAAACGCATAATTATGCAACTTTGATGCGTAATCACATCCCCCTAACTAACGTTTTGCTAGTCTCTAGAAAAAAACGTGAATGCAATTTAGGGCGATACCCATAGATACGAATTCTAACAGACATTAAATGAATGCACATGCGACCCAACCATACCATTTCACATACAAGAATATAACCACATTGCACACAAGCATACCATTTCGTACACAATTCACGCAACTCCGAAGTAAGTCATTCATGCAAGTTTCATCATTATATATCCATTAAGAACAGTATACTCACATAAAGTTAACTTGCAATTACAATTTAGAGTAAATGAAGCCATATAAATTCGAGTATAAATAGGCAAAATCTCAAGGCATAAGTAATGTGTATGACTCATTACACCCAGGATACCAGTGGATACCTACAGAACAGTCATTTTGACTCGGCCTAACTGGTATACCCTCAAAAACACTCAAAAAGGATGGGTTCTCTCGTCATATGTGAGGAGGAGTGTCATGATCAAACATCCCACATATTGCAAGGAACAAACGCTAAATGTATGAAGTTGACTATTCTGAAAAGGATCCAACTTATTTGTGAGGTGTCGGGTCCTTCACCTTAGCATCTTTTCACCTACTCGCCATATCCAACCAAGACCACCCTAGATCAACTTATTCACAAACCAGGCGTGAATACATCTGAGGTATTAGGCGGTTGAAGAGTCTTCATATGTGGAGAACATGTGTCGTGTCCCTGACTTTTTGTTGTAGTTGTGTGGAGCAGGAATTAATCTTTCACCCCATTCTGGTGCATTTTTATTTATTTATTTATTTTTGCTCATTCTTCAATTTCTTTCTTTTCATGGCCAATTAGGATAATTATTACATTTCTTTTGTTGTCTTCATACCACCCATATGAATTAAGCTCAAACAGTAGTTCATGAACTAAGTCTATTCTAGGGGTGGCTCAGCCTTCACATTTTGAGTAGGCTATAAGACTTAGGTTTGTATCTCCCCACTAGATGTCACCTTTAGGCTAGCAAGTCAAAAATCGAGATTAGTGTACAAAGAGTATCCAAAAAAAAAAGGGAAAGTTGAGTTTCATGAACTCTGAGCTGACGTCAAAAGCTCAAAAGAACGATAAATGACTTAATAGTACCTCACAAGGTGTCAAAGTTGCCACGGGCGCTCTCTCACGTGAACGTGTATTTTCAGCCTCATGAGATACCATGTAAATACAAGAGTTTATATAACCAGATTAACACGAATGAACTACTAATCAACCTACATAGAGTTGCAATTCCTAGATTAGCCATATAAAGAGAAACTACACATAAATAACCCACTATACAGCTTAAGTGTGTAACTCTTAGGTTATATGCAAGTATGTACAGGGTATAAGTCAGTGTTAATCATGGCCTAATAATCCATAATCAAAATTATTTTTTTTTTCAATGTATTTTCTCATCCCCCCCAACTAAAGTGGAACATTGTCCTCAATGTGAAAGCATAAGGAAAATAAAAAAGATGTGCACGGGGGAAGTAGAGCGTACCTGGGTGGAGAAGTAAGGGAAAAGAAAAATTGAAACTTAGGAAAAATGTACATGAGAATTAACTAAAAATAAAATAAGGTAAAACAAAATGAAAAGAAAGGAAAGAAAAAAATCACAGTTTGTCTGGCGGAGGCTCTGGAGGAATTTCATCTGGTGGGTGTAGTTTTATAAATTGAAGACCCACAATGAATCAGTCTTGTTACCTGCACAAAAGTTAGCCTCAAATAAATCAATACGTTATAAGGTATCAGACAAAACATGTGCAGACTGCATTCCTTGTTTTAACAAGAAAGGAACTTTATTTAGTATATTTTCTAGGAAATTCATTTTTTTAAGAACCGGTCTTTGAGGCAAAGTTTTTTAGATCAGTTATTTTTGGTTCTTCAGAAGCATCAACATTAAAATTTTTATTTGGTTCCTTGAAAATTAAACATTCACCATTCTGCTCACCCTCTTTATTGGGTGTACCCATCACCGTACTACTGTAAAGATTTGCTTCAGTATTGCACTCATTGACATTTCCTCCAGTAGGGAGTGACGGTTCCACAACTGCCAATCTCTGAGGATAAGGTACCACAGGTTGGTACTCCTTATTAGTCTCGGCCTCCTTATTAACTGACTTCTTCACTTCTGGGCTCGCTTCCTCTGGTTTTTCTTTGACTTCATCTATCTTAGTTGTAACTTCAGGTGTCAGGACAGATGTTTGTCTGTCAATGAGTATCTCAGGTTGGGAAACTTTTTTCCCACTTCTTGAAGTAATAACGGCCTCTGCTGTCTCAAGATAAACATTATGTATTTGTTTCTTTTGCTGCTGGTATTCTTGAGGATTAGGCTGAGGTTCTACCGGAAATTCCCTTTTTTCTAAGATATTCAACTGCGTGCTCATCTTATTAATGGTGTCCTGCAATTCATTCATGGTTTGAGTATTAATCTGCATAAATTCCTGAAGTGTATTAGCCATTTGTGTTATGCTATCCTCAAAAGACGTCGTCAGTGGAATAGGAGCTTTATTAGATTGAAATCCTGGAAGTGCGTAGCTTTGATAGATCTGCTGTGGTAGATACTGATACAGAATAGCGTCTGGATAATATGTTGACTCATATTTACCTCCACCACTGATTGCGCTAATAGGTTAACTGTCATTGGTGCTTGATAGTATCGTGTATTCCATTGTCGGACACTTTTAGCTGAGTAATCAAAGAATGATAGTGCCTGATCCGGTTCCTTGCTGAAGAGTTCTCTATTGCACATAGTTTGGACAAATTGTTTGCAATCAGGAGTAAGAGTTGTATAAAAATAATTGACTAACCTCCATAATTCAAATCTGTGATGAGGACAAATATTTATTAGATCCTTGAACCTCTCTCAGCAAGTCCGAAAAGTCTCATCACCCTTCTACATAAATTGAATGATCTGTTCCTGCAAAAATTGAATTCTTTGCGAGGGACAAAACTTATGCAGAAATTCATGTTCCATATCAGCCCTATTAGAGATAGAGTGAGGTTTCAAAGAATTAAACCACATTTTGCTTTATCCTTCAAAGAGGAAGTAAATAAACCAAATCTAGTAAATTCATCAGTTCTAGCTCTAGAAAAAAAAAAATTGCAAGTCAACTCAAATTCAGTCAAATGTTGATAAGGACACTCAGTTTCCATCTCGTAGAACTGAGGTATCAATGACGTCCTCCCACGCTGAATCATGAAATTAAGTGCGTCATTAGGTAAACAGTGTAAGATGGTGCAGTAGTGCATGTAGGCTGCAAAAAATCCATAAGATTGTGTGGTGCAGGTGTAGCCATATTTTCTTCAATACTCATTTTTCTTTTCATGAGATGAATTAAAATAACGGGAAATACACTAGTTTGAAACTAAAATTGACATTCCCCCGCAACGACGCCAAAAACTTGGCTCACTCTAAAAATGAGCAGTTCGAAAGTTATTCCAAGTATAGGAGTTCAATCATGTAATAATTAGCCCAAGGGCCAAATCGTCTCTTCAGGGAATGCGGTTTAGTTCCAAACTCGTGTGAAAAGTTTATTGAACATTGTTCAGATTCGGTTTCTGGAATTTTTGAGATTTTTGCAATGGAAATACATAAATCCTAACTAAAAGATTAACATGCATTAAATGAACTAAATAAACGCCAGATTCAGTACCAGAATAACAAAAGAAAATAACCTGCAATCATTTAACTAAAAAAAGACCAACTATGCTAAATAGTAATTAAAACCCAACCAAATGAAAGTACGAAAGTTTATAATGAGATCAGAAAAAATTAAAATCTAACAACCATAAGATCATCAATTAACACCTATTAAAGTATAACCCAACAAGATAAAAATAAACTTAACTTAATAATAAACTTAAACAAAATGATGAACTAACACTTAAGGGAAGCAAAACCATTAAAGAAGCATGCCAAATAAAAATCTTAAACATAAACTTAATACCCAAATAAAATATTCAATAACTCAAACTAAAAATATGAAGTAAGACAAACCTTAAATGAGAAGAGAGAGAGATTTAAACATGGATTTATTTAATTAAAAAGAAGATTCTCAAATTAAACAAACTATTTTTAAACAAAAATTAATCCAAACTTTGAATAAATTAAAAAATCAACAATAAAATTAATTCTGGCAAAATTGAATTTAAAGAGAGAGAGAGAGAGAGAGAAGATAGAAAAGAAAGGAGAAAGGAGCAGGCTGTAAGGAGAGCTCGGGTTCCCACTACAGCAAAGCTGCTGCTGCTGCTCTCTTCTGTCTCCAGCGCTGCCTCCCCTGCTAAATCTGCTGCCCCCCCCCCCCCCTCTCAAAAACTAAAGAAAACCCTACAAAGCTACTTTTTAATTGCTGCCCTCAAAAGCCACCCCCCTCTTTTTTTTTAATGCCTTGCAGTCCCTCGGGTTCTAGCTTCCTTCAGCGCATTGGAAGCCCAATTTCACGTGGTCAAATCACCACAACCGGATCCTTAGCTCATGGGCTTCACGTACAGCTTCAAGCTTCCTCAGGCCTTGATGGGCCTCTCCAGCAGCATGCACGCCTCATGGCCCAGCTGGCCCTTGCATGCACATAAGTCTTCATGTTGCTGCCAGCCGCTTGGGCTTCGTAACGTGGGTCACAACCTACCCAGCTACCCGAGACCCCCTTCAACGCATACATGGGACATCTACTTTGAACCCCAAGAGAATTCTCACGCATGCTTACGGGCATCCTTTAGCGCCCAGCTCACGTCAACCTTTGCATGGCTAGCCCACCTTCTATTTCACACTCAAGTCCCACATCACGTGCATGCATGGTGTCTCATTTGTCCACACATCACGGACATTCCACGCCTTCATGGACACGGCTCGACTTCCGAAAATTATCCTCAAACACGCACACTTCGACGCGGACATGAGTTCGATACGCGGTCTCAAACATATACATGCATGGCTCACGGTCTCGTGCATGGCATCACATATGTTTTAAATTTCAATTTTAAAATTCCAGAAATTGTCCTGCAATATTAAAACACGAATGGCCGTAAATTTATGAATAAAATAGGATATTTTTATCTCAAGATTATCAAATGAGTTCGACGTTAAAAATATTAGACATAATTGGGCATTTAATTAGAATTATAATCTTGAATGCACGATTTTAAACGCCCTAATTACGCATCTTTGACGCGTAATCAGCTAATGTGAGTGAACAATGTAAAACTGCTATTTGTGATTCTGCATCTGTTTCTAGTGATAGTGAAATTTTGTTATGACATTCTAGGATGGTCATCCAAATTTTCAATATCTAAGACGTTTATTTCCTTCTATTTTTTCAAATCAAACGTCTTCAGAATTTCAGTGTGAGTTTTGTGAACTTGCAAAATATCAACGTAATTCCTTTCCTAAATCCACATACAAACCATCCAGACCCTTTACTATGATTTATAGTGATTTATGGGGGTCCTCACGTTCTCTTAATTGCACTCACATGAGATGGTTTGTTACTTTTATTGATGATCATACTCGTATTTGTTCGATTACTTGTTGAAAGATAAAACTGAAGTTCATTCCATTTTCGCTAGTTTCCACTCGATGATTCAAACACAATTCCAAACTCACATTCAAATTCTACGTACTGATAATGGTACTGAATATTTCAATGATATCTTGGGACATTATCTTCAAGAAAATGGAATTGTTCATCAAAGTTCTTGTGTGGATACCCCTCAACAAAATGGGGTTGCTGAACGTAAAAATAGGCATATTCTTGAAGTAGCTCGGGCATTGATGTTCACTACAAACATGAAAAAATATTTTTGGGGTGATGCCATTTTAATAGCTACACATCTCATTAATTGAATACCTAGTCGAGTCCTTTCTTTTGCAACTCCTCTCCAGAAACTCCAAGAATGGTTTCCCAACACTCGGCTCCACTCCAATCTCTCTCTGAAAATCTTTGGATGTACCTCATTTGTTCATGTTCATGCTTACAATTGAGATAAATTGGAACCTCGTGCCATTAAGTGCGTTTTTATTGGTTACTCTCCTACTCAGAAAGGCTACAAATCTTATGATCCTGTCACGAAAAAATTGTATGTTAGCCTTGATGTCACGTTCTTTGAAAACTCTTTACTTCCCAAAGCTTTCTCTTCAGGGAGAGAAATGGAGTGAAGATTGGTTCTTTGATTTCTCTGTTGATGAATCTGTGCCATACACTGAGTCTACTATTACATCATATCTTGAGTCTACCATTGCATCATTTCCTGACCTATCATGCACAAAAGATCACTTAACCTCAGGGGGAGATGCAGAAAAGCAAAATAACACAGAAATACTTGTTTACTCAAGAAAGCCGAACACAAAGAACAGGGAGAATCTCATACCTGAGGCACCAAGAGCGCTGGAACCAGTTATAGCTCTGAGCAACCATGAGTCCACGCCCAATCCCGATCAGGTCATACATGGCCATGAGCTCCCTTCTGATATGCTTGTACCTTATGACATCAATTTACCCATTGAAGTCAGAAAACAAACCAGGTCATGTACTCAATATCCCTGGTCTAAATACATGTCTTATAAAAGCTTGTCTACAAGTTATCGTGCTTTTACCTCTAACCTTGACATGATGAAAATTCCAAAGAATATTCAGGAAGCCCTGAAAATTCCTGAATGGAGGGAGGCTGTCATGGAGGAAATGTAGGCCATGGAGAAAAATGGAACTTGGGACGTTATGAATTTGTCGAGAGGGAAGAAGCCAGTTGGTTGTAAATGGGTCTTCATAGTGAAACATAAAGCTGATGGGATAGTTGAACGATATAAAGCCAGACTCATTGCAAAAGGATTTACACAGACTTATGGCATTGACTACACGAAGACATTTGCACCAGTGGCAAACTTGAATATAGTTCGGGTCCTCTTGTCCTTAACGCTAACTTAAATTGGTCACTATAGTAGCTCGACATTAAGAATGCATTTCTAAATGGAGAGTTAGAAGAAAAAGTCTATATGACGATACCACCAGGTTTCAGTAAGAAAGGTGAAGAAAACAGAGTATGTAAACTTAAGAAGTCCTTGTATGGACTTAAGCAATCTCCCAGAGCATGGTTTGACAGATTTGCAAGAGTAATAAAGAATCAAGGATATTGACAAGGGCAATCAGATCACACTATGTTCTTCCAACAGTTTGAAAGTGGTAAGAGAACAATTCTGATAGTGTATGTTGATGATATAATCCTAACTGGGGATGATACAGTAGAGATGGAAAGATTAAAGAAAGTCCTAGCTACTAAGGTTGAAGTTAAGGACTTAGACAAATGCGGTATTTCATGGGAATGGAAGTTGCTAGATCAAAAAAGGGTATCGGTGTCTCTCAGCGAAAGTATATCACTAATCTCCTAACTGAAACTGACATATTTGGATGCAAACCTAGTGAAACCCCGATTGAAAGAGTAAAGAGGGTCGAAGATTGCAGAATACCAGTTGAAAAGGAGAGGTATCAGATATTGGTTGGTAAGCTAATCTACCTATCACATGCCAGACCCGATATTGCATTTTCGGTAAGTGTGGTAAGCCAACACATGCATTCACCAAAAAAGGCTCATGTAGATGCTGTGTACAAGATCCTCAGGTACCTTAAGGGCTCTCTGGGCAAATGATTCTTCTTCAATAAATGTGAAAGCAAGGAAGTAGAAATTTTTACAGATGCAGATTGGGTAGGATTAGTGGAAGATAGAAGGTTTACCACCGGATATTGCACCTTTGTATGGGGAAATTTGGTTACTTGGAGAAGCAAAAAACAGAATGTAGTGGCTCGAAGTAGTTCTGAAGCTGAATTCAGGGCAGTTGCACAAGGAATATGTGAAGGACTATGGTTATGGAAACTCTTGGAAGAGCTACAGACTCCGGTGAAATTTTCTATCAAACTCTATTGTGACAACAATGCAGCCATCAGTATCTCTCTCAATCCAGTTCAACATGACAGGACTAAACATGTGGAAGTGGACCGGCATTTTATCAAAGAGAAGGTTGAAGAAGGAACCATCTGTATGACTTACATACCTACCAAGGAACAAACTACAGATATCTTTACTAAAGGGTTAGCACGAAAAAATTTTGATGATTTCATTAACAAGTTGAAGATGATTAATATCTATGATCCAGCTTGAGGGGGAGTGTTGAAATCCCGAGTATTCGTGGGAATATGTAGTAAATTAGGAAAGTGGATAAATGTAGAAGATTGTATATTATTCTGCAGGGAGATTGTTTCCTTGTTTAGAATATTTGATTGTATTATATATTGTAAGATTAGGGTGTACATAATTCAGAATTCAAGAAATACAGAAATTCCATTTTGTATTCAATATCTCAATCACAAACACCTCCTATATGAGGTGGTGCTGTTGCTTTGGAACCTTGGTTCGGGCTTCCTATGTATATTCTTGATAGACGTTCACTTTAATCATGAGAGAACTTTAATCCCAGCATGAAAGAATGTTTTTCTCAAAATACTTTTAATATGCCTAAAATTTCATTATTTTAGATCAAATAGGGATGGAGTTCATTGTTTAATTTTTCCGGCTTCTTGGGCATTGTTTGGAGAAAATAAGATATTTAATATTTTTCGTAATTTACAAGTTACACACACACACACACACACACACACGTGTATGTAAATTTGTAATTTAAATAGATTCTTTAAAATTTTGACCCTTCTGCATCTTCAACATACTTGTACCATCTCCTTTTTTGAATACTTGTGGTGTTGCAGTCATTTCTTGGTTTTTTGTGTGCCTAGAAGTAGAGAGGATTGTCTATAAATTACATATTCATTACTCGGCTTTTAACTCTACTTTTTTTATTCCCCCTTTATGGTTGGTTTCGCATTATGTTTGTTGGACTGCCACTTTACCTAAAAGATTAAACTCATTAGGTGAGGCTTAAGAATGGTTTTAATGTCTATCTAACGCAACTCACACTTAAAAGTCCATTGGGCTTGAAGAGTGGATAAATCACGGGCCGACCATACCTTGTGCTGTCATTTTAGTGTTAATTAGTAGAATAGAGTAGGTGGTGTTTGAACTTTGGACCTCTTGGTCTTAGAGGTCACCACTTTACCTAAAAGCTTAAGATTTTGAGCCAACAATTAATGCAAATCCTTAACATTCCCGTCCATGTGCAGCGCAATTGCATGTGGAGAGGTAGACAAATGATAGTTGAGACCCATTATCGGGGACTAAGACAATTTTAACAAATTGGCAGTAAATGCAAGCACCAAGAGTAGAATGCTGTACTACTTGGAAACTATAGCTTTGATACCATGTCAAAGAACCAATTCACCTTAAGGCTTTAGCTTGTTGGGTAAGGCTTGCCTTGGAAGGGTTTTAATATATATCTAACAATGTTAAATTGGACAATCTAGTGCTACTCTATGCGCAGCTCTTTGTGTTCACTTCGTCACTGTAAAGCATCTGGGGAGGAGAAAAGAAGTCCTGGTGTTAATCTTTACATGCATAGGTCGTTTGGTGGGTGGGCAGTGTGTGTTATATATGTTATATCTTTCATTAGTGTTGTGCAGGATTGTCATGAATTGTATCATGTTAAAGCTTGATATACATTGTTGGCCCACAACCTAACAGCTTAAGCTTTTGGGTAAAGTGGTAATCTAACATGGTATTAGAGTTGGTTACCAGGAGGTCCTGGGTTCTAGTCTTGTTGCCCGCAATTTAAAAATAAAATAAAATGTTGCATTCCTTATTATGTGTGCTATTTATCATGTGTTTATCTCTCCACGTGCTGTCGGGCTGCACGTGCGGGGGAGTGTTAAAGCTTGATATGCATTGTTGGCCCACAACCTAACAGCTTAAGCTTTTACGTAAAGTGGTAATCTAACATATCATCTTTTTTTATTTGCTATATTTTGAGTCTTATATGTATTTGATGTTTATATTTGAAGAATCTCATATGTTGCAACAATTCAAATTTTCTTGTAGGAGTACTTCCAAACAACTTACAATTTTTTGGATCTATCTCCACATGCTTTAATCCCCATGCATGGGAGAGTGAACTTGTGGCCAAAGCACATGCTTTGTGCATATCTCAAGTATGGTACACAATTATTTTTTTCTGTTTTCTTCTCATGACCATGCTAAATATATTTATGAGTTCTACTTAATATTTATGTTTCAACCATCCATAAGCAATTCATGTTGGATTTCGAAGAATGATTTGTTACTTTGCTTTCCCTCTAATATTTCAAACATAACATTTATCCACTTCATGTACCCTGTTTAGTCCAAGCCAAGATATGATGCGGCAAAAGATGCTCACCTCTCCTTGGCAAAAGGACAGAGACCTCCCTTGAGTTTTTAGAAATCCTGTAGACCTCTATTGACATTTGATTTCCAGGAAACTCATACCCCCCCTCCATTTATTTACTGTCAAGTAGCCTGGTAAAAATTTCAAAAAATTAAATGTTGAGGGAGGTTCGTGGGATTTTTGAAACATTAGGGAAAGTCTGCATCTTTTTGCTAAATCTCAAGTGGTTGTGTCTTTTGCCATAGAGTATAATTTATAATACTAGGATTGGTGTGGGTGCAAAATGGATTTGGAGTCAGATTTTTTGTCTAGATATTAGGTTTGCTTGGCTGTAACTGATAGTCTAATGCTTCCATGTGATGTACGTACAGAGGCTTTGCATTTTCATTGAACTATTAAGATCAGCTATCAAAAATGAAAAACCTTCTTGTTTACATCAGACAAATTAACATACTGATGTAGGACAAGGAGCAAGACTGTGGGAAGATCCTTGTTGGAGAATAATTAAGAAGAGTTGGGTCAAGGAATGGTTGGGTTTAATTAGTACTTTATTATGCATTTAGTTTAATTTGTATAATATTATGTGTATTTTGGGGGTTTGTTTGTAATATTTGTGTAAAGTATGGGGTTTTTTTTTTTTTTTTTGGTAATTCATGTAGTTTTAGGGGCATGTGTGTAATTTTATGTGTTTAGGCTTTCTTATTATAGTGTGTGAAAGCCATGTTGTAAGTTAGTTGTTGATGAGTTTGACTTGGAAGTGATCGAGTTCCCCCTGGTATCCCCTCTCTCCTTCCTTCCCCTTTCTCTCATCTAATTTCTCCATGGCTGCAGAACCTTGATGCTGCCCCTGCATCATTTGGTATCAAAGCCCAACTTTGATCTCCATTCTTCCATTTCAATCCCCCCATTGCCCCCTTCTCTCTTTTCTTCTGCCCTGTTCTTCGCCCTCTCTTCTTCTTCTTTCCTTCTCTCCTTTGTTCTGTAACTTCTTGCTTCCTATCTGCTGCTTCTTCTTCTTTCTTCTCTTCTTGTTCTCTAGCTATCCGTCCACCCTTTCTCCCTCACTCTTCTCCTCCTCTTCTTCTTCCTTTTCTTCTTCTTTCTTTTCTCTATTATGTTCTCTCTCACCCCTCCATTATCTCCATAATCTCTCTTTCTCTGTTACTCTCTTATCTCATCATTACTGTTCTGAAATTTCAGTATTAAAAAAAAACAAAAAATTCCATAAAGCAGTTTCTGAATTTTTTCTAAAATTCCAGCTTTGTCCTCATTTGCTTGAACACTACTTTGCAGCCACCATCCTGCAACACCACACATACCATCAAAGACAGAACAGCCTGATGCCCCTTTCCCTACAATTTCATTGCTTCTGATAGTCTCACGCGCCAGCCAAAAGGATTCCAGCTGTTGGCCTTCAACAATCCCTAATGTCTTGTGTTTTTCTCATCACAGCAGCTCCACCACTGTGCTCCCAACCCACTGATCTGCACTTGCCTGTTCATCTCCGGAATCTCACTGCTGGTGACTCACGTGCTCCATGTGCCTGTGAAGCGCATGAGAAAGTGTCCCAGAGTCTTCTGCAATTTCCTGTCTCGCTAGAAATTGCCTGCAGGCACGATATTTTGAGTTTCTCCATGATAATTTGATCTGCAGCTTGATATTTGATTGCGGACACAATATATTGCAAGCAAGCGCAATAATTTGGCACGAAACCTAGAAATTGTCGCTGCCAGCATAAAAAAATCAGGTTTTTTTTTTGCTGTAATTTTTGAGTTTTCTACGTGAATTTGTTACAATCAATATCAAGGTGAATTAAAGATAGTTTTTGAGAAATTGGGAGTAGGGCTTGAGGGAAATTGTGTTGAAAGGCTGTTGGTGATATAAACCTGCAGCATATATATATTTGTGTGTGTGTGCGCGCGCGCGTGCATAAATTCAGCAACATGATGACAAATTATAGGACAAAGGAATGCCATTTATCATACCTTGGGCAAAATTTCAAGCTCTTCAACACCCTTCTCAATGGCAAAGAAAAGGTTTGCAAAATCATTATTGAGGGAAGATGTCCAATGAATGTGGCTTCCATAAATGGAGTCACTCGAATGCAGCTTCATCTGGTATCTGGGTTAATAACTCTACTATACATGTTAGCGAGAGATGTTTGGTTCCTATCCAAATGGGTGAATATTTGGCTCAAGTTTGGTTTGATATCATACCTATTAAGATTGGCCATGTACTCCTTGTTCCTCCTTGGTTGGGTGGTTTGGGTGTGACTCAAGGACATGAGAACACATGTCTTCCACTATAATGGAAAGAAAATCATTTTGAAGCCTGCTCTACCAACCAACTGGGACAAAGAATATGAGATTATTGATCATGTCAAAGTTACTCAACTTGAAGACACTACAAGCAAGGCAATGAATGTGTTTGAAGTTATTCAGAGTCTTTCAAACATTTCTATTGTAGAGTTTGTCATCCCCAATGAGTTCATTGATGCTAATTATCAAGTCAAGTCTATGGTTGCCAATGGAACATGGCTTCTTATCTCATTCAAGTGTTGGTTTTCGAAGAGTCCAAGTTTGCTTCTCCCTTTTGATCCTCCAACATTTCAAAATTTGAGGCCAAATTTCTCTAGCGGGGGGAGAGTTGATGTAGGACAAGGAGCAAGATCGTGGGAAGATCCTTGCTGGAGAATAATTAAGAAGAGTTAGGTCAAGGAATTGTTAGGTTTAATTAGTAGTTTATTATGTATTTATTTTAATTAGTATAATATTATGTGTATTTTGGGGGTTTGTTTGTAATATTTGTTTTAAGTATGAGTTTGTTTGTAATCCATGTAGTTTTAGGGGCATATGTGTAATTTTATGTGTTTAGGATTTCTTCTGAATAGTGTGTGAAAGCCATGTTGTAAGTTACTTGGTGAATTTGAATTGGAAGTGAACGTGAGTTCCCCCCTCGTATCTCCTCTCTTGCCCCTTTCCCTTCCTCTCTTCTAATTTTTCCATGGCTGCAGAACCTTGATACTGCCCCTGCATCACATACTTGTATGCCATTACCCACTTTTAAACTAAACTCAAGGATTCGTACTTGATCTTTCTGCATCTTGGAACAAATGATAGGCATATTGGCATGAACAAGAACCTGATCTAGCATAGTTCATTATTTTCAGGAATCGCAGAAATAGAGAGCTGTCCATCTTGAAAGCCATAGAGAATGGTGCCAATACATTGTTTGACATAGTGTCAAAAACATATCTTGATGTTGATTCCAAGCTTTGGATTCCTGCTTCATCAAATGTGATGCTTCATGTGGAACATCTTGCTATGCAGAATAAGTTACCAGAGGTAATATTTTCTAGTTTCCTTACCAAATTTTTGTCTCATTTGAAAATTTGCAAAATTTTATCATCTTTCATGCGCATATCTGAGTTGCAAAATTTTCATTTCAATTGGTATTGGTATAGAAATGCAAAAGAAAATAATATACATTGCATACGTACATACATACATACATACATACATACGCAAGCACACACACACTTGTGCGTGCGCACACACACACACATGCTTTTCTTTCATTTTGTTTGTTTATTATCTATCATTGAACATGTTAGTTCTGCCAAAAATATGAATGAGACTTCTATTTTTATAATCTGAAGGACCTGAACTAATTATCACAGGATGTTTGTTAGTTTTGCTGAAAATATGAATGAAACTTCTACTTTTATAATCTGAAGGACCTGAAATCATTGATACAGTGGGGTTAAATGGGGGTTGACCCCTTTTCGCTTCAAGAACTTGTGGCTAAAGCATGATGGCTGCGGGGACCTTGTCAAACTGTAGTGGTCAATGCTACAGATAAAAGGAAAGGGAAATCTAGCTTGTGCTAGCATCAAAACTGAAGGGGCTGAAAGAAAAGCTAAACGTGTGGAACAACAGGACCTTTGGAGATATACAAGCAAAAAAAAACTGCTATTCTTAATGGAGTTCAAAGATCTTGATGAAGTGATGAACATAAGCTAGGTCAAGGGCTTAATGCTGGCAAAAGGGCCAAAAGAGAGTCACTCAGGAAAGAATTGACCAAGGTTATTAGCCTAGGAGAGATTTCCTGGAGACAAAAATCTAGAGCCTTATGGCTCAAGGAGGGTGATTGGAATATTAGATTCTTCCATCGGACAGTGAATGCCCAATGCAGATTGGATACCATTTCCAGCATTAAGATTGGGGAGAACACCTAAGCAGAGGAAGAGGAAATCAAAAAGAGCACCTTTGAGTTCTATAAAGTCCTCTTCTCTGGATCTGAAGACGGTAGACATGTGGTGGATGGTATCAACATTAGATCTCTTAGCTCTTCCACTGTGGAGTGGCTAGAGAAACGCTTTGTAGAAGCAGAAATCCTTCAAGGAGTTGGAGATTGAAAGCACCTGGCCTCGATGGTTTCTCTTTGTCTTTCTTTTAGTTAAATTGGGAAATTCTCAAGAAAAAACGTAATCAATACCTTTTAGGAATTATTTAGATCAAGCAGATTTGTGAGCAGCATTAATGCCACTTTTTAATCTTGATTCCAAAGAAAATGGGCGCTGTCAACATCAAGGATTTTCTCCTAATCAGGTTGGTGGGAAGCATTTATAATATCCTTGCCAAAGTTCTCTCTACAGGGATCAAAAGAGCCATTCCAGGAGTCATTGGGCAGTTCCAGCATGACTTTGTACCTGGAAGATAGATCATGGATGCTGCCCTTATTACTAATGAAGTTTTGGATTCTTATTAAAGGAAGAAATGGTGTGGTGTTTGAGCTCAGCATGGAGCTAGCCTTTGACCACATCAACTGGAACTTTCTCCTTCACCTTGCAAGGAAAATGGGCTTCAGGGAGTGTTGGTGCAGCTGGGTTGCTCAATGCATCAATACTAAAAACTTCGTAGCGCTCATAAATGGCTGTCTATCTGATCTTTTCCCCCTCCAGAGGTTTGAGACAAGGGAATCCTTGTTTCCCTTCTTGTTCATTGTGGAGATAGAGGTGTTGAGCCTCATGCTGAAGAAAGGTATCGAAGGAGAGCTCATTAATGGTCTCAGAGTGGACAAGAATGGAAGGTCCATGGAACTGTCACATCTTCTGTTCGTGGATGATATTATTATTTACTGTGTGACCTCCTCCATATTCTCAATCTGTTATGCATTTTTGCAGGGTTTGAGACCATATTGGGCTTGAAGTGAATATTGGAAAAAGTGAACTTATTCTGATTGTTGAAAGTACAAGAGGGCCTTCCCTTGCTGGCCTTCTGGGATGCAAGATGGGATCTTTCCTGTCAATTATCTTGGGCTCCCTCATGGAGCCAATTTCGAAGATTGAGGAGTGTAGCATGGTAGAAAATGAATTTCTTGTCTAAAAGTAGCAGAGTCATGCTTATTAGAGGTACCTTGACTAATCTTCTCGTCCATTTCATGTCTGTCTGTCCTCTACCGGCTTCAGTTGTCAAGAGACTTGAAAGAATTCAGAGGAAGTTCTTATGGGAAAGTGTGGGGGTAGAATTCAAATTCCACCTTTTCAAATGGAGCATGGTCAAACAACCTATTTCACCTTGAGGCTTGAGGCTGAAGTCCCTTCACACTTACAATAAATCATTTCTTGGGAAATGGTTATGGAGATTCATGAAAGAGCAAGACAATCTTTGGTGGGGAATGATAGCTTCCAAATATGGGTTGGAGCATAATGGATGGATTACTAAGGCTGGCGGAGGACCATATGGTGTAGGGGTGTGGAAATTCATCAGGAAAACTGAGATGACTTCTTCCCTTCTATCAGATTTCAAGTTGGGGATGGGGAGAACATTTACTTTTGGCTTGATGTGTGGCATTACTGAGAGGGCCTAAGTGTTTTGTTTCCTGCCATCTACACCTTGCAATTATCTGGTGTCTTGGAAAGAAAGTAACAGTACAGGGTTCAAAACCCTATTGTGCTGCTTCAAACTAAAAGAGCGATGGATTAATGCGCTTTCTAGCTGGCATAGTAGGATTGTAGTGAATGAGCATAATGTAATTTTAGATTTCTGCATCCTGCTGAGGAGGGATGACTGTGTGTTACGCTGGATTGGCATCCCATTGATGCCCTTATAATAAAATTCTTCTACTGATAAAAAGAAGGATTTGGTTATTTCACTAGTAAGCTGACTTCATTGAATTTTTCCTCCTAGAAAATGAAGTTGATAGTTTTCTATGATTGAAATGGACTTGGTTATTTCACAAGAAAAAAAAGGTGGTAAGGACCTTATTTTTTAAGAGATTTTTATTGAAGAAGTAGCTTCAACATATTTTACTTACATTTGTGGGTTTCTCTAAAATAGTCTCATAATGGCGTGGAGTAGATATAAGAAAACCTGCAATACTTGTGAGAGAATTCTATCCATTGATGATTGGTGTGTTCTTGTTGGATGCCAGTCAATGCAACACTTATGGCTGACATGTTTTAGGATATGGTGATTCCCCAAACTTTTGATACTATTTTATCTATGTTTGAGTGCAATAATACAATTGCATGCTGTTGGGCACTGAGTGCGTTTTGAGTATTAATGCTTGGAACATATTAAAACTTCTCATCTGAAAACCCTACTTAGAAACACCAAGGATGGTTAGTGGTATTTACTTGGTAATAGGGAGTGCATTTGAATCATTCTAGGCTATCATATTCTAGTTGAACTTGAGAAATTAGAGATTCTTTTTTGTGTTTGAAATCTGAATATTTTAGGAGTTTTAGTTAATTTGGGGTTGCTTTTGGATATTTTAGTTCTTTTGGGTTTATTTTGATATTTAATTATTTTTGGGAATTATTATATTATTTTTGATTACTTATTATTATTGATATAATTATTTTTTTAATAAGTTGCTGTCATTTAGTTTGCGGGATCTAAGATGCACTCTGGATTGATGTTCTTTGGAGTTCTAGAATGGGATATTTGGAATATTTTGTTTGGTTTGCATTATAAGATTCTTGAGAATGTGCACAAGATACAGAGATACCTATGTCCATATATGGTTCAACGTGGGAATCTTGTTTGGAATTTCAACAAGATTACTAAATACTCTTGTAAAATCTCTATTAAAAATAGTTATATTTTCATAATTTATGAAGAGATTTATTATAATATATCATATTGTACTATATATTATAGGATTATAATATTATATATGTAGAAATCCTGAAGATTATTAGAGAATTCTGAGAATAAAAGGTTCAATAATACGAGAGATTGTATAGGGATTTATTGGGCAGATTTTATGCATTTATTTTAGGAATTCTTTCCTTGTTAATATGTGATTGTATTATATACAGAGAGATGTGGTTGTACAAAAATCAATTCAAGAAATACAGAAATTATTCATTCTGATTTCATGTTATCAGAGCTAGAAGAGTAACCCTGGCTATCAATGGCAGAAACCGCCAGCCAAAGCAGAGGCTCGATGACCTCTTAATCTCACAAAAGGGAGATCAAAGCCATCTCCACCGTAGACTCAATAGGACTCGACAACTCGTCCTTCCAGCTAATGGTGGAGAAGAAGAATGGAAAAAACTACCGCGAATGGGCACAATTGATCAAACTTGTGATCGATGGCAAGCAAAAGTTGGGATTTCTTACTGGCGAGACATGGAGACCTACCCCAACAGAACCTGCCGCCCTTCGGAAATGGAAATCAGAGAACTCCATGGTCATGGCGTGGCTGATAAACTCCATGAAGCCGTTGATCGGGAGGACCTATCTCTTCCTGCCTTCGGCGAAGGACATTTGTGACGCTGTCTGTGAGACCTACTCCGATGTTGAGAACTCGTCTCAGATCTTCGAGCTTAAGACAAGACTATGGCAAATGAAACAGGGAGAAGGGGAAGTTATCGAGTATTATATGGAGATGTCGGCTCTATGGCAGGAACTCGAACTGAGTTTCGAAGAAGAGTGGGAATGCCCGGGAGATAGTGTTCGATATAAAAAACGCTTCGAAAATGAACGGGTGTTTGAGTTTCTTGCTGGTTTAAATTGGACCTTTGATGATGTCCGTGGAAGAATTCTAGGTCGTCGTCCCTTACCATCAACACACGAAGTTTTCTCAGAAGTGAGACCAGAAGAAAGTAGGCGTAAGGTGATGCTGAAGGAGACAGTCTTTACTGATCATACTGGACCAGAAATGTCAGCCTTGGTATCTTGAGGGACTATTCCAGGATCTAGTTTAAGACGACAGAAAGGACGCCCTTGGTGTGAACATGTTGAAAAACTGGCCACACTAAGGAGACGTGTTGAGACATACATGGGAAACCAGCTGACTGGAAGCCACAGCAAGGCAACAAAAATTGTGGCTACCAAACCACGGTTGACAAACAAGTCGAAAGACCTCAAAGGGAGAAAAGCAGTAATAATTCCAATTCAAGTGGTGCATTTAACTCTGAGCAGTTGGAACAACTCTACAAAATGTTCTCTACCTTTCAGACTTTGGGTCAGTCTTCCACAAATATTTCTTCAGGTTCTTTAGCTTAAAGAGGTAATTTTTTGCAAGCCTTGAGTATAAATTCTAGACCCAAAATTCCTTGGATTATTGATTCTGGTGCTTCTGACCACATGACCGATGCTTATCATCTTTTTTCATTATATTCACCCCGTGCTAGAAACTTGAAAGTTAAAATTGCAGATGGATTACTCTTGTCTGTCACAGGAAAAGGGTATATCCGACTCTCTGACTCCATCACACTGGAGTCTGTTCTTCATGTTCTTAATGTATCCTGCAACTTACTATCCATTAGCCAGTTAACAAAAAATTCCAATTGTTTTGCTAAATTTTTTCCCTCTCATTGTGTTTTTCAGGACCTATCATCGGGGAAGACAATTGGCAGTGCTAAGGAATATAAAGGACTCTACTACTTTGAGGAGGCTACTGTGAGTGAACAATGTCAAATTGCTAGTTGTGATTCTGCATCTGTTCCTAAGGATAGTAATATTTTGTTATGGCATTTTAGAAAGGGTCATTCCAATTTCCAGTATTTAAGACAGTTATTTCCTTCCATTTGTTCGAATAAAACATCATTTGACTTTCAATGTGAAATTTGTGAAATTGCAAAATATCATCGTACTTCTTTCCCAAAGTCCAAATACAAACCAACCTCTCTATTTATAATGATTCACAGTGATGTAGGGGGCCCATCTAACACTCTCAATCGTACCCACACAAAATGGTGTGTTACTTTCATTGATGATCACACTCATATTTGTTGGGTATACTTGTTGAAAGACAAAACTGAAGTGCGTTCTGTGCTTATCAATTTTCATTCCATGATTCAAACACAATTTCACACAAAAATTCAAATTATGTGTACAAATAATGGCACTTAATATTTTAATTGTATTATGGGAAATTATTTACAAGAACATGGAATAATACATCAAAGTTCATGTGTTGACACACCCCAACAAAATGGGGTTGCCGAACGGAAAAACAAACATATCCTTAAAGTAGCTCGTGCATTGTTGTTTACTACAAATATGCCAAAAATGTTTTGGGGGGATGCCATTCTCACAGCTACATTTCTCATCAATAGAATGCCTAGTTGAGTTCTCTCTTTTGCTTCACCTTTTCAAAAATTCCAGGCATTTTTTCCAAACTCTCGTCTCAACTCAAATCTCTCTCTAAAAGTGTTTGGTTGTATTGCTTTGTCCATATACATCATCGACATAAGCTGGATCCACACGCTCTCAAGTGTGTCTTTCCTGGCTATTCTCCTACCCAAAAAGGGTACAAATGTTATGATCCTGCAACAAAAAGGGTATTCGTTAGTCCCGATGTTACTTTCTTTGAAACTACTCCTTACTTCAAAAAACCCTCGCTTCAGGGGGAGACTGTGGGTAGTAAAGAAGCTCAAGTTTTGGATTTCAATGCCTTTATTACTGCAACTGAACTTGTCCCGAACATTGAACCTATTACTGCAATTGTCCCAAACACTGAGCTTGTCTTGAAAAATGCTCCTAACCTACCAAATATAGAAGAAAACTTGAATTAAGGGGGAGATGCAGGAAAACAATATAACAAGGAGATTCTTGTCTACTCAAGAAAGTCAAAATTAAAGGACATAGAGAATCTCATACCTGAAGCACCAAAAGAGTCGGAACTAGTGATAGATCCAAGCAACCATGAGTCTTCATCCACTCCTGATCAGGTAATGTCTTCAAGTAACCTGGAGTCCTCTTTTGATAAACCTGCATAGGATGATCTCAATTTACCCATTGTAGTCAAAAAACAAACTAGGTCATGTACTCAATATCCCTGGTTAAAATACATGTCTTATAAAAGCCTGTCTACAGAATATCATGCTTTTACTTCTAACCTCGACAGGATAAAATTTCCAAAAAATATCCAGGAAGCATTGAAGATTCCTGAATGGAGGGAAGCTGTAATGGAGGAAATGTAGGCTCTAGAAAAGAATGGAACTTGGGACGTTATAAATTTTCTGAGAGGGAAGAAGCCAGTTGGTTGTAAATGGGTCTTCACAGTGAAATATAGAGCTGATGGGATAGTTGAACATTATAAAACCCGACCTATTGCAAAAGGATTTACATAGACCTTTGGCATTGACTACACGGAGACATTTGCACCAGTGGTGGTAAAATTGAATACAGTTTGGATCCTTCTGTCCTTGAAAGCCAACTTGGATTGGCCATTGCAGCAATTGGACATTAAGAATGCGTTTCTAAATGGCGAGTTAGAAGAAGAAATCTACATGACGATACCTCTAGGGTTCAGTAAGAGAGTTGAGGAAAATAGGGTATGTAAACTCAAGAAGTCCCTGTATGGACTCAAGCAATCTCCTAGAGCATGGTTCGACAGGTTTGCGAAGGTGATAAAAAACCAAGGATACCGACAAGGGCAATCAGATCACACTATGTTTTTTCATTAGTCTTAAAGCGGTAAGAAAACAATTCTGATTGTCTATGTTGATGATATAATTCTAATTGGAGATGATATAGTGGTGATGGAAAGATTGAAGAAAGTCCTAGCTGCTGAGTTTGAAGTTAAAGACCTAGGTCAAATGAGATACTTCTTAGGAATGGAAGTTGCCAAATCAAAAATGGGTATCAGTGTCTCTCAGCGAAAGTATATCCTTGATCTCCTAGCCGAAATTGGCATGCTTGGATGCAAACCTAGTGAAACACCCATTGAAGCAGTAAAAAGAGTTGAAGACTGCGGAATATCGGTTGAAAAGGAAAGGTATCAGAGATTGGTTGGGAAACTCATCTATCTATCACATACCAAACCCGACATTGCATTTGCAGTTAGTGTGGTAAGCCAACATATGCATTCAACCAAAAAGACTCACCTAGATGTCATGTACAAGATCCTTTGGTATCTCAAGGGTTCTTCGGGCAAAGGACTCTTCTTCAAGAAGTGTGAAAGCAAGGAAGTAGAAGTTTTCACAGATGCAGATTAGGCAGGATCAACAGAAGATAGAAGGTCAAACACCGGATGTTGCACCTTTGTATGGGGAAATTTGGTGACTTGGAGGAGTGAAAAATAAAATGTAGTGGCTCGAAGTAGTGCTGAGGCTGAATTCAGGGCAGCTACACAAGGGATATGTGAAGGACTGTGGTTACGGAAACTCTTGGAGGAGTTACATGTCATGGTAAAGTTCCCTATCAAACTCTACTGTGATAACAAAGCAGCCATTAACATCTCTCTTAATCCCGTCCAGCATGACAGAACCAAACATGTAGAGGTGGACAGACACTTTATTGAGGAAAAGATTGAAGAATGAACCATTTGCATGACCTATGTTCCTACCAAAGAACAAACAACCGACATTTTCACCAAAGGACTACCTCGACAAAGTTTTGATGATTTCACATACAAGTTGGATATGACCGACATTTATGATCCAACTGGAGAATCTCGAAGATTTTTAGAGAATTCCAAGAATAAATGGTCAATAATATGAGAGATTGTATAGGGATTTATTGGGCAGATTTTATGCATTTATTTTAGGAATTCTTTCCTTGTTAATATGTGATTGTATTATATATAGAGAGATGTGGTTGTACGAAAATCAATTCAAGAAATACAGAAATTATTCATTCTGATTTCAATATAATATTTTAATCAATTTTGTTACCATATTGTAATATGATAACCTAATATAGTAGTGTGTTGTAATAATATACCGTATAACCAAGCATATTATTATATTATTTTATTAATTAATAGAAAAAATTGGGTGGATTTTTGAGAAACTACATAAAAGTTTGAGCAGCAGTTGAAAGTAAGGCTAAAGGCTTATGTAAGCAAGAAATACACCATCTGTCTTGAAGTCTTAAGAGGTTATTTGTGAGAAATTTCAGACAAGTTAAATAAATGTGCACCTGCTTATTGCACGAATATTGCAGTCCTTTGTGCTTTGGATATTCAAGTAAAAAATGTGGGAGTTCGTCTTCCTCGTGTAGTCAGATGGTGTAAACTTGGGATAGGTTGGGTTAAGTTGAATGTGGATGGGAGTTGTAGAGGTAACCCAGGTAATTGTGGTGGTGGAGGCGTGATAAGAGATGAAAAAAGTTTATTTAAAGCAGCTTTTTCCTCATTATTGGGTTATGGAACAAATAACATGGCTGAATTGAAGGCGATTATTTTAGGGATTAATCTGTGCAAAGATCTCGGATTTGATCAAGTGGAGATTGCATGTGACTCTGCTTTGTTGGTTCAGTGGATAAATTTTGGGAAGTGCTCGGTTTGGAACTTATGGAATTTGTGGGAAGAGCTTATGCTAGCATTGAGAGGCATACAGTTCAAAGTGGAACATGTTTACAGGGAGGCGAATAAAAGTGCAGATTTCTTTGCCAAACAGGGTGAATCTGGTATTTCTCGATCATATAGTTGTCAGGATGATCTTTCTAAGCAAGTCAGGGAAATTATTCGATTGGATTTGTTGGGTTTTCTTTCTTTGCGCTAATGATGTTTTTGTGTTATCTTTTGGAGTTTTGTTTGTTTTCCACTTATAGTTGTTTAGTTCTTAGTTTTTTTTGTTTGGTTGCTGGTCTTTGGTTTTTTGGTTTGATTTATGTTGGTTAAGTTAGTTTTAGGGTCTTGGAGTTTGCTTTTGTTGTCCCATTGTCACAAGATTGGAACCACGGTATTTCTCCGCCATAAGTGAGGGGTTTTCTAATAAAGCTAAGAGGTGCCGCCCTCTTTTACCAAAAAAAAAAAAGAAAAAAAAGAGAGAAATTCTGAGTTTTCATTGACAAATTGGTGGGCTTAAGGAAAGACTTCTTGTAATTACATATAGACCTTGATTTGTGCTCATACTCGCTTGAAATTTAATTTGATGTTTCCTATCTGATTAGCAAGCTTGTGAATTTACACTAGTATCATACTTTTGTGTGTTCTTTATTCTTGCTGTTCAATATACAGGAAAAATAAAATTCAGCGCCTTGCTTCTTGTATCAAATCTTTTTTCCCTTTTCCCTCATCCTTGAATACCTGTCCTCTGTTTATTTGTTCCAAGAAAAAAAAAAAAAAGCCTTTTGGCTCATTTGTTTTGTTTTGTTTTTTTTGTTTTTGGCAATTCTCAACAATTCACCATCTGATTTTGATTGTTATTCAAACTCATTATTTCTTTAAAAGTTTTATTTTTCTTAGACTTCAAATTTTTCATAATGCAGTACTGACATTTTGGAGGCTGAAAAGAGCATATGCCTCTGCTCATCTGTGTGTGTGCGCGCATATGTGCACGAAATATATAGGGATTTTTCCCATAACCATCTGTCTTGCATAAGATTTTTTTGGGAAAGTGTGCTTTTCCTTAAAAATTAAATTGGAGATGTCATTCTACTTAACAATTGTTTTGGCATAATAGAATTGTTTTCTCTTTCTGATGAGTGACAACCATCTCTCTAATTCTTATTCCTTAAGAATGAAGTCTCTTCTCACAGCCTAGGTGATACTAGTTCTGAAAGTAGGCAATTTATTTTATAAATAATCTATATGCAAGTGTGTGATGCACATATTGCTGCGTTATTTGTTTTCATTTTTTTTTTTTTTCTGGCGACTGGGTCTTGAAACAGGCCACACTCATATTGTACACATTTACTTCCACACTTATTTCTTTGCTCAACCCCAATAATCTTAACTTGGAATTCTCTTTGCAACTCATGCACTTGTTTCTTGCATTTTGACAAGGTATTTTATACAATGTGCTTCATCTCATAATTTCAAGGCTCTTTGAATTTTGTGATTGCTACCTTTAACTGAGTGCAACATGCTCTGTGGAAATGGGCACAATTATTCCTTCTTTCAGTTAGGCATATATATTTCAAAGATATACATATTTAAAGTTAATCTTCAACAAACCCGAGAGTGTGCAGGACTTCTCTTTAGAAACTTTCAACGGTAGCTGTGTTGGATTTGCTGACAAGGTGGGTAAGCTATGATCAAAAGTGAGGGAAGCAGTAGCTGCTTTTAGTGGATCACACACATTCATCTTCATCTTTAGGTTAGACCACTTCCCTTGCTTCTTCCTAGAATGTTATAGCAGTGTCAGTGAACCACCAACTTATTTATTCAGAACCTTGGACTATGGAAGTTCAGGAGCTTTTGTTTTTCTGCATGAGTGGTTGCTTGTGATTTTGACTCCTGAATTTTAGTGGATTTGAGTTTTGGCCTCTTTGATTTGTTTTTGTAGGAATTTTCAGTTAAGAAATTCCAGACAACTTGCAGGCTGCATTTCCTGTCCCGATGGATGTGTGCGTATTTATATGATCATTTCCCTTTAAAGAAATTGACAGGGAAACTAGTCCTTTCTACGGCAGTGGCTGGGTTCCTTGTGTTGTATGCGCTTAAAAAAAATAAGACAGACTCGAGTGATTTTTTTGTTACTGCATAAATAACTTTAGTTCCCCAGAAAGCATGTTAAGAGTGAGGATTAAGAACCCTGTCATGTGCAAAATAATTTAAGAAATTCATGTGAATGATAGTTTAATCAACTTTTATATTTCCTCTCACTTTTTTTTTTTTTTTTACCGTTTTCTTGATGCTGTTGTACCAGTTTTAATTGTTACATTACTAGTTCTCGAAGTTCTGTTTTAAACTGCTTTGCGTAAGTTCCACTGTTCATGACGAGTTTGCTGAAAATGACATTACAGTGTTTCTCTTGATTATATTATGATCTTCCATTCAAAAGAGGAGATGAGATAGAAGTTCTTATAGATAGTAATAGCGTAAATGAAGTGGAATTTTAAGTAGGAAACAACCAGCTCAGAGTCTACAAGAGTACTGCATTGCAGTGAAAAAAATATAAATGTTCATAAACGTAAGCATGACAACTAAACATCAAATTGGAAAAATAAATACAAAATAAGAACAAAAATCTTGAAATTGACATTAATCGTTATGTAAGTGCCAAACTACATGTCACCAATGCTATCATCTATTATTTTTTTTTCCCCATAATACCTTGGGATCCTCCTATTTCTATGCTTATCCCCTTCCTGTCTCTTTCATCTAATCTATCTCATTTCCCCTTCCCTAACCTCTCTCTCTCTCTAATTCCCTCTCCTACAATTTTTACAATTTCTAAGGACACTAGCATTTTGTAGGGAACAATTTGATTTTCCTTATGTCTTTGTCTTTATCCTTTATTTACCTTAATTTAAAAGTGGTTTTGTCCTTTTCCAGACCCTGCTTATGTGGGAGCTTTGTGCACCATATTGCTCTTTTAGTTTTGTTTATTTATTTTTACTTCTTGGTTCACTTGGTCAGACACATCATGTTGCTAGTTAAAAGGGATTTAGGCAATCACCTATTACTTATACCAATGTTGTCAACACTAGTCAGATTCACTAGCACTGATTTGGTGGTTAATAGTTAGCTAAAGTAAATCACTATGCAGCTTCTCACACCTTTCAAAAGGTAGTGGCTGTGATGAAGCTATTGATTGAGAATTTGAAGGTTGAAGTGAGGTTATGACTGGAGAACATGAAATGCATTTTTGATAATGTTGGGTTCACAATTGTATAATCTTTCTGAAAGCAGGTATAGGCATGGCACTATTGCTTAGTGGCTAGGAGGTGATCCTGAATTTTCCTAGCCGCTTTATACATTTGATAAGTATGCAAGCTAGATTGTTAGCCGCCCAAGCCATCCTATTTGCGAGTTCCAACAAAAAGGTTGCTCGTCCTTCATATTGTACAATGTAAATTCAACCATAGGGCTAACACTAGGGGCAAGTGTCACTCCATGGTCTTAGCTTGGTGGAACATTGCGAATGATAATGCTAATTTATTGGGATTCAACCATCTAACTAGTTGATTTGGTTGAACGATCGCTTACAATCATATCGATCCATCTAAATTCCACCAGTGTCAATAACTAAGGAGGGCAACTTAATGTTCCGACCGACATCATTAGTATGGATGAGGATCCTTTGTTTGTCGATGAGAGGAGGAAGAATCTAAACTCACTATTTATGAATATTTGGCAACCTTTTAGTGGGAAGTTGCATTGAGGAGGAGGAGGATTCCAATCCCTCCAAGCATGAAGATTTCAAGAATACTTTATACTGAGACTTATGACTTCAAATCTTTCATGATGAAAGTTACAATAATCACACGAGTGCAATTATCTTAATAGTTGCAAGGATGAAGAGGTATGATGGGGCATGGATGATTGAAGAAAATCTCGATATGAATGTAGATAGGTTTATTGGCGAAATTATCGAGTCAAGGAGGAGTCACTCTTTGAGTTATCCTAAATAAGGTATATGCCTATAGGATGATTGAATTGTGCCATCAAAGCTTGATTAGTCAAATGTGCTTTAAGGAAGCGTCTCTTCATCTTCCCTTAAAGTTAAACAAAGAGACATAGGTGCATTGTTCATGCCTTCTATGTGTACAATTGGTGTTTATACCATAATTTGAACGATTAAAATAGTGAAATTGAATGTTTTGTAGTTGAATAGTACAAAAATAAGTAACTAAATACAACCCAATGATTTTGAAAAAGATGCAGCTGGTTGAATATATAATTATTAAGAATTGACTAAGTATTATGGGCAAAATATATTGACTTCCCTAAGGTTTTGGTAAAATGACACGAATGTCTCCGAAGATTTCAAAATCAAATAGGCCTCGTTGACTTTTGATTTTTGAAATGCTTATACCCCTCAATAGGCTTGCCTTTTTGTTAAATATGGGAGCCTCATGTCCTTTTACCAAACTTTAAGGAAGGTTCATGGTATTTCTGAAATCTCAAGTGAGGTCCATGCCTTCTTGCCAAACTTGAAAAAAAGTCCATGAAATTTTGAAACTTAGGTAAGGTCTATGTCTTTTTATTAAACAGGTGAGTGTCTTTCATTAGAAGGAAATTATTAACATTCAACCATCTATGCTTTTTTGGATCATTAGTGTTATCATGATTATTCTATCATCATGGTTGAAACCCTGTCCACTAGTTAACAAAGTGATGACAAAGATGTAGTAACTTTACTAGACTAAGGCAACTAGGCATCACCCAAGGTCTTGTTGTCACCTAGCAGCCACATCATAAAAAATCAAGGGAGTTGGTTGAAATTGCCTTGCAGGCCATGTGCCTAAATTCAAATGTGCTAGGCAGTTTGAATTCTGAAGATAATAATGGTAACTTAATGAGCTAGGGAATTTGAATCATGAGTGCAGTCATAGATCTACATTTAAATTAACCTCGACCTTGGGGATTTGAAAGGCGAGATATGGACTAGATAAATGGGAGAATCCCTGACTCCTTCTTCTTCTTCTTCTTCTTTTTACATGAGACATACATTTAGCATAAACAATGTCATCCCAATCCATCCATTGACATATGAACATGAAACTAGATCAAATTATTGTGATTAATACCTTGCATCGTTGAATGCATGGAAATAATTACTATTTGGGCTTGAAAGTATACTTGTTTGCGGAGGGCGAACTACCCCCACTTTTTCCTTTTGTGACTTGATAAGAAATTACAATAGCATTAAGGTGAGACTAGGGAGTTAGGGACCTCTCCTTGTATTTATGTAAAGACTAAAGCAAACCCTAGTCGCATAGGCTTGTTTGTTTACAATGCCCACACTAACCTAATCCATTGGTGCATACATATTATCATTGCTTAATACTCTAGAAAGCCATACATTCAAGTTGTTTTGAAAATTTATAAAATAACTTTTTCGAACTACATTTTTCAAAATATGTCCACAGTAATGAATGTCAAATGTGAGTGAGCACAATTAATCGCAATAGGCTAGAAATGAAACCATGTATATCTAGTGACATATATAATCATATTTGAGAGAGATACTAATATCATACACTTCAAAATGCACAGATACAAAATAATATCATTTATATCCAGCAATGTAAATCATCATATCTAGAGGGTTATTAATCTTATACATGTAAAAATATACAAAATTACATTACCATCATACATACTATGGGATTGCGATATAAAACTATCCAAAATGGTCCAAGCATTTATTTGAGATGCTTAAGCTTAAAAGAAGATCATTGAGATTAAGATTGAAGGATCCCAAAAGGCAACAAATGAAATTAGGTCAAAATGTCTCCAAAATGATAGATGCTAAGGCTTAAAAAAAAGCTAACTGAGACTAAGATGGAATTGTCTTGAAACACAACAAAATAAGACTTGGTTGAAATGTTTCAATACATATAACATAATTAGATTGGGCTGACACGTCTCCATTCAACAATTTATAATTATGGACAATAAATGGCTATAAAATTATAATTCCATAATATTCTTGAGAATTACATAATCATCAAAATAGAGATGTAACTATAACAATACCATATTCTAACTTACTAAAAAGATCAAAGGATTTAGTTACATGTTATTGAAAAAATTATGGAGTTATGATTAGGGATCATCAACATAAGCTCCATAACTGTATGTATGGAGCAGAGTAGACTATCCTCTTCTTTCTTCTTTGAGTTGTAAGTTGATTTGAACTATAATAGCTTTAGGATGGAGGTAGCAAGCTCTCCTGGTGTTCTATACACATTCAGGAAACCATACTCATCATGAACTTGTTTATATGCTCTAGGCACATACTAATCTAGTCCGATTGGTACAAAAGGGCCCAATACAAAAGTTGGTGATCATATACCACCATGCCTTTTATTTTAACACTCCAAAAGGCCACATTTGATTTATTATGGGTTTTACATGTAAGTTATGCTGGTCCAAAGAAATCCTAAGATAGTTATTTTTGATCCTATATATATATATATATACTTATCTCTTTCCTATATCCTTTATCTAATTTTTCTCATTTCCTCTTCAATAACCCTATTTCTCTTCCACTTTCTATTTCTAGGATATCTACAACTCTCATTGTCCTATCTGGTAGGAGTCTTTTACTTAGTAGGACACTTACATTTCTAAAGGAGGTGGCTAGAGTTTGTTATCCTATCTTCATTCCTTATTACCTTAATTTAAAAGGGTTTATTTAATGATAAACAATCAGGCCCACCTGAGGACTCATTAATTCTAATAACATCGACATGGTAACAGTGGAGAATTAAGTATGTAAGGCTATAAAGGATTGTTGATTGGGTAGATGCATTCAAATGGTTTCAAGACATGGAGGGTGGGGTTGATTATAAGACATTCGAAATGCAATTTGAAGCACATATGGCACAAGGGTAAGTCCTATAATTTTTTTTTGAATCATTAATTACATTAAAATATATTATACACATATTGTGCATATCGATTGGTTAGTATTTATTTTAAGGTGAATGGTTAGCTAGTTTTGGCCTCCCCTTTTTTGGTTTTTGGGCATTTAACTTTTTTTTTTTTTTTCTTTAGATGCTTTGTTTAAGGAAAAAATAGATATTTTTTTTTCTATAAACTAAAATGGATTTTCACCTAGCATATATGAAAAGGCACAAGCTTCTACTTATCTAAAAATCATGGGCAATGAGATAAATAAACTTTGTTACGCAGGATTTTAATTAGTCAACAATATCTTTGAATTAATGATGTAGTTGAATCAATGCTAGAATACTTAAAACTAGGTTCGTCACAAACCTGACTAGTCCAGTTAGCTCATAATATGCCATGTGTTAGGGCTTTACAGTGTGATCTTGGTTAAATGAGGAGGAGAGATGTCTTCACTTGCCCTCGCTAGGGATTTTTATACTAGATGTTGAATTACTCAGATGATGGCTTGTGTGGTTGTCTTATTGATTGAATATAACAACTAGTTCCACTTATCATTAAGTATGAAGGTCGTTTGTTTTCATGAATTCATTATTATTGGAACTAATATTTCATGACTATGAATGGCTTCCAAAAACCTCTCAAGTGTTCATGATAGCAGGATTTTTTTTTTTTGGTAAAAGAGGGCGGAACCTCCTTTCTTTATTAGAAAACCCTTCACTTATAGTGGAGGAATACCGTGGTTCCAGCAAAACAAGCTACAAATAGATGAAAAAAAAAAAACGAAAACAAAATGACACATTAGACTCTTAAATTGGGAAGACCAATTTTGTACAACCGGATTGAATGTGTAGTTATTGGCCGACTCTATCGAGAGAGAGCCTTGACGAGTGCCACGTGGCTCGTTAATTGAGTTTGACTTGGAGGACCGTGACAATTGGTATTAGAGCACGGTGTGCATGAACCCAGTGTGCGTGAACACTATGAGATGTAAATTGAGAATTTAAAATTTTGTAAAACAAAACAATGTGGAGGCATGTAAGGCAAGGGATGACTCAAGAAAAAGGTGTGCTAATAGAGTTTGAGGCGGCCAAAGAGAAAATTGATTTTCAAAATAGAATTGTGGAGCTTGAGTAAGTCACTCCATGTATAAGAATCCCTGGTATGGAGTAGTTGAAATACATTGAGGGCATGATGCCGTCTCCCATCTCATGAAGGAGAAAGACAAAAAGAGCTTGTGGTATTCGAAAGGAGGATTGAGCAGTAGGAAACTTATTGAGGGCGGGGTTCCATACATAATCCCAAAGGGTAGTGCCAATAGAGCTTAAGGCCTCCCTACGAGAAGCAGACCAATAGAGCTTGAGGTCTGCTAGAAAGTATTGAGTTGTCGCTTTGAGTAGGTTGAAAAACATTGAGGGCGTGATGTCATCCATCATCCTAAGGGGTAGTGCTAATAGAGCTTGAGGTCTCCCTACAGAAAGCAGACCAATAGAGCTTGAGGTCTACCAAAGAATATTGAGTTATTGGAAGCCTTGAGTAGGCTAAAACTTATCGAGGGTGTGATGCCATTCATTGTCCCAAAGGGTAGAGCCAATAGAGCTTGGGGCCTCCCTATGGGAAACAAACCAATAGAGCTTGAGGTTTATCAAAGAATATTGAGCTATCGAAAGCCTTGAATAGGCCGAAACACATCGTGGGCGTGATGCCTTCCATAATTTTATGGGGTAGTGCCAATAGAGCTTGAGGCCTCCCTATGGGAGTTATAGAGATCATTGCTCATGTTTGTGCATGTAGAGATTGGAAAAGAATCTAGGACAATTTGATGGGTAAGTGAGCAGAGGACTTCTAGTAGGACTATAGAGAGATGGTAATGGTTCCCGCCAAGCACCCAGGAAAGTAGGCAAGGTGTCATGGTAAGTACTAAAGGGGTTGGCCGGGTGAACGCTGCATGCTCTGGTAAGTCAACATGGCAGAGAAAGGGTAATGGTTCACACCAAGCACCCAGGAAAGTAGGTAGGGTGTCACACCATGTGCTAAAGGGTGGGCAAGGTGAACGATGCATGCTTTGCTTAGTATGACAGGGAAAGGATAATAGTTCATGCCAAGTTCTTAGGAAAGTTGGTAGGGTGACACACCAAAGCGCGAGAAGGGTAGGCAGGGTGAATGCTGCATGCTCTAACCAAGTTGATATAGAGACTTGGAAGCCTTTGATGACTTGAACGATGGTATGATGTGAGATTCGGTAGATTTCAATACCCAAAAGACAACCAACTGGAATGGATGAGTCATATATCTTTTTGGTTCTTTACCTATCAGTTGTCATAGTTACCTCACATGGTTGATGAGTCGTATCCTTTTTCAGATCCTCAACTGTTAGTTGTCATAGTTATCTCACACAATTGATGAGTCGTATCCTTTTCAGTCCTTTATCAGCCAGTTGACATAGTTACCTCGCATAATGGATGAGTCAGATACCTTTTTTTTAGTTCTTTACGAGTTAGTTGTTGTAGTTACTTCACACAATGGGTGAGTTATATCCCTTTTTAGTTCTTTACAAGTCAGTGGTTGTATTTATCTTATACCGTGGATGAGTCATATGGAGTAGAGACTAAATATGTAGAAAATAACCTGGTAGACATGTAGTCAACGATGAAGGTCACCGACAATGGTAGCGTGAAGTATTCTTACAACATATTGACGAGGTCGTCGATAGAGTGAGTGGGGGAGAATGTTAGGGTGTGACATTGGTTAAATGGGGAGGAGAGAAGTCTTCACTTGCCTTCGCCAGAGATTTTTATATTGGATGTCAAATTACTCGAATGATGACTTGTGTGGTTGTCTTGTTGATTGAATATAACAACTAGTTCCACGTATCATTGAGTATGATGATCGTTTGTCTTCACAAATTCATTATTGTTGGAACTGATATTTCATGACTATGAATGACTTCCGAAAACCTCTTAAGTGTTCATGACAGTCAGATTGAATGTGTAGTTATTGGTTGGCTCTGTTGAGGAAGAGTCTCGATGAGTGCCGCGCGGCCTGTTAATTGAGTTTAACTTGGGGGTCTGTGATACCATGCCTAGATTGAGGAATACTAGCATGAATATCCACAATGAAGATAATGAAAAATGTGGAAAATGAATGAATGTTGGGATAGTCAAGAGAAAAAAGGTAAAACATTGGATAAGGAGGATAATTCTGGAGTCCTAGCTCATAACAATGTTGGCTGTTACTGATCCATAATGTACTATGTACTTATCCAACAGTTGTGGAGGCTTCTAGTGTTGAAGGAATTCTTAATGAAAATGAATTTTTTGGGAAATGCTTATTGGCCAGATCCCTTTGCTTTCAACACTACGTCCCATTTCTTATACGAATTTCTTACATAAAATTTTAATTTTAATTTTTTTTACCAACGCCTTCCACATCCAAAACCATTCATGTATACATAGAATAAAAATAAATAACATAGCATGATACAATTTAAAAAACTTCCACTAATTTTTATTTCAGTAATTTAAATAACTCCTTTTCTTTTTGTTTATTTGGATTGTAGGATTTTTAGCATTTAAGAATGTGCCAAATATGAATGTTGCAAAACCAAAAAAGTTAGTACAAATGAGAATGATTCTGCATATGAGGGAGAGATTTAGCATTTAGCCTAGATACATCACCTCTTTAGTAAGAGTTTTTCAAGGAAGATCCCTCAATTAGGAAAGAACAGTGGAGGACATTATTAATTTGAACTAAAGGCTTTCTACCTAGAGAAAGCAATACCATCTTAGATAATCTATTTTTGGTATGGAAAAGAATAAAGGACGTGAGCTAGCAAGGGTTAGCACTACACCTTGTTGTGTTACAACCAAGGCCTGACTTGTGCTCCTGCATTTCATAGAGTTCATCGCTACCCTTCAAGATGGATGGGGAAGCTTTCCCTCTTTATTATCAAGTTTGAAGTACAAGCACTAGGTATACTAGTTGGAGTTTTTGGGTGCATTGTATTAATCGAGATGCTAGTAATGAGGTAGGTTAAGATGGATGTAGGTGCTAGGTGCTATAATTTTCAATGCCTAATTGGACATTTATTAAGATAAAGATATAAGCTAGGCATGTGGCAGAGTATCTTGACTTGTAAGAGCATTTCCACCTATACACTAATGATTTGTAAGGTTGAAACTAGGTTTACCCTAAATCAAGTCTATGTTCCTTACAAACTTTAATTACTTTGGAGAGAGATATTTTGGGTAGATTAACATTCTAGGTGAAGTTAATCAAGTGACTTATCACCCTTTTGCAAGGTGCATCAAGGACTCACAAGAAAGATAGTTTCCTATTTCAAAGCAATAGTTTCCTATTTCAAAGCAACTTTCATTTGGTTTTTTTTGGATCTCACTCTTTTACAATCATTATATTAGCAAGATAGGCAAAAGGGGAACAGAAGTAGGTTTTTGGATTTCGAGGGAACCCTAGCTCTCGTGACGACGACGGCGGGGACCCTCAGCCCTCACGACGACAGCGACTCGATGCCATTTGGGGTTTCACAGAGGAGACTCAGACGGCGGTCTATGCCGTTTCTGGGATTTGCAAAGGAGAAACTATCGCGACAGTGGTGTCGAGACGACGACGAGTTTGGGAATGTGAGGGAGCCATTTGGGGATTTGTAGAGGAGACTCAAATGGCAATCTGTGCAGTTTCGGGTTTTGCAGAGGAGATTCCGAGCTCTCGCGATGGCGGTCTGGATTCAAAACCAAGGGGAAGTTCGACACCCACGGGGACTTCAAACTCTGCCTCTCTTCTGCTCGCATCCCATATCCACATCCTTAGCCTCCTCCTGCTGTGCGCATTTCGCCAGAGAGCAGAGTCACTAGCCACAACCACGGTCGCCCATCTCGCCGCCTGCTAGAGCTCTAGGACATTGAATTCGACAAGCCATTTTTCTACCAGTACCTTGAAACGTCCTTCATCAGGTATGTCTCTCTTCAACCATCTAAGTTCACTGAAGTAAGACGCCTATGGTCTAGTGTTTCGATGGCGGCACTTCCCGGCCCTCTGGGGGATCCTCCACGAGTGGGGCCTCTTTTGAAAGGTGGTTCAAGACCTTTGTCGTATGCCCATGTAGTATCACGTTCTCATGCTGTTAACCCGTCATCTTCCTCTTTCAAACTAGCCATGAGATATCCTGTTGATGTAGATGGAGATATTGGTTTCATATTCTCTGAGGCTGAGATGAACAAAGTGGCGAAAGATTTCTGATTTGTGTTGGTTTTGAAATTTTTGCGCTCTAGGCCATCCATTGACGTTATCTGTTTGAATATCATAAATTCATGGGGCCTTTTGGAGATCCCTTCTGTTAGTTTTATTGATGATTTTCACATACTGGTTCAGATGAAGAATGAACGAGATTTTCTTCATGAATGGTCTTATGAAGGAAGGATTTTGGCTGGGTTTCCGTTTCGTCTATTTCGATGGACAAAGGATTTCAATATGAAGCAGGAACCATCCTTAGCCCCTCAATGGTTATTTCTTTTTGGTCTTCCGATGCACATGTACAAGCCTGATTGTTTACAAATTCTAGCCACGAGATTTGGTCGATATCTGGGAACTGACAATGCTACACTTAACCAAACTAGGGCTACAGGTGCGAGAATGTGCGTGGAGGTGAATTTATTTGTAGATCAGGTGGATGCTTTCCCGATTATTGTTTCTGCTAATCAGAAAATTTGGCAGGAAGTGAGGTACGAAAAGTAAGGATTTTATTGTAAGAAATGTCATAGACAAGGGCATTCAAAGATGGTATGCCAAGGGGGTGAAAGGAAACAACAAATTGGGGATAGAAGTAAGGATATGAAAAATGCTAGACAAGAAAAGCAACAAGAAGTTTGGCGTGTGAAGAAATTGGATAAAGGGAAGGAAGTTCAAAGAGAATTGATAGATCCATGCATTGTTGAAGAACCTTTAGAGGTGGCTCATGTTCAAGAGGGTGCAACGACATCACAAATTTTGCCAGTGGTTGAGACAATTCAGCAAAGTGAGATGGAAGAGGGGGAGTTTGTTCCTGAAGATCTGAAGTTTGAAGTGGAAATTCTGAAGATGAACACCAAATAGTATGAGATTGTTTAGAGGGAGGAGATTGTTGAACCAGTCTTGGGTGCTTCCGATGTTGATATTCTGATAGTGGAAGATGGTATAGTAATGTGTGATCAGTTGATGACATCTAGTAATATGGTTTTAGAAATCTTGGAACACGAGGGTACAATTATGCCTAGGTATGTCCCACATAATTGTGAATCGGATAAGGAGGTGGAGACAAATACTTTAGAGAAACTCTCATTGGAAAAAGGCTGTTGTTCAGATGATGATTTACATGTTCCGCTTGTTAAGTTGAAGGATATTAATGGGCAAAGTGAGAAGAAGTCTCAACGGGTTATTACCCGTGCAAAGAAATTTGATTTATGATTAATACAATTCTAGTGTGGAATGTGCGGGGTTTAGGCACATCTAAAAGCCATTTACAAAAGTTACTGAGGAAAATTTCGCCTTCTATTTTGGTTCTTTCAGAACCCTTTTCTGATGAAAGTCTAATGTTGCAATGGGCTGACTTTCTAAATTTTTTGAATTTTTGTGTGAATGCATCAGTGGAGAGGGGGGGGGGGGGGGAGTAAAATTTGGATGTTTTGGGAAGAGGAAGTGCACTTTGAGTTACAACATATGTCTGATCAAGTTATTTCATGTATTTTTAGTTCTGTGGACCAAAATTTCTTGACTTCATTTGTTTATGCTAAATGTCGTCAAACAGATCACCGGGAACTTTGGCATGATATGGAGTTTGTAAAGAGGGATGATTTCGCTTGGTTAGTGGTAGGAAATTTTATATCATCCGTTCAGATTCAGATGTATTGGTGGTCATACGAGATTGTTATCGGCTATGAAGGAATTTAATACTTGCTTGGACAACTGAGGTCTTATGGATTTGGTTGGTACTGGTAGCAATATGTCTTGGTGTAATGGTCACAGTGGAAATTCTCGGAGTTGGGAAAAATTAGATAGGGTCCTCTATAATTCGAATCTTCTCTAATCTTTGCCAAATATTTATTTTGAGTATGGAAAGAGGAGGACTTCAGATCATAACCCATTGATTATTCGATTTCATAGAAATTTGCATCGGTATGACCCTTCTCCCTTCAGGTATCAGAATATGTGGAGCACTCACCAGTCTTTTAAGTCTTGAATGGAGGAAGCCTGGAGGGAGGAGTCACATGGCACGGGTTTAGTTAGACTTGCTGCAAAATTAAAGCATACAAATGTTGCAATCCGAAACTGGAACAAACAGGTTTTTGGACATGTGCATTAGAATATTAAAAAACCGGAGGAAAGTATGGAGGTTCTAGAGGCTCAGCTTTAGGAAGGGTATTTTCCAGAAATGGAGGAAGATTTCTTCTTTACTAAACTCGAGTTGGAAGCATGGGAAAAGAGGGAGTAGATTCGTATTCCTCAGCAAGCAAAAAAGAAGTGGTTGGAGGCGGGGGATAACACTACAAAGTTTTTTCATGCATTTGAGAACTAAAAGAGGAAGAAGACTATGATTCATTCATTGAAACTTCTGAATGGAGAAGTGTTGGATTCTATGGAGGCTGTTCAGGAGGGTGCAGTAAGGTATTTTCGAACTTTCTTAACAGGTGTAGGCCCCAATCGAACAACTAACCTTGTTGATATAATATCTCCTATGGTTTCTGAAGAGGAGAATATTGCTCTTTGTTGTGAACCGTCCAAGGTGGAGGTAAGGGATGCTATTCTTTCTATCCTAAGAAATAATAACCCAGGTTCGAATGGTTTTGGTTCAATTTTTATCCATGATTGTTGGGATAGTGTAAAAGAAGAGGTGATCGATGCAGCTAGAGACTTTTTTGTTGAGTCTCCTCTTTCTAGATTTTATTCTGCATCTTACATTGTTCTGATCCCAAAAGTTCAGAATCCTTAGAGCTTTGACAAGTTTAGGCCTATTAGTTTTTGTAGTGTTATCTACAAAATTTTTTCAAAAATTATTATTGTAAGAATGATAGATTTATTGTCTGCATTGATTTCTCCGGAGCAGGGAGCTTTCATTCGTGGTAGAAGTATATTTGAAAATATTTCATTAGCACAAGAAATGGTTCATTCTCTACATAAGAAGTTTAATGGTGGAAATGTAATGATCAAAGTAGACATGGCTAAGGCATATGATAGGGTCGATAGAGATTTCTAAACTTGGTTATGAAAAGCTTTGGATTCTCGCAGAGATTCTGTGGTTTAGTGGCAGAATGTGTTTTCTCTCCTTGGTTCTCCATTATGATGAATGATACTTATAAAGGTTTCTTTAAACCTTCTTGAGGGCTTTGCCAAGGAGACCCTCTATCTCCTTATCTATTTATTATTTTACAAGAAGTTCTTTCTCGGCTTCTAAAGAAAAAAATTATGGAAAATAAGATAAGGATTTGCTATCATCCTCGTGGGGCGCCTTTGGTATCTCACATTCTTTATGCGGATAACATTCATATTTTTGCTAATGGTAAGAGAAGTTCCATTCGAATGCTTATTAAGACTCTTAAGAAATATGAGGATTGGTCTGGTCAAATGATAAATAAAGACAAGTCAAGTATTTTTTTTGTCAAAGAGAATTGCTTATGCTCGGAAGAGATCCTTGTTAAGGACGACTGGCTTTGCAGAAGGAGGTTTCCTTGCTACATACTTGGGCGTTTCTTTGGTATCAGGTCGTCTTACGACCCGTATTTTAGAGCCCCTAGTTGCTAAATTGAGGAAAAAGATAGCAAGTTGTAAATTTAAGCTTTTATCTCAAGGGGGCCACTTAATTTTAATTAAGCATGTATTATCATCAATGACAGTTCATCAATTGGCAGTAATGGACATTCCTAATATTGTCTTCACAAAGATAAATTCTATGTTATCGAATTTATTTTGGAGTGGAGTAAATGAAAAAAGGAAAAGGAAATGGTGTTCCTGGTCTAATATATGTAAGCTTGTTTGTGAGGGTGGTTTGGGTATTAGGGATTTTGAGGAAGTAAAAAAATCATTGCATATGAAGTTTGTATGGAGATTGTTAACTAAGGATAATCTGTGGACTCAATTCTTTAAAGCCAAGTATTTGTATAATAAACACCACTTGAGAGAAATGAAACCAGATAAAAGAACTAGATTTTGGAGATCGATTGTTCGTGTGATACCTGAAGTATTAGAGCATGTTCGTGTTCAAATTAAATAAGGGCCGACCTCTTTTTGGTTTGATCGATGGTTAGCCTCCGGTCCCCTTTGTGCTAAGGTTCAGGAAATCAGAAACCATAAGCTACGAACACGAGATTGTTGGGATAAAGATGGGTGGAATGTTGATTTATTAGTGGTTGGGTGAAGATTAGGCTGAGAAAGTAATGAACTCTGCTATTTCTTGCAAGGAGGGTCCAGATATAGTAATTTGGGAACCTTCAATAGATGGAAAATTTACCATGGCAAGTGCTTACAAAATTGTAAGGGAGCGTAAAGAAGAATTCTTAGTTGCAAAATGGATTTGGCATCCTATGTTGCCAAAAAGGGTGTCAACCTGTATGTGGAAGTCTTGTTTCGCTTGTCTTCCAGTTGATACTCGTATTAAAGAAGTAGGTGTTCAGATGACTTCTCGGTGTGATTATTGTTTAAATGCCAAGATTGAATCTCTAGACCATGTGTTTTGCACGAGACCTTTTGCTTACGAGGTGTGGAAACAAGCAGCAGTGGCGTTGGGTGTTAGTTCTGTGGGAACGAATACATGGAAAGTTAGAGTTAATGTCTGGTTTAGTTGTGCAAAATGGGCCTCACAATTAGGCATTTTGGTAGGTCTCGTACCTAGTCTTATCATTTGGAGACTTTGGACTCGTCGATGTAGAGCCATGATGGAATCAATTCATGATTCGATGAGAACTGTGTGACTTGATATTAAATATTGGCTGAGATCCATTTCGGACAAGTTAACTAAATGTGCACCTATTTATTGCACGGATATTGTAGTCCTTTGTGTTTTGGATATTCAAGTAAAAAATGTGAGGGTTCGTCTTCCTCGTGTAGTCAGGTGATGTAAACTTGGGATAGGTTGAGTTAAGTTGAATGTGGATGGAAGCTGTAGAGGTAACCCAGGAATTGTGATGGTGGAAGTGTGATAAGAGATGAAAGAGGTTTATTTAAAGCAGCTTTTTCGTCATTATTGGGTTATGGAACCAATAATATGGCCGAATTAAAGGCGATTATTTTAGAGATTAATCTGTGCAAAGATCTTGGATTTGATCAAGTGGAGATTGCATGTGACTATGCTTTGTTGGTTCAGTGGATAAATTCTGGGAAGTGTTCAGCTTGGAACTTATGGGAGTTGTGGGAAGAGCTTGTGCTAGCATTTAGAGACATACAGTACAAAGTGGAACATGTTTACAGGGAGGCAAATAAAAGTGCGGATTTTTTTGCCAAGCAGGGTGAATCTGGTATATCTCGATCATATAGTTGTCAGGATGATCTTCCACAGCAAGTCAGGGGAATGATTCGATTGGATTTGTTGGGATTTTCTTCCTTGCGCTTGTGATGCTTTGTGTGCTATCACCCGGAGTTTTGTTTGTTTTCCACTTATAGTTGTTTAGTTCTTAGTTATTTGTTTGATTGTTGGTCATTGGTTTATTGGTTTTGAATAAGTTTGTTAAGTTAGTTTTAGAGTCTTGGAATTTGATTTTGTTGTCCCCAAGTCTCAAGGTTTGAACCACGGTATTCCTCCACTATAAGTGAGGGGTTTTCTAATAAAGACAGGAGGTGCTGCCATTTTTTTCCAAAAAAAAAAAAAAAAAGGCAAAAGAATATTTTGTCTAAGAGGAGGGGATGACATTGAATTTACGACTTTCTTAGTTTTTTGGCTTTAATGATAAGTCTTTCTTAGGTGCCCTAATGAGGGAATATATTTTAGGGTTCTTCCCTCATAATAACAATAACAAAGCAAACCTTAAGTTTCACTATGTGGGGTTAGCTGCATGAATCCTTCCACTAATTTCTTTGATCATGAATTTTTTTCTTTGATAAATTTAGGGCTATTAATTCCTTATTTACTATCTTATTCCTAGTTATTCTAAGTCCACTCTTACCCCTTCTATTGCCCCTCGCATTAATTAACTCCCTTTTTCCTCATTGGTGCATTATGTAGTTTACGTTGCAAGTGTCCAACAATCTGAATCATCCCTCCCTTTTCTTATCTTCTAAAGGATTTGTGCCTAATTTATTGTGAATATGTTCATTCCTTAATTTATCTTTTAACATTATATCACTCATCCATCTTAGCATTCTCATCTCGATAACTTTTACATTTTGGATATGCTATTTCTTAGTCGCCTAACATTTTGATCCGTATAATATAACTAGTCTTACAGTCGTCCTATAAAACATTCTTTTAATTTTAAGGGCACTCTACGATCACACAACATACTTGAAGCACTTCTCCATTTTACTAATTTGCTTTAATTCTATGCATTACGTCTTCTTAAATTTCTCCTTCAACTTGCATATATAGTCAAGCTATCAAAATCTACTACTGTTATTGATTTCTTCATCATCAAGTTTAACTTTGTCTCTAATATTCTTTCTAATATGATTGAAATTGTATTTCATATATTTTGTCTTATTTTTATTTATTCTAAAGCCTCTAAATGCTAAAGCTTTATTCTATATTTCCAACTTAGATTCTACTCTGCCCCTAGTTTTATTAATCAAGACAATATCATATGCAAACAACATACACTATGGAACCATATTTCGGATACTCTTAGTTAGTTCACCTCTCACTAAAGAAGAAAAGATAATGGCTCAAAATAGATCCTTGATGTACACCAATTGTAATTGAAAATTTCCTAGATACTCCACCTATAGTCCTAACGTTTGTTATTACTCCATCATACATATCCTTAATAACATCAATACACCTACTATATACACCTTTTTTATTTTTTCTTTTTTCCTAAAACTTACCATAAAACTTTCCTAGGTACTCTATCATATGTTTTCTCTAAGACAATAAATACCATATGCAAGTTCCTCTTCTTTTCTCTAAAATTTTCATTTAATCTTCTTAAAAGATATATAACTTCAGTACATCTCTCAGACAAAAAATCAAATTGATTTTATGAGACCTTTATTTCTAATGCCAATCTTTGTTCAACTACCCTTTCCATAGTTTCGTTATATTATTCATAAGTTTAATTCCACAATAGTTATTACAATTTTGAATATCTCATTTGTTTTTGTATTTAGGTATTAAAGTGCTTTTCCTCCATTCATCTAACACTTTCTTAGTTTTTTAATTGTGTTAAATAAATTCGTTAACCATATAATTCCGCTATCACCTAGGCATTTCCAAATTTCAATTGGGATGTTATCTTGTCCTATAGTTTTTCCATTTTTCATTTTTTTTTTAGTGCAGACTTAACTTCGTTAACTCTAATTTTGTGAATAAATTTCATATTTTTAGTATTTCTCATTTTTCAATTATAAATTTAAACCTTCTACTTAGTTTTCATTAAATATCTTACTAAAGTAACTTCATCATATTTATTTTATGTCTTCTTCCTTGATCAAGACAGTATTGTCCTCACTTTTTATACATTTTACATTACTTAAGTCCTTATTCTTTCTTTCTTTAGCTCTATCAAGTTTAAATATGTCTCGTTCCCCTTCTTTTGTATCTAATCTAGCATATAAATTGTTAAATGATCTACGTTTAGCTTGACTAATGATCTTTTTGTATCTTTTTTTGCCTCTTCATACTTTTCAAAATTATTCATGTTTATACATTTTTGTCATGTTTTATACCAAATTCTTTTTGTTTTTACAACCTTTTGGACATCTTGATCCCCCACCAACTTTCTTTACTGTCTGAGAATCTTCATATAGATTTACCTAAAGTCTCTTTTGTTATTTTTTTTTTAATATAACTTGCTATCCTACTCCAAAGAATGTTTATGTCTATAACATCCTTTGTAGTTCAATCACCATCTTGGATCATTTAATCTTTAAATTTTATTTTATTTCCTCCCTTTAGGTTCCACCACTTAGTTCTCTTGCTCTAATTTTTTTTTTTTATCCTCTCTTCCATTTTCTTATACATATATCTAACAATAAAACTTTATGTTGTGTGGACTTTTACGTAGGATAGCTTTACAATTTTTACGTGATAAATTATCTACCCTCCTATTTAAGAAAAAAAACTATTTTACTTTATTTTATCCACTTTTGAAAGTTATTATATGTTCTTATCTCTTCTTAAAACAAGTAATCATTGTAATAAAATCATATGACATGGCGAAACCTAAGATCATCTCCCTAGACTCAATTTAGGTTCTTCCCTTATAGTATTAAAAATAGTGAAGAACTTTTGATTTGTATTGGAAGCCTCCTACTTGGGTTTAGTGTATTGTACTTAAGTTACAGTACATTCAATGAATTGTTTTGTAGATTAACTTACATAGACTGCATCTTTATAGATGTTCTACAGAAGTGGTTCATAAAATGAGCTCTCAACTGTAATTAATTCTTTATCTTATGTCTATTCAAGTAGGATCCTTTATTTTTTGGTAGTAGTCTAAGCTTGCTTTAAAAAAGTGGCTGCTAAATTGCATTGATTGTGAGAAGGGATTTGCATATAGTTTGTATATAAGAGACCTCTTGTATAGTTCTTGTCACTACCATTTACTACCTTAACATAGAGCATCGTGACACTATTAGATTGGGTTTAGAGGATTGAGAGTTCGAGACTTTAGACTTATTTGGAACTACCTCGAATGTCTACTTGTGAGGACATACAGAGTTATGCGGTGCGGGTGTTGATGATGATAAGAAGTTTGTTTAATAATGTCCCTAAATTATAGAGTATGTCAATTTAGGCACTTATTATCTTTAGTTAAGAAATAAAATAATTAAACACTTTTAATATGAGTATTTTTTGAAACGGTCCAAACAACTTTTATAAGAATGACTTATTTAAGTTAAAATAATTATAAGTACTTACTTGAAAGTGCCTTAAAATCTTTCACACAAGAAAAGTTAAATATTGTATTTTTGCAATGTGGAATAAACTCATAAAGATGGTGTGATGCATGCAGCAGAGTGCGCAAACAACATAAAAAAAAAAAAAAGAAACTAGCATTTGAAGAGTAATGAAATGTATGATAGGAGATATTATTAGATATTAAACTTCAAGAATTGTAGAACCTATTGATTATAACAGACAACTTATGGGGACCTCAACCATTCCATACTTCAATTAATAGATTTTGTCATAATTGGACAAATTTTGCCTCATCATGTATGAAGATGGAAGAGATAATGGCTACATTTGGCCATCATGAATTTTGGAATATATATATATATATATATATATATGTTATTATCCCAATGATGTTACTTTATATTCACCTGAAATTTTTTAAATTTGTGTTGTTTTTTGAAAAATGGTGAACATAGGTGAGAAGTGGGATTTGTTTGGTTTTGTTTTGCTTTTTTGTTTTTTTAAATATCATACTAGTTGTTATGCATTGGAGGAAAAAAAAATATATTAAAAAAATCAATTTAATGCCATTTTCACTCATAAGAAAAGGTCTATTCCAAGTGGGAGCAATGGGAGATCAAATGCATGTCCAATGATGGACAAGAAATATTACACAACATAAAATTTTATAAAACACATACTTTCATCACACAATACAAATAAGAAGTTGCAGAAATTTTTCTGCTTTTATGTATTAAAATACTATCAGAGTCTGATCATGGACATGTGGGTGAGTATCCAGGACCCCATAGAAGAAATGGGTTCCATACAAAGGGATTTGGTTTGCAATGGCAATACTCAAATCGTAGCATGAAGGTTTTGTCACAATTTGGGGTGTAATCATTGGTATCTTATCGAGTTTAATAACTTGGAGACTTTGGGTGCGTCGTTGTAAAGCCTGAATGGAAGGTGCTAAGGAATCGGCTGAAGGAGTTTGGTTGGCAATTAAGGTTTGGCTTAAGAGGATTTCGGAGAATATGAGAACAAGCGGATCCCTTTCAACTCAAGATAGCAAAGTTCTAAGTGTTCTTGAGATTCCAATTATTATTCTGAAGGCACGGACTCCTCATGTTGTTAGGTGGGGGATTCCTCAGATTGGGTCTGTAAAGCTAAATGTAGATGGTAGTTGTCGTGGGGATCCAGGGACTTGTGGAGGGGGTGGTGTGATTCGAGGTTGCAGGGGGGATTTCCTAGGTACTTATTTGTCCTTCTTTGGCTATGACACTAATAATAAAGTCGAACTTAGGGCCCTGACGGAGGGAGTACGAATGTGCAAAGAGATGGGTTATATGAATGTGGAGATTGAATGTGACTCTAATGTAGTGGTCGATTAGGTTCGTTCTTGGAAATGCATGGTATGGTATTTGTGAGATTTTTGGGAAGAGTTGCTTGAGGCTCTTTCCATGATTAATTTTACCATTGCTCACCAATTCAGAGAAGGAAATAAGACTGTGAATTTCTTGGCACGTCAAGGAGAGGAAGACACCACTATGAGATATCTAGAGTTTGATTCTTTACCTCGTCTAGTTAGAGGCATGATAAGACTTGACAAAATTGGTCTCCCTAATTTAAGAGTCTAATGTGTTGTTTTGTCTTCGTTTTCCTTTTCGGTACGTTTTGTTTCTATATGTTTGTAATTTGTTTTTTTGGAACAACGGTTTTCCTCCACCATAAGTGAAGGGTTTTCAAATAAAGTAAGGAGGTGCCGCCCTCCTCTTTACCAAAAAAAAAAAAATTTGTCACAATTTTTTGGAGGTCTATTGGATCTCTTATAAAACTGGCTTTCTTCAATCCCTCACTAGGAAAATGGCCACTTCCCATTTAAGTGGGAATGTGATGGCCTCCTGGATTTGTGTTAGAGATTTCTCCTCCCCATGTTACTTTGGTAGCTCCCTGCTTTTCCAGTGATGGTACAATGGCGCTTGGTCAATACACAAAATCTTGTCCTTGTTGCTGATTCACTCGAAAAATGAGCAGCTCGGAAGCTATCCCAAGTATAGGAGTTCTGTCGTGTAATATTCAGCCCAAAGGTTAGATTGTCTCCTCAAGGAATGCAGTTTAATATCAAATTTTACATTTTTCTAATCGAAATTAAAAAGTTACTGATTCATTTTAGATTTGGGGATTATAAGATTGTTTGAGATTTTCTTTGACAAATTAAACGAACGCACGAATAAAACCCTAATCCTAGCATGCACTGAATTAAATAGCAAGAATGGAAACCCTACGTCTAATCAGGTAGACATCAAAACACGCATTAAACTTCGGAATAGAAACGAAAGACGATAACTTTAAACACGTAATTAAAATACGCAATAATGAAACTCACACAAATGCAAACGATAAAAACCGAACCTTTAACAAAATCAAGAATTTGAACCAAAATCGAAATTTAAAAGCAACCAAGAACTCAAATAAAAATTAAATCTTTAACGAGTTGAACAATAACTAGACACGATAAAAATACGAACTTTAATAAGACTTAACCTTAAACTAAATTGAGCTTCAACAAAAATTAAGTTTTAAAAAGAACAACTAATTTAATTTTCTAAAAACAAAAACAATTTTTTTTCTTTTTGAATTTTATTTATTTATTTTTTATAGAACCAAACTGGACTTAACTTAATTTTTCAAATAACTCGAATTAAATCTACCTCTAAAATTACTTGAGACAATAAATAAATAAACTAGAAAAATAATAAAACACTTTAAATAATATTCAAAATTTAAAATTTTCAATAAACTTCAATAAAACTTTAACAATATTCAATTAATTAATTAACAATAAAAAAAAAAGAATAGATGAGAGAGAGAGAGGAGTGCCGCAGCTGTGGAGTTTGTGCGAGAGTGAGCAGCTGTAGTGGGTCTCGGCTCGTGGAGCTTCTTCTGGTGGCTGGTGGTTCGAGTGTGCAGCAACTGAAACAGTCGCAGTATAGCTGGAGTGGTGTTGGTGGTCTTGGCTGGCCGTAGTAGGGTGTGGTCGGACTAAGGTGGCTGGAGCGGAGAGTTTAGCAGTTGAAAGGTTCCTCACAGCCGGAGCTTCTAGGGTAACTGCAGGAGACATAGCGACAGCAATAGATAGCAAGAGGAGGCTGGCAGTAAAGGAGAGGAGAGGATGAAGGGTGAGAAACAAGGGAGAAGAGAGGCAGGGAGGAGAGGAGAGCTGAGAGAGAGCTGGGAGAGAAGGTAAGAGAAAGGAAAGAAAGAGAAGAAAGAGAGAATGAGGGAGAATGAGAGAGTGGGAAGAGAAAGGATAGGGGGTGCCGAGAGAGTTAGGGAGAGAGAGAGAGCCCGAGGGCTGTGTGTAAAGAGGGAGAGAAAGAGAAGATTTATATGAGAGGGGAGAGCCTACAACCTACCCAGCGAGTCCCATAGGAGCGGATCCGACCCGGCTGCATGGTTAGGTCACATCAATGTATGTTATTTATTTTTTTTCTTTTTTTTTCTTCTTGGCAAATAAGGGTGATTTTGACCCTCCTGGAGCTCGTTTCTCTCAAAGCTCAAAACATGGAAATTGTAGATAATCTTCTCATCTTTCTCTAGGATTTCGAATCATTTCGATTGGAGCTCGGAAGAAAAGGTTATGCACGAATTACGAACTGATGTCGGTTTTAGTTCCCGATAATTTTTCTGCGATAAAAAAATACCAAAAATTCATAAATTGCTCAATAAAACCCAGAGGTTATAAATAGGACACCTTGTTAAAATATTGAGAGTAATTAGCTATTTAATTAAAAATATAACTCCTAATGTTTAGATTAAAACGCTTAATTACGCAGTTTAAGTGCATAATCAGTTGTTTCATCCACCAATTCCCTGTCTTTTGGTCCTATAGTTAACACATTAGTTTCATTCACTTAATTAGGTATATATGAATTTATTTTTGTTCCCTAGGCCCAGATTTTCAAACGATTCCTCGGCCCGGGATCTTCAGACTTTTATGTTGGAGATCTTAAGTTTAAACTTGAGTAGAAGTGAGAAAGGTTTCTCATAGTAGATATATGCATCACCTCTTGATTTGTAGTAGCTTGAGCCTTCTATAGATCAAGAAAAAAAAAAACTTCTTTTATTTTATTTTATTTTTCAACAACCAAAACTCGTCAAGTTATTTGCATTTTTAATTTCTACATCTTAAAAAAGCAAGATCAAGTTTGTGCACTAAATCACTGTTGCATGAATGTGTGCATATGTATGGGATGGATAGCCATAGTATAAATAGTAGTGTATGTTTTATTTTTTGAAAAAAAAAAAAGGACTATGACTCCTTGATCAATTTTATGTTTTCTAGTGATAGAATTGGACAGCATAAAAAGCACTTTAGGGGAGAGTGATTGTTTATCAACCATTGTGTAACTCACTAGCCATTATATGAATGTACTTAGCTTACTTATTTCCTGTCCTAAATCTACATTGCGTACAGTGGTGCGAATAATAATTTGCATTGTTTCATGGTATACCGCATGACTTGTGTTTATATACATGTTTGTTTACAGTTTCCAATTACTTACTTTGTATTTAATGGTTATAAATTTATACATGTGGTTAGACCAGCTGATCCGAGTTTAGCTAGTGTATTATAACTAGTGTGGCAGGTTATGTCACAAGGTGTGAAGTGTTCGATCCATGGCACTTATGTAGGAATAGTGTGTTTGTTTGTTTGTATTTCTTTCTTTTAACTTTTTGGCCCTGGTCTAATTGCTCTCAACCTGCACAATAGGAGACAGTCCATCCCCCATTCGTTCTCACCCTTTTCAAGATTTGAACCCTAGTCCTCCAATATGAATGCATTAAGCTTTAAACCATTGAATGCCCACTAGGGGACGAGAAAAATATGTTCTCACTATATGAAAATATTCCACCTTACCTTCCATTTTAGAGCCATTTTGGATGTCAAAATTTACTTATGCCAAATTTATTTCCCACCGTGACTTTAAAAAACAAATAATATAAACTTGGACACCAAGATTACCTGATTTATTGACATGGCTATGTCAAATTGGTTTCCATTGTAGGTGGAAATGGTTGTAAGGGTAGAGCCAAGGGAAATTTTTCTATTTGTTTGCAAGAAACCAGGCTTACATAGTTGTCACTTTGCAATAATCACATGAAAATTGGCAAGTGCTATGCCTACATACGAAAAATTATTCACAAGTAGAATGCATAGGTCTCATGAGATTGAGTGGCGGATGAAGTGATGAGAAAATAACCCAAGTTTGGGGCTTGATTCTTGTGAAAAATAATTTTTCATTCTTTTAGTATTTCATTTTAAAATAGTTATAAAAAATGTGACTTTGTTTTCTAACATTTGTATCGAAAATATTAGAAATAATAATAAGTGGTTTATTTAGTTTTTCTACACAAATTTTGAAAAACTAAAAAGTAAAGTGACTCAAATTTTTTTTTTTTAAAGTCATGGAAAGCAGAATATTCTTGATAAGAGAGAACCCTTTAAGAATTTTTTGCAAATTTGAAAGTGCTAAGGCACTGTCCAATATATGAAGAGCTTTGTTTGTGCGTCAACAAATCTGGTAGGATTAACCTGTAATAGATAATGAAACAATTCATCAATCATCCAAACGAAAAAGTTGGTAGTCTATTTTGACATTTTAGCTACTTTTTATAATATATATTTTGCTTATATTTGATTTACTACTTTAAAATGCTTTTGAAATTAAGTTGTAATTAGTACTTTAGCAATTTAAGTGTTCCATAATTTTGCTTTTGAATCAAAATCAAGAAGTTATGGTTATAGAATGGAAATGCAAAGGTTGTATTAGAGTTCATTATAGACAATTTATTCTTCACCCAATTGTGGGCTCAAGAGAACTTACGATCCATCCAGCCTCAATACTATTTAATTACGCAATCACTTCATCTTCTACAATCCAAATTTGTGATACGCTTATTTCTTGATTCTCTATTCTAGGGTTCCATACGTTAATTGTTGCATCGACTCCATAGTCGTACTTTTATCCAGAGTCATATGCAATTGCATACTGGTCTGCATACATTTGAAATTCAAAAAATATTAAGAAAAGGACAAAAAAATGGATTGAGGAATTCATATTTTTATATTTACTTATCAAGGAAAGTGAGAAAGAAAATAAAAAATATATCAAATCTATAAACAAAATTTTGATTTGATACATCATTAATATTTAGTTTTTCATAATTTTTATTCATATTAAAACGAAAGTATTTAATAAAGAAGAAAAATACAAGGAAAAATGAGTTTTCTTCTTATTTTCCTTTCCTCAAGGCTAAATCTTTGATACAAATATAACCCCCCCAAAAAAAAAAAAAAAAACATAATTATACACGTCAAACAGCACAACATACAGAAATAAAATGTGGATATGGATATCGTTAGAAATTTGGCCTCAAGTCTTTCGGTATGCGCTGATGTTAAAATTTTGTCACGTAATAGGTAAATTGGTATCATTGAAAAGAGTCTTGCAACCCTTAATTCACACTGATGTCTTATTATTACATCTCAAGTAGTAATTAGGTGAACTAACTGTACTTAAAAATGAATAACAGGTTAGTAACGATTCTATCGAATTTATATTATTATTATTTTTTATCATTCTGAATCCTTTTTCGGAACGTTGCCACAACATGGTAAATATTTTAAAAAACAAAGGAGGAGTGTTATGTATTAGCACATAGTAGAAGAGCTGGAACCTATGCAAGTAGTACTCTAGGAATAAAATTGATGAATGAGAAAGGTTGGAAGTGAAGACAATCTAAATTGCCTGGTGAAAAGAACGTTGGAGGCAACAATTAGGCTGCATTTTATGAGTGCCGAAAGGAAATTCTTTTTGGTGACAATCATGTATTTGAGCTGATCTTGTGATTGGGAGACACTCTCCATTCTTATGCCAAGGTTGGCTTAGTTCAACTTGTGGCTCTGCGAGGTTGCCTCCATTTGGGTTTGAACTTTGTTCCTACAATATCAATAATGACTTGGCATCTTGCATCTCCACGAAGAATTATAACCAATGATTTTTAGGACAGATCTAAACAATCATATTTCTTGCTTTCAAAGTCCATTATTTTTTTATTTTTTAAATTCTAATAATAATAATAATAATAACAACAAGAACGACAATAGTAACAATACTAATATTAATAATAATACGACTAAACACTGACTTCACTTGAAATTTGACAAAAAGATAAGAATATTTCATTGTAAGATTTCAAAATTTTTATAAACCTCCTCTTGTCGCGTGGGAGCATGGATTTCGAACCTTAGATTTGGATTCAAGTGGATTTGGATAAATTTTAATACAATTTCATATTACATCTTACCCAAATCCAAATTCAAGGCATCTCCAAACATAAAGTTTGAGATATTAAAATTTTCGTAGATTTCTCCAACATTTCATTTTTGGAACACGTGCACCCTTAACAAAATTTGTCTTTTGTCAAATATAAAGAGAGGTGTGCGTCTTTTTGGAAAACTTCAAGAGAGATTTGTAAAATTTTTAAAATCTTAAGAGGGGTCTCTAGTATTTTTGAAATCTCGGGAAGGTCCTTATCTTTTTATCAAATCTCAAGGCAATTCAAGTTTTTTATGTTAATAATAATAATAGCTAATCTAAGCTGCTATGTAAAGTTGTATTTTTAAATAGTATTCTTGTAATTTTTCGCATTACTAATTTTAGATTAGCTATTACAAAATAAATAACTCCGCTTGTGATGCACTTAATGTCCTAATTTTTTCACATATAGTCGATCCTAAGTTTGGGTAAAGGAGGAAGGTTGCGTTCGGTAGCTAACAGTTAGCGCAAAATTTGTCAAATCATTATGATATGAATCCTTATCGAATATTTGTTGGGGCATCCCTTACGAGTGAAGTGTTGCACTTGTACCACATGGGTGTAGCGAAAAGTGGGTGAGGGTGGGCTAGGCCATCACCCTGAAGCAACGCGCTGTGTCGGTGCGAAGGTATAGTGTCTAATATGTGAGTGTTCCTACATCATTTTGGACGTGAGCAGGTAACTAAGTTAGTTCAGGAAACTATGATTATATTAGCTACTTGGAATATAGGGACACTTATGGGTAAAAGTATGGAAATTGTGGACACAATGATTAGAAGGATAATTAATTAATATAATTTGCCTTCAATAAATTAAGTGGGTGGGGGAGAAAGTTAGAGAAATTGATAAATCAGGATTTAAACTTTGGTACACTGAAAAAGAAAAACATAATAATGGAGTAGGAATTATTGTAGACAAAATCTTAAAAGATAGTGTTGTTGATGTAAAGAGTAGGGGATAGAATTATAAAAATCAAGATGGTATTAGGCCAAAAGATAATAAATATAATTAGTGCCTATGCTTCTCAAGTCGGTTTAGTAGAAAATCTTAAAAGACAATTTTGAGAAGATATTGATAGTATTATACAAAGCATTCTAGAGATTAAGAAAATATTTATAGAAGGAGATTTGAATGGACACATTGGAAGGGATAATAAAAGTTATGAGATGATACATAGATACAAAGAGGACATGGATATGGAGACAAATATGAGTTTGGGGAGATGATCTTGAATTTCTCTATGTCATATGATTTTAGTATAATGAATACTTTCTTTAAAAATAGAGAAGAACACTTAATAACCCTTTAAAAGTGGACAAAATAGAAGTCAAATAGTTTTTTTTAACTAGGAGGGTAGATAGTGTATCATGCAAGGATTGTAAAGTTATTCTAGGTGAAAGTCTAACCACACAATATAGAGTCTTAGTGTTAGATATATGTATTAAAAAATGGAAGAAAAAAGATAAAATAAACCATTGTAAGAAAACTAGGTGGTGGAATCTAAAATGAGAAAATATAAAAAAGTTTAAAGATAAAATGATCAAAGATGGGGATTGGACTATAGAGGATGTAAAAGATACAAATACTATTTAGAGTAGATTAGCTAACTTTATTAAAAAGATAGTAAAAGAGATTTTAGCTGAATCAAAAGGAAGACTCTCGAATGGCAAAGAAAGTTGGTGGTAGGATAAAGATGTCCAAAAATTCGTAAAGACAAAAAGAATTTGGTATAAAATGTGGCAAAAATGTAGTAACATGGATAACTTTGAAAAGTATAAGGAAGCGAGAAAAGATGCAAAAAAGGCCGTTAGTGAAGTTAAATACATACAATTTAATAATTTGTATGATAGATTAGATACAAGAGAAGGGGATATAGATATATTTAAACTTGCTAAAGTGTAAAATGTATAAAAAGTTATGATGATATTATTTTGGTTAAGGACGGAGATATCTAAAAAAGATGACGAAGTTACTTTAGTAAGTTGTTTAATAAAAACCAAATAGAAGACTTAAACTTAGATTTGACAAAGAAAGAAAAGACTAAAAATATGAGATCTATTAGCAAATTAGAGTTAATGAAATTAATTTTACACTAAAAAAGATGAAAAATGGGAAAACTATAGGACCAGATAACATCCTAATTGAAGTTTGGAAATGTTTAGGTGATAACATAATTATATGGTTAACTAGTTTACTTAATACAATTATAAAAACTAAGAAAATGCTAGATAAATGGAGGAAAAATACTTTAATACCCATATACAAAAATAAAGGAGATATTCAAAATTGTAATAACTATCGTGGAATTAAATTTGTGAGTCATACGATGAAACTATGGAAAATAATAGTTGAACAAAGATTAATGTTAAAAACAAAGGTCTTAGAAAATTAATTTGATTTTATACTTGGAAGATCTACCAAAGAAACTATATATCTTTTAAGAAGATTAATGAAAAAGTTTAGGGAAAAGAAAAAGGACTTACATATGATATTTATTGACCTAGAGAAAGCATATGATATGATACCTAAGGAAGTTCTATGGTGGGTTTTTTTTTTAAAAAAAAAAAGGTGCATGGAGTAGGTATATTGATGTTATTAAGGATATTTACGATAGAGTAATGAATAAAGTAAGGACTATAGATGAAGAAACTAGAGAATTTCTAATCACCATAGGTGTACATCAAGGATACGCTTTGACCTCTTTTTTTTTGCTTTAGTGATGGACCAACTCACTAAGGGTATTTAAAATGAGGTTCCACGGTATATGTTATTTGAAGATGATATTATATTAATCGATGAAACTAGCAACGGAATAGAGGCCGAGTTAGAATTATAGAGAGAAGCTTTGGAATCTAGAGACTTTAAGATAAGTAGAAATAAGATCGAATGTATGAAATTTAACTTTAGTAATGGTAGGAGGAATATTGGAGACAAAGTTAAACTTGATGATAAAGAAATAAATAACACTTGTAGAATATTTTGATACCTTCAATCTATTATGCAAGTTGAAGAAGAAATTGAAGATGAGGTAATGCATAGAGTTAAAGCAAGTTGGGTAAAATGGAGAAGTGCTTCAAGTGTTCTTTGTGATCGTAAAACCCTTGAAATTAAAAGGAAAGTTTTATAGGATAGCTATAAGACTAGCTATGCTATATGAATCAGAATGTTGGGTGACGAAGAAACAAAATATCCAAAAAGTAAAAGTTACCGAAATGAGAATGCTTAAATGGATGAGTGGTATAACACTAAAAGATAAATTAAGGAATGAACATATTCATTGTAAGTTAGGTGTAACTCCTATAGAAGTAAGATAAAAGAGGGATGACTCAGATGGTATGGACACTTGCAACGTAAACCAAGAATTGCACTAGTGAGGAAGAGTGAGCTTGTTACTGTAGGCAGCACTAGAAGGGGTAGGGCTATACTTAGAATAACTTGGAAAGAGATAGTAAGGATTTAATGGCCCTATATCTATTAAAAAAAAAAAAAAAAGGTCCACGACTACATAAATTGGCAGAAAAAGATTCATATAATCGACTCCACCTAGTGGGACTTAAGGCTTGGTTTTGTTGTTGTTGTTGTATATTACAAAATAAGTAAGTTAAAAGAAAAACAGTGACTAAAAATATGAATAGCTAGATTGTTGATACATACAAAATTCATTTAAAGTATAATTTTGTATAAATATCAAGCCATTAACCATTGTCTAAATAGTCCAACTTTAAAGCTTGAATATAAAAGTTTGGTAATTTAGCATCATTTCTAAAATAAAAGTTAGAATTTTTTGCTGCCTTAACTCATTGGAATGAGTATGGATTGATAAATTAATTATCAGTTTGAGAGGAAACAGGTGTGCGCAGTCACTATAACTCAAAGCAGAATGTTAATTAAATGAGTAGCAACAAACTAAAATATGAGAGTTGATGTTCAAATACATGATAGGTTTGATTAAAATCATCTCCCAAGGATGGAAATGGCCAAGTAGCTTCAACAATAGAATTATTGAAATTGCAAACCTAGTTGCAGAGACCCAGAATCACAAAATGAACACAAATTTCTCTTGCCGATTGACTTTTAAGTAATGTTTTCAAGGCCTTGGATTTGATTTTATGTGATGGATGAAAGTCAATACAATTTCGTACTGTGTTTTGTTCGAGTCTATAAAGATCCAAATTCAAAAGTTAAAATTCAAACTTCGAGATGCTAGGGTTAAGATTCTTTGTCCTCCCCTTCAATTTGGAAGTATCTAGACCCTCAACTCCCTTCATTAGGGTCTCCAAAAGATGAAAAAACCTATTTTGCTCCTTTTGCAATCATTCAAATGAATCAAGAAATCACATTTTGTTTCAGGACAATTTCTCTAACTTTGTGTTTGGAGAGATCTTAGATTTGTATTTGTATTGAATTTGAATAAGATGAAATATAAAATTGTATTGAAATTTATTTAAATTCACTCAATTACAAATCCAAATTCACTAAAAGAAGTCAATCATCATAGAGTTGATATTCAAAGTAAAGCCGCTCTTATCTTCTTCTTTTTTTTCATCCATAAATGATAAATTATATTGATCAAAAGGAAATGTACAAAGAAAAAACTCTAGGCATACCCCCAACAAGAAGGCCAAAACTCCAATTCAAACCAAAGCAAGTAACAAAAGTTACACATAACTTGGGCATACCAAGGGGCTCAAAGGCCAATCCAAAACAAGAAGTGTTGAAACAAGGAAAAAACCAAGTTATAAATACAATCAAAACTAGGCATACCGAGAGAAAAAACATCCATCAAGAGCATTTGTGACAAACCATCGACAGAATTGAGGTAACTGTCGACGATTAGCCCAGGTAGTTACTCAAAATTCAAGGGGGCCAAGATCCTTTGCTCTTTTTCTTACTCTTAGCAGGTTTAACACCATCCCCCTACACCTTACCATCCCCTTGATTCTTACCACTCTCTTTATCCACAAGAGGAGCTTTTCCTTTATCCTTAACCTTTTCAAGTACACCCTTACCTTGCATGGAGGGGGAATCTTTGGTTAAGGTTGCATTAGAGCACCCTGTAGAACACTTACTAGCTTCAACATTGCTTATATTTTTGGCCTTCAATTGTAAACTTGTGTCCTTTGCAAGAGCCTTTGCATCCACCTTAGTAGAGCCTAGGTTGACAAGTTTTTTGCTGTTTTATCTTTATTTTAAAATAATATATTAAATAACACCCTATTTGGGAAAACATTTCTCAGAATGACTCTCACGTAATCTCACTGATTGGTCTAGCGAGATTTGTTTAAAGGGGGTCAGTTGAGACGTCGACACGTGGCAAGCAAATCTTGTTGGACTGTCTAGCGAGATTTGCCTGAAAATAGAATGACGACTAACTCCATCTGTCTACTCAGTCATCCCTCCTTGTCAGCTGCATTTAATGGGCTTAAAAAAAAAAAAAAACGGGTCTTAGGCGTCAGCTAGAGGGGTAGCAAGGAGAGAGGAGAGAGAGGCGAGGGGGGGGTCAAATTCTGTCAGAGTGTCAGCAAATAAAAAAAACAAAGCAATGGGGGGTGAGTGGATGTGTTAGCGGGAGGGGAGAGAGGAGAGAGAGTGGAGGGGGAATTGGTTATGTAATTATATATATATATATATATATATATATATATATATATTTGTTATAATTTGTTATATTCAAATTTTTTATTTCATAATACTTTAAAAATATCGAAATTTAGTTTAAAAAAAATATCAAGACTCAGAAATTAGGACTTAAAATTTTAAAATACCAGGACTCAACTTAAAAATACCAGGACTCAATTTAAAAATATCGGGACTCAATTTAAAAATATTAGGACTCGATTTAAAAATCTCCAGGTCATTTACATTTATGTCATTTATTATCTCATTTCAGTAGAAGTACATAAAACACATAAAGTTTCAATTAAATTGTGAAATTATGTGCCAATTTATTGTAATTAATATAAAAAAATTTTAATTATAAAATCTTGTGCAAATCGTTTAACATTTCAATTTTGATTATACAAAAATTGAAGCCAAAAAACTGAAAAAATAAAATTATATATTTATCTAAAAAATGTTATCCAATTTATGACTCTTAATTTATCAATTTTACTACCTATAATTATCTAATAAATAATGACAAAAAAGGTGGAGGGATAAGGATGGGAGGTTTTCTCACGTATCACCGATGTGGGTTGAAATCACGTTGATGAAAGCATGCATAAGGCACACAGTGCACCCTCACTCTCACTTTCTTACACACACATGCCACCATGCCCCTGAGCCCAACCATTGCCCATGACCCAGTGAGTGCGACTACAATACGTGTCCATAGGTACCCTCCTCGTAACTCTAACAAAGCCCACCTATAAATAGTGGCCTAGGGCAACAGACGAACCCACCTTCTCCATTTTGTGTTCAATCTCACTTCCCAATCTCTCTCTGAAGGCCTCTGCATCCCATCCCACTCTCTCTCTTTTGCCGGTAATTTCATTGCTTCATTTGCCAAATTCTCTCGAGCTTTGATCTTTAGTTTTTCGTCTTGTATTGAGAGGGTTATGTGGTTCTAATTTCTATTTTGATCGGTGTCTGCATTAACTTTGCTGTTTTTTTTGTTTTGTTTTGGGAATTGGGTGGATCTGTTCCGTAATGTGAATCAGTGTGTATTGGGATTCATTTCTTAGTGAGGTATTTTTTTGGTGAAAACAGGTGGTGTATTATGTTTCTGGACTATTTTAACATCTATTGGGTATGAATTTTGTAATGTGTAAAAACTCAATACTAAGTTAATTTAGGATTGATGGTCTTTTAAAATAACTTAGTACATAAGAAATACCTAATATGGCTATAGTCCCCAAGTCAAATTGTCGATACCCCAATTTTAACCAGGCTACCTTGAGGAGACCCGGTGTGTTCAAAATTGACTTGAATCCCGAATGGGAGCATGTGATGGAACCCAGTGAATTTTTGAGTCACCATGAATTTTAATTGAACCTTGGAATTCTAATTGAGACCCGATGAATTTTGAAGTCCCAAGGAAATTAGATCGAGTCCCAGTGTTTTAATCAAGTACCGGTGTTCTTAATTGAGTCATGGTGTCTTTAATCGAGTCCCGACATTTTAACAAGTGTCCCGGTATTTTTGCATCAGGTTCGGGTCCTTTGGTGTTCGAAAAAAAAAGAGAAATTTATAAAATACAAAAAGAAATAAGAAAAACATACTAAGAAAAGAGAAGCAAATAAAAGGCAAAGAAATAAAAACTGGATTTGCATGCATCATCCCCGCGAAGTGTGCAACGGAAAGGGCATGTGTGCAAGTATGATTCTGCCCAGGAATAAAGGAATGGGCAGGCAGGGAGAATAAAAATTTGGCATGACCATTTGCCTTTGCAACCACCACTCACGTTCCTTATAAATGGGGAGTCTTCATTCCTTCACGGGGCACACACGGCTGAGGGGGGCATTCAATTTTTTTACTATTCATTTTTTCCTATGGATTTTCTCTCCCAGTTGGCTGCTCTCCTGAGGGCTCTCTGAAATCTCTCCAGCCATTTCGCCTTTGTCCTTTAATCTCCCTCTCACTCTTGCTGCTCCATACCAGATCTGAACCAGCTGCAACCCCTCACCTCTACCCACAGCACACGAACCAGAGTTCCCCCAACTCTCCCATGTCACGCCCCAAACCCCGAAATGGGACCCAAAGGTGAAAATGTAACCTAACATGTCCCTATATCATACAAATCATCCATAGATACAGTACAAAGGATGAGGGTCCGTCCCCGTGAGGTTCCTAAGCACCCTAAACACATCCAAACACAATCATATACGCAACGAAAAAATGTCATTCTATATATACATATGCAGTAGCATACCAGAGTCTATACAAGATAGACAGACAGACTCTATCATACAACATACAACTAGGTGCCTAACACATCCCAAAATGGCAACCCATCAAAACACAGTCCTAGCACTTACCCAAGCGCTAATCGCAGTGTACCGGCCACTACGCTCCCTACACCAGGACGCTAGTTCCGGTTACTCGAAGGACCTGTAAAAATGTATGTATAGTAGGGGTGAGACACCTCTCAGTAAGGAAGAACATAGGTTATATCGGTATGTGGCATTTGAGTGTTATCATGATGCAACATACACGCAATTAAATGCAGCCCAATACTAATTTCACAACAGTGCCTACAAGCACACACACATACATAATCAACAATCCCGGTGTCATCACACCCATCAGCCCAAAGCCGGCCCACGACATACTACGTTGGCTCGTAGCCAACCCGCGAACACGGCGCCACCAGCACATGGCTAGTCCCTAACTCTTATGGCATCGTACCGGCGCTAACTGGTGGATCCACACCCTTCAGCCTGATCTACCGGAATCAGCTCACGTCCTCAGATATAGAGTCGGACCTTTGCCAACCTATGGCCAGCAATTTCATACGCCCTCGGATATAAAACTGGACACTCTCAGTACCTGGAACAATTTGGAACCGCGTCCCTACTAGCATTTCAACATATCACACACACATGCATGCTTATATAACTAAACAAACCAGACCCATTTGGTAATCTAAAATCATGGTTTTTCCAAACATATACAGTTTAAAACAAGTCAAGGCATGACCATCCCCATAACACAGTATAAATCAACATATATGTTTGGTTTTCAACAAAACCAGGGATACAACCCGTTGCCCCCTTTTTCCCAAAACTGTAATTATGAAAAACCCATTGTTTTCCCCATTAGATCCCCTCAAATGAGTACAAAAAACACACATAGGATCGTGGACCACAGTTCCACCGAGTCCGATTTCAAAAATAATCGATATAAAAATAATTCCCCTTACCTTTTCCTTGAATAGAAAATCTCGAACTCTAAGGTCCCTAAACAACGAATTGAGTTCCAAAACCTACAATCAAAAGTATATAATATACTCACAAGACTGTTCCTTACAAAACTACCGGATTAGAATTGAAAACCGAGCCTTACCTTGATTTTAAGTTAAAACCCGAAAATCTCTAAAACGGGATTCCAATCCATAGAACTTGTAGAGAATCCTTCCACGATCCTCGTGGTAACTTCAGATTCACGATTCTAACGACGAAAGACGAGAAAATCTAGAGAGAGGAAGTGTAGGGAGATTTCTAGAGAGAGAGAGAAAGAGAAGATATTTGTGTTTCTTAATGGTTAAGCAATGAAGTTTCTATTTATAGCCCCTTTGACCCGGGAAAATTCGTTGACGAAATGGTGTACTCGTCGACGAGGCTCTATAGTCCTCTCATCGACGGGACAGAGGATTCGTTGACGAACCCTGATATCACCGGTTCCTGAGACTCCTCGGCTTCTCCTCGTCGATGAGCCTCTGAACTTTGTCGACGAGAGATGCATGGCCTTCTTCGATGAACTCTGGCTTCATCGACGAAGCCTATTCAAATACCAATTTTACCCCTCTCTTATTTATTTAAACCCATCTATCACGGTTTGGGTTCTTACATCGCATCTATCGAAGTCCATCACCATCCTCCAAAACCACAGCTCCACAGTGGCAAGCAAACTTGACCACACTCAACCCTCAGCCTCGGCCTGCCTTTAGACCAACAGATCCGACCACCTCTCTCTCTCTCTCTCTCTCTATCTTCGTCTCTCACCATCTTCCCTCTACTTCACCGCCCACTTCTCCCATAGCCTCCATGGCCAAACCACAAACGCTACGACTCCTAACTCTGTTCACGCACCCACACGACCGTGAACGTGACCAACAGATCCCACCACCACAATCATCGTCTCCAACTCCGTTCGCAAGCATGATTCCGAGCTTCACGTCTCAGAGCTGTAATGGCAAACTAGCGAACTCAGAGCTGAACTACGTTTCAGGTACTTCATCTCCATCCTTTTGATATGGTCTTGTTTCATATGGTTTAGTTTCTCACCTTTGATTCCGAGCATTGATCTCACTTCTACTACTCTAATCCGACGATGCTTCACTGATAATCAATATGCTCAAGCTCTCCTTGATTTAAGGTCCTTTTTCTTTGGGTTTCTATTTTTCTCATACCCACACAGAAACAAAAAATCTAGTACTCTGTTTATTCGTTTGCCTCAGCATCTCCCACACGCCCACGGTCAGCTCCCATCTCTCTCATGATCCCTCTGCCTCTCTCGGATCTCACCATCTCGGTCCCCCTCTCTCTTTCTCTCTCTCTTCTCTAGGCATAGCTACGCCACCCTCAAAGTACAGGCCACGCATAACTGCATTCTCATCTCCTCTCTTATGTGAATATTCCAGCTCGCCTTAAGTGTGATGGAAGCCAAATTTCACTTTCTTAAGATTGTGGGTATTGGATTTAAAGCCGGAGTCGAATCAAAAGGTCGTCTCCTGTATCCGAAATTGGAAAACAGTAATGAGGTAGAACTAACTGTTCCACCTGCGGTGCGTGTAATCTGCTTCAAGCCAAACATAGTTTGCTGCACTGGGGTTGATAAGCAAAGGGTGCATCAATTTGCTGCTTTTGTTCGTAATTGCAAGCCTCCTGAGATTTACAAAGGCAAGGGTATAATGTGCATCGGTGTAGTTATCAAAAAGACTATATATATACACACACACACATACACATGTATATGTACATATAATATATACTCACCACACGCACACCCTCTCACACACACTGATGCATGCTGCACACACACTAAAACACACAATTGTGCACACACACACTACAACACACACTCCTTCACTCACTGTGCACTCACCTGCCCACACACTCAGACACTGTTCACGTACGCTTGTACACACTTGCACTCACTAAAAAACACATACACACTGCTGCACATACCACACGCACATAGTAAACACACACGTTTGCACATACTAGAGCACACCCTAGAGTTCACACCCACTGCTACACACACCCATATATACATCACCCATGCACTAACTCTCTCTCACACACTTACACACACACAAGCACATGTACATCGCCCATGGACTATCCCACACACCCTCTCTCACACACTTACACAGGCACCCACTCACGTATGCATGCATGCCACCCCTCACATACTCATTCGTGCATGCGTTCATGTACCCTCCCATGTACGTGCATATACATGCACGCAATTTCTCACGTACACATGCACACAATACTCTCATGCGTTCACACATTCACAGTCACACATTCATAATCACACATACACACATGCATGCGCATGCATTCATACACTCACACAAGTATATTTGTACTCGTTCATCCATTCTAACACTCACAAACATGCAACACTTTCATAAATTCAAACACGCTCTCACACACACGTACTCATATCCATACACTCATTTATGTACATTGTAGTCTTACATACACATTCACATTCATGCACATGCATGCATGAACTCATGCACACATTCACGTGGTCATGCACATACATGCATGCCATTTCACACAAACACGCGTACGCAGGCATTCATGCACCATACATCATTCGTGCACTTTAACCTACACTTGAACACACACAGTCCACGCGTAAGGCAACGCGTGTTGACTCACTGGTCTCGACCAAGACCCTAAACTGGTTTTTCCCTGAACTGGTCAATGTTTGACCGGTTTGTCATCTCTCAAACCGGTTCACGCTGGTTTTCTCCATTTTACTTGACTATTATTTAGATATTTAGAAAATTCACAAAAACACCGCATGTTGGCTTGATGGTTTCGCTCAAGACCTTAAACTGGTTTTCCCTTAGACCGGTCAACGTTTGACCGGTTCATCATTCGCCGAACCGATTCACACCAGTTTTCTCCATTTCACTTGTATATTTTTATTTAGATATCCAGAAAATTCATAAAAATCACAAAATTCTTGAAAAATCCAAAAAAATATTTACATACTTTGATTTTCATAGTTTTATTTTGTGCTATTTTGAAATTTGGGAAAAATAAAAAAAATTACAAAAAATGTTTTTACATTTAGGAAAAATTACAAAAATATTTTTTAGGTATAGAAAATCATTTTCATCCCGAACAAACTACAAAAAAAAACCTCTCGAAATAGTATTTTCCTACTTAGAAAAGCCTACAAATTTCAAAACCCTTGGGAGCGTATTTTGTACCTTATTTTCTTGATTTTTCTTCCGATGATTACAACCAAGGGTAAAGACTTTTTGGAGTATTGGATTGTCCTGGTTATGAGGGAATACCTATATAGTATTTTCATTCTTTTGATTTTTTGAAAGGGAGTTAATTTTGACAGACTTATTAGATTTACTTTGGGGATAATTTTTTATTAATCTGGTACCGTTCGTAAGAACGGGCGCGTAAGTGGTGCTATGACCTTCCTCTCGCGTAACCGTACTCCCGAACCCGACTCTAGTTACGCAGACCGATTCTACCCCCTGACGGGGTAGCAATCAAGTATTCTAACCGCACTTGAAAAGGTTAGTGACGACTTCATTACATATTATTTTTCACGAAAAATACTTTTTCAAAATCGCACATCCATTTCTCCCAATTTGCAGCCGAACTCACATTTTTGCTAGAGAGAGGGCTTCTCTGGCAAGGTCTGGGATGTCGCGACACAAATCATAAATAGTTTCACGTTCTTTTTTTTCCCCATCTAAAGAGAAAAACATAAGTAAGACACTTAAAGATTTGACTGTGGAAGATAAAAACTCTTCGCTAAAAACTATTGGACAATCAAATCAGACACATATATGAATTCAAATATTTATTTCACCTTTATTTTTCTTAATTGAATAATATGATGATCTTGGGTTATTAGGTTTTATGGATTAAAGTTATTTCTAATAATTTTCTCCATGAAATAGTTTTTTTTTTTTCGTCGCCTATCTCCTTTACTAAAAATTTTAGTTTAGTATTGGGATGAGGAAGTAAATGACTGAAAATATGAGAACCCAAGAAATATTTCTACCAATGAATATAATGTAAGTTTGAATCTTGCCGTCATTTACGCCGGAGGGATATGGACAATCATGATTTGAAATAAAAAAAAAATTACTTCTTTGATTTTTTGCATTTTCTAAACTATCAAAGGAAGCATAAATTTTAAAAAGTCAAAACCTCCCTTTCTTCCAACACCGCCTTCAACCCAAGACCACAAACAACCGAACAAGCCCTAGCCTCACGCCTCGTATAATTGAGTTTCGACTCCCCTAAATTAATAGGGAATAGAGTTGGATTAATTAGTTAAGAATCAAAATTTGTTTAAAATGATTAATTTTTTTTTTTTTAAAGTTGAAAGTTAATATTAAGATCATTTGATTCTTGATTTGCAAGTTTGTCTCTAAATTTTATTTAACTTTTTTTTTTTATTGTTAATTTCTTAAGATCTCATTTGGAACTTGGAAAATTTTTTTTTTTTTTTTAAAAAAGAGCAAATAAATTCATAGGAATTTATTTATTTTTTATATATTTGATTATCAAGAAAAGCGTGAAAAAAAAAATCAAATCAATTTACAAAAGTTTAATTTTGCACATTATTAATATATATATTTTAAAATATATAATCAAATTAAAATAAATTGTTATTTTTAAAATTATTTGATAAAGAGGAAATATAGTGGAAAACGAGCCTTTCTCTTTTTTTTTTTTTTTTTTCTTTTCCCAAAAACTTTTTTAACCCAAATAGACCCTATAGATGTCTATTTGAAAGGAGTCTGCTTTTTATATTATTTATGTACAATAAGAAAGAAATTACCCTATATATCTGTGCTCACATTGATGTAATTAAAAGAAAACTTTGAACCTTTTATACAAAAATCGAGAAAACCCCTATTTATATTTTTCATTCGACTGTATACACCACATTTTGTTTGTGTGAGGGGTAAATTGAAAATATATATATTTCCTCGAGGAGATAGTCATTCAAGCTTTATCAACAAACATTCATAAAAAAAATATACTAACATTTAAAAATGGTAAGAGTCTATGTCCAATTTATACAACTAGATCCACTTGTAATAAATCCCAAAAATAGTCATCAAAACATAAAAAAAGAAAAAAATGAAAATCACAGACAGACTTTTCTAGCCACTTTGCCAATGTCAGCTTGGGAGGGGTAGCTGATAACGAAGAGATGCATGGTCTCTCCATCTTGGAGGAGAGAGTCAAAGAACACCTCCACAGACAGAGGCCTCCAACTTGCATTTAGGAAATTGTGATGGGCTCCGCAAAAAAGACTAGGGGAGGGCGACTCGCTAGCTTACAGCTGATGCAGCTATGAAAAGAGAGAAAGGAGAAGGGGGTTTCAGTAGAGCGCGTCAAACTTTAAAAAAATTCCTAGAAATTTAACCCTCGTATTTGAAGGATCCACCGCAACAGGCAGTCATAGAGGTGGCTAAAAGTCTCGATCCACCGACATCTCACTAGGATTTCATTCACCCAAACGCATAATCGCCTGTGCCTAATAGAGATGCGGTGAGGAACAAAGGCTAGCCATGAATTTTTCATTGCAAACGTATCCACCGAGGCACTCAGTCGTTGCTAGAGGCGAATGTCAACTTCAAAAATTTAGTCCATACAATGACTTCCCCCAAATTTATGATTACAGCTAATATTTCAAATTCATTACCATTAATGCCAGTCTATTAGAGAAATATCCATACTTTTTATTTTTCAAGTATTATATAATTATTATAGAGCAGGTATTTAAGAATAATCTGAGATCTTGTTTCTTGACTCATGTATATATATACGCCCTTGTAATGTTGAATAATATAGGAAAATGTCTTTCTTCAAATTTAACATGGTATCAAAGTCCTAGGTATTCTTAACCTATTTTTTTCTCACCACCCTGAACTCCATCGTTGTCGGTTCTCGTCACCCAACCCTGACGACATCTTTGACGCCATTCTCCCCTGAACTCCATTGCCAACAGTAGATCTGCGAGTTTGCCCCCGACGATCACCACCACACTCGCAGCTCCAATGCCATTTTTTTCCAGTGTCCTTGGCTTTTTCTTTTTCAGGCTCCTGCCTTTGGGTCGTCTTCTCCAGCGAAGAGCAGCAGTAGCAGTTCTCTCATTCCTCTCTCTTCCAGCATCTCTCTAGTATCTCTGACTCGTCTCATCGTCTCTGATCATCTCTTGTTTCAGCCGTCGTCGTCTTCGGCGCTTGCAGTAGTCTTGAGTTGCCTTCTCTTGCGGCATCTCTGCTTGTTGCTCCGACTCTAGCATTATTCTTGTCTTCAGATAGTTTTTCCGGCAATAGATCCTCAAGCTCACAGCCTCTCTATTTCTCCGATCATCCCTCAACATTTCTATCTATCAATATCCAGCAGCTCTCAGATCTCTTTTTGTTTATCTCTCTCTATCTCATTTCTCTACTCTCAGCATCTCCACCTGGAAAAGGCTCCCAAGCGGCACTCCGACGGCACCTTTGGCTTCTCTAATTACACAATCACTGAATTTGCCTTTTGGTTCTTACGCCGATATTATCAAATCAAAGATTTATATTTTTTTGGCCGTCGCACAGATCGGATCTAACCCGATTTGGCGGTTTGATTCATCGGAACTGCTTTGGCATTATGACCAACATCACATCTAGTTCTTCAATGACTGCAAATACTATCACAGGTTCTTTAACTTCTTTTGAGATTGCTATCACTGGTCTCACCAGCGAACAATACCGTCCACTTTTGGATTTTTTATCGCCCTTGAACACAAACTCTGCCAATTCTGTTGGTAACCTTACCTCTTGTCATTCTGCTTCTTTATCTAATACTAAATGGATTGTTGATTCAGGTGCCTCCGATCATATGACTTCCAATTTGTCTTCTCTTGATAATACTAAACTTCTTAATCAGTCATGCCCCATTAAGCTTCCCAATGGTGACATTGTTCTTGTAACTCATACCGGCATTGTGCGATTTTCTCCTGTTTTCTCTATTTCTAATGTTCTTTATGTATCTTCATTTAAATTTAATTTATTGTCCATCAACAAACTTACCACTGATCTCAATTGTGTTGTTATATTTTTTTTCCTATCTTTTGTATTTTTCAGGACCTATCAACGAGAAGGCTGATTGGAACGTATGAAGTACGAGATGAACTTTACCACTATAAACCTCCCTCCGCCTTAGTTTTCCACTCTCATTGTGTTTTTGACACTACTCTTTGATATCAACGTCTTGGTCACCCTTCTATTTCATGTATTCCGAAAACTTTAATTATTTCTTGTTCTCATTTACCTTGTGATATTTGTGTTAGAGAAAAGTACATTTGTTTACCTTTTTCTTTAAATATAAATAAGAGCACATTTTGTTTTAATCAGATTTGTTGTGATATATGGAGTGGTTATCCTACAACTTCACTCTCTGGTGCACATTATTTTTTAACAATCATGGATGACTACTCGCGTGCTACAAGGATCTATATTATGCGCATGAAATCTGATACTTTCACTTGACTTAAAAATTTTTGTGCGATGATAAAAAATCAATTCAATTGCACTATTAAGCACATGCGCACTGATAATGGTGGAGAATTTCTATTCACTCCACTTCAAACTTTTTTCCATTATCAAGACATTTTTCATGAATGCACATGTGTGGATACACCTTAACAGAATGGTGTTGCTGAGCGTAAACATCGTCATCTTCTTAATGTGGCTTAGTGTTTACGTTTTCAAGCTAATCTTCTCATCTCTTTTTGGAGTGAACGCATTCTCACAGCTACTTATTTAATTAACAGTACTTCTTCACCCAGCCTTAATCATAAGTCCCCTTATAAACTTATTTTTCAGAAACCACCATCATATACACACTTGCGAGTGTTTGGGTGCTTGTGCTATGCCAAAACTGCTCGCCAACATCGCGATAATTCTTTCATCGTGGTCTTCGATGTGTTTTCTTAGGTTATCTTACTCATCATTAGGCTTATCGTGTATACTATCTTGAAAAAAAAAAAATCCATCTCCCATGATGTCACTTTTGAAGAAAATGTTTTTCCTTATCATCTCATGCCTCCAACTCCTACATTTTCTCTGGTCCTTCCCCTTCCTGTTCCTAATATACACCCTTCCTACACTTTACCTACCCAACCAACCACACCTACCCCTAGCCCCTCATTTCTCCCTTGGTATCCTCACCGACACCCTTTGTTGGGCTTTTTGTGGAGTCTAGTTGTGTCTTAATTTGGATGATGACCTGACCTCTGTTTAATTAGAGATTTCTATCCTAAGGGCTCAAGCCGCAGCGCTTATGGACTAAGCGGTACAAGCCGTACTTGTGGGGGTCTGGGGGCAACGCCCCCGGGGAAAATTTTTGGAGCCCATTCGGAACAGAACCCTAGGCGCAACATATAAAAAGGGTGCTTTCGGGTGATTAGGGTTGGGGTGGTTGTATCCGCAAGAGAGAGCGAGAGTGAGAGAATTGTATCGCCACACTCTTTGTGCTTTCTTCCAAATAATATTGAAATCCCTGCAACTCCGTGGACGTAGGCAAAATTGCCAAACCACGTAAATATTGTCTTGTGCGTGTGATTGAATTTTTCTTTGGCGTTATTCTTTCTCTATTTGTTTCTCATAGGTTTCGGGAATTTGTTCGTATATTCCTAACACCCTTACCCTCACCCCCTTCCCCACCACCCCCTCCACCCATCTCTTCATGGTCTAAACGATTTGTCACACATTCGTCTTACTTGGATGATTATATCTACCCTATTTTACCAAAGTCGTCCAAGGCTTCACAAGTTTCAAGATTTTCCTCAGGTATGGTTCATTGTCTTTCCTCTTTTTTATCTTATCATCATTTTTCTAATCAACATTTAGCTTTTCTTTCTATTTTGTCCCAACATATCGAACCCACCTCATATTCTCAAGCTGTGCTACACCCACATTGGCATGATGTCATGACTTCTGAAATCCAAACCTTAGAAGCCAATCATACATAAGTTTTTCAACATCTCCTACTTGAAAAAAAACCAATTGGTTGTAAATGAGTGTTCAAAACAAAAATTTGGGCCGATGGATCCATAAAGTGACACAAAGCTCGCTTGGTGGCCAAGGGCTACACTCAGGTATAAGGTTTGGATTATCATGACACTTTTTCTCCTATTTCTAAACTAGTTACTATTAGGTGTGTTCTTGCAATGGTTGCAGCTCAGAATCAGCATCTCCTTCAATTGGACGTCAACAACGCTTTTCTCTATGGTTACCTCAATAAGGAGGTTTATATGACCCCTCCATCGGGTTATTGCAAATAGGGGGAGACTCGTGTTTGTCGTCTTCAGAAATCACATTATGACCTTAAGCAAGCCTCTCGCAATTGGTTCTCTAAATTATCTTCTGTTTTACTTGCTGAGAGTTTCACCCAATCTTAGGCCGATCACTCTCTCTTCACCCGCTCTCGGGGTCGGTCTTTTACTCTTATTCTTCTTAATGTTGATGACATTCTCATGGTAGGCAATGATTTCTCTGATATTAGTACTTTCAAAGTCATGCTTGCTCAAACATTCAAACCAAAGGATTTTGAAAAATTGAAATATTTCCTTGGCCTCGAAGTTGCTCGCTCTCCCACTGGCATATTTCTTAAACAACGAAAATATGCTCTTGACATCCTCACTAATAATGGTCATCTTGGTACTCGTCCTGCCAAATTTCCTATGGAACAAAATTTCAAGCTCAATAATACTGATGATGATCTTCTCTCCGATCCAAGCTCGTTTTGATGACTCGTTGGACGTTTGATATATCTCACCATCATTTGTCCCAACATTGTATTTTCAGTAAACATTCTATGTCAATTTATGCACCAACCCATACAACCACATTATGATGTTGTTGTACATGTTCTTCGATACATTAAGGCATCTTCAGGCTAAGACTTATTTTTTCCTACTGCCAACACTCTTCAAGTCTCAGCCTATTCTGATTCGGATTGGACTAGTTGTCCCCTCACTCGCCGCTCCACCACTGATTTTTTCATTCAGTTGGGCACTAGTCTAATTTCCTAGCGCACTAAGAAACAGACTGCAGTCTCTCACTCCTCCGCCAAAGCTGAATACCGGGCACCTGCTTCCACTACATGTGAACTTACTTGGCTCAAAACTCTTTTAAATGATCTTAGTGTACCGCATTCCCAGCCTATGCTCTTATATTATGACAACCAAGCAGCTCTTCACATTGCCCAGAATCCTGTTTTCCACGAACGTACAAAACATATAGAAATCGATTGTCATATTATTTGTGAAAAGTTAGGGGTTGACCTCTTCTTCACTAAACATATTTCTACCCACAGTCAGCTTAGTGATATCTTCACCAAAGCTTTGGGTCGTGAACATTTCCAAGACTTATCACGCAAGTTGGGCATTACAGATCTCCATGCTCCAACTTGGTGGGGAGTATTAGAGAAATATCTACACTTTTCATTTTTCAATTATTGTATAATTATTATAGAGCAGATATCTATGAGTAATTTGGAATCTTATTCCATGACTCATGTATATATATATACAACCTTATAATGTTGAATAATATAGAAAAATGCCTTTCTCCAAATTTAATGCCGTCATTAGGAAATTAAGGGTAGCAATGATTTGTGCACAAATTTGGATTCTATTTGTAACTCCAAATTAATAAAATTGGTGTACAAATTATCTTGTAGAATATCCCAACCAAATCTATACATCAATACAAATAACTTAGCACTAAAACAGGCTCAGCGCCCCTCTCTCTCTCTCTCTCTCTCTCTCGCCCAAGACACCACACCCATCGCCTTTGCGAGCATGGTGATGTGCATGGCTGTTTAGGATACTCATCACAGGATCCTTAATATTCCATTACGTTCATAAGTGTATTCTTACTTCCTCATCTTTCTCTTTAAAAGTCTATCTCTATATTAGTTTAATAATATGCAAAATGCCTTCCTGTCTTATTCTATAACATTAGCTTTTTCCTAGTAGAACCTTTAACTAATTCATTTGTTTCAAGTGGGTATGCTAATTTTCAAGCCTAAATTTAGTAGGAATCAAACTTTGCTAAATTTAGTATAAATTTGGTCAAAATTGATCTTCTATTTTTTGAAATAAAATATCCATTTTGATCTAAAGTTTTTTTTATAATTATATATAGAATAAGAATAAGAGCAAGAACTAGTCGCTATCACTCGCAATAATAATCCATATTACCTTTTTTTTTTTTTTTTTTTTCTAATTTATTTATTTTAGTTTTTTTCTACCTCTCTAAAATAGAAAAAGAATAACCGAACTATCTATAATGAAACCAAACAGTATAAATTACAATAAAACATTAGAACTACATTTAAAGACAAATCGGAGAGTGCACTTGAACGATCAAATTTCTTATCAATACTTATACTGCTTTTGGGAGCATGGATTTGGGACATTAGATTTGAATGAATTTTAATATCATTTTATATTACATCGTATCCAAACCCAATATAAATCCAAATCCAATACCTTTACAAACATAGGGTTATATTCAATTTAGGCAATTCCATTTTAAAACAAAAATAATTTAGCTTTATTAAACAATGATCCTCTAAGTAAAAATTAAGTCTTGCAAGTAATGTCAACGCTTGCAAACTTCTTCGAGATTACAATATAATCTCAAGAAGATTCAAATAAAATAAATATAGAAAATTTTAGTGTTCTTAATAGAAGCACTTGAATTTACTCCTCTCCTCTGGTTTATTGCAAGCTCAACCTAAGCCTCCTAGATAATTCTTTTTTCTCATTCTCAACTCTCTCAATTTTATTAAATATGCTTAGTTAGATTAAAAGGTCTAATATTGTTTACACTTATATATCTTGCATCTATCCATTTGCTAGTAATAGAAATTAGAAAGACTTCAAAAATGATGTTGCGCAATAGTTTTAAGAAGTCTAGTCGGACCAGCTCAAGTAGTAAGGGTGACTTGTAATTATGGTAATCCCAAGGTCACAGATTTAATTTCCCTTGAGGCATTACGTCGGTGAATTACAAGAGGTTTGTCAATGGGCGGGCAACTTTCACCCCCACAGGTTTAGTGCTGCACCCTAGTGTTTAAAATGACGCGATAGTGATTGAAGTTCTCGAGTTATCATATATATATATAGTTTTAAGAATTTTTATTACAATATACTTATACTCTTGCTTTTAGATAATTTTGTTAATAAATATTGTATAACACAAAATGAAGATACAAAGATATCAAGAAAATAAAATAGGAGGTTGTCACTAATAAATTTCAAAATACATAAAAACAATTAATTATAGAATTAACTTGTATATTGAAACCACTTTACATTATGATAACTAAAATTTAATAATCAATAGTCAAAGTCCCTTTTAAGTTATTCTATTCAGATTAGAAAACGTGTTCGAAGTTCCAATGTCTGGTTGCCCAATCAATCATGTCTTTGAAGTTCTATAATTGGTCAATATGCAAATTCAAAATTATATCGCAATTCCAATTTTCAAAAGTCCAATCAAATTAATTTTTTTTTTTTTAAAAGTGGGGTTTTAAATAGCATATAAAGCAATGAATCAATTTTATTAAAATATGGGCGCTTATTTCGCATCCATCCATGGATTAGGGGTATGCAATTGGTTGGTTTGTCAATTCGGTTAATTAATTGAACTAATTGAAAAAATTCAGTTAACTATTCATCATAACCGAACTATCCTTCTTACACAAACCTTATCCGACCAAACCAAATTTCGGTTAACTAAGTTTAATTGAATTAAATTATAATTAATTATGAAAAAAAATGTGATTGTATGCTTTCAATATTTAATTTATATTTAATTATTAATTAATTATATAATTCGGTTAACCAAAATGTAATTTCTCCATAACCAAACCGAATAACCGATTTTGCCAAAATATAAAATCGAGCCGAACCGTTCTAAAAATTAACCGAACCAAACCGACTGAATTTGGTCGGTTATTTCGATTAATTCAATTTTCACCGAATTATGCACACCCTGGACTATAGCTCGTAGAAAAAATTTTAAAATTATGTCATACATTAATTTTAAGAATCTTCATCGTAATATACTCAACTCTTGTTTTGAATAATTTACTTGAATATTTTATTATACAAAGTGAAGATGCAAAATATATTGAAAAAATAAAATTAAAAAGCATTACTACATAACATTTGCAAAATATTAATCAAAGACTTGGAAAGGGAGAATTGCTAAACATGAGCCAGCTACATGTAACGAATCGGAAGAAAAACTTTTCATTGAAAATCTACAACCTAAATTTAGATTAGATTTGACTTATTGACCAAATCTTATAAACTTAACATGGCTTACGAATATATTCCATTTTGACAACTCGAAAACACATCAATAGAACCCGACTTACGGTTTGGTGTAGGGGTGGCAAAATGGGTCAAAAACCGATGAGTGATTCGTGACCCGCCTATTTAAATTGAATTTGGATTTAACATAAACTGATCTGTTTATAAACGGATCAACCCGAATCGAACTGGTTTATTAAACAAATTAGACAGATTCAGATCGGATCACCCACGGATGACCCAGTTCCCCACCCCTAGTTTGGTGGTTCATATCACGACCTCCTTTAGAGAGATTCAAGGTTAATCAAATCTCGGTAGTGAGGATCCTTCCAATTTTAAAAGAGGGAGGGGGATTTTGGGGATATAGGTAGGAGGAGGAATTAGGAATTTGTGCTACGGGATGTCGTAATAGATCATGCATGTTATAGCTGGAGCCAGGAGACAGCCAGGAGAGCTGGAGTTAAGTTGGAGACGCTGTCCATTCATGGAGCTGAGTTGGAAAATGCGGTGTATTTATCTCCCTCCATTGTAACTTCCCATGTTTTGATTGATTACGTTTAAATTGTAATTAAATTGTGATTGAAATGTTAACCCTATAAATAGAGGGCTGAGGAATGATACAATAACAATGTGAGAAGCTCAGAGAGCAGAGAGGAGAAAGAGGAGGAAGAGAGGGAGGGAGAGAGTGAGAATTGTAATTTTTCGGCGAAATAGTGAATATTTGGTGTATGCTTCGTGGACGTAGGTCGATATTGACCAAACCACGTTGAATTTTTGATGTCACATTTTTCTGGATGCTCACAGGTTCCTATCAGTGCATTGGTAAAGAAAAAAAAAAAAAAACACACACACACACACACACACACATCAAAACAATTTCCTAAAAATATTCAATTGAGTCTCCTCTCATTCAATTGGTTTCCCAAAAAAAAAACGCGTTCGAACCAAATGAACTCTAAAGTAAGAGTTGACAAGTAAATCAAAAAAATGTTTCATATCAAAGTAAATTCATAAGATAAAAATTTTGAGTCTCAAAATTTTCTTTCATTACATGGGTTTTTATTAGTAATTGTATATGTAAAAATAGAATGGATCTCTTTGGCATTCAAAACCCCATTTTTTATAATTAAGAATTAAAAGTAAAAACATATATAAACGAATCAAAACTTTTTCATGTTATTAATAAAAAATTATATCCAATATCAGGGTCCTCTCAATTTATGATATATACTTAGTTGGATTCTTTTCGAAAAATAAAAAAAATTAATAGTTTATTTAGAGATTAATTAAAATAATTGAACTAAACAATTATCTCTTATTAATGTAGAATATGAGATAGCAAAATATTATATATATATATATATATATATATATATATATATATGCATGTCTGTGTGTACAATTTAATTTTAATATTTTATAACAATACTTTCTGATGAAATCATAAAATGTTATGTTGCATAGTGTTTAAACAATTAAATAGTTAAATATAGAATATTTTGCATAGGTCTATGCTAGTAAAAGGAAACTTAAAAACAAAAGTTAGACATTTACTTTTTTTGAAAGGTTTCTATTATAATTTTTTTCAAGTAATACCATGATACAAAATGAAGATTAACGATCTATACTACTTAATAAAAGAAATTCCACATGCAAGAATATTACCAAAATATATTTCATTATTTAAAAACAATATTTAGCAAATACAGAATTGGAAAAATATATTAAATAATTATCGAGTGATGAAATTACTATCTATATCTGATTTAGTTAAATGGTAATCTGGATCAAATAATTCATAACTATTCATCCATAGAATAGTAAACAAATGATCGAATTAAGAAAAATATTCTTGACGAATATTCACCCCTTCGGAGCTTTCAAACTTATACCTCCATCTAAATTTGCACATACTCAAACAATTCCTTGTATAAATGGAAGCAGCGTCGTAGCTCTTGTGATACCAAGTGTTGATGTCAAAGAAGTCTATGGTGAGCTTCACTAATTTGGAAATTCTCAATAATTTTTACCTCACATGTAAGTTCCAATTGTTTGTCCTTGAACGAAAACTATCTCTTTCGTGGGAGCAAGTTTAATTCCCCGACAATTGCTCAAGTGGGTTTTACTGCAGTGCCTTGCCTTTTCACATGCCTTCGAACTAATTACACCTCTCATGTCTTGACTCTATTCGAATCCATCTAGCAGACCTAAATGATTTTTATTGGTTTCGATCACACACTTGATCATTCAACTATTAGCACGTCAGAAGAATTAACTTCATACCTCGACAATACGATGTCACTGCCCAAAGTTACGATTCTACCTCTTATATTAATTATTGAAAAATAACGCCCGACCCTAGGATTATGCTCACACATACATAGAAAATATGAAAATTAAAGAAAAATTGAAAGGAGAAAAAGAACACGAATTTATGTAGTTTGATAATATACTTACGTTCATGGAGTTCCTACATAATTTTCATTATCAAAGAAAAATTACCTTAGATACTATTCCAACCGTCAACTGCAATGTGCATATATAACCTTATATAAAACTCCATATGACTAACATATTATACCCCTCATATGATACATAATTATATTTTACCATGACATACCTTATATAAGAAAGAAAAGATTTGCAGTGATTTGTAGATTTGGTGTTGTACCAAGGAGTCCAAAGACCTGGGGCGGACGACGCTGATGCTTAGATTTGGTGCTGTACCAAGGAGTCCAAAGAGTTCGTTGGTAGCTAAAATTCCTATACAATGAAAAAAAGAAAAGAAAAGAAAAGATTTGATCATCGTTATCCTGCTATTTACTAAGGGAGATTATTCAAAAATATACCAATAAAGATAAATTAGAAAGGTGTCCCGAGAGCACAAGACTCCTTATTTTGCAAAAATAAGAAAAGATTCGGGTCATCGTTATCTAAGAGAGATTATTAAAAAATATATAAAACAAAGTCCTGAGGAAGCGGACTAAGACCGTTCCTAAACTAATTCACGGGCAGTCTTGAACCTCGTTGCGTATATTATTTGGCGGCTGCCCGTCAAAAATCAAAATTATAAGTCCAAAGAGAACGCCCTGCCCTGCATCCCTACCTTCCAAAACTAGTCGCTGGGCATGAAGAAACGTGTAAAAACAGGGCACCAACCCGCGGGAACAGAGACTTCCGAGGGAATTGCTATTTCCAATTCGGGTCTTTTTTTTTTATATTTTTATTATCGGTCTCTCTCGTGCAATAAAGACGATTCTTTTACCAGATTGGAGCTCTGAATCCAGCGAAAAAGAGAGTAGAAATAGTTTTATGCACTCGCTTGACATGAAAGCAATGCCCTGTTTAGGGACTTCAATCAAAAGAGAAGACAGAAGAAGATTCTTAGGTGGGCTGCTTGACCTAGAAAGCCACCGCCAATCCTATTTAGGTGCCCTGCACAACCCCTCATCTCCCAATTTATTTTCAGTTTAATTTCACAAACACAATCTCTCTCTCTCTCTCTCTCTCTCTCTCTCTCTCTCTCTCTCTTCACTTTTCAATTTCCATATGTATCTGTTACCCTTCTGCTAATTTTCTGCAATGGTCAGTATTATTAACATCCTTAATTCACTAACCCTTTTGGTGGAACTCATTAAATGTGCCTTAATTTTCTATTTCGCGTGATCATTGGATCAATTCAATGTAAACAACAATTCTGATTCCAGTACATTTGTGTATCAATTTTTCTCCCACCTGCTGCTCTTCCAATCCGATTCGACTGGACAACTGAAAATCTGGTTCTCATCACATCCTTTAAATTCTTTCTATTTATATCACTCCCTCCACATTTCATTTTCCCCATCTCCCTCCTCTGTTCTATCTCTCTCTCTCTCTCTCTCTCTCCGAAAAACAGAGGAGGCGGAGGAGGAGGAGGAGCAATGAAGAGTCAAAATCAAAACCCAGCAGCCTCTGTTTTCAAACTCTTCAATTCTCAGTGGCATCTCTTCAATCTCCTTTCCTGTTTTCTCTTCTTCGCGTTTGGGCTCACGTTTGGACTCATCCTCAGCTTCTACATCAAAAGCTTCCCCTTCAATCTACAGGTCAGCCACTTATCGCTCTCTTTTTCTCAACAATCGGCGCCGCCGCCCCCTCCTCCCCTGTCACCGCCGCGGCGCCCGGTGGCCTCAAAGTCAAATTTCAGCGTGCGCGTGGGGCTGCGGGAGTACATCAGGCCGCCGCCGGCGATGCACGACATGGACGACGAGGAGCTACTGTGGAGAGCTTCGATGGTTCCTCGAATTGGGGAATTTCCATTCAAGAGAGTACCAAAAGTGGCTTTCATGTTCTTGACGAGAGGCTCTGTGCCGTTGGCTCCTCTGTGGGAGAAATTCTTCCGAGGGAATGAAGGGCTCTACTCGATTTATGTTCACGCGAATCCGTCCTCCAATGAATCGGAGCCTGAAGGGTCGATGTTCCATGACCGGAGGATTCCCGGTAAGGTCAGTTTCTGACATTGCTTCTCAATTTACTCTTTGAATTTCCCCTGTTTTCTTGATTATTAAGCTTTCCCCGGTTTTAATTGGTATTTAGTTTCTTGATTAAAATTTAAAATTTCCCCTGTTTTATTGTAAAATGTTAATGAAAACAGGGTCATGGAAACACAACAATTACCCTCGAATTCGATACGTTATGGATTTATAAATATTATTAATTCATTAAAGAATGCTAATTCAGTGAATTAAATATAACTACCGTTCTTGAAAAAGCACTAAATTAATGGTAGTTTTTGGGTTTCTCTTTTTCTCATCAATTGTGTAATCAAATCATTAAAATTTTCCTATTTTTAATTTTTATAGTTTGGGATAAGATCAACTTTGATATTTAAATAAAGATAGAATTAGATGAGTGGTGCATGTTAGTCAACGAACTGAATCATAGTACTATGGAAACTATATAATAAAATTCAAAACATGATCATGATTGTTGACGAAGAACAATATTTTGTTTCACAAAGTTGAATAGATGCAAATTGTTCCTTGTATAATAATTGGTGGGTTGGATATGAACGGAACAAATTAAATAGTGAATATTGGGTGTGATCCCACCGCCACTCCTAATTGCTTCTTCTAGTATCAAATTCCATCGGCCTGCAGATTGCCCATGCATGTAATGATTACACCAAATGGGTTTTGGCTCATGCGCACAGAGTCCCTAGCTGCATTCTATTCCGAAATATCTGAAATCGATTATTTTTCCAAAATGAGAAATTCAAGATGATTAAATTCTCCTATATCAATAATCTGCACCCATGCATGTCGATATGTGTATCAAATGATGTTAATTATGTGCTAATTGACATTCATGACAATTAATCTTGTTTCGAAATGCAGGAAGTTCAATGGGGAAAAGCAAGCATGATCGAAGCTGAGCGTCGCCTTCTGGCCAATGCACTTCTGGACTTCTCAAACCAGCGCTTCGTCCTCCTCTCGGAGTCCTGCATCCCTCTTTTCAACTTCTCCACCATCCACTCCTACCTCATCAACTCGACCCAGAGCTTCGTCCAGTTCTACGACCTCCCCGGCCCGGTCGGCCGTGGCCGCTACAGCACCCTCATGAAACCCTACTTCTCCATCGACCAATGGCGAAAGGGGTCTCAGTGGTTCGAGATGGACCGAGACCTCGCCATTGAGATTGTATCCGACCAGAAGTACTTCCCAGTGTTCCAAAAGTACTGCAGGAACTCGTGTTACTCAGACGAACACTACTTGCCGACCATGGTGAGCGCTAGGAAGTGGGAGAGGAACTCCAACAGGAGCTTGACATGGGTGAACTGGGCCAAGGGAGGGCCTCACCCTGCTAGCTTTCATAGGAATGATGTTACTGTGGAGTTCTTGAAGAGGTTGAGGAGTGAGGGACGTTGTGAGTACAATGGGGAGAAGACCAATGTGTGCTTCTTGTTTGCAAGGAAGTTCACTCGCAATGCTTTGGACAGGCTATTGAGGTTTGCACCAAAGGTGATGCAGTTCAATGAGGAATGAAGAATTTGAAAAGGAGGAATTGATGATGCATCTTGATTGTCGGGGTGCTAAGATAAAAGGGATGGCACTTGATTTATTCTTGGGTTTTTGTAAGATGGGGAGGAGGAGGGATCATACATCACTTTTGCCCAAAGCTAGCACAGTGGATGTTAAAATTGTTAATTTACAATTTAGGATCTCAGTCATTTTTTTAAAAAAATAATGATAGTTTAACAAATAATCTTCAACAAAAATTTGTGTATTCTTTTTTTTTTTTCCGCCAAAGTCGGCCAGACCTAATTATTTGAATGGGTCAATGCTACTTATCTTGTTAATTAAAATATGCACACTATTGTCAATAGCATTAATAAAGCGCTTCTACTTTGATCACTCTGTGCATGAGATTTATTGATTCGTATTAGTGTATATTTTTATTATAAAGTAATATGCAATTATTGGCCATGCATCCATTTAAAAGATGGATGCTTGTTTGTGTTCGCCAACTAATGACAAATCTAACAACTATTATTTGTGTTTATACTTTCAAATTCAAATTTGTAGATATATCTAATACTCCATGTGTATTTCCTAGCCTCCTCTATGGACAATTTGTTAAGTGATTTTCTATATTTTGATGTTATCTAGCGGCAACTTTTTATTTTGTTTTTTATTTTCTTGATATATACTTTGTATCTTCAATAATTGTGCGCTGTAAAATTTATACTAGTTATTGTCATTATTATTAATTAATCAAAACATAAATAAATAATAGTAAAGATTCTTAAGACAATAGTATTAATTATTAAGCGGACCCTTTATAGCAAGAGTGATGATTAGAAGCTAAATTATAGCAAGAGTGAATTGAAGGTCTGTGATTTTTGCCACAAATAAACACTATTGTTTTTAATTTGAATTGAATGATATTTTTCAATAAGTATTGATTAGAAAACTATACTACTTTTTATTTCTCAATTTAATTTGTTAAATTAATGTTATTTTAAAATATTATTTTGTGAAAGGTAAAATTAATTTTTTTCACGTATTCTTAATGGTTGACTAACGAGCAACTAATAAAATGTTCATTTTATCAATAAAAATAAACCTTAAGGTTTTTTGATAGTTTAAATAAACATCGAGAGTGTCATATTTGAAAAATTCAAGGAGTTATATTAGATTTTACCCTTTAATAAAACTGCTTCATTGGTTTATATACTATTCAAGGGTTTCTAAATTTATTTGATCTAACTTTTAAGAAAGTAGGATTCAAATATAATCTTGACAAAGTTGCATCTATTATTAAATGCAAAAAATTAGAAGACGCAATTATTTAAGCAACAGATAATTTGAAGGCTGTAAATTTTTGCCACAAATAATTTATTTATTTATTTATTTTTGGTTTGAATTCCAATGGAACGACATAGAAGTGATGAGTGTTGATTAGAAAACTTTGTTATTATAGTGAATTCACCTATTTGTCTTCCAAAGTGATTTTTGTTGGTATATTATACAATTTTTTTATTTTATGATTAGTTCTTATAACTTTTAAACGTTAATGAACTTCTTTTTATTTTGTTTTCTCAGTATACTTTTTATCTTCGTTTCTTGTAAGTATGGAACAATATAATAGAATTCTTTAAAAAAAAAAAAAATTGAAGTATGTTGTCATTTGCAAAGTCTTTCTATTAATAATCAATGGATGATGTGAAATAAGTGTAAATAACATTAAACATTCTAATCAATCTAAGCATATTTAATTAAACTTAGTTTATATCCTATTAAAAACATCAAAAGTCTTAAAATTATGAGAATTCTAATTATAGTAAAATCTTTCCCATGCAAAAGTTTGCATATGTATATCTATATACTAGAAGTGTAAAGAGACGGATAAACAACAACAACAACAAAATCAAGCCTTAAGTCCTACTAAATGAGGTTGACTATATGAATCATTATTCGCCAATTTATGAGATCATGGATCATTTCTTTTGATATTGTTGTAATTGTGTATTCCCAAGAGGGGGGGCGAATTGAGTATTAAAATTTTTTTCCTAAGTTTATCCAAAGTAGTAGCAGTAATACACAGTCTAGAGTCTGTTTATATAATCGTAAATCCAATTAACACCTGTACAATATATAATGAATCAGACATACAACATACATGTGTTGAAAAAGAAAGTGAAAAAATTAAATTGCGGAAATATAAAATACATGCACGATATGTTATTCGGGCTTCGACCTATATTGCCTATGTCCCCGCCTCAGCTCGCAAGCCTGGTGATTACTACTATTGCTCACTTAACAGGTGGAGCGATATCGTTTATAACCAGGTCAAATTCTGAGGGCTGACCTCAACCTTTACACACTCTCCTTGCAGGGCGGAGAAGGCTCTAGGTCGAATTCACAGGGCTCACCCCAACCTTTACATACAATCCTTTTGGGTTGAATTAACGCTCGCTCAGGCCACGCTTGGAATAGTACAATGAATGTAAAATGTGTGTACAATTCAAATGCTTCTAGTACAACCAAATATATACCCCAATATAGTCTAAATAAATGTACTCACGTATGAATAGAATATATGCTCAGGTGAGATTTTGAAAAACTTAGTTCAAGATAGTGTACTCAACAAGTGAATATCCAAGAATACCTCAAAGCCCTAATCAAGTATCAACTATATAATTTATCAAATACAATCACAACAAATACTTTAGGGTTTAAGCTTGCTATGGATTTATCAAATGGTGTATGCAAGCTTTCAAGTCTTGCAATGTGAATATCAAGACTAGCAAGCTAAAATCAAGATCTTCCCAATAAAATATTTATCTATTAAATACTATGGAAAAGATCAAACAAGAAAAGCTCTCAAAAAATAGTTTTTCAAAACGTTTGAGTATGTGAGAATAGTTGCCAAGAGAATGATGGGAAAATATGTATACAATGACCACACACAACTCCCTTCAGTCTTGCAATTAGTGTGCAAGAGAGGAAAACAACTAATACCAACTCTTTATATCAAAAGAATGATTTCTAGTGAATATCAAAGAGAGTATAAAAAAAAGTATGATTTTGGAATGTGAAAGATATAGCAAAGAGGGTATGAAAAATTGAGAGAGAATTTCTTAATCACTTTTTGCTAATCATTACTAATTGAGTTAAACGAAGTGGTATATATATGTGGGACTCAAAAAGTAACCGTTGAGACACAATGGGGAATATTAAAAATGTTTAATTTGAGTTTTAACCCCAACTACACTTAATTACTGCACTAAAAATAAGGCAACCCAAGAGTTTCGATCGCCCGAGCCATAGGTTTTGTCGCCTGAACACTCACAGAATGAAACAAGCATTTTATGAATTTGGGTGCTTAAGGGATAATTCGGGTGGCTGAAGTCAAGGTGATTTTCCAACCTGCTCGAGGTTCAGTCACCTGACTCTAAGTTCGGTCTACCGAACTTCATCTTTTGGTCACCTGAGGTGAATTTGAACGTGAAGTTCAGGCACCCGGGTAGTTAAAAAAGTCCTTAGTATAAGTTCGGTCGACTAAGAACACTCAGTTCATTTTGGTTCGGTTGCTCGACCTTTAGTCAAAAATTTGACTTTCCTCACGTTCGGTTGTCTGAGGCATATTACCTTACTTGGTTCGATCGCCCGAAACCCATACAATTTTAAGCTAAGGTCCATATTTTAATTTAAATACACCTCTAATGACATGTGGGTTTAGGGGGATTCTGTGCAATTAATGTGTAGGAACTTAAGGGTCGATCTAAGGCCACTTGAGCATATAGGCCTATCATGCATGATACAGTTATTACATACCATATTATATTACAGTCCATAATGAAGAATATATAAAAATTACAATTACAAATGAATATAATATTCTTCATTCTTCCTTAGGGTCACCATACGCCACCACAAATAGGATTCTTTTCAGTTTCATGCGTAGAGTGAACCTGCATACAAGCTCAGGGCGACCATCAATACCAAGGTATTTGTCATTATCAAAATGGGATATGACCAATTAGGTCAACAATTTTCCCCTTTTTGATGATGACAAATATTTATGCAAAAGTGGGTATAGCCAAGAAAGACTCCTCTTGAGAATATGCATAAAGAGATTTTTAAAGCTCAAACATGCAATGATTAACCAATTTTGCCTACTTCTCCCCCTTTTGGCAATAGCAAAAAGGGCATGAAAACAAATATAACTGTTTTTGAAAAATATGGGAATTAAGCATATAAATGATTTAAATGACATGAAAACAGAATTAGACCATAAATATGCACAAACTATTGCAATTGAAACATATCATAAGACTCGTGGAAGATTTGAGTTTAAAGCACACGACATATGATAACAAATAGTTGGTTTGAGCACAAATACAGTCTAACTAGTTCACATGTATTTTTATGTGAAGTTACCGAACCAGTTATGCAATTTTAAAAACAAATATGTATATAATAATAATAATAATAATAATAATAATAATAATAATAATAATAATAATAATAATAAGACAAGGGAAAAAAGTTTTAGTTTTGAAATAAGTTCTTGCAATAAAGTATTAATATATATATATATATCCTCCTTTGACATTTGCAAAAAGTACTAGGGGGTGCTTGCTGTGAAAGAAACTTTAATTTAAAACAAGCAAGTAACATTTTTCTGGTTTATCAATTAAGCACATACTTAGAATATAACTAGAAAAACACAACCACAATGATTCTAAAGATGTCACAAAATTTAAAGCAAGGATCACATGACAAACACAAACAATATATGACAAAGCAATATATATCAAGTTAAGATTTTCACAAAGATCATTTCATTTAAGCACATGCCACAGTGAATTCAAAATAGATCTAAGCTAAAAATATTTGTGAGCAAAACAAAATAGGAATTTATGTTTAGGTGCTCCCCCTTTCATTTTAAGTGATAACTTAGATGCTTCTAAGTGCTTATACATATTACAACTTACTTTCATCTAATGGGCCAAGAGTATAAGTAGTTATTTAAAATCTTTTCATATAACTATACTGGATATTAACTGATTTATTTCAAACATTGCAACCAGTATAACTTCCCTAGAGAGTACAAATGCATAAAAAAGATAGATATCAAGGCATTACTACAAAGCCCACAACCCTAAGAATAATCCATATCTGTTTATAATGGATATGATGTTTAGGGCACTTAGAAGAGCCTCAATAAAAAAATAAAATAAAAAATGAGGTGATGCATATAAGTATTTTATCCTCTTTCTCTAGGGATGAAGCTTAGCTCCCCTAACTATTCGATGATTATGTTAGGATGAAATTTAATATTCAATTAGTTTTCACGCATCCTTTCAAAAATGTTTTATCATTTATTTTAACATAATCATCTTTGTACAAGATTTTACTTTGGAAAAAATCCTGTCAAAATTTCGGCAGCATGTTATCTGTAAATTAGACATTTTCCTATAAAACCTGTACCTAATAGCTGGTTGTTTTAAAAAGAAAATAAATCATATAAAGCATGCAACAACCTAAAATTTCTACCAGCATGCAATTCGTAACATTGCATCTGCTATGTAGAAGATATTCTAGACTAAGCATGCAATCACGTAGTAATCAACAATTCATAAAAATAAACCATCCACCAATGAATATACATAGTAAAGAGTAGAGGATAGTTATGAGTTCAGTGCAGTGCTTATATATAGATTTAGGCATAAATAGTAGTTGAGAGCATTTTAATTTTTTATAGTCATAAAAGTGTAATGCTCCCCCTGAGTTAAGCACTCGACTCATTTTATGTCTTTCTTTCATCTTCAAGTTCAATAACCAAGAGTTATAATATTTTCGGTGATTTTAGCTTGGCTTGAGTTCTTAGGCTTATTCGACCAAAAAGTCATAAACAATACTTCTTTAGGATCATAAGCCAATGCATGCCTCTTTTCTTTTTTGAATTTTAATACGTGAGAGGCATAAGATGGAATGAATTTCAATTTAAATTGCATGTGCATAGGTTTACTTGAATTTTGTGCACTCATCTAGATTGAGACCTACTACAACCAACTTAGCCATTCAGCTCATCACGAAGGATATGAAGCTCTAATGGATTTGATATAATATTTGAAAGCTTATGAAGCAAAGGAGAATAAATACTCTTAACAATTAAATTATCATTAAGTTCAAAAGAGTATTCATTACAAGTGAACATGAATCAAAGTATTTTCGTGGAAGGAATCATGTCCAGGTTTGAGCAAAGAGCGTCTAGGAGTGTATGAATTTTTGAATACATCTTTTTGGAGAATGGAATGTATCCTTTAGATATGATTATAATTATGAGCAAGGATACAAACTAAGGAATAGATAAAATCTTTACCGAATATGATTGTTGTTTGGTAAAGAATTCCTATGAAGCAGATAAATCAAAATTAGGGATTTGATACAATTTAAGCACAAGGGAAATATTTAGATTTAACTAAATGAGAAACCTGACTCCCTTAGTAGATACCCCCTAACTTGATTCTGATGGATGTCTTTTAAGAAGCACTCATAGAATAGGGATATTTGAAAATTAGTGCTTATGACCTGAGTGATGACTTAGATTTTGATTTAAGCTTTTCATATTCAAAAATGAGTTTGGGGTATAATGATAAATAATATAGGATGGATCCCTAAAACTCAATCTTGTGCAATGGACAACAGTGGCTTAACTTAAGGTGTTATATTTAAGCATGAGTTAAGCATTTGAAATTAATTACCTGGAAAAGATGCCATGTCCAATTGGAAGTGAATGCTGATACTAGGTTTATATATTTTAACCCCGAACCACTCCCAAAGCCTATAGTCATCACAACCCCTAAACCTAGGAACTAAAGGAAGATTAAAATAATTAAGTAACATTAATTTAAATCCATTTTTCCTTAGGTCCTATAGGGTTCGCATTCATGATAACAAGCCCTTGATACTTCCGGATGAGCAAGTAAATTGAATGTGCCTTTTTCTTTTACAATGTAAGCTAGTTTTGTAAATACATGAAAGATTATGCTTACAATTCTTATGATTTGCTTGTTAAGGCATGACTGTGGGAATCATGTGATAATCCTAAATCTTTTTTGAAAATATTTTTCTTAATTTTTAAGGATTTACTATGATTATTCTTTTCATTTATAACTTTAAGTGTAGCTCTAGAATAATCATCTATTTCTTTTTCTAAGCAGATAATTTTTGAAACTTTCTCTATCTTTTTCTTCTCAAGAATAGAATGATAATCTTTTAATTTGTCTAATTGTTTTGCTATCCTTTCATTCTCACTTTTCAGAAATGATTTCTGCTTAGATAACTTAACTAGAAATTTATTCATTTTCAATAAAGTCTTTACTAGTTTTTCATACGACGACATGCTTTCATTCTTCAATTTAGCACATGATTCATCAAAAGAGTTAGTACAATAATTTTCACATGAATCATTGCATGCAACAACAGTAGTATTTTCAGAAAGTTCGACAGATGATTCACCACATGATATTTTGAAACAATCAACATAAGAATCATCAACTGCATAACAAAATGAAACAGGAGGTGAATCATATACCTCCTCGTTGACTACTAGCTCATGATTCGCCACTACCTGATCATTTAACCTTGGTGCTTCTGGTGTGGCGATCTCCCTCTCCTCGATCTCTCCATATCTCCTTTCCAGCTCAACCCAGATCTCCCTCGCATTTGTACATGCCATAATCTCAAGAAAAATGTTAGATACTAAAGCATAATACAGTACATCCATGGCATGTGAATTTGCATGCATCAAATTAATATTATTTTCATTTACATGCATACAAATTCCTTTATCAATCACCTGCCAAGCCCGTCAGTCCATTGCTTTTATAAATATGCTCATTCTAAATTTTCAGGTGATGTAATCAACACCACAAAACACTGGAGGACTGAAAGATGGTCGTCCCTCGATGAATGGGGATACACCAATGTGAGCCATCTCTATCTTTAGCAAAAAAGTTTAAGTCAATGCCACGAGACTCTGATACTAATTTTTGGAATTGGTGTATTCCCAAGAGGGGGGTGAATTGGATATTAAAAATTTATTCCTACGTTTATTCAAATCAACAGCAGCAATACACAGCCTAGGGTCTGTCTATATAATCGTAAACCTAATTAACACATGTACAACATATAATGAATAAGGCATACAACGTATATGTGCTGAAAAAGAAAGTGTAGAAATTAAATTGTGGAAATATAAAGTACGCACACGATATGTTATCGGGGTTCGACCAATACTACCTACGTCCCCACCTCAGCTTGCAAGCCCGAGGATTACCACTATTGCTCACTTAACGAGTGGAGTAGCACCATTTACAACCAGGTCAAATTCTGAGGGCTGGCCTCAACCTTTACACACTCTCCTTGTGGGGCGAAGAAGACCTTAGGTCAAATTCACAGGGCTGACCCTAACCTTTGCATACAATCCTTCCGGGTTGGATTAAAGCCCGCTCAGGCCACGCCTGGAATACAACAATGAATATAAAATGTGAGTACAATTCAAATGCTTCTAACACAAGCAAATATGTACCACAATATAGTCCAAATAAATGCACTCACGTATGAATAGAATATATGCTCAGGTGAGATCTTGAAAAACTTAGTTCAAGATAGTGTATTCAACGAGTGAATATCCAAGAATACCTCAAAGCCCTAATCAAGTATCAACTAGATAATTTATCAAATACAATCACAACAGATACTTTAGGGTTTAAGCTTGCTACAGATTTATCACATGGTGTATGCAAGATTTCAAGTCTTGCAATATGAATGCCAAGACTGGCAAGCTAAAATCAGGATCTTCCCAATAAAATATTTATCTATTAAATACTATGGGAAAGATCAAACAAGAAAAACTCTCAAAAAATAGTTTTTCAAAACGTTTGAGTATGTAAGAGTAGTTGCCAAGAGAATGATGTGAAAATATGTATACAATGACCACACATAACTCCCTTCAATCTTGCAATTAGTGTGCAAGTGAGGGGAACAACTAATACCAACTCTCTATATCAAAAGAATGATTGCAAGTGAATATCAAAGAGAGTATAAAAAAGTATGATCTTGGAATGTGAAAGATATAGCAAAGAGGGTATGAAAGATTAAGAGAGAATTTCTCAATCAGTTTTTGCTAATCATTACTAATTGAGTTAAATGAAGTGGTATATATAGTTGGGACTCAAAAAGTAACCATTGGGACACAATGGGGAATATAAAAAACGTTTAATTTGAGTTTTAACACCAATTACCCTTAATTACCGCAGTAAAAATAAGACAACTCGAGAGTTTCGGTTGCCCGAGTCATAGGTTCGGTTGCACGAATTCACAGAATTAAATAATCATTTTATGTATTCGGGGTGCCCGAGGGACAATTCGGGTGGCTGAAGTTAAGGATATTTTCCAACCTGCTCAAGGTTCAGTCTCCTAACTCTATGTTCGATCTACCGAACTTTATATTTCAATCGCCCTAGGTGACTTTGAACGTGAAGTTCGAGCATCCAAGTAGTTGAAAAAGTCCTTAGTGTAAGTTTGGCCGACCAAGAACACTCAGTTTATTTGGGTTCAGTTGCCCGACATTCAGTCAACAATTTGACTTTCCCTACGTTCGGTCGATCGAGGCATTTTACCTTACCTGGTTCGGTCGCCCAAAACCCATACAATTTTAAGCTAATGCCTAAATTTTAATTTAAATACACCCTTGATGACATGTGAGTTTAGGGGGATTCTGTGCAATTAATGTGTAGGAACCTAAGGGTCGATCTAAGGCCACCTGAGCATATAGGCCTATCATGCATGATGCAGTTATTACAGACCATGTTATATTACAGTCCAGAATGAAGAATATCTAAAGATTACAATTACAAATGAACACAATATTCTTCATTCTTCCTTGGGTTCACCATATGCCACCATGAGATAGGATTCTTTTCAATTTCATGCGTAGAGTGAACCTGCATACAAGCTCAAGGTGAACATCAATACCAAGGTATTTGTCATTATCAAAATGGGATATGACATATTGTAGAGACTCAAACCCATAAAATAAGGAAAATAAATAAATAAATAAATAATAATAATAATAATAATAATAATAATAATAAAAAGAAAAGGGGGATTTCAGCAGGCTTTATCGACGAAGTCCAAGATCTCATCGACGAAGGCCCGTAAGTGCTTCATCGCCAAAATTCAAAGCCTTATCGACGAAGGGATTTAGAACGTCTAAAAAATATCAAGTTTAGGGTTCATCAATGAAGCCCTTCTTTTTTCGAAGAGTGGCCTTCAGTGGTTTGTCGACGAAGGTGCTATTCGTCGACGAATTTGAAAGGGTCAAGAGGTCTACAAATAGGATATTTTTTTTTGCTTCTTCATTAAGAAACTTAATTTCTCTCTTTCTTTATCAAGAACTAGCACCCATACTCTCTCTCTCTTCAATCTTTTGATGTTCGTTAGCCGTTTCAACAATCGGAAGTTACCACGAGGATTAGGGAGCGAATATCTACAAGTATAGCAGAGTAGATTCTTGATCTTGAGAAAAGATAGGATTTTGTTTTCGAGCGTCTCAGATTGTTTTTCAGGAAATAGGTAAGGGGATTTGTTTACGTTAGTATTTTTTAAATATAAACTGGTAGAACTATAGTTTATGATATTATGTATGATATGACGGCTTATTTGGAAAATTTCAATGGGTGGAATTGCCGATTTTTTGATTTTACGGTTTTGGGAAATCTAGGATTTTGGGGTATGGTCTCCATTTTTTATTAAAACTAATTTATTTGTATTAAACTTAAGGTAGGAGATGCTTGAAACCCTTGTTTTCAATTTAAATGATATTTTCTGAACCATTTACTATACTAATGCATATTAACCAAATAAGTGTGGCATGAGATGTTAAATGAAAATATACTGAACATGATAAATATGTGTATGAGATATGGGAACTAGAGTTCCAAATTGTTATCAGGAAATATAGAAAAAAGATGTCGGTTAAATACCAAGAGATGTATATACCAAGGTTAAACCGAGAGCTGTATCTGTCGGGTTATACCAATGAACGAATGGATGAATGAATAAATGAATGAATGAATGCATGAATTGTGAAAAGCACTGGAACTTCTTAAATGCTTTATGAATGAAAACATGTTACTTTGCTTTTGATATAAATTGTATATATGATATATGAACCGCTTGAGAAAGCTTGTTACCAAGCGAGTACGGTACCATTGCTAGAAAGAGAGCTACAGTGCAACCACACGTTATTCTTGAGTGTAGGTATCTAGATAGTCGATTTGACATGAAGGGCCACTAGTTGATTACAAACTAGGGTGGTGTAGGCTAATTCAAACAAGAGAGAGTAGCGTGACTATCCTGGTGACCCCAGGACTAGATCAGAGCATTATAAACGCACAACCTGTACCATGGGGGAAGTAAATGGTGTTGGTATGTTGTTTCAAAGTTGAGATGAGTTCATTATTCATATACATAATTTAAAAATAAAATAGGCAAAGTCACAACATTGAGTACCAAGCAGAGGTATCATATAGTGTATGGGCCTGTACCCTACCCTAACCTCGGGAACTCTCGCTTGTAATGAGTCAAACTATCTTATGCAGGAATTATATATATGTCCTATATTACAGGGTTGAGAATGAATTAAATGTGTAACTGTTTTCTACTGGAGTAAACTCATATGGTCACATGCTGATATAATATGATCTATCTTATTGAAAAGTGTCTCACCCCACTATACAAATCTTATTTCAGGTCCTATAGGAAACCGGTTCTAGCGTTCTAGAGGGATTCTGGAGCGTAGTGTTTTTGTTAGTTTATGTAAGTTCTTGTATATGTACTGGGCTTTGGCTAGATTATCTTTTTGGGTTTATAATAGCTAGTTATGTTTTAGTTATGTATGGCTGTATATGAGGAACAGTTAGAAACCCTGGTAAGTTTTTATTAGAAGATGTATGTTTTTCGCTGTGAATGTTATACAGAAAAGTATGAAACACCTGTTTTTTCCCTTATTTGGGTGGGTAGTATATGTATGGTATTAGAGATATGCACGTTATGTATATATAGTGGCACTCCGGGCCCACGTGGCGGGTCAAGGCGTTATAGTTGGTATTAGAGCAATGTCCAGCCGAAAGTGTGAGGAGATTCACATCTCCTGGTTATGGAAATGTTCAAAGCTTAGGTTGTTAGGATTTGTAAACTAGGCCGGATGACTTTACTAGAGTATAGGATGTGGATAGGACTTTCGAGTTTTGCTTCATAGGTCTGGAGACAAAATTCCATTAACAGACTTCTATGTTTTTTTGGATCAATCGATGAGTTCAGAAAATCACGGCAATCCATTGATGGTTTTGTTTCCAAGTGGAGGGGTGGAACTTGAACTAGAATGAGAGTATCAAGTTAGCAGAGTATGTCGTTATTAGGAATGTTAATTCATTGAAATAAGTCTTATAGTATTGTGGTTGTATCAGATATGTAAGGAAATAGGATTCTAAATAAATTTTCTTAATTGTTTCTTCAAGATGGAGTCTAGGGATAATACTACTAACGCTAGGGGCAGTAGCAACGAAGGGGCTGGCCATGAAGATGGTAGTGACTCCACAGTAGTATTGAGGGACTTTGCTCATCAGCTTATGGTTAAGGTTGTGCAAAACGTCTAGAGGGCAGGAACGTCCCATAGCTGAATTGGGATGTTCTATTGATCAGTTCACCCGACTAAAGCCTCCTACCTTTGTAGGGAATGCAGACCCGATCGTGTAGAGAATTGGATTCGGGAGATCGAGAAAATTTTGGTTGTTTTGCATTGTATGGAGGAGCACTAGGTAGCATATGCGGCATTCAAATTCACTAGAGAAGACGAGAGGTGGTGGGAATCAGTAAGGATGCTAGAGGAGCATCGATCGGTACCAATGGTGATGACATGGGGCCATTTTAGAGAGGTTTTATTTGAATGGTACTTTCTAGCCACCGTTAGGAACACAAAGATGAAGGAGTTTATGATCCTGACTCAGGGGCAATTAACAATTCAACAGCATTCCTCCCGATTCATGGAATTATAACGTTTTGCACTGCTTATGGTGCCTGATGAGGCTAGGAAAGCTTGAAAATTTGAGAGGGGTCTGAAGAAGGAGATCTGGAAGTAGAAGGCGACCCTACAGATTCAAGACTTTGCTACTTTGGTGGATAAAGCTACTGTGGCAGAGGAGAGCTTGTAGGAGGACGTAAAGGTTCACATCCCAAAGAAGAGGCCAGCACCTCCTAGTTCTTATTCAAGTGTGAGGCAGGGCACCTAGAAGAAATATAGTGGTAGCGAAGGCCAGTGGTGAGAGGCTGGTCAAGGTACGCCTCAGGGTACATCATCTTTCTTAACTTGTTCCACTTGTGGCAAGCGACATGCGGGAAAGTTCCTGATGGGTTCATGTGTTTGCTATTAGCATGGTAAACCAAGGCATCTGGTGTGAGATTGTGGCACGCCGGGGAGCAACACACTCCCACAGCATCCATATAGAGGAGGTACTCAGGTGCCACGTGGTGGATACCAGAAGGGTACAGCCCAGGAAAGGGTGTATTCTCTTACTCCAGACGATGCAGAGAATGCTAGAGATATGGTGACAGGTAATATTTATATGCTTTTGAATTAAGCTGTAGTACTATTTGATTGAGGAGTGACGCATTCCTTTATTTCCTAGGGATTCATCTAACCATGTGGGTTAGAGGTACAACTGTTAGATGATAAATTAGCAGTGGCTACACCGTTCAGGTCAGTAGTCGTATATAGTAGGGTGATTCGGGATTTCCCAGTAGAGATTCAAGGGAGAGTACTACCAGTCAGTTTAATTGTGTTTGATATGCATGATTTTGATATCATTCTAGGGATGAACTGGCTAGTAGCCAGTTATGCCAGCATCGATTGTCACAGGAGAGAGGTAGTATTCAAGCCTCCCAAGGAGCAGGAATTCAAGTTTGTAGGGTTGTGTGTTCATTTTGCACTACGTATCCTTTTAGCTATTCAGGCTAGGAGGTTACTTCTGGAGGGATGTCAGGGGTACCCAGCGTTTGTGAAAGAAACATCGCGAGGAGAACTTAAGCTGGAGGAGATTCCTGTAGTAAGTGAGTTCCCAGATGTGTTTCCAAAAGACTTTCCAGGATTGCCTCCTAATCGTGAGGTGGAGTTTGCTATAGAGTTGACTCTAGGGATGACACCAATAACAAAAGCTCCGTATCATATAACTCTAGTAGAACTAAGGGAATTGAAGGAGCAGTTATAAGAGTTACTAGATAAGGGTTTTATCCAACTAAGTGTTTCACCCTGGGGAGCACCGGTACTGTTCATAAATAAGAAGGATGGGTCGATGAGGATGTGCATCGACTACAGAGAGATTAACAAGGTGACAATAAAGAATAAATATCCATTACCTAGAATTGACGATCTATTTGACTAGCAACAGAGCACACAGATCTTCTCTAAGATCAATCTACGATCCGAGTATCATCAGCAAAAGGTGAAATTGAGGGATGTACCAAAGACAGGTTTTCGAACTCGGTATGGCCATTATGAATTTTTGGTTATGTCGTTCAACTTAACGAATGCTCCTGCTGTATTCATGGACTTGATGAACAGGGTGTTCCACGAGTACTTAGATAGGTTTGTGGTGGTGTTCATTGATGAAATTTGGGTCTATTCAAGAAGCCCAATAGAGCTATTCGCTAAATTGAAGAAATGTGAATTTTAGCTGGAACAGGTTGCATTTCTAGGGCATGTAGTGTCCAAGGAAGGAATTACAGTGGATTCGAGCAAGGTAGAGGCGGTAGTTGACTAGGCAAGACTGAGGAACGTGCATGAGGTTCGGAGTTTCTTGGGTCTGGCTGGGTATTATCACTGGTTCATCGAGGGCTTTTTTAAACTATCACGTCCTCTGACGCAACTTACGAGGAAGAATAGTAGGTTTGAGTGTACTGGGGAGTGTGAATAGAGTTTTCAGGAGCTGAAGCAACGTTTAGTCACTGCTCTAGTATTGACCATTCCATCAGGGGATGATGGTTATGTGATTTATAGTAACACATCCCAAAAGGGACTTGGGTATGTCTTGATGCAATGGGGAAAGGTTATCGCTTGTGCTTCTTACCAACTCAAGGAGTACGAGAAGAACTACCCTACGCATGACTTGGAGTTAGCAGTTGTTATTTTTGTATTAAAGATCTGGCGGCACTACCAATATGGGGAAAGAGGCGAGATCTTTACGGATTATAAAAGCCTCAAATACTCCTTCACCCAGAAGGAGTTAAATATAAGACAACGCATATGGCTTGAGCTGATTAAAGACTACGACTACACCATTAGTTACCACCCAAGAAAAGCTAATGTGGTAGCTGAGGCTTTGAGTCGAAAGTCAGTGGATGCATCGTTTTCAGCAGTTGTTGTGTAGCATCAGATCATGATGGATTTGGAGAGGTTGGGAGTGGAGTTGGTGGCCAAGGATCCACAGGCTTTCATTTCTAGTTTAGTTATTTAACCAGCTTTGCAGGAGAGAATCAAAGCTACTCAGAAGGAAGATGCGGAGCTAATAGAGGTTATGAAAGGAGTTTATAATGGTTTAAAGCCAGATTTCAATATCTCAGGCAATGGGGTATTGAGATTCCACACTAGGATTTACGTACCGAATGACACTGAGATTAAGAGGGTCATTTTAGAGAAGGCACATCGTTTGCTCCACACAGTACATCCAAGGAGTACGAAGATGTACAAAAATCAACAGGAATCTTTTTGGTGGTCTAACATGAAAAAGGAGATTGCCCATTTCGTAGAGCAGTGCTTGACATGTGAATAGGTTAAGGCAAAGTATCAGAGGCCAGTAGGACCACTTCAGCCACTTAACATTCCAAAGTGGAAGTGGGAGCATATCTCGATGAATTTTATATGAGGGTTACCTGCAGCGGTGCATGGATAGAATGCCATCTGGGTTGTAGTGGATTGGCCGATGAAGACTGCACACTTTATTCCCATCAGAGTCAACTATTCCATGAATAGGCTGGCAGAGCTATATATGTAGGAGATTGTACAACTCCACGACATCCTTGTTTCTATCGTTTCAGATCAAGACCCACGATTTACCTCTCTTTTCTAGAAGTGTTTATAGGATGCCTTAGGATCGCAGCTCACATTCAGTGCATCATTTCACCCATAGACGGATGTATAATCTGAGAGGACTATTCAAACTCTAAAGGATATGCTGCGGGCGTGTGTGTTAGATTTTGGGGACAGTTGGATTCAGTATCTACTGCTTATAGAGTTTGCGTATAATAACAGTTACCAGGCCAGTATAGAGATAACACCATATGAGGCTTTGTATGGTCACTGGTGTTGATCTCCGTTATACTAGGATGAGGTAGGCGTGTGGTAGATTTTGGGACTGAAACTGATTCAGCAGACCTCTGCAAAGGTCGAGCTTATTAGGGAAAGAATCAGAGCAGCACAGAGTCAGCAGAAGAGTTATGTAGAAACTCGCCGACGAAAGTTAGAGTTCGAGATAGGGGATATGATACTCCTTAGGATCGCCCCAATGAAAGGGGTGATGAGGTTTAGGAAGAAGGGGAAGTTAAGCTCTCGATACATTGGACCATTTGAGATCCTGGAAAGGATAGGTCCAATTGCTTATCGAGTGGCGTTACACCTAGTACTATCTAGAGTTCATGACGTGCTTCACATATCAGTGCTGAGGAAGTACATGTCAGACCCTTCACATGTGCTAAGTTATGAACCTTTGGAGATCAGAGATGCTTTAGCATATGAGGAGATACCGGTTCAAATTCTACATCAGAAGGTATAGAAGCTGCTTACTAAGGAGATACCATTAATGAAAGTGTTGTGATGTAATCACGTAGTGGAGGAAGCTTCATGAGAGTTAGAGTCATAGATACGTCAGAAGTATCCTCACTTATTCAGAGATGCTCAGAGCTAGACAGGTAACCCGAAGGGTAAGTAAGTGGTATGTATGTATGTTTGGTAGAGTAGGTTTGTTTAGGTTTAGAGTATGTATGGTCTCCGAGAGAGTTTTGTATCGGTATTGTAATCCCTCGAGACATTATGTGTAAACATGGTATTCCTCCGCCATAAGAGAGGGTAGGTAATAAATTTGGGATAGGGCTGCTATATGGGTGGCCGCTGGCTTTTTCTAGAGTCAGAGTAGTACTAATCTAGATGATGTGTTACGAAATAGTTAGCAAACTTCGAGGATGAAATTTTTATAAGGAGGGGAGATTGTAGAGACTCAAACTCATAAAATATGGAAAATAAATAATAATAATAAAAAAAATAAAAAGGGGATTTTAGCAGGCTTCATCAACGAAGTCCAAGATCTCATTGGCAAAAGCCCTTCAATGCTTCATCGCCAAAATTCAGAGCCGCATTGACGAAGAGATCCAGAACGTCAAAAAAATATCAATTTTAGGGTTCATCGATGAAGCCCTTCTTTCATCAACGAACGGCCTTCAGTGGTTCGTTGACGAAGGCGCCATTTGTCAATGAATTTGACCGAGTCAAGGTGCCTACAAATAGGATATTTTGTTTGCTTATTCATTAATAAACTTAATTTCTCTCTTTCTCTCTCTAGAACCAGCGCCTATACTCTTTCTCTCTCTTCGATCTTTCGTCGTTCGTTAGCCGTTTCAATAATCGGAGGTTACCACGAGGATCAAAAGGCAAATATGTAACAACCCAAACCCGAAAATTAAAAGAAAATAAATAAAATAAAGGGGAAAAGAAATTTAAAAAGGGTATCAAGAAGGGACTCGTCGACGAATTTATTCTCTTCGTCGATGAACATTCTTTTGGGTTTTGTAGACGAGTACATGCATTTCATCAATGAGGAATTACCGAGAGCAGGGAAAATTTAGGTTTTTAAATGCCTCATCGATAAACATTTTGACCTTGTCGACGAATGTTTTGCTTGGCTTTGTTGATGAATCCACATGTCTCGTCGACGAGGACTAGGTTATAAATAGGCATTGGATCCTTTTTTCCGCAAATTTCTCTCTTCTCTCTCATTTTCTCTCTCTGGGTTTTGGTTTCCCTACCTATTTTCTTCGAATCAGGCCCGAATTTAGCCTGATTCAACAATCGAAAACTACCACAAGATTCCTAGCAAGATTCTCTGCAAAATAGGGGAAGCAAATTTTCAATTTGGAGTACTTGGGCACCACTCCAAAACCAGGGTAAGTAGGGTATTTTTAAGTTTCATTATTAATATGGAGTATATAGGGCCTAGGGAGTGATAAAATAGCATTATATTGAAGTTTGAGTTGATAAACGTTGGTTTTTGAATTAGGGTTCGAGTGAGTATTGCAGGCGACGTTACGGGATTTTCGTGGGCGTAACTTAGGAAACCAGGTAAGGGGAAATTGGTATAGCAGCTTTTTATTAATTTTAAATGGGTTCATTTTGAGTATACAAATAATATATATATATATATATACATATATATTTGATTTATTTGATCACTTAGGCATTTGAAAAATGATGATTTTTATTATATTTTATAATTGAGAAAATTCGTGTGGTATGAAAATAACTTTCATAAATAAGTGGTTGTGAGTGCTGCTTGATTATGACTGTTGTTCACATGTGGCTACTGATTGGGTTATAGATTTTATTTGGTTGTGAATACTGTTCGGTTGTGGGTATTATTGGATTGTGAATATTGTGGTAAATGTGTTGATGTGCCTGGGTGATAGGTATGCAATGGATGTGTGGTGTTTTATGGTTAATGTAAATTGCGATATAGCGTTGGAAGTGGTATGAGGAGGTCATTATATTGTACCTGATATAAATCACCATATAACGTTGGTAGTGGTATGAGGAGGTTGTTATATGGGCATTTATATTAAGGGGATAAAACATTGGCAGTGGAATGAATAGTTTGTTTTACATATTTACTATGAACGGGATTGTGTGTGTGAATTTGTAAGCTGTGTGGTTGAGAAACTTGTTTAGTAACCTGTGTGATTGATAGTCCTATGTGGACAGTGTAATTTTTGTGATGTTAGTCCTGTGTGGACCAATCCTGTGTGGACCGTGTGTTTGTATGGATAAAAGTCCTGTTTAGACATTATATTTTGTGTGGTTATGGATCCTTTGTGGGTGTGTATGGAATATGTGTGTATCCTGTGTGGATTGGTTGTGGTAAGTGTATATACATGGATCTCTGTGAAATGATGGCATTGGATGTGTGTAACTATAATTACATAAATATTTATGGTAAAGTAGAATTCTCCACCCGAGGCATTGCTGAGGAAGACAGGTGCCCTGGTAATTTTCTGTTGGTTCCAGAGTAGAGGGAAATTACTTGTATGGGGGGGAGGGGGTAAACTTCCCTACTCTCGGAGACTTTACCTAGATACATAACCCTAGGGCTTATTGAGTAAGGTGAGCGCCCTGGTATTATCATTAGAGAAAAGGGAAGTTACTTGTATGCGGGTGGGTAATCTTCCTTATTCTCGGGAATTATCGGTAAAAATATTTATGGTGGTGTGTATAATATCATATGACAGTGTGATTGTTGGTAATATGATTTCTCAGCTTCTATGTTATTAATTATCAGATAATTACTTTTGGTGTAAAATAAACTCTCTACCACACACTGTTCATAACTTTTTCTTCCTTACTGAGAGGTGTCTCATTCCGTTGAATTATTATTCTTTTCAGGTCCTTCAGGTGATTGAGCTTAGAAAGGTCTGGGGCAAGGTTTAGTTGTGAGTAAATGAAAGAACAAGTTTATATACAATTTTTATGTTAAAATTTTCTTGGTTATGTAATATGAAGGATTTGGTATACTCTTTTATGGGTTTGTTTATATATGTATATAGAATTCTGGTATTTTGTTAGAAGTTGTTTAATTAGTTCTATTGTGTGAATGGTATCAGAGATGTGTGATTGGTCTTATAACACCCTGGGTCCCACTTGGCGGGTTTGGGACGTTACAGTTGGTATCAGAGCCTAACGGTCTTGCAGACTTTAAGAATTAATACCAGAGTATAGGTTTGAGTTAGGAGAAGGATAGGAATGGGTAGATAAAGGTATTGATAGGAATTTGAGTTTTGTTTCGTAGTCTAGAGGCAGAAATCCTTTGATGGACTTCCGTGATTTTCTAAATCAGTCAACGATTCCAAAAAATCATGGTAAATCCATAAACAGTGATGTTTCCAAGCAGAGAAACTGAAACATGGAATTTGAATTTGAAGGTTAAGATGATTGCAGATAATTGGATGTCGGATGTTTAATTGAGGATTTGGATATTAAATTGGTTTCTTGTTTTATGATTATGTCAGTTATATTAACATGTAGAGATTTAAATTGCCTTTGTTATATATATTCAGGATGGATCCTAAAGGTAAAGGCGTGGATGATGAAGAAGGAAACGAGTTGGGAGCTTCCAGAGGAGATGAGATTGAAACCTCTCGACTGTTGCGAGGTATAGCTTGTCAGATCAAGAAAGAGAAAATACAAGATTTTGGGGGATTAAGCTACCCACCAGTGAACCGAGGTTGTATGATTGATCAATTCACCCGCTTGAAACCCTCTATTTTTTAGGGTGGCACTGACCCGATCAAGGCTGAGACTTGGATGCAAGAGATGGAGAAGATATTAGCAGTGCTGAATTGCACAGAGGAGCAGAAGATTCTTTTCGCCACCTTCAAGCTGATCGGAGAAGCTGAACGGTGGTGGCATACAGTGAAGCTGTTGGAAGAGTAGCGAGTAGTGCCTCTAGTGATGACCTGGGGTCGTTTCAAGTAGGTCTTCTATGACTGATACTTTCTCGCCACCACTAGAAATGTGAAGGCAGAAGAATTTTTCAACTTGACTCAGGAGCGTCTCACTGTTCAACAGTATGCTACTAAGTTCCTGGAACTTTCCCTTTTTGCACCTTTCATGGTCCCATATGAATACCAAAAGGTGAGATGGCTTGCAAGGGGCCTAAATCAAAAAATTCACGAGCATATGGCGTGTTTGCAGATTCAGGACTTCACAGAGTAGGTGGATAAAGTCACCGTTGTAGAGTCAAGTTTGTAGAGAGGGGCAGAGGCGTCAGAACAAAGGAGGAGATCCGTGTCTCCTAGACCCCAAACAAATGTCAGACAGGGGTCATGGAGGGGAGACAAAGGTACTATATGTCAGAAATTAGAAAGGAATGATCGAGGACAAACAATAATGCGATTCGTCATGCCCCATTGCTCTAGGTGTAATCAAAGGCATTGGGGAGAATGCTGGAGTAGGGGTGTCGTGTGTTATAGATGTGGCAAGTATGGCCATATAACACGGGAGTGTCGAGAATCACCAAACAACGCACCTGCTCCAGATCAAAATCAGAGGAACAACCCGATGCCTCATGGCGGCGACGGCGGCTCGGCACGTGTTTATATGCTAGGTACAACAGAGGGAGATAATGCTAAAGGCATAGGTAATATATTTACGTTTTCATAAGTAATAACCTTGTTTGACTTTGAGTGATTTGATGCTTCATGTGTTAGAATTAATTAAAATGTATGAATATGGTTAGTTAGTTCCTAAAATTGTGAAAATATGAAATTAACAAATTTCAAGGACTAAATTCTTTTAAGGAGGGGAGAATGTAACAACTCGAACCCAAAAATTAAAAGAAAATAAATAAAAGAAATGGAAAAATAAATTTAAAAAGGGTATCAAGTAGGGACTCGTCGACAAATTTGTTCTCCTCGTCAACGAACACTCTTTTGGGTTTCGTCGACGAGTACATGTGTCTCGTGGATGAGGAATTACCAAGAGTAGGGAAAATTCAGGTTTTTAAATGCCTCGTCGATGAACATTTTGACATCATCGATGAATATTCTTCTTAGCTTCGTCGATGAATCCACGGTTCTCGTCGATGAGGGCTAGGTTATAAATAGGCCTTGGATCCTCTTTTACGAGAATTTCTCTTTTCTCTCTCATTTTCTCTCTCTCTCTAGGTTTCGGTTTCCCTACCTATTTTCTTCGAATCCGGCCCAAATTTAGCTTGATTCGATGATCGAAAACTACCATAAGATTCCTAGGAAGATTCTTGGCAACATAGGCGGAGTAGATTTTCAATTTGGAGTACTTGGGCACCACTCCAAAACTAGGGTAAGTAGGGTATTTTTAAGTTCCATTAATAATATGGAGTATATAGGGCCTAGGGAGTGATAAAATAACATTTTATTGAAGTTTGGGTTGATAAACTCGGGTTTTTGAATTAGGGTTTGGGTGAGTACCATAGGTGACATTATAGGGTTTCCGTGGGTGTAACTTTGGAAACCAGGTAAGGGGAAAATGTTATAACAGCTTTTTATTAATTTTAAAAGGGTTCATTTTGAGTATACAAACAATATATATATAGACTTGATTTATCTAATCAGTTAGGCATTTGAAAGATGGTGATTTTGATTATATTTTATAATTGGGAAAATTCGTGTGGTATGAAAATAATTTTCATAAATAAGTGGTTGCGAGTACTGCTTGATTACAATTGTTGTTCGCATATGGCTACTGATTGGGTTATAGATTTTGTTTGGTTGTGAATACTGTTCGGTTATGGGTATTGTTGGATTGTGAATACTGTGGTAAATGTATTGATGTGCTTGGGTGATAGGTATGCAATAGATGTCTAATGCTTTGTGGTTCATGTAAATTTCGATATAACGTTGGCAGTGGTATGAGGAGGTCGTTATATCGTACCTGATATAAATTGCCATATAACGTTGGCAGTGGTATGAGGTGGTCGTTATATGGGCATTTATATTAAGGGGGTAAAACAATGGCAGTGGAATGAGGAGTTTGTTTTACCGATTTACTATGAACGGGATTGTGTATTTGAATTGATAACCTGTGTGGTTGAGAAGCTTGTGTAGTAACTTGTGTGCTTGATAGTCCTGTGCGGACTATGTAATATGTGTGATGTTAGTCTTGTGTGGACCAGTCCTGTGTGGACCGTGTGTTTGTATGGATGAGAGTCCTATGTGTACGTTGTATTTTGTGTGGTTATGGATCCTTTGTTGGTGCGCATGAAATATGTGTGTATCCTGTGTGGATTGGTTGTGGTATGTGTATATACGTGGATCTCTGTGAAATGATGGCATTGGATGTTTGTAACTATAATTACATAAGTATTTATGATAAAGTAGAATTCTCCACCCAAGGGCTTACTGAGGAAGGCGAGTGCCCTGGTAATTTTATATTGGTACCAGAGCAGAGGGAAATTACTTGTATGAATGGGTAAACTTCCAAATTCTCGGAGATTTTATCAGAATACATAACTCGAAAGCTTACTGAGTAAGGTGAGCACCCTAGTATTATCACTAGAGTAGAGGGAAGTTACTTGTATGGGCAAGTAATCTTCCTTATTCTCGGGAATTATCAGTAAAAATAATTATGGTTGTGTGTATAATATCAGATGACAATGTGATTGTTGGTAATGTGACTTCTTAGCTTCTATGTTATTAATTATCAGAAAATTACTTTTGGTATAAAATAAACTCTCTACCACACACTGTTTATAACTTTTTCTTCCTTACTGAGAGGTGTCTCACCTCGTTGAATTATTATTCTTGTCAGGTCCTTTAGGTGATCAAGCTTAGAAAGCTCAGGGGCGGGGTTTAATTGTGAGTAGATGAAAGAACAATTTTATATACAGTTTTTATGTTAAAATTTTCCTGGATATGTAATATGGAGGATTTGGTATACTTTTTTATGAGTTTGTTTATATAAGTATATAGAACTTTGATATTTTGTTTGAGGTTGTTTAATTAATTCTGCTGCGTGAATGGTATCAAAGACATGTAATTGGTCTCATAACACCCTAGATCCCACTTGGCGGGTTTGAGGCATCACAGAATATCTAAAAGTCTAGCGGAGTAGATTCTTGATCTCGAGAAAAGTTAGGGTTCGGTTTTCGAGCATCTCAGATTGGTTTTCAAGATATTGGTAAGGGGATTTGTTTATATCAGTATTTTTGAAATCTAAATCGGTAGAACTGTAGTTTATGATATTATGTACGATATGGTGACTTATTTGGAAAATTTCACCGGGTGAAATTGCCGGTTTTACGGTTTTGGGAAATCTAGGGCTTGGGGTATGGTCTCTGTTTTTCTTAAAACTCATTTATTTGTACTAAACTTAATGTAGGAGATGCTTGAAACCCTTGTTTTCAATTTAAGTGATATTTTCTGAACCATTTAATATACTAATGCATATTAACCAAATAAGTGTGGCATGAGATGTTAAATGAAAATATATTGAACATAAGAAAAATGTGTATGAGATATGGGAATTGGAGTTCCAAATTGTTATTAGGAAATGTGGAAAAGAGATGTTGGTTAAATATCGAGAGATGTATGTACCAAGGTTAAACTGAAAGCTGTATGTGTCGGGTTATACCAATGAATGAATAAATGAATGCATGAATTGTGAAAAGTACTGGAACTACTTAAATGCTTTATGAATGAAAACAGGTTACTGTGCTTTTGATATAAATTGTATATATGATATATGAACCGCTTAAGGAAGCTAGTTACCAAGAGAACACGGTACCGTTGCTAGAAAGAGAGACGCATTGCAACCACACGTTATTCTAGATTGTGGGTATTTAGATAGGTTATTCAAGGATATTAAATCCTTACTCACAATCTCCTTCCAAGTTATTTTAGGTCTACCCCTACCCCTTCTATTGCCCCCCACAGTAATTAACTCACTCTTCCTCACTGCTGCATTATGTGGCTTATGTTGCAAGTATCCATGTCATCTAAGTCATCCCTCCCTTATCTTATCTTCTATAGGTGTAACGACCTAGAAAATTATAATGATTAAATAAATAGGGAAAATGATAAATGGAATAGATAAATAAAGGATAAAGGGGGAAAAGGGAAAATTTTGGAAAGAAGAACAGCAGACCTAGTTGATGAATGTTCTATCCTTGTCGATGAGTGTTCTTCTAGGATCGTCGACAAAGTTCAGTCCCTCGTTGATGAAGAAAGTCTGAATGAGTGAATTTTGGATTTAAAATTTCATCGACGAACGCGTTCTTTCGTTGATAAAGTTCCTTCTTTGACTCATCAACGAATCCAGTCTTCTCGTCAACGAATCCACGTGGCAATAGCGGGTATAAAATGAAGTGAGGTTGCTTCTCTGTGAAGAATTCATTTTCCTTCATTTCTTTCTCTCTCTAAAACGTCCTCTCTCCCTTATCTCTTCAAATTTGGACTGAATTCAGTCCAAATCGACAAATGGAGACTGCTACGGTGTTCTAATGAAGATTCTCTACACATCTAGCGGAACAGATTTCTAAACTGGCTTTTCGGGAAATGCTCCAAAGTTGTTGTAAGGGTTAAGATTCTTAGTTTTGGGATTTTAAATGGTTATTTGAGGTTTATAGTTGGGAAAATGTAGACATAGTAGATTATTTGGGGCTTATCTGATTAAACTAGAGTTTTTGATTCAGGGTTCAGGTGAGTGCCACAAGCATCTTCTGGCGTTCTTGTTGGCGTAGTTCAAGAAAGAGGGTAAAGAGGAATATATATTAAACTAGAAATTTTATGAATTAAATGGATAAATTGATTATGTTATATATATATATATATATGTATATATATATATGTATATATATATATATAGGTATATGTGTCCGTATGGGTTTAAAAATGCCAATCATTTAAATTATGATTTCTGAGTCTAGGGCTGTTTTATTAGTTATGTATATGTGAAAATGGACTAATTCAGCTCGGATTCATTTTCCTTCCTTTCTTTCTCTCTCTAAACGTCCTTTCTCCCTTCTCTCTTCAAATCTAGCTCGGATTCAGTCCAAATCAAAAAACGGAGACCGCTACAGTGTTCTAGGGAAGATTCTTTACACATCTAGCGGAGTAGATTTCTAAACTGGCTTTTCGGGAAACGCTCTAAAGTTTATGTAAGGGTCAAGATTCTTAGTTTTGGGGTTTTAAATGGTTAGTTGAGGTTTATAAGTTGAGAAAATGCAGAAATAGTAGATTATTTGGGGTTTATCTTATTAAACTAGAGTTTTTGATTCAGGGTTCGGGTGAGCGCCATAGGCATCTTTTGGGGTTCCTGTTAGTGTAGTTCAAGAAAGCGGATAAGGGAGAATATATATTAAACCAAGATTTTTATGAATTAAATGGATAAATTGATTATGTTATATATATAGGTATATGTTTCCCTATGGGTTTAAAAATGTCAATTGTTTAAATTATGATTTTTGAGCCTAGGGTTGTTTTATTAGTTATGTATATGTTAAAATGGACTGATGAAAGTGAAAGTTTTTCAAGATAATTATGTAAGAAATTAAAAGTATATTTTCAATATATGAATGTTAAATGTAGGTTGACTTATTTTACGGGAAATGTATGAATTTTTCTACTAAATTGTGTGGCATGAGTAAAATGGAAATTCTGTGTAAATTATGTTATATCTATGAGATGCAGGTTATACAAAGAATGCAAAAAGAATGAAAATATTATATGGATTATGTTGCATATGATTGTTAATGCAACCATGTAAATGATGAACAGCTGAAAGAAGCAGTAGACTAACTGATGACAACAAAAAGGAGTTGTAGTAGTAGATTTAGCGCATATCTATGTGGACTAACTGATATACAACTAAAAGGAATTGTAGTGCGAATGTATGAAATGAAATGAAATGAAATGAATGAAATGAAATGTGAATTATGAACAATGTAAAATGGGAAAGAGCCATGTAAAGTGAAATGTTATGAAATGTCAAAGTTAAGAACATGAATAGATGAGAGATACATAATAATGACAGGCAGAATAATGTATTACTGTAGTATCAGTATGTATGCTAATATAACATGGTACGTGTTATGGGCGGGGCAAACTCTTCACCCGAGGGCTTGTTGAGAAAGGCGAGTGCCCTAGTAGGTATCAGATGTAGCTGTAGGCTGCATAATGTATTAGAGCAGAGGGAACTTACTTGTATGGGTGGGTAAATTTCTTTATTCTTGGGAGCCTTCATTGGTAAACCTTTGTATGAACTATGTGGTTACAAAATTACTTTTTCACCTAAGGGCTTACTGATTAAGGTAAGTGCCTTGATATGCTTCAGTTGTGACCATTGCTACTTTTATGGGAAGGTAATCACCCAAATCCTTAGGCACTTTCATGGGTAAAATACTTTGCATGCGTTTGATCAGGTTCAAAAACTAATTTTATAAATTATGATGATGATTTGGGAATAATGAATATATATACATATGTTATTTACAAACCTCATGTTAGCCACACATTGATTTAATATATTGTTTCTTCCCTTACTGAGATGTGTCTTACCTGAATACAAATTTATCTTTTTCAGGACCTCCACGAGATCGAGTTAAGAGAGCTCGGGATTATTATAGCATTTTTGGGTTATAGAAAGGAAAAAGGGTATAACTATGATGATACTTTTGGAATGTATAAATTTATGTTTTATGTTTTAAGTCTTCTGAGTTGTCAATACTGGAAGTTATGGATATTGTTTTTGAAGATATGTATATATGTGGATATAGGTGGAGAAATGGTTTATTTTGGAATGTAGATAGAAGTAGAAAACTCTGGTATTTTATTGTTGGAGGATTATATATATGTTTTCCGTTGTGTAAATGATAATAGAATGTCAGGTATCAAGTAAATGAATGGATGACGTGGCACCCAGGTCCCACCAAGCGGGTTTGAGGTGCCACGAAGCACAGTTTATTCAGGTATAATGCATCGAATCAGGTTTTCGGGTTCAGGGCGTTACATTTTGGTATTATAGCATTAGTTTTTGGGTTCTACATACTCTAGAATGGATTGAGTTTTGATAAGGATAGGGATGGGTAGATTAAGATACCATTAGGAATTCTGAGTTATGTTTCGTAAGCTTGGGGGCAAAAATCCCTTGATGGTCTTCTGTCTTTTTCTGAAAAAATAGCTAGCTTCAGAAAATCATGGTAAATCCATTGAGGGTGATGTTTCCGAGTAGAGAAATTAGAACTTGAGATTTGAACTCAAAGGTTAGGTTGGTTGATTTGTGTAGGAAAAAAAAACCTTTGAAGGAGAATAATTTAGGTGATGTGATTTAATGGTTTGTAGTCAAGTTGGGTGTTTGATATTTACATTGGAGTATGTGGAAATGTCTGGTATAAGGTTGGTTAGTTGATTTCAGAGGTTGTGGTATTGAGGGAAACCAGCAAGTACCTTTAGGTAGAGGTGGACCAACACAAGTGTACTCGTTGATCCCGATTGAGCCATATAATGCCAGTGGGCAGGTATGAGTTTATGATTAAGATAATAATGATTTAATTTGGTTATGGATGATTGAGAAGTTTATATGATGATTTTACTTAATTATAAGATGATGTAAAAGTTTATTTGATGATAATACTGAATTGTATGTGATATAGTGGAATGTAGAAATGAATCATTAATGAAATTTTGAGGACAAAATTTTCCAAAGGAGGGGAGAATGTAACGATCCCGAAAATTATAATTATTAAATAAATAGGGAAAATAATAAATGAAATAGATAAATGAAGGATAAAGGGGAAAAAAGGAAAAATTTGGAAAGAAAAACAACAGACCTTGTTGACGAATGTTCTATCCTCGACGACGAGTGTTCTTCTAGGATCGCCGACGAAGTTCAGTCCCTCATCGATGAAGAAATTCCAAGTGAGTGAATTTCAAATTTTAAGTTTTGTCAACGAATGCATTCTTTCGTTGACGAAGTTTCTTTTACGACTCGTCGACGAATATTGTCTTTTCGTTGACGAATCCACGTGGCAGTAGCGGGAATACAATTAAGTTAGATTGCTACTCCGTGAAGAATTCATTTTCCTTCATTTCTTTATCTCTCTAAATCGTCCTCTCTCCCTTCTCTTTTCAAATCCGGCCCGAATTCAGCCCGAATTGACAAATAAAGACCGCTACGGTGTTCTAGGGAAGATTCTCTATACGTCTAGTGAAGCATATTTCTAAACTGGGCTTTTCAGGAAACACTCCAAAGCTGATGTAAGAGTTAAGATTCTTAGTTTTGGGAATTTAAATGGTTATTTAAGGTTTATAGGTTGAGAAAATATAGAAATAGTAGATTATTTGGGACTTATCTTATTAAACTTGTAAGAACCCGAACCGTGATATATGGGTTTAAATAATTAAGAGAGGGGTAAATTTGGAATTTGAACAAGCTTCATCGACGAAGCCACAGTTCGTTGACGAAGGCCTTGTATCTCTCGTAGACAAAGTTCAGAGGCTCGTCGACAAGGAGATGGCGAGTGGTTTCGAAAAATCGGAGATCCTTCACTCGTCGACGAGGTCTTGGTCTCGTCAAGAGAAGACTATAGAGCCTCGTCGACGAGGATGCAATTCATTAACGAGAAGTGGCCAGGTTAAAGGGTTATAAATAGAAGTTTTCATTACTTCCAAGCTAAGAAACTCAAATATCTTCTCTCTCTCTCTCTCTCTCTCTCTCTCTCTCTCTCTCTCTCTCTCTCTCTCTCTCTCTCTCTCTCTCTCTTTTTCTCTCCAGAACTCTCCCTACTCCCTATCTCCCTAGATTTCTTCGCTGTTCGTCTCTAGAATTGTGAATCTGAAGTTACCACGAGGATTGTGGAAGGATTCTCTACAAGTTTTATGGATTGGGATCCCGTTTCAAAGATTTTCGGGTTTTGGCATAAAATTGAGGTAAGGCTCGATTTTCAGTTTTGATCCCGTAGTTTTGTAGGAAACAGTCTTGTGAGTATCTTCTGTATTGTTGGTTGTAGGTTTTGGAAGTCAGTTCGTTGTTTAGGGGCTTTAGAGTTTGGAATTTGCTGTTTGGGGGAAAGGTAAGGGGAATTGTGTTTATATCGGTTATTTTTTAAATCAGACTCAGTAGAACTGTGGTTCATGGTCCTATGTGTGTTTTGGCTACTCATTTGGGGGGGATCTAATGGGGAAAACTATGGGTTTTTCATGATTCCAATTTTAGGAAAGAAGGGGCGACGGGCTGCATCCCTGGTTTTGTTGAAAACCGAATGTAATGTTGATTTATACTGTGTTATAGGGATGGTCGTGCCTTGACTTGTTTAAACTGTATTTGTTTGGAAAACCATGATTTTAGACTATCAAATGGGTGTGGTTTGTTTGGTTATATGAGCATGCATGTGTGTGTATGATTGTTTAAATGCTAGTAGGAATGCGGTTCCAAATTGTTCCAGGTATTGAGAGTGTCCGACTCTATATCCGAGGGCACATGAAATCGCTGGCCATAGATTGGCAGAGGTCCAGCTCTATATTTGAGGGCATGAGCCTATTTTGGCATATCAGATCAAAGGGTGTGGATCCACTAGTTAGTGTTGGAACGATGCCATGGGAGTCAGGGACTATCCATGTGCCAATGGCGCCGTGTTGTGCGGGTTGGCTACGGGCCAATGCTGTATGTCGCAGGCCAGCTTCGAGCTGAAGGGTGTGACAACACCGGGATTGCTGATCATGTGTGAGTGTGCATGTATGCACTGTTTAAAATTAGTACTGGAACTGCATTTAACTACGTGTATGTTGTATCATGATAACACTTAAATGCCACACACCAATATAACATGTGTTCTTCCTTACTGAGAGATGTCTCACCCCTACTGTACGTACATTTTTACAGGTCCTTTGAGTAACCGGAACTAGCGTCCTGGTGTAGGGAGCGTAGTCGTCGATGTACTGCGAGTAGCACTTGAGTAAGTGTTAGGACTTGTATCTTGATGGGTTGCCATTTTGGGATGTGTTGGGCACCCAGTTGTATGTTGTATGATAGAGCCTATTTTTGCTCTTGCATAGAATCTGGTATGATACTGTATGTATATAGTAAGACCTTATTCCGCTGCGTATGATCTGTTATGTTTGGATATGTATAGGGTGTCTGGGACCCCACGGGGTCGAACCCTCGTCCATTGTCTTGTATCTTTGGATGTTTTGTATGGTACAGGGATTGGTTGGTTTACATTTTCACCCTTAGGTCCCATTTCCGAGTTTGGGGCGTGACAGCTTAATATCAGAGCTAACTTGGTTTGTTAGGTCTTGTAAATTTGGTTAGGCTTAGCTGTGAGTACATACCAAAGTATAGGATGTTGGATATGTGTAGGGTTGGTTGAGAGTTGTTCCGTTGCTAGATCGGGATTTGTCGACGGTATTCCGTGTTTTTCCTGGGATGACAATTCGAGTAAAAGCATGGCAGCAATGACTTTCGTGTTGGTGTGATAGGACAGACCTGGACTTGGAAGGGAGTAGTTAACACGATTAGTTTAGATCATTGTGTTAACTGTATGTGTTGTAGGGATACTGATAGATTCCTATTGTGATGCAGAATGGAGCTCAAGGATAATGACCTGGGAAGTGACTCTGAGGAGACTGCGAGTGATGAGTCTCCTTTTGTGCCTCAAGGTTTGACGAGGTAGGTGTTATAGGGAGATCGGGTGGAGTGTGAGGAGATGCAAGCGTTCTCTTATTGCTGCGGGGTGCACCATTAAGAGGTTCACACACATGCATCTTCCGACGTTCTCTACAGGACCTAACCCAATGATAGCAGAGGATTAGGTGGAGAAGACTGAGAGGATCTTGGAGGTCTTACACTGCCCGGATAGGCAGCGAGTCCTCTATGCTACGTTCCAGCTATCTGGGGAGGCGGGTCGATGGTGGACTGTGGTGAGTTTGCTGGAGAAGCAGAGAGCCGATCCTGAGGAGATGTCATGGAGCCATTTCAATAAGGTGTTCTTCGATAGATACTTCCCAGCTTATATGCATGATGCGAAGGCGGATGAGTTTTCTGCTTTGACTCAGGGGAGTTTGACAGTGCAGGGGTATGCGGTTCGGTACATAAGGCTATCCCGATTTGACCCGTGTTTGATCTCGAACAAGTATGAGAAGGCTCGGAGGTTCGAGAAGGGTTTGAGGAAGGATATTCGCAAACTAGTGGGTATGCTTCAGATTCGCGAGTTCTCAGTGTTGGTGGATAAGGCCACGGTGATTAAGATTGGTATCCGAGAGGATGAGGTGGATTAGGAATCGAGGAAGAGGATAGTACCTTCTGGTTCTCAAATAGGATCTCGTCAGAGATCGTGGAAGAAGAGGAACAAAGGCTCGGGCTACAGCCAGAATACCGAGCGCTAGGACTTGTATTTTGATGGGTTGCCATTTTGGGATGTGTTGGACACCCAATTGTACATTGTATGATAGAGCATGTTTTTGCTCTTGTATAGACTTTGGTATGGTACTGTATGTATATAGTAAGACCTTATTCCGCTGCGTATGATCTGTTATGTTTGGATGTGTATAGGGTGCCTGGGAACCCCACGGGGTCGGACCCTCATCTATTGTCTTGTATTTTGGATGTTTTGTATGGTACAGGGACTGGTTCGTTTACATTTTCACCCCTGGGTTCCATTTCTGGGTTCGAGGCGTGACAAAACTAGGGTTTTTGATTCAGGGTTCGGCTGAGCGCCACAGGCATCTTCTGGGGTTCCTGTTGGCGTAGTTCAAGAAAGCAGGTAAGGGAAAATATATGTTAAACCATAATTTTTATGAAATAAATGGATAAATTGATTATATATATATATATATATATATATATATATATATAGGTATATGTTTCCGTATGAGTTTAAAAATGGCAACCGTCTAAATTATGATTTCTGAGCCTAGGGTTGTTTTATTAGTTATGTATATGTGAAAAAGGACTAATGAAAGTGAAAGTTTTTTTGGATAATTATGTAAGAAATTAAAGGTATATTTTCGGTATATGAATGTTAAATGTAGGTTGACTTAGTTTACAGGAAATGTATGAATTTTACTACTAAATTGTGAGGCATGAGTAAAATGGAAATTCTGTGTAAATTATGTTATATCTATGAGATGCAGGTAATATAAGGAATGCAAAGAGAATGAAAATGTTATATGGATTGTGCTGCATGTGATTGTTAATGCAACCATGTAAATGATGAACAGCTGAAAGGAGCTGTAGATTAACTGATGACAGCTAAAAGGAGTTGTTGTAGCAAATTTAGCACATATCTATGTGAACTAACTGATGTACAACTAAAAGGAGCTGTCATACGAATGTATGAAATGAAATGAAATGAATGAAATGAATGAAATGAAAGAATGAAATGAAATGAATGAAATGAAAGAATGAAATGAAATGGAAATGAAATGTAAAATGTGAACAATGTAAAATGGGAAAGAGCCATGTAAAGTGAAATTCTATGAATTGTCAACATTAAGAACATGAACAGATGAGAGATACAGAATAACGACAGACAGAATAATGTATTACAGTAGTATCAGTATGTATACTAGTATAACATGGTATGTGTTATGGGTGGGGCAAACTCTTCGCCTGAGAGCTTGCTAAGAAAGACGAGTGCCCTAGTAAGTATCAGATGTAGCAGTAGGCTGCATAACGTATTAGAGTAGAAGGAAATTACTTGTATGAGCGGGTAAATTTTCTTATTCTTGGGAGCCTTCGTTAGTAAACCTTTGTATTAACTGTGTGGGTATGAGATTACTTTTTCACTTGAGGGCTTACTGAGTAAGATAAGTGCACTAATATGCTTCAATTGTGACCATTGGTTGGATAAACTATCATAGCAGAGGGGTGCTACTTGTATGAGCGGGTAATCACCCCAATCCTTAGGCATTCTCGTGGGTAAAATACTTTGCATGTGTTTGATCAGACTCATAAAATGATTTTAGAAATTATAATGATGATTTTGGAATGATGAATGTATATACATATGTTATTTACAAACCTCATGTTGGCCACATGCTGATTTAATATATTAATTTTTCCCTTACTAAGATGTGTCTCACCCGAATATAAATTTATCTTTTTTAGGACCTCCACGGGATCGAACTTAGAGAGCTCGGGATTATTATAGCATTTTTGGGTTATAGAAAGGAAAAAAGGTATAACTATAATGATACTTTTGGAATGTATAAATTTATGTTTTATGTTTAATGTTTTAAATCTTCTGAGTTGTGAATACTGGAAGTTGTGGATATTGTTTTTGGAGATATGTATATATATATATATATATATATATATATATATATATATATATATATATGGATACAGGTGGAGAAATGGTTTATTTTGGAATGTAGATAGATGTAGAAAACTCTAGTATTTTATTTTTGGATGATTTTATTTATATTTTTCACTACGTAAATGATAATAGAATGTTAGGTATCAGGTAAATGAATGGATGATGTGGCACTCGGGTCCCACCAAGCGGGTTTGAGGCATCACGAAGCACGGTTTATTCAAGTATAATGCACCAGACTAGGTTTTTGGGTTCGGGGCGTTATAATAGGAGCTACACATAACTTACCGTGAGTATGTTCATTCCTTAATTTATCTTTCAATGTTATACCACTTATCCATCTAAGCATTTTCATCTCGGCAACTTTTACTTTTTGGATATTATGTTTCTTTGTCCCCTAACATTCCGATCCATATGGCATAGTTGGTCTTATAGCTATCCTATAAAACTTCCCTTTTAATTTTAAGGGTATTCTATGATCACAGAGCACACTTGAAGCACTTCTCCATTTTTCCCAACCTGCTATAACTCTATGCATTACATAATCTTTAATTTCTCCTTCAGCTTGCATAATAGATCCAAGGTATCAAAATCTACAAGTGCTATTTATTTCTTCATCATCAAGTTTAATTTTGTCTCCAATATTCCTTCTATCATTACTAAAATTACATTTCATATATTTTGTCTTATTTCTACTTATCCTAAAACCTCTAGATTCCAAAGCTTCTCTCCATAATTCTAACTCAGCCTCTATCCCATACCTAGTTTCATCAATTAATACAATATCATCTGCAAACAATATACACCATGGAACCTTCTTTTAAAAATTTTAGTCAATTGGTCCATCACTAAAGCAAAAAGATAAGGATTCAAAGCAAATCCTTGATGTATGCCTATGGTAATTGGAAATTCTCTAGTTTCTCCATCCATAGTCCTTACACTAGTCATTACACTAGTCATTACTCCATCGTATATATCCTTAATTACATCAGTATACTTACTATATACACCCTTTTTTTTCTAAAACCCACCATAGAGTTTCCCTAGGTCATAAGCTTTCTCAAGGTCAATAAATATTATATGCAAGTCCCTCTTCTTTTCCCTAAATTTTTTCATTAATCTTCTTAAAAGATATATAGATTCAATGGTAGATCTCCCAGGCATAAAACCAAATAGATTTTCTAAGACCTTCATTTCGAACCTTAATTTTTGTTCAACTACCCTTTCTCATAATTTTATCATATGACTTATAAGTTTAATTCATGATAGTCATTATAATTTTGAATATCTCCTTTATTTTTGTGTATAGGTATTAAAGTACTTTTCCTCCATTCATCTGACATTTTCTTAGTTTCAATAATTGGATTAAATAAATTAGTTAATCATATAATTCCGTTATCACCTAAGCATTTCCAAACTTCAATTGGGATGTTATCTGGTCCCATAGCTTTCCCATTTTTCATTTTTTTAGTGCAAACTTAACTTCGTTAACTCTAATTTTGCGAATAAATCTCATATTTTTAGTGTTTTCCTTATTTGACAATTCTAAATTTAAGCTTTCTATTTGGTTTTCATTAAACAACTTACTAAAGTAATTTCGCCATCTTTCTTTAATGTCTTCGTCCTTAACCAAGACAATATCATCTTCACTTTTTATACATTTTACATTTCCTAAGTCCTTACTCTTCCTTTCTCTAGCTTTAGTAAGTTTAAATATATCACTTTCTCCTTCTTTTATAACTAATTTATCATACAAACTATTAAAGGATATGTATTTAGCTTCACTAATGGTCTTCTTTGCATCTTTTCTGGCCTCCTTATACTTTTCAAAGTTATCCCTGTTTCTACCTTTTGGCCAGATTTTATACTGAATTCTTTTTGTCTTTATGTTTTTTTTTTTGTTTGTAAAAATGATCATTTTTTTGTACTGTCCAGCAAATGTAACAATCTTAGACCCAATTCTAGTAAGTATTGTCTAATTTAGCCCACAGATCTCACAAGTTAATCTTATAAAATGTACCTTGCATAATTGGAGCTTAAACCATCCTAATAAGCCCAAAATCTCCCTACTCTATATATATATTTGATGTGGGACCGTAACGCGCTCTCCTGTTCGATCTCTAACATCCTCATCAAAGTGATCTCTCTAGTGCACATCCGATGTAGGACAATAATAGGCCTTTTTTGTTTGATTTTTGACGTCCTCGTCAGAGTGTCTTACACTTATATATAGAATTCATCCACATGATATTAGCCCTAGGATGGATCCACTCACATGGTAGTACCTGCAGGATGGCTCTAATACCAATTGTAACGGTCTTGGACCCAACTCCGATGATGTATTGAGGCTCAAGTTGTGTTGTTCACCACACCAACAATTGCTAGGGTCTGATACCGATTTTTGTTCTCAACAATCAACCCTCAGAAACCAATTTTCAGCGCCAAGTATGCGCAGCAGAAGACCTCACATGAACTCTCCTTGAAACAATCAATGATGAACTATACGAACCTATCAATCACTTAACAATGAGAATCAATGAAAGCAACAATCAAAACCCAAGAATTTACATGGTTCGACAATTTGCCTATGTCAATGGGAGCAACAACTATTTTCACTATCAATAATGAAGCTTACAACCTTTGAAGCTTACTTGAAGCTTAATCTCATCTAGGGTTACATAATAATCATTATGATGGGGATCAACATGCCTTATGTATCCCTTTTACTGATATGATGACACATGGACGATCTCTCGATATCCACTCCTTTGCTAACATGGTGACACGTGGATGACCTCCAGATGTGAACTATTGTTTATATCTGTTTTGCAGGAACACGTGGGATCAATTGAAGATCTTCAACTTCTTTGATGGAAGACCTTTTTTTATGTGAAGACTTTGTTATTGTGTTAATTTATATTTTTCGTGGATATGTTATTTCAAGATTATTAGGTGCTTGAAGACCCAAGTGAAGTATTGAAGCAAAGTACAACTCAAAACTTATGTGAGCCCCACACGGCTGCAATGGGCCCCACACGATTTTGGCCTTTCTTTTGGAATATGTTTAAATTTCAAATTTGAATTGTAATAATGCAAGACAACTAAGCTTGACTTGTGTGCTTATTAGTTAGGTTAATAATTGTTGAAAGTTGTTGAGAGTTGTTGAGTGTTTAATGCTTTGTTTTCCATGCTATGCCTATAAATAGTCTTTTTGTTGTAAGAACAAGATATGAAGTTGAAGTTAAATATAGAAGAAACATTTCTTTGCTTGAGCTTGTAAAGCTTGTCCCTCTCCTTGTGAGTGAGTAGTGTGAGGTTACGTCATTCTCTCTAGAGATCAAGTGGTGAGAGACCACTAAACTATCCAACGACTCCACCAACCCCTCCTCCATCTAATACTGCCATGGCCCCTATCAACACCAGACGGTCAGCACCTTCATACACCCACACGGCAATCATCATCTACGCTTCATTGCTACATTCTTCTTGTGATTCAAAGCTTGTACGAAGGACCTACGGTGTGACCTAACTACGTGTGGAACAACGTCAAGTCATCCAAATCAATCCCTTGGTAACTTCAGTAATTGTGTTGGAATCTTTTTCTATATCTTATGAACCCTTGCTAGTATATTAAAATCATATCTTTGAATAACCCATTTGATCCGTAGATTGCAATATTGGTACTTGCTAGATAAAATCAATTGTATAAATATTAGTTTGCTAACATAGAAATTTTATTCTTAAATCTTTGAAATAACAACTTTTCAGTATATAACTTGATTCCTTTGTTAAAGAACCAATTGGGGATTAATTGTTGGACAAGTCATACATCTTTTTCAAAATCCTTGAACATGTGAAATAAAACATGATTTATTGTGTTTATGTTCGGATAATTAAATTCTTAAGTTAAAGTGTTTAAGTGTGTGTGCTTGTGTGAGGGTTGAATCGTAGGACATAGGTTGACCATTCTCGTCCTACATCACATTATATAACAATCTAATACGTACAAAAGACCTATAGTTTATCTAAAACACTTTTGTAGCAATTCCCTAGAAGAAATCCCTCTGATTAGCCCAATCCACTAATCTTGGATTTGAAAATCTGTTACTTGCATTGACTGAAACTGTTGGTGGTTTCTAACAGAAAGAAATACCTTGTTTTAATTTTTAATTAAACAAATCTAGCAATGCCCAACGTGTCCCATAATAGTTATTTTTTGAAAAAGTCTATATATAACCCACTCAAAAGCTCAATTAACATTTTTTTTATTAGCTTGAAAATTATCTCAAAATATTTTGTGCTTTATTTCTCATACTATCGCATATACTAGCAAGCATCACTCTCTTTCTCACATTCTCTTGAAAAATCATCATTAAAAGAGAGCTTTGATTCATACTCATCATTTGCAAATTTATTGCACTTGAAGATTGTTGAAGTTTCACTCACGTAGGTATTTATTATCTCATCTAAAAGCATTTACTCTCACTCATTCATTTATTTTTGAAAATCATTTTTGAGAGTAAGATTAAAGTTTTTCCTATATTATTTTGTTGATAAATATTTTTGGGGAAACTCCTTATAGCTTGTGAATCTTTCTGCATCTCCATTGCAAGATTCAAAAGCTCACATATTCTTTATTGCAAAAATCTTTTTAACCAAAAAGCCTAGCTTCCCTTGATCAATTTTTTTTTAATATCATTTCTGGAAGAAATCACTTGGGGTTTTAAAGATCTTTGAAAACATATATTCCATATTTCAATTTTGAAATCAAAGATCATATACTTATATCTTTTCTCATATATTTCATTTATATATATATACATTTGAGAGAAAGACCATACCAACTCTATTGAGCACAAATCATACCATACAAGAGTGCATATAGAACTTCATTGTACACACTAGCTTATTTTTGAGAAGCATCCTGTTGTACACAATATTTTCATATCATCTGTATCCTTACGATTTGTGTATTGAATCAGGTTCCAAGTGTGGGGTATCGCCTAAGGAGGAGGTGATCCGTCTTGTAAGGATCAGTTGTAACGGTTTGGCTCCGTCCGGTTAAGGGAGCTTGGGGGACTCCACACTTTAAGGAGAACTTGTAAACGACGTTGCTCCGCCTGGATAAGTGAGCAAGATAGTGAATCCTCAAGCGGATTGGCTTGAGGCGAGGGGATAGGCACTGTTTGTCGAACCTTGTAAAAACCCTACGTTATTCTTTCCCTATACTCTTTACATTTTAGTTTTTGTATGTTTACATATATACTTGTTGAGATTAATATATTTGTATTTAAATACTGGTTTGTGAGTGATTAAGAAAATACTGAAATCGTCACACTTGTTTAAATTATTTGAACATTCATATATATGCTGAATTAGTGATTGATTAGAAAGACCCTAGGTCGTGTAATACTAACTGTGATTTAAAATAGGACATACTTGACCTAGGTATTTTTAAAATCTCTAATTCACCCCCCTCTTGGGATTACATAAAAAATCACGTTATACAAATTGATTCCAAAATCTAGAAATTTATATTACCAAATGCAATATAAAATTTGTGACCACATGCTTAAAAGTTTGGAATTAGGACATTGGATTTGGATTTTCTAGTAAGGATGAACCATGGTCTTGAGGACATTAATGAATAGTGCTAATTCATTTGAAGATAATTTAAAAAAAAATCGATCAACTTTAAAAAACCATGAAGGTTTGTAATCAATCTATATAAAGTGAACTCAATGTAGCTTTATTATGATTTTATGAGATATTCTCTTTTATAAAAATATTTGAATGCACGAGTGTACTTCAAAAATAGCCTACAAAGGCAACAATAATGATTTAACAAATGAAATAGGTCTAATTTCTGAAAAGCTCAAATAAAGAGCACTGCTCATTACGTACTAAAAAACCCAAATGAGTAATACTCACGAGGCATAAAAAAATTCAAATGATAATTGTGTTAGTCAAAACCCACTTTCACGTTTTACTTACCGCCCATTTGGAACTTGAAAAGTATTGGAAAAAGAAAAAGAAAACAAGAAGAATTCCACATTTTCATGTTTTGTTATCAAGGAAAGTGAGAAAGAAAATAAAAAATATATCAAATCAATGAACAAAATTTTAATTCTACATATCCTTAACATTTGGTTTTTCTTAACTTTTAATCATGTTAAAGCTTTTTTTTTCAAATGGTATTTGATATAGAGAGAAAATATAGTGGAAATAAATTTCTTTCTTATTTTCATTTTCTATCCTTTTTCCAAGTAAAATCCTTGATCCAAACTAGTCATTAGGATCCATTTGTAATTTAGAAAATATTGGAAAAAAAAAAAAGAGAAAAGAAAATATCAAGGAAGACATTTTCAAGTTTAGCTATTGAGGAATGTGAGAAAAAAAAATTATATATATACACCAAATCCACAAAACAAAATTTTGATTTTACACTTCACAAATGTCTAATTTTTCTTAATTTTTAATTATATTAGAATGAATTTTTATTTTTGATAATATTTAATAGAGAAGGAAAGTACAAGGGAAATGAGTTTCCTCCTTATTTTCTTTTCCTTTCTTTTTCCCAAGTAAAATCTTTGATTTAAACATACCTATTGGCCAAACATGGCTTTCAAATCTTGTTTTGATGATAACAAATGAAGGATAATTTAACATGTGTTTGTTAAAGTGATGATGTTCCAGGAATCCTTAAAGTCAAAGTTCAAAAGAAAGAAAAGCAATGAAAGTGCAAGATCACTAAGGACTTCAAATGCTACATTCATATTTAAAGTGATCCAAAGATAGCTCAAGCAACACCAACATGAGAAAAGTGTGTGGAAATCTGAAGCTGACTCAAGCTCAAGTCAAAAAGGACACAAAGCAAAAATATCATGGAAGGCTTCAAGTTTAAAGTTTTAGGCTTTAAGACCAATGATGTAAGTACTTCATATTGAAATATCTCATGGAAATATTTTGAAGCTCTTTAGGAGTTATTGTGACTTAGAGACCTTATTTTAAAAATCCCGGAAAAAGTTCTATAAATAATGAAAGCAAGAGAGTAAAAAAAGTTTTTGAAAAATAAACTAAAAAAATAGAATTTAGTCTGCCCATACGATTGAAGTTTAACTTCAGTCTACTGCAGAATTTCCTCAGAAGACTAAAGGTTAAGTTCAGTTTGCTGAAGAATTTCCTGTTGAAATCCTGAAGAGGCAGTATACCCTCAGAAGACTAAACCATGATAGTCCAGTCGACTTACCCTGTTTCGAGTTAAATTTTTCGGTGTTTTAAAGAACTTTAGAAGATTGAACTCGATACTTCAATCTACTGAACACTGTTAATGACTAAAATTTTTAAATGTTTTAAAATTCAAATTAAGGTTTCTTGTGCCCCAAATTTTATGAAAACTTGGGAAACACTCCAAGTATTCTTGAGCAATATGAAAATACTTTTATTAGCCTATAAATACTTGGTTTTAGCAAATCAAAGATACCAAGTAATTGAAAATCTATTTCAAAGTTGAAAGTACTCTTGCTCTCTCAAAGATCTCTCTTGTTCTCACTCTTGCAAAACTGATTTACTAAGAATTATGAAGTGTTGAATCTTCCTTCTCTAAGTTCTAGCCTACTGAATTGCTGATCCTCATTTCTTGCTCAAGACATGCAAGGAAGTTCCAATTTTCTATCTTCTTTTCAAACTTTTCTTCTCCTTGTCTTGTTTGTTCTTGAACTCTAGTGGACTCAAGACAATTTTCTTTCCTTTGCACCTAAAGGTATAGTTGTTGGTTTTTCCATTGTGTATAACATCAAGATCATACAACCAGGGTCTACCTAAAAGAATGTGGGCAACATCCATGGGAAGGACGTCACACCAGATTTTGTCTTCATAGTTCGCAATTTTAATAAGGACTAAACACATATGGCTTATGTGCATGGTTGTTGTATTCACCCAAGCAACCTTATATGGAGTGGGATGGGGTTCAACTTTCAATCTCAATTTTTCTGAAGCTGCTTTGGAAATTACATTCATGCAACTTCCACCATCGATGATCATTTTACAACTCTTGTTTCCACACTTGATATAAGTATGAAAAATAGAAGTTCGACACCAATCCTATTGTTCTTGAGGTGTCACCATGATACATTGCATCACATTCACAGTAGGTTTTTCTTCTTCTTTTATGGATAACTCATCCTTACTAGCTACTTCTTTAGGAATGTAAGGGTGTTCTTCTCCTGGTTCTTCTCCTTTTTCCTCTCTTTCAATGGCTAAGTTCCTAGTGGGGCATTGCTTGGGAAAATGACCTCTTTTATGACACTTATAGCACACATCACTTCCAGACATTTGTTTAGAGGATTCATTCATAGGAGCCTTCCCTTTGTCCAAAGGCTGCTAGACAGTGGGATTGCTACCTCTTGAGGTAACTTGTCATGTGTTGGTAGGTCCAGTCCTCACATAAGATTTGGCTTTTCTTTGGCTAGTGTCATTAGAGGTTTTTCCAAATTTTCTACCCAATTGAGCTTTGCTCATCTGCTTATAATCATGTGTCAAGTTAAAGGCAGCTCGAGGGAGTCAATGTGGTAGGGAAACAACTCTTTTCTAAGTTCAAGTTTCAGGCCAATCCAAAACCTAGAAATTTGTTGGCTAATGCTCTCTTCTACCCCACATCTAATTGATAGCTCATCAAACTTGCTCATGTACTTAGTCACACTCATATTACCTTGTCTAAGGCTATTGAGCTGATCCATGAGACGTTCCTTATAAGAAATTGGGACTTTTTTTTTTTGTCAATCTATCCTTCATCAAGTCCCAATATTCTATAGGTCTATGACCTAGGTGAGCTTCTTGTCTTTCGACATTTACCCAATAAAACTTAGCTTTCTTAGTTAGTCTCATTTTTGAAAATCTCACTTGGTGTGGATCATGCATCTTATACCAATCAAAATATGAATCCATTTCAGCTAACCAATCCTAAAAAATCTTTGGATTCATTTGACCATCAAAGGTAGGGGCTTCAATTTTTACTCTTTTCATGACATCCATTTATGGGTCATGATTGTCCTTACAAAAAGGCCTTCTAGGTTAGAACTCCTCTTCATCATAATCCTTTTCATTCCAATGTGGAATATAAGGGTTATGACGTTGAAATCTTCTGAGAGCATGAGGTCTTGGTGGAGGAGGAATGGGAGGTCTCTCTAAGGGTGGTGCCATTTCTCTTAGAGGATTGTTTGTTTCCCTAGAGTGGTGGGAAGCAAGTTCATGTTCAATCTCTCGGTGCTGTCTGGGATTTTTTGGAAGTTGGTCAGGAACTAAATTACTTTCCAACCTTTCTATCCTAGCAAAGGCGTGAGTTAAGTATTGAGTTAAGACTTGAACTTCGTCCTGATGTTCATCTAGAAGGGTATCACAGTCTACGTTAGTCCTACGACCTTGATAACGGTTTACAACTCTAGTTTCCATCAAAACATAACAACACAAAGGCAGCTACTCACGGCTAAAGAAGATACTTTGAGGGTTTAGCCTGACTAAACCTAGGCTCTCGTACCAAGATGATGTTGGATGGGGTAGGGTGACCTATCCTTACAAGTTTTCAACCCTCAACCAACACATACATAAGAAACACTTTATAATGAGAATTGAGTCAACCAAACTTACACAAAATAAATCATGTTTTATCACACGTCCAAGGATTTTAAAAAGATATATAGGTTGATTCAAAATTCGATCTCAAAGGGTTCTTTCACAAAGGAATCAAGTAATATGCTATGAAGATGTTATTCAATCATCCAAGAACATAAGTTATTGTTATCACAATAATATTCCCACAATTGACAAACAAATATGTGTAAAAATGCTGAAAAGTTAAGATTTTGGGTGTCTATAGTCGACTATGGTTAAAGGTCATGTACTCGTAGAATTTAAATTTAGCTTTCTAGGCTGGCAGAGCAGGGTCAGTCGACTGATCTAATGGGGTTAGTTGACTGACTGAGTTTTTTAGAAAAATACTGAGAGCTGAAATAGGGTAGTCGATTGATCTCTTTGAGGTCAATCGCTTGATCGCACCTGCGACAAGATTGAAAAGTTTATCTAATTTTAAAGGTTTTGGTTCAGCTGGGGCTTATAAAACTTTAATCAAAGCTTATTAAGAAAATTAGAGGCTGATTAAGAATGATATTACTGTGGGAAAACTTTGGATATCTTACCAAAGATCGTCACGAATTCGAATCACAACTAAGAAATCCTTGAAATTGTATTTGAGCAAGTGAAGGGTTGCTGTGTCTATGAACTAGCGTGGGAGGATAGGAGATGGTGAAGACATGCTAGATAAGTAGTGGTCTCACACCACCTGATCTCCGAGGATAACAGTCGTAACCTCTCGCCACTTAATCACTAAGATCGGAACAAAGCTTAACAAGCTTCGACAAGACAAAGTCTTTTTAAAATTCAATAAAAATATCTTAATTATCTGCTATTACAGCTCTTAAAAAGAAATATATGTAAGCTTACAACAAAGATACAAGACATTGACTCACTTGCACTCCCCATACAAGCATGGGGGACACACACTTAATGCTCATAAATTACAAACTCATTAACTCACACAATTTTCTAGCAAAATAAATATTTAACACATCTTACAATATGTCACATGCAAGCAAGCTGTCTTGTGTGGCTTCTAATTAAATATAACAAAGTCAAAAAGGAGGCCTAGCCTATCTGGGATCTAGAGGAGCTGTGTGGGGCCTAATGAGTCTGTGTGGGGCCCACAAGGGTCTTGAGTTTGGAATTGCAAAATTACAAACACTCGGGTCTTCTTATGCTGAAAAGTCCTCAAGATACTTCCAAAGGTCTTGCAAAGGCTAGCAAACATTGTGAACATCTGGGAGCCGTCACGTGTCACCATGTCAGCGAATGAAAGGGGGAATGGCTTCCGATCCCTTTCACAACTCCCACTGCATATGCAATGTTTGGCCTTGTACACACCATAGCATACATCAATTTGTCAATAGCTGAGGTGTAACAATCCGAATTTAGAATGGTATTTAAATAATAAAGAGAGGTAAATGGAGACCGGAAATAGAAGGAGGTCATTGACTTTGTCAACGAATACAGGGGATTCATCGACGAAGGCTTTAAATATTTTGTCGACGAACACAGGGCTTTGTCGACGAGAAAATACCGACAGGGGTTTTTGGAGTCGACTGAATTTCGTCGACGAGGAGTGGATTTCGTCGACGAAATGTTGGAAGGACTCGTCAACGAAGGACGGGCTCGTCAACGAAATCCCCTACTTATAAATATGAAAATCCGAATTTTTATCTTATTAAGGAAGCCATCTCTTTTCTCTCTCTCTCTCTCTCTCTCTCCCTTTCGATTTTCTCTTTTTCTTTCCTCGATTTCGGGCCAGATCTTCGCCGGATCGACAATACGAAGTCACCATGACGCTCCTGATGGAGTTCTCTCCAAATCTACTGGAGCGGATCGTGGAAGAAAGCTAGTTGGAAATCATCCGAGAGTTGAGGTAAGGCTTTTTAAGTCATATTTGGTCTTACGCTAGTTATAAGAAATGTTGTGCACATGAAAATACTGAACTTTAATACTAAGAATTTCCATTTTCAGGGTGTTGAGTTGGGAACCCTGCGGGTGCGGGGAAGATTTTCTTAAGGGCTTTGCAGGAATCAGGTAAGGGGATCAACTAACCCAGTTTTGTTTTGAGAAAATGGATGTAAATATATATATATATATATATATATATATATATATATAGTATCTGTTTCAAGAAAGATAAATATATTCATATATATGATTTATATTTGGAAAATATTGTTTAAATGATGATATGTTGAATATGTGGAAAATTTGTTCAGTGTGGCATGAGTATAAAACTGTTGTGAAATGCTGTTTTCTGGGAATGTGGATGACATGGATTTTTATGATGGAAAACCGGCGTACGAGCTGAAATATTTTTATATATATATGACTTGCCAGCGTACGGCCCGTGCTATGTTGATATGTTTGCCGGCGTACGGGTCCTACTATGTGGATGAGATTTGCCAGCGTACAGGTTGTGCTATATGATTTGCCGGCGTACGAGCCGAGCTATGTGATCTACCAGCGTAAGGGCTGTGCTATGTGATTTTCCAGCGTATGGGTCGAGTTATGATAAAATGTGTAATACCGGCATACGGGCCGATGATTTTCATAATATATGTATATGTGCAAAATGATATGATTAATGTGAAAATTAATGATATAAGATATCCATGTATCACGATTTTAGTATATGTATATGATATCAGAACTTGGTTGGCTTGGTTTAGGCTAGCACTTGCACGGTACTGTTGCTATGTATCCATGGTCTTCGTGATCATGATATTTATGTTAACACCGCTATACGGAGTGGTGTGAGATTGGATGGTTGATGTGGTTATTTTTCAAGAAGTGTGCTGTTATCGCCTCTGGTGTACGGACCAATCCAGGTAGACCCATCGGACCTACAGACTAGACTATTGACTTGGTAGTGGTCGGCCAACCATTGTCAAGTCCCACCTTCGGGCCACACAACCCAGTCATGTTGGGGTAATACATGAAAACAACCAGCTAACTTACCAGGATTGTTTTTATGTTATTATTATTATGACATGAGATGAGAAATGTTTATGAGAATGCAGTATGTCCTGTCATGTTTTGATATACTTATGTTTTCCCAGATTTGATAAACAATACTGAATATGTTATGTATGATATATGTAGAACACGGAATACTCATGTTGCCACACACTGGTATTAGTTTATTTTCCCTTACTGATAGGTGTCTCACCCCTTAATCTTATAAACTTTTTAGGAGCTCCTAATAGGAGAGCGAGAAAAGCCCCGCTGACCTAGTGCTGGATATCTGCCCCTTTTTGAAGGGTAAGTTTTTGGTAGGGATAGTTAGGTTTTGTGGGATTTGTCCATAGATTTCATTTTTTGGGGATGTATATATGAAAGTACAGCGATGGTAGTAACTCTAGTATATTGTGATATATGAAATGATGAAAGGCATGTGATTGTATGTTTCCTGCTGCTAGGGCTTCTGTTGTATGTTCTGATATATCCCTGGTACCTACGGGTCCAGGTGGATTGTGACCTGCTGAGCTGGAATGTGAGATGTGCGGTAGTGATTTTATGATGATATTATTAAAAAAAAAAATAAGTGGAAAAATGAGTAGGTCGTGACATGAGGCATATGGCACTTTACTCATATGGTCCCTTTCTTCTTCTTTCTTCAGTGACTATTCTTTACTTAATTTGAAATGACTACCCAAGGGTGTGCTCACTGATTTAGCCTCATTCATGTTGAACATGCTGAGAATTTTATTTACGTACTCTTACTATCTTCAATGTACCATTAGCCTTGTCTTTAATAATTCTCATACTAAGGATTTGCTTTGCAGCTCCCAAATCCTTCATTGCAAACTGTTTTGACAATTGTTTCTTTAGATTATTAATCTCCTCAATGCTAGACCTTACAATAAGCATATCATCTACATACAACAGTAAAATGATGTAAGAATTTCCAAAGTACTTAACATAGCAACAGTGATTAGTTTCACATCTCTTAAACCCAATTCTATGCTTAAACTTGTCAAATTTTTTGAACAACTGTCTTTGAGCTTGTTTTAGGCCCTGCAAGCTCTTTCTCAGTTTGCAAACTAGATTCTCTTGTCCCTGAACAATGAACCCTTCTGGCTAAATCATGTAAATGTCCTCTTCCAAGTCACCATGAAGGAATGCTGTCTTCATATCTAAATGCTTAAGATGTAGGTTTTCTATAGCCACCATTCCCTATACTAGTCTAATTGTTGACATTTTTACAACCGGAGAAAATATTTATGAGAAGTCAATGCCTTTCTTATGTTTGAACCCTTTGACAACTAATATGGCCTTATAACGCTTGCTACCATCATGCTCATTCTTTATTATGTATACTCACTTGTTGTGTAAAGTCTTCTTCCCTACTTGCAATTTAGTCAGTTCCCATGTTTGATTCCTCAACAAGGAAACCATCTCATCCTTAATAACTAACTCCCACTTTCTTGAATTTTCGTTCTACAAAGCTTCATTATAACACTCTAGCTCACCACTATCAGTCAAAAGGAGATAATTTAGAGCAAGTGAATAATGTTGTGGAGGTCTAGTGGTCCTCGAAGATCTACAGACTTCAGCTACAGGTGTACTCTGATCTACCTGTGATTCTACATTCTTCTTATCCTCTTCACCCCTTTTCTGGACAGTACTTTCAATCAATTCATCTAAGTTAACAAACTTAGATTTCTTCTTATCTATCTGTGTGACATCTGGCACTAAAGTTGACATATCCTTGTACATAATATGTTGACTCTATGAGTCCAATATTATTTTGATAATGACAAATCACTTGACATTTGATCTGTGTGTTGAGAATGTGAGCAGGAACATTACTTAGCATGCATGAAAGGTGATGAAGTCATGGAAGCCACGAGGATTAAAGTATATACAATATGGCACAATCCATGGAACTAAAAGAGTAGAAGAATGAAGATGCAAGTGTCAAAGTTCAAGATCGTCATGGGAATGGGTATTTAGAATTGATGTATTTTCATACTTTATATGATATAACTAGAAGTTCAAAATATACCCTACACATGGCATCTCATGAAAACCTTCTAGGGTTAAACATGGATTTAGAAAACTTATTTTGAACCCCGAAAAATGTTTTATAAGAGATTAAAGCAAGAGAGTTCAAATGTATTTGAAAACTAAACTGAAAATTCTGAAATTAGTCTGCCCAGACGACTGGGGAGTACCCTCAGAAGTCTGAAGATACAACCTCAGACAACTGAAGTTTTACTTCAGACATCTGAAGAATTTTCTCAAAAGATTGAAGAATTAGTTCAGTCATCTAAAGAATTAAATTTGAAACACAAAATAGGTAGGACACCTTCAGACGTCTAAATTGGGACTTCAGAAGACTGAACCCATAGTTCAGTCATCTGATCCTGTGTCCATACTATATTTTTCAGTGCTTTAAGGAACATCATGTGTCTGAACCCGAATGCTCAGTCAACTGAACCTGCGGGAACTTTAAAAATTTGAACTTTAGCGAGAGAACACACGATTTAGTCACTTGATCAAATTGATCCAACGGTCAGCACTTATACTAAGGCCGAGATTACTTATATAAACAACCTCTAAACCCTAGTGCCTCACTTTTAGCATATGATTGGGAGCCTTGAACGTATATACAACTCTAAAAATCATTGAACTCATTGCTAAGCTCTTGTCTGCGATTTCAAAGCGTTTACTACATATCTAAGCTTGGGTTACGTTGATTTTTAGAAGGATTTCTAGCAAATCTTGTGCAAACAACTTGGGTATTGAGGTTTGGTGATCAAACTAATGATTTGCTTATTCTCAAAGATTTTTTCATATCACAAACTTATTTTTGAATATTCATTTTGAGAAATTGATCTTGAGTTATTATTTATATATACATTTGTGAAAGATCACTACTTGAGAAAATTTTTTTGTTTAAAACTAAAATCTTGAAGAAAGTTTTAAATATATCTTCATTCAAAGATTTTCTATTTGATTAGTGTAAGAAGTAATTGATTGCAAATCCTAAGAGCCTCTAAATACATATTCTTGAGGGATATTATTTTTGAAACATAGTATTTAAATCTTTGCAATATTCAAAGTCATATATTTATTCAAAAATTCAACTTTACAAATTATTGATAGCAAGAATATAGATCTGCACATTATCAAAGATTATTTTTGAAAGGATCTAATTTTCTAATCTTGCATAAAGTATTCTAAAATCGAACCATACGTTTCTCTAGAGCATTTATTTATAAAATCATTTTTGGGATATATAGATTTTAAGGGTAATTTGGTGAAGCGTATCATTCATATAATGATCTCATCATTAGATACATACTGAGCTTCAGGTTTTATCATATGAACATGTATTAAGATTTTTATTGTACTCATTAGCTTGTTCAGAAGCATCTGAGTGTTCAGGAGTTTCATCAATCTATTGTATTGACGGTTCTGGTTGTGAACCGGGAATGAGGAAGCTGTGCCTCATGTAAGCAGCGGAGTAGGAGGAAGTTGCACCTCTTCTAAGCAGTAGAGTAGGAGGAAGCTATGCCTCTTGTAAGCAGTGGATTGTAAGGGAAGCTCCACCCTAGTTAAAGGAGTGGGATTAGTGAATCCTTAGGGGTTTTGCCTAAGGCGAGGATGTAGGCCGAGTTTGGCCGAACCTCATTAAAATTCGGTGTCTGCACTATCTCCCTCTCTATCTCTTTTATATTTCCGCACTTATATTCATATTATATCTGATGTGCATGTGTTTAATATTGATATATATATATATATATATATCTAATATACATGATAATAATTGGGTAATACTGAATTGATTGAGATATCCACAGTTTAAATCAATTGAGTTGTATAATACTAAAATTGTGTGTATCCAAATTTGTGTTTGTATGTTTAGGATTCAGTTAAGGATTGAAATACCAAAATATTTTTAAAATACCCAATTCACCCCCCCCCCTCTTGGGATTACACCTAAATTAACATAATATATTCATTAAATACCATATTTCTACTTTTGATGATTTTTTTGTTTTGATCATCCTAAAACTGATAGCCAAATTTCTCATCATCATAGCCAATGAAAAAAAATATTTTAGACTTTGCATCAAGTTTACTACGAGCATTTGAATCAATATGAACATAAGAAACACAATCAAAAAATTTTAAATGGGAAAACTTTACTTTTTTATTGCTCCAAATCTCTTCAAGAAGTTTGAACTTCATGGGAACTGAAGGTCCTCAGTTTATCAGGTAAGTTGTAGTTGTAAGAACCTGAACCGTGAGACGCGGGTTTATTACGTAAAAGAGAGGTAAAAATGGAATTTTGTAGACTTCGTTGATGAGACCATAATTCGTTGACGACGGTAGAAGGCTTCTTGTCGATGAAATTCAGAGGCTCGTCGACGAGAAGATGCCGAGGGGCTCAGGAAAAAGTTGAAATATTTGGCTCATCGACGAGGCTGCTGATTCGTCGACGAGGCTAGTGAAGAATTCGTCGACGAGGATGCAATTCGTTGACGAATCCCCTCGGGTCAAAGGTCTATAAAAGGGATATTTTGATTGCTTTGGGGCTAAGCTTACCCAAATGCTCTCTTTCTCTCTCTAGAACTCTCCCTACACTCTCTCTCTCTAGTTTTGTTTGTCAATCGTTGCCCGGTTTGTAAATCCAAGGTTACTACGAGGATCAGTGAAGGATTCTCTACATTTGTAGTGGATCGAATCTCGTTTCGAAGGAGTTCGGGTTTTAGGCTAAAATTGAGGTAAGGCTTGATTTTCACTTCTGATTCAGTATATGTGTAGTAGTACGGATTGTGAGCATGTACTGTACTGTGATTTGTAGGTTTTGGAGTCTCGGTTCGTAGTTTTGGGGACCGTAAAGTTCGTAGTTGGAATTCGAGTTAAGGTAAGGGGATTATGTTTATATCAGTTCATTTTTTAAATCAGGATCAGTAAGCTTGTAGGTTACGATCGTATGTATGTTTTGGCTACTTAAAATTGTATTATTGAGGTGACCGTAATCCATATTTACATAAACTATATACTTGAATTTGTAAACGATATGATTTGCCGTAAACCTAATAAGTGTGGTATGTATGGTTGTATGTATTTGCTCCAGGTATTTGTAAAACAGTTATGTGGCGGCTAATTATCGTACACTGAAATATATAGGAACGTGAGTTCCAAAATGATTCCAGGGATTTGTAAAACAGCCATGTATCGGTTAACTATCGTGTGCGAGAGTAGTCGGCTCTATATCCGAGGTGTGAAATATCGCCAGTATGATCTGGTTGGTCACCGAAGGGTGTGTTCTACACCGTAAGTAGCAATGTAATCACTGTGGGCCTAGGTCATCGCAGCATAGTTTTGCATGTGGCAATGTAATCGTTGTGAGACTAGGTGACCTTGTGTAGTTGTGTATGTAGCAATGTAATCACTGTGGGCCTGATTCATCGCTTCGTAGTTGTATGTGTAGCAATGTAATCGCTGTGAGACTAGGTGACCTTGTGTAGTTGCGTATGTAGCAATGTAATCACTATTGGGCTTGATTCGTCGCATTGTAGTTGCGTATGTAGCAATGTAATCGATGTGAGACTAGGTGACCTTGTCTAGTTGCTTATGGAGCAATGTAATCACTATTGGGCCTTGATCGTCGCAACGTAGTTGCGTATGTAGCAATGTAATCGTTGTGAGACGATGTGACCTTGTGTAGTTGCGAACTAGTGTGACGACACTGACCGTATGTTTTGGGTATCGTATGTACTGGAATGGTTTTTGTGAAAATACTAGAACTGTATGTATATGTATGAAACTGTATGGAAATGTTTCGAATTGTATCGTATTTTATAGTGTTATGAAGTATGTAAAATAACACTAGTATGCCACACACTGATATAACCTGTTTTCTCCCACACCCTCGAATACATACAAATGTTTTTTAGGTCCTTCGAGTAGCTGAAACTAGCATCCTAGCGTCCAGAAGCAAGGGGTGTCGTTTAGCTACTACTAGTGCCTGATAGGTACGAGTTTTTTTGTAACTGGGTTGTCGTGATGGATTTTGTAGACACCCGTAGTATGTATGGTATTTATAGGGATGTATATCCATGGATGGTATAGACTCTAGTAAGGTGTCGTTTATGTATAGAAAGACTATATTCCGCTACGTATTTTGATGAGTATGGATGTTTATGTGTATGTAAATGGGACATCCGTTCAACCCACGCGGTCGAACCCTCTTTGTATGTGGTATCATGTATGTTTTAATTGATACAGAGACACGTTAAGTTACTAAATTCACCCTTGGGTCCCATTTCCGGGTTCGGGGCATGATAGTAGTACTAACAACTTCAGTCCAAAAAGTTTTTCGTAGTCCAACATGCAACCTCATACTCCTAGCACGCTCATTAAGAGTTTTGTTTATACGCTCAACCACACCATTTTGTTATGGTGTCCCAAGAATGACCTTCTCCATCCTAATTCCATGTGCATCACAATACTCACTGAACCCTCCATCTATGTACTCTCGTCCATTGTCTGACCTCAAACATTTTACTTTCAAACCTGCATCTATCTCAACCATAGCCTTCCACTTCTTAAAAGTCTCAAATACATCAAATTTATTTTTTATAAAATAAACTCATACCTTTCTGCTTAAGTCATCAATGAAAGTGATGTAATACCTTGAACCTCCAAGGGATGCAACCGAAGAAGGCCCCCATAAATCAGTGTGTACTTACTCCAATTTTTTAGCCTTCGGTGTCCTGCCAGTTTTCAAGAAGGTCACCTTTTTCTTCTTTCCCAAGATGCAACTTTCACACATGTCAAAATCGACAAACTTCAATTCTAGTAGTTTCCCTTTTGACAGCAACATCTTCATCCCTTTCTCACTCATATGACCAAGTCTACGATGCCATAAGTTTGTATCAGTACTTTTTTCAGTAACTGCAATTGTATCTCTTGGACTTGAGGTCGTATATAGAGTACCAATATTTTTTCCACAAGCCAATACTTTGGCTCCCTTTGTAACCTTCCAAGTACCACTAACAAACAACATTGCATGCCCTTCATCATCAAGTTGTCCAACAGAAATACAATTCCTCCTCAGGTCGGGAATATGTTGAACCATCTCCAGTAACCAAACAGACCCATTAGGCAACAACATCCGGATGTTTCCCATACCCACAATATCCAAGGTTGTACCATCAGTCAAATACACTTTACCAAAATCACCTGCAACATAATTTTGTATGATTTCTTGGTGTGGAGTGGTATGAAACGAAGCTTCTGAGTCCAAAACCCAATCATCAAGTGGACTATCTACTACAAGAAGTAATGCATCCTGAATCTCTTCTGTTACAGCATTAGCAGAATCATATTCATTCTTCTTCTTAATACTTTTGCATTGCCTCCTAAAGTGACTTGTTTTCCCACAATTCCAGCATTGTACTTGTTAGTTTGATCTAGATTTACTTCTGTTCCAATTAGAATTTCTAAATTTTGATCTGCCTCGACTTGAATTTCTATCATTACCCCTGCTTCTTGTCTCAAGGTTTAAGGCAGAACCAGATCCTAAGGTTTCACCTACATCTTTTTTGTGAATCTCCTTGGTTAGAATTAAATCTCGTATGTCATTATACTTTATTTTTTCTTTTCCTGTAGAATTGCTTACTATCATCCTCATTGCCTCCCAATTGTTTGGCAAGGAAGCCAAAACGATCAGTGCACGGATCTTATCATCAAAATCAATTTCTAAAAATGACAATTGATTTGTGATAGTGTTAAACTTGTTCAGATGTTGTAATACTGATGCATTCTTTATCATCTTCAAATTGAACAGTTTCTTCATCAGATGCACCTTATTCTTTGCTGACGGCTTTGCATATATACCAGACAAAGCCTTCATCAAATCTGTTGTGGTCTTCTCCTTTACAACATTGTGTGCAACAGACCTAGATAGTGTTAACCTCATAACTCCCAGAACCTGTCTGTCAAGAAGAACCCATTCCTTATCCTTCATAGTCGCATATTTTTCCCCTAGAAGCGGCAAATGCAACTTCTTCCCATAAAGATAATCCTCAATGTGCATCCTCCAAAATCCAAAGTCTTCACCATCTAGCTTTTCAATTCCAGTCGCCTTTCCTGTTTCCTCTGCCATTGCTCTCATGCAAACCTAACCCTAGGCTTTGATACCAGTTGTAAGGAAATTAACACGAAATTCCTAAAGCACTTGTGAGAAACAAAATAGACAAGAACACACGCCAAAGATAATAATTACATGCACAAGACAGTATTACGAGTTGTAGGGATTTTACTATTATTAGGGAAAAATACAGAGTGCGGCAGTACAGTTTTCTCTCTCTCCAAACTGCGTTAATGCATAAAACCCTAATCACCAAAACAAAGGTTTTTATATCCTGCGCACATGATTCACAATGGGCTACAAAATGGGAAAAAAATTTTCAGCCCCAACCTCCACTCCATGGACTAAGTCTAAGTAAAAAATCTCCCATTAAAAAAATCACACATCATTATTCGGGTCGGGTCATCATCCGGATCAAACACAACAAGGCTACACAAAGCCTAACACCCAAATCATATGAGTGATCTCTCCCTTATCTTATCTTCTATAGGAACTATACCTATCTTATCGTGCATATGGTTATTCTTTAATTTATCTTTCATTGGTATACCATTCATCCATCTAAGCATTCTCATCTCGGCAATTTTTACATTTTGAATATTTTATTTCTTCGTTACCCATCATTCTGATTCATATAGCATAGTTGGTATTATAGTCGTCTTATAAAACTTTTATTTTAATTTTAAGGGGATCTATGATCACAAAGACTTGAAGCACTTCTCCATTTTGTCTAACATGCTTTAACTCTATGCATCACATCATCTTCAATTTCTCTTTCAACTTGCATTATAGATCCAATGTATCAAAATTTACAAGTATTATTTATTTTTTCATCATCAAGTTTAACTTTGTCTCCGATATTCCTCAAACCATTACTGAAATTACATTTATTGTCTTATTTCTACTTATCCTAAAATCTCTAGATTCCAAAGTTTCTCTCCATAATTTTAACTTAACCTCTACTCGGCCCCTAGTTTCATTAATTAACATAATATCTACAAACAACATACATTGTGAAACCTCATTTTGAATATTCTTTGTTAGTATGATCAAAAATAAAAAGTTGCTCTAATATGACTTAAGTCTTTAGATTCCAAAACTTATCTCCATAATTCTAACTTAACCTCTACTTGATCCCTAGTTTCATTAATCAATACAATATCATCTAATTTCATTAATCAATACAATATCATCTGCAAAAACACATATTAACCTCATTTTGAATATTCTTTGTTAGTATTATCAAAAATAAAAAGTTACTCTAATATGACTAAAAATTATGAAAATTAAATATTAATGAAGTGTAAAATCAAAATTTTGTTTATACATTTAATATATTTATTATTTTCTTTTTCACTTTCCTTGATAACCAAACATAAAAATATAATTTTTTTTATATATTTTTCTTTCCTTTTTTAAATATTTTTGGAACTCTAAATGAAACCTAAGTGTCTATTTGGAACTTAAAATATCTTTGGAAAATGAAAGAAAAAGAAAATATAAAAGAATTCACTTATTCATATTTGATCATGAAGGAAAATAAGAAAATAAAGAAACAAAAAATATATCAAATTAGTATGATTTTTACACATCATTTATAATTGTTTTTTTCTTAAATTTTAACCATATTAAAACAAAATTTCACTTTTAGTAGTATTTTAGTACTGAAGAAAAATATAATAAAAAAGTAAATTCCCTTCTTATTATCTATCAAAATCCTTAATCCAAAAGACCCTAGCATTTCAATAATAATTCAACTCTATAAAGTTCATCCGCTCATTTATCAACATAAATGAACTGAAGCAAGCATTTTCAACCCTAATTTAAGCTCAAGTTTGCATAAAATGAAATAAAATTTGAATGATGATCTGCCATTTGCTTGGAAGCACTATGCAATAAATTTTTTTTTCTTATTTTAGCAAAACCAAACATTCCTAATCTTGGGGGAAGATGGGTCACGTGCAACTGCTCTACTTCTACTAAATTTTGTACAGATCAATGGCTGTGCCCCACTCCATATATTTTTTGTCCGATCCTGTCCCTATGAATAAAGACACTAGCTCCTGCAAAGTCAAGTACCTGCTTCATTTGTGTTGTTTTTCTTTTTATATTCAAAAACACTTCGACCATAATCTCTCCCCGCTCCACCCGCCCTGAAAATCCATTCTTTTTTTTTTTTTTTTTCAGTGCAACCAAACAGCCCCTACCCCAGAAAAGAAAAAAAAAAAAAAAGATTCCAACATCTCCTCCCCCGCAACCAAGGTTTTGCTGCACTACAAATAAATAAATAAATAAATATGAACATCCCAAGCATACAAATTTAAAATCAAAATTAAAATTCTTTGAACACAAGAAAATAAATAAAATAAAACCAAACCCGAGCGAGAGAAAACAAACAGCCGGTTCGTGTTAGCTGCACCGCCGAGTCACTGACTCGCTCCGCCCGCGTCTTCTGAAACGGAGGGCGACTCCGAGTCGAACGTCTCGTAACACGGCGAAACCTCGACCCCGCGAATGTCCTCGATCATCTTGACCACGTGGCTCATCTTGGGCCGTTGATCGGGAGAAGCGGAGGTGCACGTCATCGCCACCTGGAGCAGCCCCACCATCTCCTCCTCGATGTCCTTGTACCTCATCAGCTCCAGGTCGAACACCTCCGCCGTCCACTCCTCCCGCACCACCGACTGCACCCACCGGGGCAGGTCCACCGCCCCGCCGCCCGCCTCCGCCGCGGACGGGCACTTCCCGGTGAGCAGCTCCAGCAGCAGAACCCCGAAGGAGTAGACGTCGGACTTCTGGGTGAACTTGCGGCCGTCGGACGACTCGGGGGCGCGGTAGCCGTTGGACCGGAGGGCGGGAGGGGCGAAGACGGAGAGGCCGCAGTCGGAGATGCGGGCGTTGGCGGACTTGTCGAGGAGGACGTTGGAGGATTTGATGTTGCCGTGGGTGAGGCGGAGGGAGCGGCAGGAGTTGTGAATGAAGGCCAATCCTCGGGCTGCTCCAGCTGCGATTTTAAGTCTCGTTGTCCAGTCCAGGGGAGTTCTTCCTGGTCCTCTGTTCCCTGTTCAAATTTAGTTTTAATTTAGTAACAGAAGGTTTATGCATAATTATGCTACCCTAAATTTTACTCATTAGCACATGCTTTTAGATTTTTTATTTTTTTTTATCAGTAGATACATGATTTCAATTCAGTGCCTTTGTTGGGGTTTTAGCAGTACATGATTTCAGTTTGGGTCCTCTGGGTATGTTAATTTATGTGTAAAGAACTTTCCTTATATGTTAATCACAATGTGATGTACTGAATCAGTATAATATGATTTCTGCTTATGACTTTATACCGTAATGGAGGTATGTACAATCCCATTAGAATGTGATACTAATTCTACCATTACCCAGAAATGGGAAAGCAAAAGTAGAAGAAGACAAAAGGGGGCAGGACAGGAACGCTCTGGCTCTTTCCCCTTACGGCCTAACCTTTAGTTGATCCCAATTCCCAATCATCTGCATTTAAGCTCTACATCTGTCTCTCCTGGGCAAGATTAACTCAAGGGATCGATCACCTGATTGGTACAAAACATCCCCACCGACAACGTAAGTAACCCTTAAATCATACGGTCCAAATTCCACCACCCCTGGCGCTAAACTTAAAACTCCCACGGGACCCAGCTCTTCCCCCCACAAAAAATGTACGTGCCCTTAAAATCTTACGGTCCATATTCCACCACCACCTAAACTTAAAAACTCCCACTGGACGCACGCCAGTCCCTTCCCCCACATGCCTCGAGCCCCAGACATTTTGACTACTTATAAAATCAAATCAAATTGACCCATAAAAAATAAAAACTAAATTTAAAGAGAGAGAGAGAGAGAGAGAATAAAGAAATTGGGAAAATGTAACACACCGTGAAGAAGCCAAAACAAGCTGGCGTTTGGCATGTAATCGTAGACCAATAGCTTCTCTTCTCTGGCGAAATAGTAAGCCTTAAGACTGACAACGTTAGGGTGGCGCAGCCGCCCCAACACCTCAATGTGCTGCTCCATCTCCCGCTGCTTATTCCCCACCACCTGCGCCTCCCTCAGCCGCTTCACCGCCACTACGTTCCCGTCGTCCAGCACCGCCTTGTACGCCGTCCCCATCCCTCCTTTCCCCAGCATCTCTGCCGACGCCCTCAGGAGATCCTCCAGCTCGAACCGCCGCTCCCCGTCGAAGAACACCATCCGCCCCTTCTCCAACCCCACCTGCCCCGGGTACGGACTCGCCGAGTACACCATCTTTTCCCCCTCCATAAGCCGCGACGCCTTCCTGCCGCTCCCGCTCCCGCCGGCGTAGTTCCGGAAGAAGTAGCAGTAGATGAGGGCGGAGACGATGGCCAGTACCAAGACGTCGCCGACTATGATCGCGATCACGGCCAGTAGGCTCATGCTTTTCCCGGTGACTGGCCGACTGTTTCTCGATTTGTCGGACATTGTGTTTGCCGGCATTGAGGTCGGCGAAGAAGCCACGGTCCCCGGACCTCCGCCGGGATGAGGCAGGACCGGCGAGGCTAGGGCTCCGTCTGATCCGGGTCGGGTCGGGTAGGCCGACCCGAAACTGCATTTTGACAATGGGGATCCGCACAGAACTGGGTTTCCGGAAAAAGCGGATCCGGGGAAACCGGAGAGGGTTTTGGGTATTTCGCCGGCGAGGAGGTTGTCGGAGACGTTGAAGTCTTGCAGATTTGGGAGATTCAGACCCGAAATGGAGCCCGCGAACCGGTTCCCCTCGAGCCGGAGAGTGAGGAGGTGGGTCAACCGGTTGACCGCCGCCGGAATCTGGCCGGAGAAGTTGTTGTACGACAGATCGAGGCGGTAAAGCTTGGAGAGCGCCGAGATGGACGCCGGGAACGCGCCGGTAAACTGATTTTTGGACAGAAAAAGGAGCTTCAACGCGGTGAGGTTGGAGAGGTCGGGAATGGGACCGGAGAAACGGTTCCACTTGAGACTGAGTACGCGGAGCTGCGTCAGAGACGTCAGGGGTTGGAAACCGCCGGCGAGGTCGAGGCCTTCGAGGACGAGTCGAGAGACTCTGTTCTGGCGACACGATACGCCGTCCCACGCGCACGGGTCCCGCGTGGCGTTCCAGGTGGCGAGCTTGTTGGTCGCGTCCGCACCTGCTTTGAACGCCATTAGAGCCTTCAAATCAGGACTTGAAGAAGCTTCTGAAACAGAGAAGTTCAGCATTAAGATGAAGAGAGCCAAACGCAGGAGCATTTTAAGGGTGAGTTCTGCCATTTTCGCTCTGCAACTGGAGAGAGAGATAGAGAGAGTAGAGTGGTAGAGTGCGTTTTTTATTTTTGTTTTATGACGAAGAGGTTATCCCGCGGAGGAGATGGGGAGAGGATTAAAGTGTAATTAATAGGAAAACGATGGAGCTTTCCGGCATTAAATGCGGATTTCATATTACGTGATTTTGCAGGTGGAGCTTCTAACGTGTACCCATGTGCTCACTATGCCTACGTACACGATTAATATGAACGTTCATCCAACGGTCTGATTTGAGGCCTACCATAACAGGCACAGCTTAGTTGTAGGTTATAATTTCCTCAAAACATAAAACAGGCAATGGGTTGGTGACACGTGTAAAAAAAATTTAGAACCCAAAAGAAAACATTTCGTTCCAATTGGATAGACGTAAAAAAATATTAGGGTAATTATTTTATTACTTGTGTTAGATGATTTGTTTCTGACCGCACGATTTTCCTTGGCCGCAGGGATCTTCTGACACGCGTGCCTTACTCGACAAGTTTACTTTTAGAGCGGGTGAAAATTAAAATTGCTAAAATATCACTTGCATTGACAAAAACAGCCCTGGTTGGCGCACTAATTACTTAATTCCCATGCGATACCATTGGTCGAGTGCAACGGAGGAACTAACGCGGGGTCGGTGCTTCGGACAAATAAGAACTCTGAGAGATTACACAGAAGGGGTATCTTTGTAATTTCATCATAAAGGACTTTGTCTGCGAGCGGACGAATAAAGCGTCCTTCTCTGTTTCTCGAAATTCCCATCCTTAACTTTGGCCTTTTGCCTTTCATCGTTTGGATAAAACAGAGCGTCTGCTATAGCGTGGGAGGGGGGAGATCTGGTGCGGACGAACCCAGGACCGTCTTCAACACCGTCGATCCGTTGGACCAATGGCTGATGGAATCGTGAAAGTCAAAGATATATAATTTGCCACGTGGAAAGGGTTTACATTGGTCTAAAGAGATCTCGATCGATTGGTCTAAAAGAGAAATGAGGAGGGAGCTGGGCATGAATCATGATTGGTGCATAATACAAGGCAAGGTTGTGGATCTTTTCCTCATGAGGTAACAGGGGATTTATGTAGATTTTAAAAACGATTTTCCGAGGTTTATAAGAATTATATTTAAATGTTGAGTAATACATTTAAATATAATTTTGACTAATATATTTTGAATATTTTATTTTTTAAATTAGGATAAAAAAAATATTAATCTACCATAAATTTTGATAAGAAGAATAATTTTTTATGAGAATTCAAAAAATTTACAGACTTTTCGTAAGATTACGAAAAATGTTGCATATTTTTCCTAAGATTTAGTAAAACGATACAAATTTATTCTTATATTTTATTAAAAAGAAATAATCTTTTTAAAAAAAAAATACGTATTCTTTTAATAAACTTCACAGGAGGTTTGTGAAATTTTTAAAACCTGTCATTGTTTTTTTTGCTAAATCTTAGGAAAGGTCATTATTTTTTTCCTTTTAAATTATTTCAAAGTTAAAATTTAGCAACACTCTTAAGATTTTTGAATATAACATTGAATTGATTGAAATTTTAAAAATTATAAAAAAAGACTATTAAATTTAATTTCAGAGTAAAAGATAATGACCTACCCTGAAATTTGGAAATTGACAATGACTGAATCTCCTTTGAGGTTTTGAGAATTTTAAAAATTTTCCCTATAATTTGTCAAAAAAAAAAAAATACAAATCTTTCATTGTATTTTACAAAAAGATAAATTTTTTTAGGAGAGGTTGGCGTCTTTTTCTACAAACCTCAAGAGAATCTATTATTTTTGTCAAATTTTAAGGGATGCGAGTATCTTTTTGCCCTTAATTTTATTAACAAAAATAACTCTCTTTCACTTGGAAAAATATTATCTTAATAAAATAACACATTTACTCTATTTCATGTAAGGCACCCTAGGTTGCTTTAGTTCAACTAATGTCATTCTATATGAAGCAATTGGCATAGGCTCCATTCGTAGCACCAAATCAATATTAAATTCAATCTCTTTTTGGAGGCAGTTCGGGTAAATCATATGGAAAAATATCTAAAAATTCATCAACTATGGGTAAAGAAGTTTGGGTTTCATTAACTTGTGTATTTTCTTTCATTGCTTTTACAAACCCCGGACATGTGCCCAAATTTCATCCTTTCAAAAGCACTCAAGATATCAAACATGAGAGCTTGTTAGTTGGAAAGAAATCATCACTCTATTTGGATCTCCGAGTACTACTTTCGTTTGGAAACAATCAATTAAGTGTATGATAAATAGATAACCACTCCGTTTATAGGATTACCTCATAATCCACAATATCCATGTTAATAAATCAATCGGGAAGTCATTTCCACCGATATCTAAAATGCATGTCTGCATGTTCTATCCACATTTATAATCTTCCCCATGGATGAAGCAACTCACAAGACAATACTCTTAATGTTCAAATTATAAACACAACATATTAGCAAAGGATGCAACAATGTAAGAGTGAGTAGAACCAAAATCAAATAAAATTGTTGCCTATGTATTGTGTAAAAGAATCATAACTCAATTCCTCAGTGTTAACTAGTTCTTGGCAAAATCGTGATAATTCAACAAATTTTCTTTTATATTATTAACTAACAAACAAATTCCTCTGACTCAGCTACATTAAATTATGTAATTTGGCTTCTTGGAGTGCTTTTCGAAAATATTTCCCATTGAAAACTATTTTAAAGTCGGTCTTAACTCATAGCCTCAACCCTCAACATCTCTTACCCGTTGCATAGATTCCCACCAATGGTTAGCCTCACCTTTAAACAGAAAACTTGCAATGATGACTTATACTCAGCGAGCATCATACCTGATAGGATATCTCGGACTGATGCATAATCATTTGTCTGTCAGATCAAATGTATACAAGGCACTTCAAAACTCTCATCATAGCTTGTAATTCGTTTAAGCAAAAATTATATGGGTTTCCGAGCATTCCTTGGAATTTTAATAACCCAATTCCTTTTCAATGCCAAATTGATGCACAGGCTTACACTTTTCAATCAACATTTTTTTTTTTGGAATCCTACTATCATATAAGGACAAGCATGAACACAAGTATGAACATGTCTAACAGCTTCGGAATACAAAATGGCCTTGTTTTAGATGTCACATAATAGAACACTGTCTAAAGAATTTTAGGAGGCACCGCTTCAACACTGTCTCTCGAAAAAGCTACAACAATACACTAGCTCAAAATTCGAAGACTTGACAAAAGGTACTCTCAAGACAATTTACAATGTAGTTGATCACACCTACGAAAACGTTTCCTAGTTTCTTCTTAACCGTGAAACCATGCCATATCTGTCCTAGTAAACTAACATGCAATCTTCATATACATTCATTGGAGATAAATTTTCAATCATATTTTAACAATTGGAAGAACAATATCCCTTTTTGAATGTCTACAAAAGTTTGAATGCAACTTTCAATTTGTTCACTTCTCTCACCATACCTTAGCTAAAGGGCCAAGTCCATTATCAGATGCTTGCGCTGCTAAACATTCCACCAGAAAACACTAAAAGTATTAGGTATCTGCAACATCCAAACTCTGTAATGCCTATGTTCCTAACTGTTATGGATAAACAATTAGACTTTCTCAGAATATATACATCTTAGTGCTGCCAAGATAGATCATGTATCTGGAACGAAGTGCTTATGGCAAGACTTCCTCTTTCAAATCATGTGAAACACAAACCTCCCCAAATCACAAAGTCCCCCCATAAAAGATTTTGTCCACCCTTCAGAGTGTGTACCTACTTCAATACCTCTCAACAAAACTAGGGGTCCTACTCTTGTCCTTTGGTAACTCACTCTAATAAATTTGGTTGTGCATCATCTAAAAGCTAAAAGAATCTTTTGTCTCCAACATTTTCTATATATTTAATTTGAATTCATTCCATTATCGTTGCCTAATTTTTCTTAGCCACTTTAAAAAGATCCTCGTTTCAAAATCTCATAAGTTTCAGTTAAACAAAACCTGTGAAAATCAGCTTAATATCCAAACCTATAGCAGGTTAGGCATCTGACCTTAAAAAGGTTGGTCGATTGCCTTTTGACAATTCTCTGTAGTTTACCTGAAATCTCAGACAGTCAACTAAGGTCCCTTTGTCAGTCGACTAACCTAGCACTAACTGTGACAACCCGAATAATAATTGGATTTAAGTAATAAAAATGAAGGGAAATGGAAACAATAACAGAAGGAGGAAGTCGACTTCGTCGACGACATTGCATTTTGGAAGGAAAAAACCAAAAAGGAATCATCAGGGCTTCATCGACGAATACAGGGGATTTGTCGATGAGGGCTTAAGAAAATTCGTTGACGAAGACTGAATTTCGTCGATGAAGAAATACCGAGAGAGTTTTGATTCGACTGAATTTCGTCGACAAGGACTAAATTTCGTCGACGAAATTATTGAAGGATTCGTCGACGAATGACGTGGCTCATCGACGAATCCAGTTCTATAAATATGGAAAAATCCGAATTTTACTTCATTGTTAAGCAAACAACTCATTTCTCTCTCTCCTCTTCGGTGCCCTCTCTCTCTCTCTCATCATTTTTGGGCCAAATTTACGTCGGATCGACAATCCGAAATCACCACGACACTTCTGGGGAAGTTCTCTCCAAATCTATTAGAGCGGATCACTGGTGAAAGCAAGTTGGAAATCATCCCTAAGTTGAGGTAAGGCTTTTTAAGCCAAATTTGATCTTACGACAGTTATAGGAAGTGATATACACATAGAAATACTGAAGTTTAATACTGAAAGTTTTCAGTTTCAAGGTATTGATCAGGAAATCCTATGGGGGTCAGGTTAGGATATTTTAGGGGCTTTCTCAGTAGCCAAGTAAGGGAATAAACTAAAGCAGTTACTTTCTTGCAAATTATTGTTATCTATGAGAAAAGTTATTTTTAAGAAAAGCATATATTATATCTGTATATTATGAAGAAAATGTACGTTTGAGAAAAATACTGTTATTATGTTGGAAACGTGTATATATGTATGAGATGCCAGAAATCATGATTTTCAGAATATAATGAGTAATTTTATACAGAAGATGTGTGGCATGAATATTATTTTACGTAGAAAAATACTATGATATGATAATGACTTGAATGCAGTATGATTTGAGAAGTGATGAAAGTATACAATACATAATGATTCTGATAAATGCATGATAAAATGATTATTTTCAGAATGACGTATTTATGTATAATATGTTCGGCGCAAGGCCGTAATTTATGATATGTTCGGTGTAAGGCCGTAATTTATGATATGTTCGGCACAAGACCGTAATTTATGAAATGTTTGGCGCAAGGACGTAATTTATGAAATGTTCGGCGCAAGGTCGTGATATATGAAATATTTGGCGCAAGGCCATATTTATGCAATTATGAAAGATGCTATATGATTATGTATTATATGTTATTACAACCCTAATATTAGTTTAGTTCAGTTCAGGAGTTCGGTGCCGTAGCTATATAGATCAGATATCTATGTTTAGATTAGTGCTAACCACCCCACGAGTGGGTGGGAGATGGATAGTCGGTGTGGCTTTCAGTGTAGAGTTGTAGATGTCCACCTGGTAGTCCGGACCAAGGTGTGGCGGGCCCATCGTACTTACAGACATATTTGACTCAGCAGTCGTAAGCCAGCCATTGTCGGGTCCCGCCTTTGGGCTGCACAACCCGTCATGGGGGGTAATACATGACATTAGCTAACTATTCATTCTTGGTATATTTTCAATATTATCAGTTATCACAAATGTTTTACGTACGATATGACTTATTAGAAAGTATGAAAGCATGTGATTATTCAGTATGATATGATGAACGTTTACGAAAATATAAAATGTAATGTATATGTATAAATGCCTTAAATATTCATGTTGTCACACAACTGTATTTAGTTTATTTTCCCTTACTAAGATGTGTCGCACCCCCAACATTAATTAATTTTTCAAGAGACCCTGAGTGATTGGCGGGTCGTGTCTGTCATTGAGTTAGGGATATTACCCCGTTAGGAGGGTAAGATTTTGTACTAGGGTCAAAATTATTTTGTGTTTGATCCTAGAGTTATTTTGATGTTTTGTGAGGATGTATATAAATACAGTTACATAATGTTGTAGTAAACTCTGGTGTTACACTTTATGGATGGATGATTTAGATTTTATGCTTGCTGCTGCTTAGGTTTTCACTGTGAATAACAGGTGTCCCCGTTACCTACGGGTTTGGGGTAGATTTTTCCATTTATTATATTACATTTTATATAAAGAAAATTGAGGGTCGTTACATTTGGTATCAAAACCTAGGATACTAGGTTCTGTAAACTCTAGAGTGCAGCAGTAATAATACCAGAGTATAGGATAAGGGGATTTGAGGTCTGATTTTGTAGGCTAGATGCAGGACTTCCGTGGTGGTTTGTGTGATTTTTCTGGGGTGAAGATTTCAGGAAAGTCATTGTAAACTATCGTCGGGTTGGATATCTAGGTTGCAGGATTGAACCTTGAATTAAGATCACGAGTGACGAGTTAATTAGGAGAAATATACTATATGAGTTGAGTGACATGTATAGTGAAGGGGTTTTGAGTTAAGTTACATGTTTTTCAGGATGGACCTTGGTGGCAATAGTGCCTACGCCAGCTGGAGTGAGGGTGCTAGACCCTCAGGCACTACAAGTAGTGATTCATATGCCGTTTTACGTAGCGTGGCACAGCAGGTTATGGTAGAAATTGCTAGGAGTTCGAAGGAACCGAGTGGTCCATCGTAGGCCACGGTAGTTCGATTAAGAAGTTTATTAAGATAAGTCCTCTGACATTCTCAGGAGGGACAGATTCTGCAGTTGCAGAAAACTGGGTGCAGGAGATAGAGAAAATATTTGTAATGCTGCAGTGTTCAGAGGAGCAGAAGGTGTTGTTTGCCACCTATAGACTGACTGGGGAGGCTGAGAGATGGTGGTCAACAGTAAGACTTTTAGAGCAGCAGAGGACTATACCTGTGGAGATGACATGAGAGCGGTTTAAAGAAATATTTTTCGATAGGTATTTTCCAGCCTCTTCTAGGGAGGTTAAGATTGAGGAGTTCCTGAATCTGAAGTAGGGACAATTGTCAGTACAGCAGTACGCGGCGAGGTTCATCGAGCTATCTCGCTTCGCCCTGTATTTCATTCCAGATAAAGCGAAGAAGGTACGACAGTTTGAAAGAGGCCAGATGAGAGAAATTTATAAGCAGGTATCGATTCTGAAGTTGCAGGATTTTGCTAAGCTAGTAGATAGAGCCACTATAATAGAGATTGGTGAGCGATTGGAGGCTGAGGAGCAGAGGCAGAAGAAGAGATCCATGCCTTCTGGTTCCCAGCAGGGGATTGGACATGGTTTGTGGAAGAAAGGTGGCTACTATAGGGACCGGAGATAGGAGACCGGGAATCGTGATTTCTAGGGTGTACAGCCATCTCCAGTTTGCCCGAATTATGGGAAGAGGCACCCACGAGAGTGTCGTTCCGGGCGAGGTGTTTGCTACAGGTGCGGGAAGCCAGGACATATGATGAGGGAGTATCTAACACAGATTGGAGTTGCTCCTGCTCTTAGACCTGCACGAGGAGGTTACCAGGCACCACGTGGACGCCAGCAGAGGAATATGGCCCTAACTAGGGATTTTGCTTTGACGCCGGGCGATGCTGAGGCGACCGGCGACGTGGTGACAGGTATTGTTAGTATGTTTTCATTAAATGTTATTACACTTTTTGATTCTGGTGCCACACACTCGTTTGTGTCTTGGGGATGTGTTAAATTATGTTGGGGGGGGGGGAACGCAATCATTAGATGTTGAACTGTTAGTGGCGACACTGATCGGGTCAGCAGTGAGATGTAGTAGGATGCTTCATGGTTGTCCAGTTGATGTTCAGGGGAGAATTTTATCTGCTGATTTGGTGATGCTGGATATGCATAGGTTTGACATTATCTTTGGCATGGATTGGCTAGCAACTAATTCTGCTATCATAGACTGTCGTGCAAGAGAAGTGATATTCAAATCTCTAGGGAAACCAGAATTTAGATTTACAAGGTCACGATGCAATCTCCACCTCAGATGATCTCAGCTGTTCAGGCAAGGAGACTGCTCCAGAACGGCTGTCTGGAATTCGTGGCTTTTGTGAAAGAAATGTCAGAAAATGAATTGAAGCTTATCAATACGCCTGTGGTGAAAGAATTTACAGACATGTTTCCAGATGAATTACCAGGTTTACCGCCTGATCGTGACATAGATTTTCCCATCGATCTACTTCCAGGTACAGCGCCAATTTTTAAAGCACCGTATAGAATGGCGCCGGCAGAGTTGACAGAATTGAAAGACCAGTTGCAGGATTTACTTGATTAGGGCTTCATACGACCTAGTGTATCACTGTGGGGAGCTCCAGTGCTATTTGTGAAGAAAAAGGACGGGTCTATAAGGATGTACATAGATTATAGAGAGATTAATAAATTGACAATCAAGAATAAGTATCCTCTACCCCGTATCGATGATTTGTTTGACCAGCTCCAGGGTACACGGGTATACTCTAAAATTGATCTCAAGTCATGTTAGCATCAGGTAAAGGTGAGAGCAGAAGATGTATCAAAGATGGCTTTCAGGACCAAGTACGGGCATTACGAGTTCCTCATTATACCATTTGGCCTGATGAATGCTCCTGCGATATTTATGGACTTGATGAATAGGATCTTTCATCCATTTTTAAACCAGTTTGTTGTTGTTTCCATTGATGATGTACTAGTCTATTCGAGGAGCTACGAGGAGCACGAGCATCATTTGAGGCAGGTTTTGCAGATGCTCAAGGAGAAGAAGCTGTATGTCAAGTTTAGTAAATGTGACTTCTGGCTCGAGAAAGTTGTGTTTTTGGGACATTTTATTTCAGGGGGTGGAATTTGTGTAGATCCTAGCAAGATTGAGGCGGTAGTGAACTGGGCTAGACCGAGGAACGTGCAGGAGATTAGGAGTTTCTTGGGGTTAGCTGGTTATTATCGTCGTGTCGAGGGGTTCTTAGCTTTGTCAGGATTGACTCACTCGAAAAATGAGCAGCTCGAAAGCTATCCCAAGTATAGGAGTTCTGTTGTGTAATATTAAGCCCAAGGGCTAGATCGTCTCCTCAGGGAATGCGTTTAATCTCAGATTTTACATTCGTCCAATCGAAAACAACAATGCACTAAACTTGGTTCAGATTCGGGGTTTTTCAAGATTGTTCATTTCACTTTTTATGAATTAAATGACATGTAAATTAAATTCCTAAAACTAACATGCATTGAACTAAAGAACACTAATGGAAATCCTAATTTACTCAAGGAAACTTAACACGCGTTAGTTTAAAAATGGTCACCTAAAACATGGAATTAAAAACACCCAATGGAAACTAAACCCAACACACACACGCGTAATAAAAATCGAATCTTTAACTGAATAAGAGCTCTAAGCAAAACTAATCTAAATTTTTCAAATTTAACAATAACATCAATTAAAAGCCAAATAGATAAGTAAAAATTAAACTTCACTAAAATAAATTAACATCACTTTAACACTCATTCATATAATCTTTTCAAAACTCTAAATAATAACCAAATAAAGAAGAAAAAAAAAACAATATCCTGCTGTAATTTAAAATAAAAGAAAGAAAAGAGTAGAAGAAAGAAGAGAGAGAGAGAGAGGGAGAGAGAGAGAGAGAGAGAGAGAGAGAGAGAGAGAGAGAGGGCCATGGCAGCAGATACAGCTGCTGTGTGTGGCTTGGATAGCAGGAAGGAGTTGCTGTTTTGTGGAGCTGCTGCGAACAGGAACTGCTGCTAGTATGGGAGTTTGCGGCTATGCTGGGAGAAGGCCAAGGATGAGCGCTGGCCGAGGGATGCTCTGGTGTGGTGCGTGGCAGCAAGGGGCTACTGTGTTGCTGGCCGTGTGCAGCAGGATGCTGCAAGAGAGTTACTGCCAGTGTCGTGCAGGAGCTGCTGGAACAGAGGCAGGTTGCAGTGGGATTTAAGGAAGAAAAGTAGGGAAAGATTGGAGAAGAGAATAGGGAAAGAATAATAGGAGAAAACAAAGACAGAACCAAGGAAAAACAAGAAGAGAAAGGGGAAGAAGAGAAGGGAAAAGTAGGAAAGAAAAGAGTAAAGCAGAAATTGAAATAAAATAAAACAAAGAAGAAGAAGAAGAACAGAGGAGTGTGTGGCTGGCGCAGCACCCAACAGCCAGAGAAAGGAAAAAAGGAGAGAATAAAAAGGGGAATTCGGTGCCCTAGGATCCGGATTACCCAACTCGACCCGTTTGCAACGGGTTGACCCGGCAACTTGATTTTTTTCATTTTTTTAATTCTCTATTCGTTGCAAATTCTGCTCTTTTGAAGCCCTTATCTCACAAAACTCAAAACACAAAAGCTGTAGATGATCCTTTCCTCTTTCTCCAAAAATTTGAATTGTCTCTATCGGAGCTTGGACGTAAAAGTTATACACGAAATATGAACAGGTGTTGGTTTTGATTCCCGGGAATTTTTCCTGCGACAAAAAATTACCAAAACTTCATAAATAGTGCAATAAAGTTCAAGAATAATAATTTTGGCACTTTGTTAAAATATTGAACAAATTTGGACATTTAATTAAAAATATAAACCGTAAAGCCTGGGTTAAACGCCCAATTACGCAGTTTTGACGCGTAATCAAGGACCTTTGACACAACTAACGAAGAAGAATGTTAGATTTGAATGGAATGACAGCTGTGAACAGAGTTTTTACGATCTGAAGCAGAGATTAGTCACTGCGCTAGTATTGATCATCCTGTCTGGGGGTGAGGGTTATACTATCTATAGTGATGCGTCCTTGAAGGGACTTGACTGTGTGTTGATGCAGCATGGCAGAGTGGTGGTGTATGCGTCTAGATAGTTGAAAGAATATGAAAAGAACTACCCTACCCATGATCTTGAGTTGGCTGCAGTGGTACACGCATTGAAAATTTGGAGGCATTATCTGTACGGTGAGCAGTGCGAGATTTTTCTCCGACCATAAGATCTTAAAGTATTTCTTCACTCAGAAGGAATTGAATATGAGACAGAGAAGGTGGTTGGAGTTGATTAAGGATTTTGACAGTACTATTAGTTACCACCTAAGGAAAGCAAACGTGGTAACTGATGCACTGAGCAGGAAGTCTGGGGTATCAGCGTTGGCAGCTATGGAGATCCAGCATCAAATCATGATGGATCTGGAGAGACTCGGCATTGAATTGATAGATAGTAATACTCCAGTATGTATCGCCAGCCTAGTGGTACAGCCTACTCTGCAGGAAAGAATTAAAGCCACCCAGAAAGAAGATCAAGAATTAGTAGAGGTGATGGACAGATTGTAGAGTGGTCAGGGAGAGGAATTCTGCATTTCAGATGACGGAGCTTTACGGTTCCGCTCTAGATTATGTGTTTCTTCTGATGCTGACATTAGGAGGACTATTTTGGGAAAGGATTACAGATCCTTGTATACGGTTCATCCCGGTAGTACGAAAATGTATAGGGATCTACGAGAGTTCTACTGATGGAGTGGAATGAAGAGGAAAATTGCTGAGTATATAGCCCAGTGTTTGACGTGCCAACAGGTAAAAGCTGAGCACCAAAGACCAGCGGGTTAGTTGCAGCCACTATTTATCCCAGAGTGGAAGTGAGATCATATATCCATGGACTTTGTTTCAGGGTTGCCGTCGACATCGTATGGTCAGAATGCGATTTGGGTGATAGTAGATCGATTGACTAAGTCTGCCCATTTTCTCCGTATCAAGATTAGTTATTCTCTCAGCCGTTTAGCAGAGATTTAGATTCGGGAGATAGTTCCTTCTCATAGGGTGCCTGTATCTATTGTGTCAGATCGAGACCCGCGATTCACGTCACGGTTTTGGAGGAGCTTGCAGAAGGCTATGGGGTCTCAGTTATCATTTAGTACGGCATTCCATCCTCAGTCAGACGGACAGAATGAGAGGATGATACAGACACTAGAAGATATGCTTCGTGCATGTGTATTAGATCTTGGGGGTAACTGGACTCGGTTCATGCCACTGGTAGAGTTCGTGTATAATAACAGTTACTAGTCCAATATTAGCATGGCACCATTTGAGGCACTGTACAGTAGGAGATTTCGATCTCCTTTGTATTGGGACAAGATAGGTAAGCGGCGAATTGTGGGACCAAAGCTGGTACAACAGGCATACGATAAGGTTCGGCTTATCAGGGATAGAATCAGTGCAACTCAGAGCCGAAAAAAGAATTATGTCGACCATCGCCGCAGGAATTTGGAGTTTGATGTGAGTGGTCACGTATTTTTGAAGATAGCTCCATTGAAATGAGTTATGAGGTTTTGTAGAAAGGGTAAACTTAGCCCTAGATTTATCGGTTTGTTTGAGATTTTAGAGAAAGTGGGGCCGGTGGGCTAAAGGTTAACTTTACCGCCTTCACTATCCAAAATACATGACGTATTCCACATATCTATGTTGAGGAAATACGTCTCAAATCCTTCTCATATTATCAGCTATGGTGAGTTAGAACTCAATGATTCGCTAGTTTATGAGGAGGTACTAGTGCAGATTCTGGACAGAAAGGAATAAGAACTACGTAGTAAGAAAATTCCTCTGGTAAAAGTTCTATGGAGGAATCATGTGATAGAAGATGCTTCTTGGGAACTCGAGGAGCAGATCAGACAGAAATATTCACAATTATTTCAAGATGTTTAAATGTAATTAGAAAATGTGAGTAAATATGTAGTTTTTCTTTTGCAGGTACATGTAATGTTTTAGTAGTAAGAGGTATTTTAGCATGGGGGAAATTTTCTTTTGGTATATGTGATCTCCCAAGACTTGATATGTAACCACAGTATTCCTCCGCCATAAGTGAGAGTAAGTAATAAAGTAAGTAGACCATTTTGCCTCATAAGGGACGATGAATTACATGAATAGCAAATTTCGAGGACGAAATTTTATAAGGAAGGGAGAATGTGACAACCCGAATAATAATGGGATTTAAGTAATAAAGATGAAGGGAAATGGAAACAGTAACAAAAGGAGGAAGTCGACTTCATTGATGACATTGCATTTGGAAGGAAAAAACGAAAAAGGAATCATCAAGGCTTCGTCGACGAATATAAGGGATTTGTCAACAAGGGCTTAAGAAAATTCCTCAACGAAGACTGAATTTCGTCGATGAAGAAATACCGAGGGAGTTTTGAGCCGACTGAATTTTGTCAATGAAAATTGAATTTTGTCGACGAAATTATTGAAGGATTCATCGACGATTGACGTGGCTTGTCGACGAATCCAGTTCTATAAATATGGAAAAATCCGGATTTTACTTCATTGTTAAGCGAACAATTCATTTCTCTCTCTCCTCTTCGGTGCCCTCTCTCTCTCTCTCTCTCTCATCATTTTTGAGCCAGATTTACGCCGGATCGACAATCCGAACTCACCACGACGCTCTTGGGGAAGTTCTCTCCAAATCTACTGGAGCGGATCACTGGTGAAAGCAAGTTGGAAATCATCCTTAAGTTGAGGTAAGATTTTTTAAGCCAAATTTGATCTTACGACAGTTATAGGAAGTGATATACACGTAGAAATACTGAAGTTTAACACTGGAAGTTTTTAGTTTCAAGGTATTGATCGGGAAATCTTATGGGGGTTAGGTTAGGATATTTTAGGGGCTTTCTCGGTAGCCAAGTAAGGGAATAAATTAAAGCAGTTACTTTCTTGCAAATTATTGTTATCTATAAGAAAAGTTATTTTTAGGAAAAGCATATATTATATCTGTATATTACGAAGAAAATGTACGTTTGAGAAAAACACTGTTATTATGTTGGAAACGTGTATATATGTATGAGATGCCAGAAATCATGATTTTTAGAATATAATGAATAATTTTATACATCAAATGTGTGGCATGAATATTATTTTATGTAGAGAAATACTATGATATGATAATGACTTGAATGCAGTATGATTTGAAAAGGGATGAAAGGATACAGTACATAATGATTATGATAAATGCATAATAAAATGATTATTTTCAAAATGGCGTGTTTATGTATGATATGTTCGGCGTAAGGCCGTAATTTATGATATGTTCAGCACAAGGCCGTAATTTATGACATGTTCGGCACAAGGCCGTAATTTATGACATGTTCGGCACAAGGCTGTAATTTATGATATGTTCGGCACAAAGCCGTAATTTATGAAATGTTCAACGCAAGGCCGTAATTTATGAAATGTTTGGCGCAAGGCCGTGATATAAGAAATATTTGGCGCAAGGCCATATTTATGCAATTATGAAAGATGTTATATGATTATGTATTATATGTTATTAAAACCCGGTGTTAGTTTAGTTTAGTTCAGGAACTCGGTACCGTAACTATATAGATCAGATATCTATGTTCAGATTAGTGCTAACCACCCCACGAGGGGATGGGAGATGGATATTCGGTGTGACTTTCAGTGTAGAGTTGTAGACGTCCACCTGGCAGTCTGGACCAGGGTGTGGTGGGACCATCGTACTTACAGACATATTTGACTCAGTAGTGCTTGGCCAGCCATTGTTGGGTCCCGCCTTCGGGCTGCACAACTCGTCATGGGGGGTAATACATGACATTAACTAACTACTCATCCTGGGTATGTTTTCAGTATCAGTTATCACAAATGTTTTACGTACGATATGACTTATTAGAAAGTATGAAAGCATGTGATTATTCAGTATGATATGATGAACGTTTACGAAAATATAAAATGTGATGTATATGTATAAATGCCTTAAATATTCATGTTGTCACACAACTGTATTTAGTTTATTTTCCCTTACTAAGATGTGTCTCACCCCCAACATTAATTAATTTTTCAAGAGACCCTGAGTGACTGGCGGGTCGTGTCTGTCGTTGAGTTAGGGATATTACCCTGTTAGGAGGGTAAGATTTTGTACTAGGGTCAAAATTATTTTGTGTTTGATCCTAGAGTTATTTTGATGTTTTGTGAGGATGTATATAAATACAGTCACATAATGTTGTAGTAAACTCTGGTGTTATACTTTATGGATGGATGATTTAGAATTTATGCTTGCTGCTGCTTAGGTTTCCGCTGTGAATGATAGGTGTCCCCGTTACCTACGGGTTTGGGGTAGATTTTTCCATTTATTATATTACATTTTATATAAAGAAAATTGAGGGTCATTACACTAACACCCGAAAATCCTAAGTCATAATTCATTAGACGACTGAGAACTCTGTCTCAGTCGACTGACATGCCACTGTCCCTCTGGAAAGTAGTTCTCAAGACCCGTAGCTGACTTATAAGAATTGGAAAGATTGAATATTTTCTTTAAGCACGAGAAATACTAGGAAGAATAGCATACACCAAAGAACTATAACTTTTCATGAAACCTTAGGATAATCAATATCCACAAGGACTTCACCATTAAAGAACCCCTGAGATTTCTAAACATCTAAATCTAAGGATAACCACTAACATTCTTTCAGTTGCTCTCAGATCCACACACACTAAACCATAAAGGAACTATAGAGAGTTAGGAGTATACTCTAATGTGCCAAGGTGCACACATTCCAAAAATGCACAGAATTCTATTTCATATATTCCAGTATTGCAAATGGTAGCTCATTTCTTGCAGTGATTATTTACACAAGAAAAAGATCATAGTGCAGCATTCTAGGAGAAAAACATCAATGGTTTTCCGTGACTTTTTTGGAACTGCCAGTTGTTCCAAAGGAATCATAGAAAAGCCTCGATGAATTTCTGCTTTCGTTTGCAAAACAAAACTCCAAAATTCCAATTGCTTGCTATATTTTATTCCGCTATGCATCCTCTATCCGATCGCTCTTACCACACCTAGCCTACCCATTCCTATTCTCATCCTACTTCATACTTATACTCTAGTAATAATCATCCATAAAGTCTACAAAACCTATTTCCTAAGCTTTGATACCAACTATGACGACCTGAAAAATTTTACTCTAAAATTCTTTGATACCACCTTGTAACGCCCCGAACCCGAAAAGAGGTCCGGAGGGTTATATTAAATAAATCTCTGACACCAAATATATACACAGTAGAAGATCACCATAATAATTACCAGAGTACTAAAAATCATCCTTTATTATAATAAAAATCCCAGTATCACAATAAAGTTCTAAACTAATAAAAAACATAAATAAAATAATAACAATTCTAACCAAGGACCTTCTACCCTACCAACACTTCGACTGTGCACTCTAGTTACTGTTATACTCCTTGTGGCATCTAAAAAATAATTGGTCATGATGGGGTGAGACACCTCTCAGTAAGAAGGAATAAATTATTGTTAGTGTGTGGCAACATAAGTTTTACATATTTAAACATAGCTATTAATTAAACTATAACTGAAAAGCATCTGTATAACAATTATAACTCACACCTATACATTTTAAGGTACATATTTTCTACTCAAACATACTTTAACGTAATAGATAATTTTGTTTTCATAAAACTACACATATATATATATATAAGATACTTCCTTTTCTTTCCTTTGATGGTTCTAGTATGACATCGTGAATTAACCCCGCATTATCGGGTTATGCAGCCCGAGGGTTGGACTTAATCATGGCTGACCTACTAGGCTAAGTCAAACATAACATAACTACGCACGATTGCCCACCCAACCTGGTCTGCCTATTCTACGCTTCTCAACACTTTTTGGGTCGGCACACTGTGGGTATCCTACGCCTCTCAACATTTCGGGGCTAATCGGCTCCGACACCGACACTTTTTGAATAGTGTAGCAGCACTACCGGCTATACACCCAACCTAGTCCGACCATCCTACTCTTCTCAACACTTCTTGGGTTGGCACATAGAGGAATTACACTGTCTGATCTTGCTAGCTGGCAATGGTATTGTGCTCTGAACATACATAGTCCATCAGGGTTATGATATCACATAGTATAGTTTATATAATATATCTATAAATGTGATCTCATTTCATAATCATCATTTCATAAATCTGTATAAATCATGTTTTCATTGTCATATCAAATCTGTCTTAGTATAAAACCGGCATAAAATATCATACTCGGCTTAAAGCCATCATTCCCTAACTTAGCATAAATCTTTTGTGTCATATTACTACATAAAGCTGTCATATCATATTTTCATCATATTCATAAAATTCTAAAATCAATATAGAATCATGCACATAACATTTTATGTACTCGATATAAAATCATAATATGTTGTATATCGTCATAAAATATTCTAATTGTAATCGTATAGTCGTTTTTCATGCCACACAATTTGAGTAATAATTCTTAATATAATAATTACCCAGGAAAAATATAGGTTTTGCTAAAAAATAATATATAACCTTTTCTAAGGTTTTCTTAAGCTCATAATACCAAGTTTTTCTCAAAAATCTAATTTAATCAAATCCCTACAATTTAACTTAATTTCAGAATATTCCAAAAAATCTAATTTAATAAAATACTACAATTTAATAAATAAATCATAATTTTTATACCCATAAAATTACTCAAAAAACCATATACAATATTCCAGTAATCACATATCATGATTTAACCATGTGAATTTCTAAAATAACTGACATAATTTATTCCCTTTACCTGTTCCAAGGAGTGGTGCCTACAACGTCCCAACGACGAATTCACTCCGGTTAAAATGTTCGTAACAGAAATTGGAACCTAGAGATATTTTCTGTTTTTCAATCGGAGCAGGTTTCGCCAAGAAATTGAGGAGAGAAAAAGAGTTGATGTGAGAGAGAGAGAGAGAGAGAGAGAGAGAGAGTGGCGTGAAATTAAGGGAGAGAGACGCTGGCAGGTGGATGATTTCAAATTGAAATCAGGAAGCATCCTGATGCTTCTTGATAGATATATATATATATATATATAAAATATTATTATATCATAATATTATATTAATATATTAATTTATATTATCTAATTAATAAATATTAATTAATTAATTTTATTTATTTATTTATTAAAAAAAAAAATTTGCACTTCCTTGCGTATTATTTTCTGAAGCGTTACATTCTCCACTCCTTATAAAAAATTCGTTCTCGAAATTGATTTCCTACAACTCCAAATAAAATCCATCGTTAAACCAACGCGTTTTGAGTTAATCTCATAAAGAACTCTATTAAAATCGATAATCATTCTTTGATTATGACATGACCCAAAAATTTCATACTAGTTGTTGAGAACTCACATTTCTCGTTTAGCATATAACTAATACTCCCATAATGTTTGTAAAATTATTCACAAATGTTGTTCATGCTCTTCTTGAGTCTTTAAATATATCAAAGACCATCCATAAAAACAATAATAAATTGATCCAAGTATGGTTGAATAACTTGATTCATCATATCCATGAAAATGGAAGGTGCATTGGTAGCCCCAAATGGTAACACAAGAAATTTATAGTGATCATACTGTGTACTAAATTTTGTCTTTAGGATGTTTAATTCCCAAATCTCAATTGATGATAATTTGATTGTAAGCCAATCTTCAAAATTTTGGGATTTGGCCAATTGGTCAAATAATCCACCAATTCTTGGAAGTCGATACCAATTATTAATGTAACCCAATTCAACTTTTAATAGTCATTGCATAGCCTCAAGGACCCTTTATATTTCTTAGTAAATAACACAGGTGCAACCCATGATGATACAGTAGATCAAATAAATTTCTTGTCAAGGAAATCTTCTAGTTGCACGCTAGGTTGCCTTAGTTCAGTTAATGTCATTCTATATGAAGCAATCGACATAGGCTCTATTCCTAGTACCAAATCAATATTAAATTCAATCTCGTTTTGGAGGTAGCCCCGGTAAATCATCTGGAAATGTAGAAACCTGAACTCAAAATATAAAAGAAAATAAATTTAAAAGAGAGAAATAAAGGAAAAGAAAGGAAAAAGAAGGAAATTGATTTGGCAGGGCTCAAACCATTGTTGGTTTCGCTGTGCTGGGAAAAATCGTCAACGGTTTCCGTCAACTGAGGAGGTCAACTGCCAAACCGTCGATGATTTTGTTAAGGCAGGGAAAACCGTTGACAATTTTCCTGCAAGTCTGCTTACTTAAGGGCTAAGCAACATATAATTTTTCATAACTCAAATATTTCTCTCTCTCTCTCTCTCTCTCTCTCTCTCTCTCTCTTTTAGGGTTTTTGGACTCTCTCTCCTCTCACTCTCTCGTGGCTCTCTCTCTTCCATAGGCTCACCCGAATCCTGTGATCACTCTCTGATCACTTTCCTCTCCTTTCTTGGTTTGCCGGTTTGTTTTCGATGGCAGATAAAAAAGCTAGGGTTTTGGATTTTCGGAACATTAGCGGTCTATTTTTCAGGAACAGGTAAGGGGATTAAGTTAAGTCAGGTTTTTATTAAATTTGAACCGATTAAACTGCTTTACACACACACACACACACACACACATATATATATATATATATATATATGTATGTATGTATGTATACTTATGATTTCAAAGGTTATTTCGAAAACCAACCGTTCAAAATGCACTTTACAAACATATGATATATGATACGGTATTTTAAATAAAATGAACGATGGAAAGCTTGGTTTTATCATACAAACTTCATATACTACGTTTTTTGGTTGTTTAAATGACTATGTTCAAATACGAAAATGGTGTAGCAAGTGAATAATTGGTATGGTTTATTGTATAACCGAATTTGGGTATGGTTGTGAAAATACTAGAATTGCCTTTGTAAAATACTGGATCTTGATATGACGGTTGCAAGCCGGGTATTAATTGACGACTGGGTGTAACGACCTGCTTATCTTATCATATAATAAAACATACTTAATAACAAAGTTAACCCGAACCCATGGGTAACGAGGACACCTTTGACATTCACAGCGGAAACCTAAACAGCAATAAATATAAATCACATTTTCATAACCATAAAATATAAATACCAGAGTCAACTACATTCCCAAATATCTGTGTTTATGTACAATCTCCAAAAATACAACATACATATAAACATATCTAAACCCACAACACACAACTACTGTCCCTAGATCAAAACTTACCCTCATAGCGGGGTAGTACTACTACATCAACGACGGCCTTGACCCCCCGGTTCTTCTGGGTTTCCTGAAAATTATTTAATATTCGGGGGTGAGACACTTTTCAGTAAGGGAAAATAAACTAAATACAGTTGTGGCAACATGAATATTTATTGATAATATAGATATACAGTACTTTTTCCATACCAGAAAACATTAATCATTCAATAACTACATAAACGTATACCTTCATATTTTAATAAATCATATTAATCATAACTGTCTGGTATAACTAATAATACTGAAAACATACATAGGATGAATAACTAGTTGATGTCATGTATTACCCCCCATGACGGGTTGTGCAGCCCGAAGGTGGGACTCGACAATTACTGGCCAACCACTGCTGAGTCAAAAATGTCTGTAAGTACGATGGGCCCGCCACACCCTGGTCCGGACTTCCAAGTGGACGTCTACAACTCTACACTGAAAGCCACATTAACTATCCATCTCCCACCCCCTTGTGGGGTGGTTAGTACAAGTCTGAACATAGATATCTGATCTGTATAGTTACGGTACCGTGCTCCTGAAACTAAACTAAACTGACATCCGGGTTTTGATAACATATAATACATGATAATATAGCATTTAATATAAATGGATTGATAGCATTTTCTATAATTTCATAAATACGGTCTTGCGCCGAACATTTTATAAATACGGCCTTGCCCCGAACATTTCATAAATACGGCCTTGCGCCAAACATTTCATAAATATAGCCTTACGTCGAAATCATATATCATACACGGCCTTGTGCCGGCTATCAATCACGGCCTTACGCCGAATATCTCACACATATTATTTTGAATAAATAAATAAATTATCATGTATTTTTCAAAATCATAATCTACTGTATTATTTCATAATTCCTGAAAACATGTTTTACTCATAAAATTGTCATATCATAATACTTTTTATGAATAATAATATTCATGTCACACAAAAATGAGTAAATTCGTACATTTTATTCTAAAATCATATTTTCTGTATAACAGCAGTATTTTCCAAAATATGCATTTTTCTCAATAATATTCAAATGTAATACATGCTTTCCTGAAAATTAATTGCTGATAAATAATAATAGTTTGCATGGAAAATAACTGCTTTAGTTTATTCCCCTACTTGATACTGAAAAAAAACCCCCTAAAATTCCACTCATCCTGCATCCACGGGGTTCCCCGTTCAACACCCTGAATTCAACAATCCCTAGAACTGAATTTCAGTATTTTCATGTGAATATCATTTCCTAAAACTATGAAAAGACCAAATTTGACATAAAAAGTCTCACCTCAACATAGAGATGAATTTCAACTCACTCCCACCAACGATCCGCTTCGACAAAATTTGGAGAGAACTTCCCTAGGAGCGTCATGGTGACCTTAGATCATCGATCTGGCGAACAACGAAGTTGAAATCGAAGAGAGAGGAGATAGAAACCGTAGGGAGGAGAGAGAGAGAGAGAGAGAGAGAGAGAGATATTTTCTACAAATTTTCTACGTAAAATCTGAGATTTGCACTATTTATACTATGGACTTCGTCAACGAGTCACGTCACCTCGTCGATGAGGTCAGAAGGTAATTTGTCGACGAACTCACCCCTTCGTCGACGAAATTCAGAGTCGCTTAAAACATCCCTTGGTATTTTCTCTTCGATGAAGTGTACCCTCGTCGACGAGCCCACAATGTAATGTTGTCGACGAACGTGAAGCATTCGTCGACAAAGGCTGTTGCCTCCTTCTGTTGTTGTTTCCATTTTTCCACTCTCTTAATTAGTATTTCAATACCATTATTCTTCGGGTCATTACATTCTCCCCTCCTTATAAAATTGTCCTCGAAATTTACTATTTATACAACTCATCACCACTTAAAGGCAAAATGGTCTACTTATTTTATTACTTACCCTCACTTATGGTGGAGGAATACCGTGGTTACATCCAAGTTTTGGGAGATTACATATATAAAAGAAAATTCCCCCAAAAATAAAATACCACTTACTAACTAAAGTATTACATGTACCTGCAAAAGAAATACTACACAAGCACTTACATTTCTAGTTATATCTAATCTTCTTGGAACAATTTTGGGTATTTCTGTCTGATTTGTTCCTCGAGCTCTCGAGAAGCCTCTTCTATTGCGTGATTCCTCCATAGAATCTTTAAGAAAGGAATCTTCTTATTATGTAGTTCTTGTTCTCTTCTGTCCAGAATCTGCCCCGGTACCTCCTCATAAATTAATGAATCAATGAACTCTAACTCACCATAACTGATAATATGGGAAGGGTTTGTGACGTATCTCCTCAACATAGAAACATGGAAAACGTTGTGCATCCTAGATAATGCAGGTGGTAAAGCTAACCTGTAGGCAACAGGCCCCACTTTCTCTAAAATCTCAAACGGACCGATAAACCTAGGCCTAAGTTTACCCTTTCTTCCAAACCTCATAACTCCTTTTAACGGAGCTATCTTCAGAAATACATGATACCCAATATCAAATTCTAATTTCCTGCAGTGATTATCGACATAACTCTTCTGTCGGCTCTAAGTTGCACTGAGTTCTATGCTTGATGCCGAACCTTATCGTACGCCTGTTGTACAAGCTTTGGTCCCACATCTCACCGCTCACCCATCTTGTCCCAATATAACGGAGAATGACATTTTCTACCATATAGAGCTTCAAATGGTGCCATGCTGATGTTGGACTGGTAACTGTTATTATACACTAACTCCACCAGCGGCATGTACTGAGTCTAACTACCCCCAAAATCTAATAGGCACGCTCGAAGCATATCTTCTAGTATCTATATCGTCCTCTCAATCTGCCCGTCTGACTGAAGATGGAATGTCGTGCTAAACGATAGCTAAGACCCTAAAACTTCCTACAAGCTTCTCCAAAAATGTGACGTGAAACGTGAGTCTTGATCTGACACTATGGACACAGGCACCCCGTGAGAATGAACTATATTCTGAATGTAAATCTCCGCCAAACGGTTAAGGGAATAGCTAATCTTGATAGAGAGAAAATAAGCAGTCTTAGTCAATTGATCTACTATCATCCATATCGCATTCTGGCTATGTGACACCGATGGCAGCCCTAAAACGAAGTCCATGGATATATGATCCCACTTCCACTCTGGGATAAATAACGGCTGCAACTGAACTGCCAGCCTCTGGTGCTTAGCTTTTACCTGCTGACACGTCAAACACTGTGCTATATACTTGGCAATTTCTCTCTTCATACCACTCCACCAATAGAACTCTCGCAGATCCCTATACATTTTCGTACTACCGGGATGAACCGTATACAAAGATCTATGAGCCTCCTCCAAAATAGTCTTCTAATGTCAACATCAGCAGGAACACACAATTTGGAATGGAACCGTAAAGTTCCGTCATCTGAAATGCAGAATTCCTCTCCCTGACCAGTCTGCACTCTATTTATCACCTCTGCTAATTCTGGATCTTCCTTCTGAGCAGTTTTAATTCTTTCCTGCAGAGTAGGTTGTACTACTAGGCTGGCAATACATAGTAGAGGATTACTCTCTACCAACTCTATGTCGAGTCTCTCCAGATCCATCATGATCGGATGCTGGATTTCCATAGCCGTCAATTCTGATTCCACAGACTTCCTACTCAGTGCATCAGCTACCATGTTTGCTTTCCCTAAGTGATAACTGATGGTACAATCAAAATATTTAATTAACTCAAATCACCTTCTGTCTCATATTCAGTTCCTTCTTAGTGAAGAAATACTTTAAACTCTTGTGGTCGGAGAGAATCTCATATTGCTCGTCGTACAGGTAATGCCTCCAAATCTTCAATGCGTGTACCACTGTAGCTAATTCAAGAACATGGATAAGGTAGTTCTTTTCATACTCTTTCAACTATCTGGTCGCATACACCACCACCTTACCATGCTACATCAATATACAACCAAGTCCCTTCAAGGATGCACCACTGTAGATAGTATAACCCTCACCCCCTGACAGGATGATTAGTATTGGTGTAGTGACTAGCCTCTGCTTCAATTCCTGAAAATTCTGCTCATAGTTGTTGTCCCATTCAAATCTGGTATTTTTCCTAGTCAATCGTGTCAGAGGCCCTGATAAATTTGAGAATCCCTCAATGAAATGACGGTAATAACCAACTAACCCCAAGAAACTCCTGATCTCCTAGACGTTCCTCGGCCTAGCCCAATTCACTATTGCCACAATCATACTGGGATCCATAGAAATTCTATCTCTTGAGATAACATGCCTCAAAAACATAACTTTCTCGAGCCAGAAGTTGCATTTACTGAACTTGGCATATAGATTCTTCTCCCTGAGCATCTGCAAGACCTGCCTCAAATGTATCTTGTGCTCCTCATAGCTCCTCGAATAAACCAGCACATCATCAATAAAAACAACAACAAACTGGTCTAAATAAGGATGGAAGATCCTATTCATCAAATCCATAAATATCGCAGGAGCATTAGTCAGACCAAATGGTATAACAAGGAACTCGTAATGCCCGTACCTGGTCCTGAAGGCCATCTTCGATACATCCTCTACTCTCACCTTTACCTGATGGTAGCTTGATTTGAGGTCAATCTTGGAATACACCCGTGTACCCTGGAGCTGGTCAAACAAATCATCTATACGGGATAAAGGATACTTATTCTTGATGGTCATTTTATTAATCTCCCTATATTCTATGCACATTCTCATAGACCCGTCCTTCTTCTTTACAAATAATACTGGAGCTCCCCACGGAGATACACTAAGTCGTATAAAGCCCTTATCAAACAAATCCTACAAGTAATCTTTTAATTCTACCAACTTCATTGGTGTCATTCCATACGGTGCTTTAGAGATCGGCGCTGTACCTTGAAGTAGATCAATGGAAAAATCTACCTCATGATCAGGTGGCAAACCCAGCAACTCATCTGGAAAGACATCTATAATTCTTTCACTATTGGAGTGTTAATGAGTTTTAATTCATTCTCCGACATTTCTTTCACGAAGGCTACAAATCCCTGACAACCACTCAGGAGCAGTCTCCTCGCCTGAACAGTTGAGACCATCTGAGGTAGAGATTGCACTCGTGACCCTATAAATCTGAATTTTGGTTTCTCTAAAGGTCTAAATATTACTTCTCTCGCATGATAGTCTATACTAGCAAAATTAGCTGTTAGCCAATCCATGCCGAAAATAATATCAAACTTATACATGTCTAGCACTACCAAATCAGCAGATAGAATCCTCCCCTAAACATCAACTAGACAACCACGAAGCACCCTACTACATCTCATTACTGACCCAGTCGGTGTAGCTACTAAGAATTCAACATCTAATGTCTGTGTTTCAGGCCCACACAATTTAACACACCCCACAGATACAAACGAGTATGTGACCCCTGAGTCAAAAAGTGCAATAACTTTAAATGAAAACATATTAACCATACCTGTCACCACGTCGCCGGTTGTCTCAGCATCACCCGGCGTTAGAGCAAAAACCCTGGCTGGTGCCATATTCCTCTATTAGCCTCCACGTGGTGCCTGGTAGCCTCCTCGAGCAGGTCTAGGAGTAGGAGCAGCACCAATATGAGCCTAACAATCCCTCATCACATACCCTGGCTCCCCACACCGGTAGTAGATACTTCACCCGGCATAACACTCCCCTGGGTGTCTCTTCCCACAAGTCAGGCAAGCTGGAAGTGGCTGCATATCCTGGAAACCACGAGTGCCTGTCTCCTGGCTCTGATCTCTATAGTAGGCACCTCTCTTCCACGAACCACAGCCAACTCCCTGCTGGGAACCAGAAGGTGCAGATCTCTTCTTCTACCTCTGCTCCTCAGCCTCCAATCGCTCCCCAACCTCTTCTATAGTGGCCCTATCAACCACCTCAGCAAAATCCTGCAATTTCAGTATCGACACCTACTTATATATTTCTCTCCTCAAGCCTCTTTCAAACTACCGTACCTTTTTCACCTCATCTGGAATAATGTATGGGGCGAAGCGAGATAGCTCGATGAACCTCGCCATGTACTACTGTACAGTTTGCTGCCCCTGCTTCAGATTCAGGAGCTCCTTTATCGTAGCTTGCCTGGACGAGGTTGGAAAATACCTGTCAAATAAGATCTCCTTAAAATGCTCCCATGTCATTTCCACAGGTACCGTCCTCCACTGCTCGAAGATTTCACCGCCATCCACCACCTCTCGGCCTCTCCAACCAATCTATAGGTAGCAAATAGCACCCTATGCTCCTCAATATACTGCAGCACTGCAAATACTTTCTCAATCTCCTGCACCCAATTTTCAACGACTGCAGGATCAGTTTCTCCTGAGAAAGCCGGAGGATTCATCTTTATGAATTTCTCTATCGAGCTACCGTGGCCTGCCGACGGACCACCCTGTTCCCTCGAACTCTTGGCGATCTCAGCCATGACTTGTTGTACCACGCTGCGCAAAACTGCATTTGAATCTCCACCCACAGTGCCTAAGGGTACAACAACATCATTCCCACTGGCATGGGCATTATAGCCACCAGGGTCTGTCCTGAAAAACAAATAACTTAACTCATAACCTCTTCACTATACATATCACCCAACCAATATAGTATATACTCCTAATTAATTCATCTCTCTTGATCTTAATTCAAGGTTCAATCCTGCAACCTAGATACCCAACCTGACGATAGTTTACCATGACTTTACTGAAATCGTCACCCCAAGAAAATCACACAAACCACCACGAAAGTCTTACATCTAGACTACAAAACCAGACCTCAAATCTCTTTATCCTATACTCTAGTATTATTACTGCTGCATTCTAGAGTCTACAAAACCTAACATCCTAGGCTCTAATACCTAACTATAACGACCTGCTTATCTTATCATATAATTAAACATACTTAATAACAAAGTCAACCCGAATCCATGGGTAACAGGGACACCTTTGACATTCACAGCGGAAACCTAAACAACAGTAAATATAAATCACATTTTCATAACCATAAAATATAAATACTAGAGTCAACTACATTCCCTATCTCCAAAAATATAACATACATATAAACATATCTAGGAACCCACAACACACATCTACTGTTTTCTAGATCAAAACTTACCCTCCTAGCAGGGTAGTACTACTAACTCAACGGTGGCCTTGACCCGCCAGTTCTTTTGGGTTTCCTAAAAATTATTTAATGTTTGGGGCTGAGACACTTCTCAGTAAGGGAAAATAAACTAAATACATCTGTGTGACAACATGAATATTTATTGATAATATAGATATACAATACATTTTTCATACTAGAAAACATTAATCGTTTAATAACTACATAAACGTATACCTTCATATTTTAATAAATCATACTAATCATAACTGTCTGATATAACAAATAATACTGAAAACATACCCAAGATCAATAGCTAGCTGATGTCATGTATTACCCCCCATGATGGGTTATGCAGCCCGAAGGCGGGACCCGACAATGGCTGGCCAACCACTGCTGAGTCAAAAATGTCTGTAAGTATGATGGGCCCGCCACACTCTGGTCTGGATTGCCATGTGGACGTCTACAACTCTACACTGAAAGCCACATCGTCTATCCATCTCCCATCCCCTTGTAGGGTGGTTAGCACAAGTCTGAACATAGATATCTGATCTATATAGCTACGGTACCATGCTCTTGAAAATGAACTAAACTAACATTCAGGGTCTAATAACATATAATACATGATAATATAGAGTTTAACATAAATGGATTGATAGCATTTTCTATAATTTCATAAATACGGCATTGCGCCGAACATTTCACAAATACGACCTTACGCCGAAATCATATATCATACACGGCCTTGCACCAGCTATCAATCACGACCTTGCGCCGAATATCTTATACATATCATTCTGAATAAATAAATCAATTATCATGTATTTTTTAAAATCATAATGTACTGTATTATTTCATAATCCCCGAAAACATGTTTTACTTATAAAATTGCCATATCATAATACTTTTCATGAAAAATAATATTCATGTCACACAAAGTTGAGTAAATTTCGTACATTTCATTCTAAAATTACATTTTCTAATAACAGCAGTATTTTCCCAAATATGTATTTTTCTCAATAATATTCAAATGTAATACATGCTTTCCTAAAAATTAATTGCAGATAAATAATAATAATTTGCATGGAAAATAACTATTTTAATTTATTCCCTTACCTGATACTGAAAAAAAAAAACCCCCTAAAAATTCCACTCGTCCTGCACCCGCAGGGTTTCCCGTTCAACACCCTGAATTCAAAAATCTCTAGAACTAAACTTTAGTATTTTCATGTGAATATCATTTCCTATAACTATGAAAAGACCAAATTTGGCATAAAAAATCTTACCTCAACTCAGAGATGAATTTCAACTCACTCCCACCAACGATCCGCTCCAACAGATTTGGAGAGAACTTCCCCAGGAGCGTCGTGGTGGCCTCAGATCGTTAATCAGGAGATCAATGAAGCCGAAATCGAAGAGAGAGAAGAGATAAATTGTAGGGAGGAGAAAGAGAGATTTTCTGCGAATTTTCTGCGTAAAATCTGAGGTTTGCACTATTTATACTATGGACTTCGCCGACGAGCCACGTCACCTCGTTGATGAGGTCAGAAGGCAATTCGTCGACAAGGTCAAAAGGCAATTCGTCGACGAGCTCACCCCTTCGTCAAAGAAATTCAGAGTCGCTCAAAACATCCCTCAGTATTTTCTCGTCGATGAAGCGTACCCTTGTCAATGAGCCCACAATGCAACGTCGTCGACGAAGGCTGCTGCCTCCTTATGTTGTTGTTTCCATTTTTTCACTCTTTTAATTATTATTTAAATACCATTATTCTTCGGGTCATGACACCGGGGGGCGGATTTTATTTGATGGCCGGAGGCTAGGTTTTATTAAATGGCAGGTCTTATATGAAATGAGTTAATAATACATTTTTTTATAACCTAAATTGCCTGATATGGTTTAAGAACCCTGAGGACCAGTTTTATTGTGAGCACGGTACCATTGCTAGGGAATTACCTTTTTGCCATGTTTGCTCACACTGTACTGAGAGGTGTAGGGTGGTCTCATCCGATTGGCCTGCGTAAAGATGAAGTACCTTTCCTGGGGACAGGATTAGGAAGTGGTAAGCCAATTGGACCTGCAACTGGGTTGTGGATGTCTGGAGACGCACGTGCAGATGGTTACTTTGACTGTGTTTGGGTTGATCCCCCAAGGCATAAGTCCATCCTTCGGGTCGCACAACCGGTACCATGGGGGAAGTTAATGGTGTGTTAGTCCCAAGGAGTGTTTTTTATGCATATCTGTTGATTTATGTAAATGGTGTTATTATTTATTGAACTGGTTTATAATGAGGAAGCAAATGCATATATTTCAACTGTAAAGGTGTGAGTACTTGTATGTGAATTAAAATGCATGAATGTTTATGGCGAAGCAAACTCTTCGCTCGAGGGCTTTCTGAGAAAGGCGAATACCCTAATAAGTATCAGTTGTAGTCATACCAGGTTGCATAACGTATTAGAGCAGAGGGGAGCTACATGTATGGGCGTGTAATCTCCCCTATTATCGGGAACTTTCGCTTATAAATAATTGTGTGTGTGTGTGTGTGTATGCGAGTATGGTCTAATAATGATTTTATAAATGTGGTTAATTAACAACTGATGATATTTTGTATACACTAAAACTCATGTTGGCCGCACACTGATATTAACTTAATCTGCCTTACTGAGAAGTGTCTTACCCTAATATACAAATCATCTTTTCAGGACCATCTCGATATCGAGCTTAGCAAGCTCCAGGGTGGGGTGATAGCAAGTTTCCGTTTGTGAGTGTATGTAAGAAATCTAATGTATTTAAGTTATGTTTGAAGTCCCTGGATATGTAATATATTCGTATGGATTGAGTTAGTTCTCTCTCCTTTGGTTGGGTTGTAATATGGATATTAGGAGACTTCTATGTATGTTAGCAGCTTAGAACTCTAGTAATGTATTTGGAGGATGTATCATTTATTTTCCACTGCATTTATATAATTAATATGGTATTAGAAACACAGATGTCACTAAATTAGCACCTCGGGCCCCACGTGGGGCGTTATAGGTGGTATCAAAGGCTAGGTTTGTTAGGTTTTGTTGACTTTGATAGTTGATGATTACTAGAGTATAGGTTGAGATAAGATAAGGATAAAAGTGGTAAATTAGGCGAGTCTTGGTCTGGAAGCTTAGATACGGTGATCCGTTGATGTTCTTCTGTGTTTTTCCTAGAATGGCAATTTCAGGAAAACCACGGTAAATCCATCCATAGTTTTGTTTTTGGGTTGAGAGACTAGAACTTGGAAATTTAAGTGGGAATGTTAGGTCGGGTGAGTATGTGTTGGTCCCGGTGTTGTGATTAGAGGCCGATACTTAAATATGACTAAGTGTATGCGAGCAACGGAGGGTAGTATGGTTTGTAGAAGGCAAACTATTGACGGTTTCCTGGGAGGAATATAAAACCATCGACGATTTTCTTCAAAAAAGGCTCTCTGTATTTCAGGTTTTCCGTTGACGATTTCCGTTAACTCAATGACCACAGAAAAGACTTCGGTCAACCGATGCTAGGTTTTTTAGGCTAAATTAAAATGCCTAAACCTTAGATCAACCATAGGTCCCTACACATCACTTGCACAAATCCCCTCTATCCTACAAATCATACCATGTGTATTAGGGGTAAACTTTAGCAATGATCTGGACCTAAAATAAAATGTAAAAGGGGCTCGGTCGACTGAACCCAGCTGTGTATATTCAGCTCAATCGACCAAACCAGTAAGGGGTCAACAGTTTGACCAAGGTTTAGCTAACCAAACGATTTTGAACATATCTTCCATAGTCGAACAAACTGGCTCGTGTCTGACACCTAACTGTTCAGCCGATCAAACCTTTAGTTCATTTTTGATTGGGTTGACCAAACTGTATGATTAGCAGAACAAACTTAAAATATAGTCGACCGAACCTCGAACGCTCTCAAAATTGCCTTAATTCAGTCGACTACATCTATAGTTCAAAAGTGCCTCGGTCGACCGAACTTGGCAATTGGGTCAATTGAACTTAAAATATAGTCGACCGAAACAGGTAGCCATACTTTTTAACCGCGATAATTGAGGTTAATTAAGGGTAAATTGGATTAAAAGCTTGTTAAATAAATTTAAAAATTCCCTCTATGTCCCAGTGGTCATTTTTTTTATAGAGTCTATATGTATACCCTCATTTGTAAAGATTAAGGATTGATTAGCCCCTTGATTAAGAAATATTTTCTCTGAAATTTTTTTGAGCTACACATTCCTATTCAAGCCTATATACCTCACCTTTTACTCATTCTATTGCAAAATCATATTGAGTGAGAGTACCTTAAGATTACCTACATTTCTATCGCAAGCTTATACTCTCTTGTTTGTGATTGTTTGTTGATTTTTAAAAAGAGTTAAGCATGAAAGTTTTCCTCATTGATTTAATCCATAAATTTATTTTGTGAGGAAACTTTTATTAGGTTGTGAGTCTTTGCATTTTTATTGCAAGACTCTTGAGTTTGTCTTATGTTTTCTTTGAAGAAAATATTTTTTGACAAGCTTGTGTTCTAAATATTTCTTGTGCTTGAGTTTCTGAAAATATTTTTGAGATATTTGATTATACTTTTGAAATCTTTAAAACCCTATTTGTGGTTGATATATTTATATATATTTTTTCAAAGATATTATCATAGCGCACTCTCACACTTTGATTGCCACACTAACATTAACTTGAGAGTTGTAATATTGTCTTCACTGAGCTTATAGATCTTATCATTTTAAAGTGCATTGGTTATACTAATACAAATATGCTTATTGGAGAAGCACATATATTATACACAAAATTGGTATTGTTTGTTTGCCGTATTCCAAGCGTGGCCTGAAGGGGTTATAATCTAGCTCGTTAAAGATTGGTTGTAAAGGTTGAGGTCAAACCTGGAAATTTGACCTGGTGTTGTATACGGTGCCGCTCCACCAGTTAAGTGAGCAATAGTGGAATCCCTGTGCTTTTGAGTCAGAGGCAAGGACGTAGGCAGTATTGGCCAAACCCGATATCATATCGTGTGTTGATCTCTTCCTTGTGCACTTTATTTTCCGCACTTTGAATTCAGTTCATGTATGTTTAATCATTTATTGTCTTGATTGTTCTCACATACATGCTTTGAATACTATGAGTATCAGAATCCATTTAGATAGACCCCGGGTTGTGAAATACTACTAATATCTTGTTAAACTTAGGAATAAGTTTAAAATTCCAATTCACCCCCCCCCCTTTGGGAATACACCAATTCCAACAGCTTGCGTAAGGATGAAGTACCTTTTGTGGGGAGCAGACCAAGAAGTGGTAAGGCATTCTGACCTACAATTGGGTTGTGGATGCCTGCAAACGCACTTGCAAATGGTTACTTTGACTGTGTCTGGGTTGATCCCCTAGGGCATAAGTCCATCATTCGGGTCGCACAACCTGTACCATGGGGGAAGTAAATGGTGTGTTAGTCCCAAGGAGTGTCTTTTATGCATATCTGTTGATTTATGTAAATGGTGTTATTATTTATTGAATTGGTTTACACTGAGGAAGCAAATACATATTTTTCAGCTGTAAAGGTATGAGTACTTGTATGTGAATTAAAATGCATGAATGTTTATAGTGAAGCAAACTCTCCACTCAAGGGCTTGCTGAGAAAGGCGAGTACCCTGATAAGTATCAGTTGTAGTCATACTAGGTTGCATAACATATTAGAGTAGAGGGGAGCTACATGTATGGGCGTGTAATCTCCCCTATCCTCGGGAACTTTTGCTTATAAATAATTGTGTGTGTGTGTGTGTGTGTGTGAGAGAGAGAGAGAGAGAGAGAGAGAGAGAGAGAGAGAGAGTATATTCTGAGAATAATTTTATTATTGTGGTTAATTAACAACTGATGATATTTTGTATACACTAAAACTCATGTTGGTCACACACTGATATTAACTTAATATGCCCTACTGAGAAGTGTCTCACCTCAATATACAAATCATCTTTTCAGGACCATCTCGAGATCGAGCTTAGCAAGCTCCGGGGCGGGTTGATAGTTAGTTTCTTTTTGTGAGTGTCTGTAAGAATTATAATGCATTTAAGTTATGTTTGAAGTCCCTGAATATATAATATGGTCGTATGGACTGAGTTAGTTCTCCCTCCTTTGGTTGGGTTGTAATATGGATATTGGGAGACTTCTATGTATGTTAACATATTAGAACTCAGGTAATGTATTTGGAGGACGTATCATTTATTTTTCACTGCATTTATATAATGAATATGGTATCAGAAATACAGACGTCACTAAAGTAGCACCCCGAGACCCACGTGGCGGGTCAAGGCGTTACTGGAAAAATATCTAAAAATTCATCACCTATGGGTAAAGAAGTTTGGGTTTCATTAACCTTTGTATTTTCTTTCATTGCTATTACAAACCCCAAAAATGTGCCCAAATTCCATCCTTTCACAAGCACTCAAGATATAAAACATGAGAGCTTGTTAGTTGGAAAGAAACCGTCACTCCATTTGGATCTCCGAGTACTACTTTCTTTTTAAAACAATCAACTAAGTGTATGATAAATAGATAACCACTCCACTTATAAGATTACCTCATAATCCACAATATCCATGTTAATAAATCAACCGGGAAGTCATTACCACCGATATCTAAAATGCATGTCTGCATATTCTGTCCACATTTATAATCTTCCCCATAGGTTAAGCAACTCACAAGACAATACTCTAAATGTTCAAATTATAAACACAACATATTAGCAAAGGATGCAACAATGTAGGAGTGGGTAGAACCAAAACCAAATAAAACTCTTGCCTAAGTGTTGTGTAAAAGAATCATACCTCAATTCCTCAGTGTTAACTAGTTCTTGGAAAAACTATGATAATTCAACAAATTTGCTTTTATATTATTAACTAACAAATAAATTCCTCTGACTCAACTACATTACTTTCTGTCATTTGGCTTCTTGGAGTGCTTTTCGAAAATATTTCCCATTGAAAACTATTTTAAAGTCAATCCTAACTCATAGCCTCAACTCTCAACATCTCTTACCCATTGCATAGATTCCCACCAATGGTTACCCTTACCTTTAAATAGAAAACTTGCAATGATGACTTAATACTCAGCAAGCACCATACCTACTGGGATATCTTAGAATAGGATGCGCAATCATTTTCCTGTCATATCAAATGTATAGAAGACACTTCAAAACTCTCATCATAGCTCGTAATTCGTTTAAGAAAAAATTATATGGGTTTCCAAGCATTCTCTAGAATTTTAATCACCCAATTCCTTTTCAATGCCAAATTGATGCACAAGCTTACACTTTTCAATCAATTTTTTTTTTTTTTGGAATCCTACTATCATATAAGGACAAGCATGAACATAAGCATGAGTATGTCTAACAGTTTTAGAATACAAAACGACCTTATTTTAGATGCCACATAATAGAACACAATGTCTAAAGAACTTTAGGAGGCACCGCTTCAACACCGTCCCTTGAAAGAGCTACAAAAATACACTAACTAAAAATTCAAAGACTTGGCAAAAGGTACTCTCAAGACATTTTACAATATAACCGATCACACCTGCGAACACGTTTCCTAGTTTCTTCTTAACCGTTAAACCATTTCATTTCTGTCCTAGTAAACTGACATGTAATCTTGATATACATTCATTAGAGATAAATTTTCAATCATATTTTAACAATTGGAAGAACAATATCCCTTTTTGAATGTCCAAAAAAGTTCGAATGCAACTTTCAACTTGTTCACTTCTCTTATTATACCTTAGCTAAAGGGGGTACATTATTAGGCGCTTGTGTTGCTAAACATTCCACTAGAAAACACTAAAAATATCAGGTATCTGCAACATCCAAACACTATAATGCCTATGTTCCTAACAGTTTTGGATAAGCGATTAGACTTTCTCAGAATATATACATCTTAGTGCTGCCAAGATAGATCATGTATCTGGAACGAAGTGCTTGCAGCAAGACTTCCTCTTTCAAATCATGTGAAACACAAACCTCCCCAAATCACAAAGTCCCCCCATGAAAGATTTTGTCCACCCTTTAGTGTGTGTACCTACTTCAATACCTCTTAACAAAACTAGGGGTGCTACTCTTGTTGTAACGACCTGCTTAGTTTCCACATATTTTTGTTCCATGATATAATAAAACCAATATCCCAAAACTTAGCAGATCATAATCCACTTGGACCCGTGGGTACCAGGGATATAACAGTAACACAATGCGGAAACCTAAGCAGCGGGAAACATAAAATCATAAACATCTCATAATATCATACACATCATACCATCCATCTCAATACCAGAGTTACCATATTCATTGTATTTAGGTATATACATCCCAAAAAGAAAGTCTTAGGGACATTTACAACAAAATCCATCTGTCCCTACCAAAACTTACCCTTTAAAGAGGGCAGATTAACTGTACTATCTCAGCGGAGCTTTATCCACTCTCTTATCAGGGGCTCCTGAAAAGTTCATATAATTCAGGGTGAGACACCTCTCAATAAGGGAAATAAACTAATACTAGTGTGTGGCAACATGAGTATTTCCGTGTTCTATATATAATCATACATAAACATATCAGTATAATTGTCTATATCATATCTGGGAAATATATATTCTCATATCATGGCAGAACATACAGGATTTCCATAAACATAATTCATTTCATATAATATAATACGAAAACAACCCCGGTAGGTTAGCTGGCTGTTGTCATCTATTATCCCCACATGACTGGGTTGTGTGGCCTGAAGGCGGGACGTAACAATGGTTGGCCGACCACTGTCAAATCAAAAGTATAGTTTGTAAGTCCGATGGGTCTGCCAGACCTGGTCCGTACACTAGGGGCGCTCACACTTCTTTAAATCACATCGACTATCCAACCTCACGCTACTCCATACAACAGTGTTAACACAAATATCATGATAAATCATGAACACATAGCATCGGTACCGTGCAAGTGCTAGCCTAAACCAAGCCAATCAGGTTCTGATAACATATAACATAAAATGAAACTGTGATACATGGATATTTCATACCATTAATTACCAAATCAATATCATCATATCATTTTGCATATATACGTATATCATGAAAATCATCAGCCGTACACCAGTATTTCATATTTTACCATAGCTCGGCCCGTATGTGGGCAAACGTATCCATAGCTCGGCCCGTACGTCAGAAAATCATATCTATAGCGCGGCTCGTATGCCGGCAAAACATATCCATAGCTTGGCCCGTACGTCGACAAATCATATAAAAATCTCGGCCCATACGCTAGTTTTATTATAAAAATCCACATCATTATCATATTCTCAGAAAATAGTATTTCATTATAAATTCTACTCATGCCACACGAAATAGGTTTTATACATATTTCAACATATCATCTTTTATAGCGGTATTTCCCAAACATAAAGCATATATAAGTATATATTTATTTTATTGAAATCAAATGCTGTAATAACATATATACATTTTCATAAAATAACTAGCTAAGTTATCCCCTTACCTAATTCCTGAGAAGCCCCTAAAATAAACAGTCCCACACCCGTAGGGTTCCCTATTCGACACCCTGAAAACGACATTTCCTATAACTAAATTTCAGTATTTCTACGCGTACTGCGCTTTCTACGACTGTCAAATAGCCAAATACTGAGTAGAAAGTCTTACCTTGAATCTGGGATGAATTCCAAACTCATCCCACCAATGATCCACTCCGGCAGACTTGGAGAGAACTTTTCCAAGAGCGCCATGGTGGTTTCGGATCGTCAATCTAGTGAAGAATGAACCCAGAAAGCTAGAGAGAAGTGAGGGGAACCGACGGGAGATAGAAAGAAAGTGAATTCTACGGCCAAAATAAGCTGAAAATCGCGTTTAACACTATTTATACACTAGCCTTCATTGACGAGCCACGTCACCTCGTCGACGAGGTCATGAAGACAACTCGTCAATGAACTCTCTCCTTGTCGACAAAATTCAGAATCACCAAAACCCCCCACTCGGTATTTTCTCGTTGACGAAGAGCACCCTCATCGACAAGCCCAATATGCTGTGTCGTCGACGAACGCATGCTACCCCATTTTATTTCCTTTCCTCCCTCTTTTATTATTATTATTTAATTACCATTATTCTTCGGGTCATTACACTTGTCCTTTGGTAACTCACTCCAATAAACCTGGTTGTGTGTCATCTGAAAGTTAAAAGAATCTATTGTCTCCAACATTTTCTATATATTTAATTCAAATTTATTCCATTATCGTTGCCTTATTTTCTTTAGCCACTTTAAAAAGATCCTCCTTTCAAAATCCCATAAGTTTCAGTTGAACAAAACCTATGAAAATCAGCTTAATATCCAAACCTATAGCAGGTCAGGCGTCTGACCTTAAAGAGGTCGGTCGTTGTCTTTTGACAGTTCTCGATAGTTTACTTGAAATCTTATACAATCGAATGAGGTCCCTTTGTTGGTAGACTGACCCTACACTAACACCCCAAAGTCCTAAGTTATAATTCATCAAGCGACTAAGGACTCTATCTCAATCGACTGACAAGCCACTGTCCCTCTGGAAAGCTATTCTCAAGACCCATAGCTGACTTATAAGAATATGGAAAGACTGAATATTTTCTTTAAGCACAAGAAATACAAGGGAGAATTGTAGTAACCCAGAAAAAAATTATTATTAATCAATCAATTAATTAAACATTATTAAATTAATTAATTAAATGAAAAAAATAAAAGGAATAGTATGGGAAAAAACTAATTGGAATAAAGGTATATATATGAAAAGCTTAACCATTAAGCTTTCCTGAAAGGATCACAAAGAGCTTCTGCGCTCTCACTTAGCTTCCCCCGTCTCTCTCCTCACCTCCACACTCTCTCTCTCCACATTTTCTCAACAAATACTCGGTCGATCAAAAAACGAAAAATACCGCTGGGTTCCATTCTCCGCCATTTTCAATTTAACCGAAGTAGATTTTTTTGTAGGAGTATTGTAGGCACCACTCTTAGGATAAGGTAAACCCACTCTCTTTCCTCAATTTCTCTCAAATCTTCAGCCTAATTGACGATCAGATGTCATTTCTAGGGCTTAGCATCGATCCTCGTCAATTTGACTGGAGCGAAATTTTGAATTGGGCTTTCCAGACACCACCCCAAGGTTAGGGTAAGATTTAGGAAATTAAGTAAATTTGTAGTTTTGGGGAATTTAATTATTTATTTGAAGTTTATAAGTTTAGGAAAAGTGGAAAAGAATGGTATTTTATTAGGGGTGGTATTGATAAACTAGGGTTTTTGAATTTAGGGTTCAGGTGAGCGCCACATGTATAATTTCGGGATCCCTGCAAGCGTAGTTCAGGAAACCAGGTAAGGGGAATAGATTAAGCCAATAATTTTATAATTCAATCGGTTAAAATGGAAATTATATGTGTATATATATGACTATCATGTGGGTTTTGAAAAGCCAACCGTTTGAACTGTGATTTTGGGCCTAGGGCTATGTTATTAGTTATTATTTGCGAAAATGGACTGATTAAAGTAATGGATTTTTTGGATAAATTGTGGAGATAATTTAACGTGTATTTTCAGTAAGACGGATGATGAACATGGGTTGGCTTATTATTTCAGATGATATAATTATGCGTATTATTCAAATCGTGTGGCATGAGTAAAGTGAATACACTGTGTTGAATTATGATATATTTATGAGATGTTGGAAATATTGAAATGTGTTAAGAATATATATTGTGTGTGATTGTTTAAAACAGAGCTAAATGTGAATGTTAAATTGTAAGTTATGGTTTGAGAACTCCGATGGACCATAGTAGGCACAGTTGTAGTGATCCTAAAGAAAAAAGAGTAATTATTAATTAATTAATTAATTATTATTAAATTAATTAATTAAATAAACAAATAAAAAGGAATAGTATGAAAGAAAAAAACTAATTGTAATATATATATATATATATATATATATATATATATAAATGTAAGTTTATTATATTGTATATATAAGTTAAAGTGGATATGTATCCTTAAAAGCTTCTTCAGGAAGCTTGATCCAATGTTAAAAGTAGATTTTACAGAAGTGAGAAACCTGAAGCCTGTGTTCATCTCTGCTTCTCTCTACGTTTGTCTTTCTCCTCCGTCACCTCTCCCTCGCTCCTCATTTTCTCAGCCAATATTCGGCCGATCGGAAAACGAAAGATACCGTTGGGTTCCTATCTTCGCCACCGACATTTCTACCAGAGTGAATTTGTCGTGGGAGCAACGTAAGCACCACTCCTGGGGCAAGGTAAACCCTCACTTTTACTTTAATTTATCCTTAAATCTTCAACTAAATCGACGATCGGGCACCACCACATTGTCCTAGTCTCGATCATCATCATTTTGGCAGGAGTAAATTTTCAATTTGAGTTTCCTAGGCACCACTACAAAGCAAGAGTGTGATTTTGGGAAATAAGTAAATTGGTTATATTTGAGAGTTCAATTATTTGTTTGGAATTTATAGGCCTGGGAAATGTTGAAACGGTATTTTATTTAAGGTTGATTTAATTAAACTAAGATTATTGAATCAGGGTTTAGGTGAGCGCCATAGGCATCGTTTTGGGGTCTCTATTGGCGTAGTTCAAGAAACTAAGTAAGGGGGAATATATATTAAACTAGATTTTTATAAATTAATTGGAAAATGAAATATGTTATGAATATACATGTATATGTTTTTGTATGGGTTTAAAATGCCAACCGTTTATATTACGTTTTTTGAGCCTAGGGCTGTTTATTTAGATACGTATATGTGAAAATGAACTGATGTAAGTAAATGATATTTTCAGGATAACTATGTAAAAATGAAAGGTATATTTTTAGTATATAAATGTTAAATATAGGTTGGCTTATTTTACTGGAAATATATATATATATATATATATATATATATACATATATATGAATTTTACTGTTAAATAGTGTGGCATGAGAAAAATAGAATTATGTGTGGAATTATGTTATATGTATGAGATGCAGGATATACAGGAAATGAGTTGAGTATGAAAACGATATATGAAATATATTGCATGTCAATGTTAATGCAACCATGGAAACAAAAATAGTTGAAAAAGGCTAGACAAAAATAGCTCAAAGAGGCTGGGTAGCAGACCAGTGCATTTCTATGTGGACTAACACCAAAACAGTTGAAAGATGTTGGGTAGTATATTAGCGCATTTCTATGTGGACTAACACAAAAACAGCTGAAAGATGCTGGGTATATTATGAAATGAAATGAAAATGAGAATGAAATGAAAATGAGAATGAAATGGAAATGAATGAAAAGGAAATAAAATGTGAAATGAAAATGATGTGAAATGGGAAAGAGTCACGTAAAGTGAAATGTTATGAAATGTCAAAGTTAAGAACATGAACATATGAGAATTACAGAATAATGACAGACAAAATAATGTATTATGGTAGTATCATTATTTATGCTTGTAAAACATGTTACATTTGGGCCGAGCAAACTCTTCTCCCGAGGACTTGCTGAGAAAGGCGAGTGCCCTAGTTAGTATCAAGTGTAGCATAAGCTGCATAACGTACTAGGGTAGAGGGAAACTACTTGTATGGGTGGGTAGATTTCCCTATTCTCAGAAGCCTTCGCTGGTAAACCTTTGGATGAACTGTGTGAGTACGAGATTACTTCTTCACCTAAGGGCTTACTGAGTAAGGTGAATGCCCTGTTATGCTTCAGTTGTAACCTTTGGGTTGTCTAAAGTATCAGAGCAGAGGGGTGCTACTTGTATGAGCGGGCAATCACCCCTATCCTTAAGTTTATTAAGGTATAACGCACCGGACCGAGTTTTTATGTTCAGGGTGTTACAACAATATTGTTGCGTGTGATTTCTGAAGAGCTAGTGCACCCACACGTCTTAGAGAGAGTGTGGAGATGGGATGGTCGATTATGCTGAGAAGGGTAAAGTCCCCCTAGAGTCTAGACTAGTATGGGAATAGCAATTTGACTTACATATTGAAGAGGATGTTATTGATTTAACTCTGGTGGGCCGACCAGGGTTAAGTCCAGCCTACGAGCTGCACAACCCGTCATGGAGGGAAGCATGACAATGTTTATCCATCTGGCTGTGACTTCTAAATGCATAATTGTAAATTTAACCAACGTATAACATGAGAACAGTGAATGTGAATACAAATTATATGATGTGAAATGTGGGAACATATTATGTCATGTGAGATATTATGCGATGCGACATATTATATGATGAGAAATATTATATGATGTGAAATATTGAGAAATGTCAAAATTGAGATTATGAAAAGATAAGCATTACAGAGATAGCAGGGCGCAGAGTAATGTAACAAAGTAATAAGTGTATTACATATTGTAGTATTATATGTATTTGGGGCGAGGTAAACTCTCCACCCAAGGTCTTTCTGAGAAAAGCGAGTGCCCTGATAGGTATCAGATGTAGTCATACCGGACTGCATAACATATTAGGGCAGAGGGAAGCTACTTGTATGGTCAGGTAATATTCACTATCCTAAGGAACCTTGGCTGATAAATAATTGTGTGAATGTGTGTGAATATGAGACAAACTATCCACCTGAGGGCTTACTGAGTAAGGTAAGTGTCCTGATAAGCATCAGTTGTAGCTATACCCGGTTCTATAAAGTATCAGAGCAGAGGGGTGCTACTTGTATGGGTGGGTAATCACCCCAATCATTGGGAAACTCTCATTAATAAAATACGCTGCATGTGTGTGAGTAAGGACAGAGAATGATTTTAGAATTGTAGATTAATTTGTAAATGATGATTATATTTTGTACACAAACCTCATGATAGTCATACATTGGTATTAATATATTTCGTCTTACTGAGATGTGTCTCACCCGATATGAATTTCAGATTTTTCAGGAATTCCGCCGAATCGAGCTCAGTAAGCTTGGGGCTAGCCTAGCAGTTTGAAGAGAGAGAGAGAGAGAGAGAGAGAGAGAGAGAGAGAGAGAGAGAGAGAGAGAGAGAGAGAGAGAGAGAGAGAGAGAGAGAGAGAGGGCATAACTTTGGATATATTTTTGGGCTGTATTATATTTATAATTTATGAGTTGTATATTTGTGAATACTGGAAGTGTAGAGAATACTTTTTATATATATATATATATATATATAAAACTCTTATATGTTATAAAGGATGTTAGTTTATTTTTCTGCTGCGTAATTTATGTTATAGTATCAGATATAGGTAAATGGAACACGTGGAACCCAGGCCCCATTTGGCGGGTTTGGGGCATCACAAGAATAGCATACACCAAAGAAATATAACTTTTCATGAAACCTTAGGATAATCAATATCCATAAGGACTTCACCATTAAAGAAATCCTGGGATTTCTAAGCATCTAAATCTGAGGATAACCACTAACATTCTTTCACTTGCTTTCAGATCCACACACACTAAACCATAAAGGAACCATAGAAAGCTAGGAGTATACTATAATGTGCAAAGGTTCGCACATTCAAAAAATGCACAGAATTCTATATCATATATTCCAGTATTTCAAATGGTAGCTCATTCCTTGCAGTGACTATTTACACAAGAAAAAAATCATAGTGCAACATTCTAGGAGAAAAACATCAATGGTTTGCCGTGACTTTTCGGAACTGCCGACTGTTCGAGAAGAATCATAGAAAACCCTTGATGAATTTCTATTTTTGGCAGCGAAACAAAACTACAAAATTCCAATTGCTTGCTATTTTTTATTCCGCTACGCATCCTATATCCGATTGCTCTTACCACACCTAGCCTACCCATTCCTGTCCTAATCCTACTTCATAACTATACTCGGGTAATAATCATCCCTAGAGTCTACAAAACCTATTTCCTAAGCTCTGATACCAACCGTGATGACCCGAAAGATTTTACTCTAAAATTCTCTAATACGACCTTGTAATGCCTCGAACCCGGAAAGGGGTCTAGAGGGTTATATCAAATAAATCTTTGACACCAAATATATACATAGCGGAAGATCTCCATAATAATTACCAGAGTACTAAAAACCATCATTTATTTCAATAAAAAATCCCAGTATCACAATAAAGTTCTGAACTCATCAAAAACATAAATAAAACGATAATAATTCTAGCCAAGGACCTTCTACCCGACCAACGCTTCCACTGCGCACTATGATTACTATTATACTCCTCATGGCTTCTAAAAAATAATTGGTCATGATGGGGTGAGACACCTCTCATTAAGAAGGAATAAATTATTGTCAGTGTGTGGCAACATAAGTTTTACATAATTATACATAGCTATTAATTAAATTGTAATTGAAAAGCATTTGTATAACAATTATAACTCACACCTATACATTTAAAGGTACATATTTTCTACTCAAACATACTTTAACATAATAGATAATTTTGTTTTCATAAAACTACATATATACACAAGATACTTCCTTTTCTTTCCCTTGATGGTTCTAGCATAACATCATGAATTAACCCCGCATATTCGGGTTGTGCGCCTTGAGGGCTGGATTTAACCATGGCTGGCCTACCAGGCTAAGTCAAACATAACATAACTACGCACGATTGCCCCACCCAACCTCGTCCGCCTATCTTACACTTCTCGAGTCGGCACACAGTGGGTATCCTACGCTTCTCAACACTTCGGGGCTAATTAGCTCTGACACCGACACTTTTTGAATAGTGTGGCAGCACTTCCGGTTATACACCCAACCTAATCTGCCCATCATACTCTTCTTAACACTTCTCGAGTCGATACATAGGGAAATTACACTGTCTGATCATGCTAGCTAGCTATGGAACCGTGCTTTGAACATATCTAGTCCATCAAGGTTCTGATATCACATAGTACATTTTATATAATATATCTGTAAACGTGATCTCATTTCATAATCATCATTTCATTAATCTGTATAAATCATGTTTTCACTGTCATATCATATCTGTCTTAGTATAAAACTGGCATAACATATCATACTCGAATTAAAGCCGTCATTCCCTAACTTAGCATAAATTTGTCGTCTCATATTACTACATTAAGTCGTCATATCATACTTTCATCATATTCATAAAATTCAAAATCAGTATAGAATCATGTACGTAACATTTCTTATACTTAATACAAAATCATAATCTGTTGTATATCGTCATAAAATATTCTAATTGAAATCGTATAGTCATTTCTCATGCCACACAATTTGAGTAATAATTCTTAATATAATAATTACCTAGGAAAAATATAGGTTTTTATGAAAAATAATATATAACCTTTTCTAAGGTTTTCTTAAACTCATAATACCATGTTCTTCCCAAAAATCTAATTTAATTAAATCTCTGCAGTTTAACTTAATTTCAAAATATTCCACAAAAATCTAATTTAATCGAATCCCTACAGTTTAACTTAATTCCAGAATATTCTCAAAAATCTAATTTAATCAAATATTACAATTTAATAAATACACCATAATTTTCATACTCGTAAAATTACTCAAAAAACCATATACAATATTCCGGTAATCACATATCATGAGTAGCGTGAAATTGAGGGAGAGAGATGCTGGGGGGTGGATGATTTCAAATTGAAATCACGAAGCATCTGTATATTATTTTCTGGGGCGTTACATACATTTTACACAAAAAAAATTTATCTTTCAACATTATAACTTTAATTTATGAAATATGAACTTTGAAGTTTTATTTTACATTTGTTAACAACATATTTGATCTCTAATTTAAATTTTAAAGTATAGAACTATGTTTAAATTGTTTTATGATATTTTTAATCATTCAATTTTTTTTGAAAATTGCATATAACAAACATTTTGTAATGTTATGATTATCTAGGTATTTTATTTGATCTAAAAGAGTTTTTTAATATTTTTTTTGTGATGTTGGTGTCTACTAGTTGATTTGAACCAATCAAGCTAGTTAGATTGACCAACCCAAGAAGTGTTAAACAATTTATTTAGCACTAAGCTAGTTGTATTAATATGTTGAAATTGAGTTGATGTTGGAATTGGTGTAATCCCAAGAGGGGATGAATTGGAAATTTAAAAATTCTTCCTAAGTTTAACTAAGCCAGCAGCAGTAATACACAACCTAGGGTCTGTCTAAGCTTTTCCCAATATCACAGAAAATAAGGGAACACACGATATGATATCAAGGTTTTGTAACAACTCGGGTAATTTTTAAATAATTTAAGATAATAAAGAAGATATAAAGGGAAGGAAGAACAAATTCGAAAGGTGGCAACAAACATTCGTCGATGAATAGACTGGTCTCGTCGACGAATGTTCTTCTTAGCTCGTCGATGAGGGTACGTGTCTCATCGACAAGGAATTACCGAGAGGGGTTCTTCGCATGATTGAAATTCGTCGACGAGTTGGTTATCTCGTCGACAAACTGTGTACTACGACTCGTCAACAAATTGACATGTCTCGTCGACGAATCGATGTGTCTCGTTGATGAATCCCTACGTATAAATAGTGGATTTCTTTCATTCCAGCGCGAAATTTTTGCATGTTCTCCTTCTCTCTCTAAAACCTTTGGCCATACCACCTTCTCTCTTCGATTTCGGGCCGAATTTAGCTCGGTTCGACGATCAGAAGCTACCACGAGACTCCTGGGAAGATTCTTTGCAATATAAGTGGAGTGGATCTTTGATTTGAGTAGTTTAGGAAACATCCCAAAACCAAGGTAAGTGAATTATTTTGGAATTTCCTTAACAAATATTGTCATTTGGTGCCTAAGAAGTGTTATAAGGGTGTTTTGACTAAGATTTGATGAATTTGGAATTTTGAATTACAGGGTCTCGTTTTGTTGATTTTGGGTCGAATTTCGAGGAGCAAGTAAGGGGAAATATTTTATAATGACTTTTTAATAATTTTAAACGACTAGTTTTGAGTATAAATTTATATATATATAGGTATAATTTTCTAAACCTTACTGGTATTGAAAACATTGTTTTTAGATAAATAAATTATATTAGGAAAAACCATGTGGTTGAAATCATTTTTGATAAATAAATGATTGTGAATCATGTGGAATGAGGAATTGTTGAGAATGTGAATATAGATTGATTGTGAAATTCTGGTTGATTGAATATGCTGATGTTGGGTATGTTGTGGTGAAATTTTGGGTATGTTGTATGGTTGATTTCTGTTGATTTGGTTGTGTGGTTCATGTAAATTATGATATAGCGTTGGCAGTGGTATGAGGAGGTCGTTATATCGTACCTGGTATAACCATCATAAAATGTTGGTAGTGGTATGAGGAGATCGTTATATGGACGATTATAGTGGGAGGTAAACATTAGCAGTGGTATGAGGAGAATGTTTACCTATTTACTATGAACGGAGTGTTGTTTTGTATTCTGTGTGGTTTGTATAGTCTTGTGTGGATCAGTCCTGTGTGGACACTTCTGATGTGATTTGGTTAGTCCTGTGTGGACCAGTCTTGTGTGGACACTTCTGCTATGATTCATATAGTCCTGGGTGGATCAGTCTTGTGTGGACACTTCTGCTGTGATTTGGTTAGTCCTGTATGGACCAGTCCGGTGTGGACATTTCTGGTGTGATTTGATTAGTCCTGTGTGGACGAGTCCTGTATGGACATTTATGCTATGATTTGATTAGTCCTGTGTGGACCAATCCTGTGTGGACATTTATGCTATGGTTTGGTTAGTCCTGTGTGGACCAGTCCCGTGTGGACATTTATGCAATGATTTGTTAGGGTCCTGTGTGGACAATTATATGATATGTGGATGTAAACTCTATGTGGGTAAAATAGGAAATTGTATGAATATTCTTCATGGAATGATTATGATAAGGGTATAAGTGTGACTTTAATTAATTAAGTAGTTTGGGTAAAGAGATTACTCCACCCGAGAGCTTGCTGAGAAAGGCGAGTACTCTGGTAATTAATTGTGGGTACTAGAGTAGAGGGAAGTCACTTGTATGGGCAGGTGATCTTCCATATTCTCGGTGACTTTACCTGAATACATAACCTGAGGGCTTACTGAGAAAGGTGAGTGCCCTAGTGTTAGCACTACAGCAGAGGGAAACTACTTGTATGGGCAGGTAGATTTCTCTATTCTCGAGAATTACCAATAAAATATTGATCATTGTGGGATGTGATTGGTTGGCAAAGCCGTTGACTTTGTGTGATTATGGGCACGTTATTTTGGGTTACTTGCAGATCGTGGATGCACTTTGGATAGATATTTTAATTGTATATTAAACACTTCAGCCACACACTATTGTAAACTATTTCTTCCTTACTGAAAGGTGTCTCACCCTATCAAATGTTAAATCTTTTTAGGTTATCCAGGTGATCGAGCTTAGATAGCTCTAGTGCGGGGTAGTTTTGTGAGTGAAACTGGAACAGTTATGTTTTAGTTTTTATGTTTCTTTATATTTCTTTCAAGTTTGTAATATGGTAAATATGGATTCATGGTATAAGTTTGTTGATGTACAAATATAGAACTCTGGTATTTAATGTTCGAGGTTTTATTATTATTTCTCCGCTACGTGAATGGTATCAGAGATGCGTGTCGGTCTCTTAACACCCTAGGCCCCACGTGGCGGGTCTGGGGTATTACAAGTTTGGCCAATATTGCCTACGTCCCTGCCTCAAGCTCACAAACAAGAGGATTCCTCTAATGCTTGCTTATCGTGCGGAGTGACACCGTTTATAACATCACCTCTCCAATACTGGGCGAGGTATACCCCAAGTCACATTCACAGGGCTGACCCCAACCTATACAACCGATCTTTACAGTTTAGATTAACACCCCCTCAGACCATGCCTAGAATACAACTGATAATGAAATATAAATTTTCGTGTACAATATACGTGCTTCTCCAATAAGCAAGTATGTACCAATACGCATAATGCAATTAATTGCACTTCATTATAATAGGAGTTATAAGCTTAATGAAGTATAATATAACAACTCTCAAGATAATGTCAATATAGCAAGTAATATGTGAGAGTGTGTAATTAAAGATTCTTTGAAACAATATATATAGATATATCAATCACAAATATGGTTTCAAAGATTTAAAGAACATAATCAAATATCTCAAAAAAAAAAAAAATTTCAAGTATTAAGTATAAGAGATATTTGAGTCTCTAGCTTGTATAAAAATTATTTTTCAATTCACAATACAAGCTCTTGAATCTTTGCCAAAATTATTTAAAGATGCACAAGCCCTAGAGAGTTTTACCAAAAAGACTTATGAATAAAATCACAAGGGAAAAACTCAAGCTTACTCTCAATGAAAATCAATATCAATCAAGGAATATGAAATGAGAGTGTAAGCTTATACCAATAGTATGGATGATCTCAAGATACTCTTACCAAAGTAATTTTTGTAAGAGGAATGTGTAAGAGTGGGAATTTTTAAGCTTGAATGGAAGAGAGAATAAAAATAGCTCAAGAAATTTCAGAGGATTTTATTGCTAATCAAAGTGTTAATTTCTTGTTAATTTCTCCAAATGAAAGGGTATATATAGCATTTTATAAAAATATAACCGTTGAGGACATAAAAGACATTTTGGGAATTTTTTAATTATGTTTAATAAAAATTAACCTTGTTTAACTATGGTCAAAATTTGACCAACCCAAGAGGTTCGGTCGACCACAAACAGGGTTCAGTCAACCACTTTAATAAGTTTGGTCAACTAAGGGAAATTTCAACTACAGGTTGGGTCGACCGTCTCAGGGCAATTCTGAACCCTTCGTGGGTTCGGTCGACCAATGCAAAGTTTGGTCGGCTACTCATCTAGGTTCAGTTGACCAAGGCTAATTTGAACTACAAGGTTTGGTTAACCAAGTAGTTGGGGTGTCAAACATTTTATGATTCGGTCGACCTAGGATGATGCATTCAAAACAGAACAGTCAACCAAGAGAAGTCAACATGTTGACTTTGCGATCGACCAAGGCATTTATAATGCCAATGGTTCAGTCAATCGAGACCACTAAATTTGTTCTTTTAAGTCCTATTTTGCTCTCTATGCTTTATCAACCCAATGTGAATAAGCTTAAGGCATTTAGGTTATATGGGTGACATTCTAAGGCCTCTTGTGCTCATGCATACTATCATGCATGCAATGCAATTATTACATACCAAAATATTAAACCAAAATGCAATACAATGAAAACAACATGTCTTCTTCTTTTGCTCTTCATTTTCCCATGGAATATGCCAAAAATATGTGCTCTTTAAGGTATTTCTGGCATCCACTTCACTTTCATGTGTGTGTTCTGAATGATTAACCTGTTCAATTACTTAGGCACACATATTAGTAACTTGCGGTTTGTCATTATCAAAACAAGGGACAATCACCTCCTAGGCCTCCTGTATTTTGTGGTGTAAATTACACCCATTGGAAAATTCGAATGAGCACTTTTATTAAATCAAAGGACTGGTGGGTATGGTAGGTGATTGACAAGGGAATTTTTATACCTGTAAATGGAAATGATATTAATTTAATGCATGCGAATTCACATGTCATGGATCTACTGTATTGTGCTTTAAACTACAATATTTTTCTTGAGATCATGACATGTTCCAGTGCCAAGGATATGTGAGAAGAGCTTGACAGAAGATATGGAGGATCAAAAGAAAAGGAGATTAGTACTCCAGTTGGCTCAACTACAGATGATCAGGAGAAAGCAACTTGTTGCTTAACTATAGTATTCGATGAGGAGGTATACATATCTCAATCTCCTTTATCAAATTATTCATGTGCTAATTATTGTGATGATTCCTGTGTAAAATCTTGTGATATACTATATGGTGAATCATCTATTGTTTCTGATTATAATATTGTTAATGATGCATGCATCGATTCATATGACTATTACAGCGATAAATCTTATGATGAATCATGCACTAATATCAATGATGAAAGCATGGCCTGTAGTGAAAAATTATAAAATATTTTATTGAAAATGCATAAGCTTCTAGTAAGAGTGTCTAAGAAGAAAACATTTCAGATAAACGAGAATAAAAGGATAGCAAAGCAGTTAGGGGAAATAAGAGAATATTATGCTATTCTGGAAAAGAAAAGGATTAAGGGAATTTTCAAAATTATCTGTCTAGATGGAAAGATTAGGGATAATCCTAGCATCATAAATGAAAACAATAATCATAATAAATCCTTAGAAATTAAAAGGAAAAATCTTTTCAAAAAGGGTTTAGAATCATCATATGATTCCCATTGTCATGCGTCAATGAGTAATCATAAGAATTGTAAGCATAATCTTTCATGTATTTACAAAACTTACTTACATTGTAACAGAAAAGGGCACATTAAATATTTTTTCACATTTAGAGGTGCCGAGGCTTGGATAAAGAAATGATGTGGATGATAATGAAAGCAAACCTCGTAGGCACAAAGGAAGAATGGGATCTAGTTGGAAGTACACAATTATTTAATTCTTTCTTAGACCTTAGGATTAATTATTTAAATAAAAAGGGGTAGTGATGACTAAAAGGCTTGGGAAGTGGTATGTGCTTAAAATGAAAAATCTTAGTATATGTATTCACTATACACTATTGTCATACTAAGAATCTTAAGAGTAGCTATCCAATATGAGAATTCAAGTAATTTATCTAATCTAAACTTAATCCATATATATATATATCACAATGATTAGGTAACATATGAAAATATTGGCTAAAGCATGCTCTATGAAATCCACTTCCTAATGGACAAGGCAAATGTGTCTGGTATAAAATTCTTAATGCTTAATCCATGCTTGAATATGCAAATCTTACGTTAAGCATACGTTGTCCATTGCATAAGACTGAGCTTTAGGAAATGTAGTATCATCTTATCATAAGCTCATCTTGGAGACTTGAATGCTAAATCAAAATTCTGCCATCTCTTTAGCTATAAGCACCAATGATAATAAAATCCATACCTATCAAGTGCTTATTAAAAAACATCTTTTATAATCAAAATTAGGAGCATCCGCCAAAGGAATCAAGTCCTTATCTAGTTTTAATAAATTCTTTCCCTTTATGCTAAAATTGTAAAAAATCCCTAATTTTGATTCATATATAAACTTTCTCTCTCATAGGAAATCTTTATCGAGTCATGATCATATCTAGTAAAGATTCATTCTTTCATTGGCTGGATTGTATCCTTGCTCTACTTGGTAATCATATTTAAAGGGGTACCTTCCAATTGTGGAAAATCAAAATGACCAAAGAGCAGCATTTAAAAATTCATGTACCCTTAAGTGCTCTTTGTCTAATCTGTTAGGACATATCCACCAGCACTAAAACATTCTGAATTATGTCCTGCTTCTTCTGAATACTCTTCTAAACTTAATAGATATTTAATATCTAAGAGTATTCACTCAAATTCTCTCACAAGCTCCTAAATTTTATTCAAATCCGTTAGAGCTTCGAATCCTATAATGAAGTTGAATGGCTAAAATGATTGCTATAGGTTTCAACATACATGGAAATGCAAATATCTAAGAAACCTATGCCCGATCAATTAAAGTTAAACGCTATTCAAACTTGAGCCTCTCACAAATTGAGATTCACAAGAAAAGAGGCTATATAGGCTTCGTTCATTGAAAGAATATTGATTGTGTCTTTTTGGTCCATTAAAGCCTATGCATCTAGAGCCAAGTTTTAATCACTAAAAATCTTGGACACTTGGCTAAAGAACTTAAAAATTGAAAAGAAGATAAAGTCATAAAATAAATAAGTGCATAACTCAGGGGGAGAATCTCTCTTTCATGCCTATATAAATTATATGCTCTCACATTATTTGTTGCTTTTATGCCTTGATAAGAATAACACTGCAGCCTACAATTCATTGCTTGACTGATGATTATATCTTTTGTTGGATAGTATATATTTGAATTACTAATATGCATGCTTGTATGGAACACCAACTACATGGCTAATGCAGTAGATTGTGAATAACATGCTGGTAGTAGATATAGGTTCTTGCATGCTTGATCTGAATAGTATCTACATGATGTAGATCATTATAAATTGCTTGTTTGAACCTATTAGGTGGTTTTATAGGAAAATGTCCAATTTACAAATGGCATGCTGCCGAAATTTCGTAAAATTTTTCCAAAATAAAACCTTGTACAAAGTTGATTATGATAAAATTAAAGCTAAAATATTTTTGAAAGGATAAGTGAAAACAAAATGAATATTAAATTTCATCCTTCCATAATCATCAAGAATATTTAGGGGAGCTCAGCTCCATCCCCAGAGAAAGAGCATAAAAGACTTATGTGCATCATGTCTCACTTTTTGAATATTGAGGCTCTTTTGAAAAACCTTGAACATCATATCCAGGTTCTGAAAGTCTATAAATAGATATAGATTGTTCTTGGTTGTGAACATAAAATCATGCCTTAATATATCTTTTCTGATGCATGTGTGATCCATAGGGATAGCTATACTGGTTGCATAAAAGAGTAAATTAATCTTTACCAGTATATTTATTTTAAGAGACTTAAAATGATGGTTTATACGTCCAAGCATGGTGAAATTAGTCTTTAACTAGTATAAGCTACTCTTTTCATCTAAGCTAATATTCAAATTGAAAGGGGGAGCATCTAGAATTAAAATTCCTACCTTATTATGCTCACCAACACTTTTTAGCTTAGATCTGTTTTGAATCCAGTGTGGCATGTGCTTAAATGTGATGTTCTTATTGAAAACCATAATTTGAAACTTGTTTATTAGCCAATCATTTTCTTTGCCATATGATCCTATTTTAAGCTTCAAATATATCGTAGATCCATATGGTAGCTTGTTCTGGTTATATTAAGAATGTGCCTAAATGCTAAACCAGAATATTATTGCTTGCTTGTGCCTTATTTTAAAGTTTCTTTTTTTTGCAAGCTCGCCCCCAGTACTTCTTGATAACATCAAAAGGCGGATATATATTCACACACACACACACACACACACACACACACACACACATATATATATATATATATATATATATACATACATATAAATATTTATAACTTTATTTGGCAAGAAAATGATTTTACATGAGATATATATCGTTTCTTGCTTATGAACTTAAATGTTATATCTTTGTTGGTTTTAAATTATGCCCAAATATCATATGAAAAGGAGGGAAAATTTTTGTGCTCCTAAATGTTTAAAAGGGGGAATATTTTCAAAGGGGGGGTTCTCCTTCGCTAAGCTTGTTGGCCTAACTGGGCTTTTCAATCTTGTTTTGATGATAACAAATTGAAAGATGTTTTAACATGTGTTGTTGAGTGGCTTTATTTCAGGTCTAAGTCTAAGGACACTCACAGTTAATCATGGAAGCAAGTTGGAGATCAATGTCAATCAAGTGAAAGTTTTTCAGTATAATGAAGCAATGAACGACAAATGAAGAGCTTAAAGGTCAAGCAGATCTTGAAGTCAAAAGTGGACCTCAAGAGGCTGCAAGACTTAGTAATTAAGGAGATCATACTTCGAAGGATATTTGTAAATACTTCAAGTCATTGTTATTTAGATATGTGAAGTTCCTTAAGATATAAAGAATTAGAGACCAACACTTGAAGAACTCTTGAAAATCTTTTTGAAAAGTTATAATTAAGTTTTTCAAGTAAATTAGATTTTAAAGAAATCAAAAAATAAAAAATATTTAAAAAGGAGGACTGCCCAGCCAATTGACTCGATGAACTAAAAGTACCCAACCGACTGATAGTACCTAGCCGACTAACCATATTTGAACGTGGTTCAGTCAGCCGACTGACAGAAAACCTTCAGCAAAGTTAACTGTCCATCCGATTGACTAAATGAACTGAAAACGCCTAACCGATTGACAGTGCCTAGCTGAATGACTATTTTGAACGTGGTTCAGTCAGCCGACTAACAATTTATCAGAATTAATTTTTGAGAGACAAAATGGTGTTAGCCGCCTGTCCAGCTGACTGACTAGTGCAAAAAGTGACCTAGTCAAGTGAGTCAGCCGACTGACTCTGCGAGGAATTTTTAAAATTCAAACATATGGGAAGATTTTCAAAATTAACTCTCTGATTTAATATCTTTTGAAAAGTTACCTAAATGCTTCATGTTGAATGAGGAAACTTTTCTTTACGAAGTCTATAAATACCTCCCTAGCTTAATGAAAAAAATACACTGAAGCAATACATTGTTTCCATGCTAAAACTCTCCTAAATCTCATTCTTGCTCACACCTTTTACTAGAGGGGAAACTCTACGAAATTGCTGAATTAAAAATAAGGGTTTGGTTCTGAGTTGCATCTAAATCTTTAAGAAAGAACCATTGATGACTTATAAACCTTGAACTTCACATTTTCTATTTAGTTTTGGTTTTGAAGTACGATTTGAGATTTAACTTGTACAACTTGCTTTGTGTTTGAGAGTCTTTTTGTACGCAGATATCCATTCCTTTCTATTAGATCTTTTGATAGTTCAAGGTATTATTGAATCAATGGACCAAGCATAGGCTGTTGCTTGGAGAGATTTCTCTTCCTGAAAAAGAGGTTGATTATTGTAAAGTTTTTGTTCCACATGGAAGGAATAAGGTATAGTGAAATCCTTAGGTGGTTGACCTAAAGCGAGGACGTAGGCTGGGGTAAGCCGAACCTCGTAAACGTAGCGGTGTCACTCTCTTTCCCTTACTCTCTTTAAATTCCAGCAAAAATATAAACTGCGTGGATGTTGTAATTCTTTCAATTATAAAAACAATGCATATTAGAAGTTAAATAAACCAAAGCCTAATTTGTTCTTGGGCTTGTGGAAACCGAAAGGGAGTACGTTGGTTAATCAATTTTTTGCGGAAATCATAAGGGAGTACGTTGATTGGTTAACAACTCAAAACCTACTAGCTGAAGGTTTATTTAAATTCTGATCTTGAAAAAGCGTTTGGATGTTATTTTAATCTCCAGTTCAAAAGCCAACTACAGGACTTGCACATTCATATGCAGGGTCGCTGAATATTGCAAAGCTAATATTAATTACTTGCATGGTGTTTGTTGGGCTTGAATAGTTAATCACTTGGTTGTATATGTTGTGGTTGTGGATTGAATAGAAGAAGTCAGTGCTTGTGTGGATTGCCTAATCAATAAGAACAAAAGAAGTCTTTAAAGGATTGTAAAAAGTCAAAAACTCTTAAAAAAACTCTAAGGATTTTTAAATAACCCAATTCACCCCTCTCTTAGGACTACACCTTAGGTTTCAAAGCCTATTTTAAAAGACCAATTTTTTACTAAGCCCTTTTTGCTAATGCCAAAAGGGGGAGAACTTTTTATGAGCAAAATGATAAATATTTTTATGACCAAAAAGAAAGGGGAAATTTTTAATAGGGTAATTATCTGAGCTTCAATGTGCTTTAACGAAAAAACTAAATGCATAATTAATTTTTCATGTCTTCTTTCCTAAATATGTTTGAACTACATTGTTCATTTTTACAATATGCATGTTCTTGGGGGAAGCCTTTTTAGGCTGAACCCATTTTGCTCTTGCATGTTTGTCATCATCAAAAAAGGGAAATTGTTAACTTTTTGAATTCGATCTCTGTTTTGATGCTGATGAAACACAATGATCTTATGTGTGCATCTAGCTTGTGAACAAGTTTACAATACAGCACACACATGAGGTACAGAAGAAATGGAAGCCTGAAGAACTCAAAGAACACATCATCCAGGGTATTCCATGGAACTTAAGAGCAAGAAAGAAAACATACATTTTATTTTGTAAATGCATTTTAGTTTTATATGTGGTCTGTAATAATGCATATCATGCATGATGTGAATGTAAGCTCAAAATGACCATAGACTAACCATAGGAAACCAAACCTAAGGTCGACCAACATTGCATTTTAAGCTTAATTAAAAAGTCTCAGTCGACCGAATAGTTTATGTGTTATAGCCCTTGGTCGACCCAAACACTATTTGCTTGGAGTCAAAATGCTGACCAAGGCTTGATCAACCGACCTCTTAGTGTGTAAAATGCCTCGATCGATCGAACAAGAAAATTCAAATGTTTGACTTGTCTTGGTCGACCGATTTGTTTTGAACTTATCTTCCTTGGTCGACCGAATCATGAAAAACTGACTTTCCAACTACTTGGTCGACTGACCTAGTAGTTAAAAATTGCCTTGATCAACCGAACCTTATGAGTGGCTGACCAGCCTTTTGTCATGGTCGACCAAACCCACGAAGGGTTCCAGTTCACCCTCTGTGGGGTCGACTGACCCAAGCTTAAGTCAACCGAACCTCGTGGGTTAACCAAGTTTTAACCGTGGTAATTAGGGTTATTTTTTCATTAAACAAATTCTAAAATCCCTAATGTGTCCCCAAAGGTCAAATTTTTACCCAACTCTATATATACCCCTTTATTACTCAAATTTAACAAGAGATTAGGAAGAAAAATCCTCCCAAATAATTTTTGTGTTTTATTCATTTTAATACACTCCTACACTTTTCATTTGAAAAATTTCTTTTGAAGAGCATATATCTTTTGGGCATTCTTTCTTTGTTAGGCATAATACTCTCACTCATATTAATTTGTTGACAATATTTTTTAGAATATTAGCTAGAGGTTCTCCCATATATTTTACATGATAAATATTTTTGGGATGAACTTATTATAGCTTGTGAATCTTGCACATTTATTGCAAGACTTCAAAAGTTCACATTCTTGATTGCAAAATATTTTTAAGCTTTTAACCCTAGTTTTCATTAACAATATTTTTGAATATTATTTTTAGAATAAAGCTTTTGAGTCATCAAGATCTTTGAAAAACACACCTTGCATATTTATTTTGTTAAAATCAAAGATCATATTTTTTTTCTTTGTGAAAGCATAACCCTAAGTTCTCCTATACTTTATTTGAAAAAAAATATATTTGGAGAAAGATTTAATTGGGGTTTAATCTTTGAAGTGCAATATCATATATATCAATTTTCAAAGATTATAAAATCATTTTAACAAAATCACATTCTCATATTGAGCTTGTATTTCATATCAATGTGAGTATATATTGTGCATATTAGTGTACACAACTGCTTATGTTAGAAGCATTATATTTGAACACAAATATTGTTATCCCGTTGCATTCTCGACGTGTGGTCGGAATAAGGAGACTAGCTCTACAAATAGTCCTGAATTGCTCAGACTTGGTTAGGAGAGCACCGGATAGACTTAGGTCCAGTTAAGAAAGTCCTAGACTGGTTTACATATGGTTAGGAGAACTAAGTGCACCATCCTATTAAGGTGTTGTAATAAGTGTCGCTCCACCCGTTAAGTGAGCAATTAGTGGAATCCTTAAGCCGCGACTTAAGGCGAGGACGTATGTAGTATTGGTCGAACCCCAATAACATATTTGGTGTAACTTTGATTTTTCCGTAATTTATTTTTCACACATGCATGTTATTATTTATTGCTTTAATAGTTTTACATATATGCATTGAATGATTGATAATACTGAGATTGGTTTATTAGTTTAAATATTTGCTTAGTAGTTTATCTGTGTTATTGGGAAATGCTTAGAAGACCCTCGATTGTGTTATACTGCTGCTGGTTAGTTGACCTAGGAAGAAAATTTTAAAATACCCAATTCACCCCCCCCCCCCTCTTGGGAATACACCAATTCCAACAGTTGAGATTTTTTACAAAATTCTAATCTAAGTAGTCACACTCATCATAGATCAATTATAAATCAATTCTATAGTTACAAATAATCCAAATCATAAATTTGAAGCATTTTTAAACATTAATTTCAATCATAAATTTAAAATATATCTAAACATTAATTCTAATCATTTAAGATGTTTCCAAATATTAAATGGCTTAAATATTACAATTGGCAGATAACTTTGACCATCAATGAGGTATAACAACTTAGTTGGCAGAATGACGACCTTTGGCCTTTTTTATCTACCCAAGTTATGATACATGCCAACAATCCTTGTTCAGCCTTAATGTACTTATTTGTTTTATACATTTTTAACCTAAAATATTTGAAATCAGAATAGGTTTTCTTTATTTCTTGAATAAATTTTGTACAAGCCAATACACAATATTTATAATACAATCGGGAATTCTAAACATGAAAACAATCTCCTAAAAGAACCTCTCTCAATAATTTAGAACCCTCTACATATATACCTCCCTAAATTACTCCAAGATACTCCGGATTTCTACACTCTCCCTCAAGTTGGATCATAGATATTGATCATATCCAACTTGCAGATGAAATCATCAAAGCTCTGTCAGGCTAACCCTTTGGCAAAGATGTCTATTGTTTGTTCCGTGGTAGGTACATAAGTCATACAGATGGTTCTTTCTTCAACCTTCTCTTTGATAAAGTGTCGGTCCACTTCTACACGCGTAGTCCTATCATGTTGAACTGGATTGAGAGAGATGCTAATGGCTGCTTTGTTGTCATGGTAGAGTTTGATAGGGAACTTCACTTGGATTTGTAATTCTTCTAAGAGTTTTCGTAACCACGGTCCTTCACATATCCCTTGTGCAACTGCCCTAAATTCAACTTCAACACTACTTCGAGCCACTACATTCTGTTTTTTACTCTTCCAAGTCACCAAATTTCCCCATACAAAGGTGCAATATGTGGTGGTAGACCTTCTATCTTCCGCTGATCCTACCCAATCCGCATCTGTGAAAATTTCTACTTCCTAACTTTCACATTTCTTGAAGAAGAGTCCTTACCCGGAGAGCCCTTGAGGTACCTAAGGATCTTGTACACAGCATCTAGGTGATTCTTTTTCGATGAATCCATGTGTTGGCTTACCACACTTACCGCAAATGCAATATCGGGTTTGGTATGTGATAAATAGATTAGTTTACCAACCAATCTTTGATACCTCTTCTTTTCAACTAGTATTTCACAATCTTCAACCCTCTTTACTACTTCAATTGGGGTTTCACTGGGTTTGCATCCAAGCATGCCAGTTTTGGTTAGGAGATCAAGAATATACTTTCGCTGAGAAACATTGATACCCTTTTTTGATCTAGCAACTTCCATTACTAAGAAGTACCGCATTTGTCCCAGGTCTTTAACTTCAAACTCAGCAGCTAGGACTTTCTTTAATTTTTCCATCTTCACTGTATCATCTCCAATTAGGATTATGTCATCACCATACACAATCAGAATTGTTTTCTTACCACTTTCAGACTGTTAGAAGAACATAGTGTGATTTGATTGCCCTTGTCGATATCCTTGGTTCTTTATCACCTTCACAAATCTATCGAACCATGCTCTGGGAGATTGCTTGAGTCCATACAGGGACTACTTGAGTTTACATACTCTGTTTTCTTATCCTTTCTTACTAAAACTTGGTGGTATAGTCATGTAGACTTCTTCTTCTAACTCGCCATTTAGAAATGCATTCTTAATGTCGAGTTGCTGTAGTGGTCAATCTAAGTTGGCTGCCAAGGATATGAGGACTCAAACTGTATTCAATTTCCCCACTGGTACAAATGCCTCCGTTTAGTCAATGTCATAGGCCTATGTAAACCCTTTTACAACAAGTCGAGCTTTATACCGTTCAACTATCCCATCAGCTCTATATTTCACTGTGAAGACCCATTTGTAGCCTACTGGCTTCTTCCCTCTCAGCAAATTCATAACGTCCCAAGTTCCATTTTTTTTCAAGGCCCACATTTCCTCCAAGATAGCTTCCCTCCATTCAAGAATCTCTAAGGCTTCCTGGATATTCTTTGGAATTTTTATCCTATCAAGGTTAGAGGTAAAAGCACGACACCTAGTAGACAAAGTTTTATAAGACATGTATTTTGACTAGAGATATAAAGCACATGACCTAGTTTGTTTTCTAACTACAATGGGTAAATTGATGTCATCGGGTGCAGACTTATCAGAAGGAAGCTCATGACCATATATTACCTGATTAGGATTGGACATGGACTCATGGTTTCTTGGAGCTATCACCGGTTCCAATTCTCTTGGTGCCTCAGGTATGAGATTCTCCATATTCTTTGTTTTTGGCTTTCTTGAGTAAACAAGTATTTCCTTGTTATTTTTTTTTTCCTGCATCTCCCCCTGAGTTTAAGTGATCTTTTGCACATGACAGGTCAGGAAATGATGTAATGGCAGACTCAATATATGACATAGATTGATCAATAGAGAAATCAAAGAACTGATCTTTCCTCCACTTCTCCTCATGAAAGGAGGGCTTTTGGAAGTAAGGAGTGGTTTCAAAGAACGTGACATCAAGACTAACAAACAATTTTTTTTGTGACAGGATCATAACATTTGTAGCCTTTTTTAGTAAGAGAGTAACTAATAAAAACGCACTTAATGGCACGAGGTTCCAATTTATCCTGATTGTGAGCATGAACATGTACAAATGCAGTACTCCCACAAATTTTCAGAGAGATTGGAGTGGAGCTGAGAGTTGGGAAAACATTCTTGGAATTTTTGGAGAGGATTGGCAAAAGAAAGAGCCCGATTAGGCATTCGATTAATGAGATATGTAGCTGTTAAAATGGCATTGCTTCAAAAATATTTTTTCATATTTGTAGTGAACATCAATGTCAAAGCTATTTCAAGAATATGCCTATTTTTACATTCAGCAACCCCATTTTGTAGAGGGGAATCCACACAAGAACTTTAATGAACAATTCCATTTTCTTGAAGATAATGTCCCAAGATATTATTAAAATATTTTGTACCATTATCAGTACGTAAAATTTGAATATGAGTTTGGAATTGTGTTTGAATCATAGAGTGGAAACTAACAAAAATGGAACGGACTTTAGTTTTATCTTTCAACAAGTAAACTCAACAAATACGAGTATGATCATCAATAAAAGTAACAAACCATTTCGTGTGAGTGCGATTAAAAAAACGTGAGGGCCCCCAATCACTGTGACTCATAGTAAAAGGTCTAGATGGTTTGTATGGGAACTTTGGAAAGGAATTACGTTGGTGTTTTGCAAGTTCACAAATCTCACACTAAAATTCAAAAGACATTTTATTTGAACAAATGGAAGGAAATAAACGTCTTAAGTATTAAAAACTTGGATGACCCATCCTAGAATGCCATAACGAAATTTCACTATCCCTAGAAACGGATGCAGAATCAAAAATAGCAATTTAACATTGTTCACTTATATTTGCCTCCTCAAAGTAGTAGAGTCCCTCACACGCCTTAGCACTACCAATAGTCTTCCCTGATGATAGGTTTCGGAAAACACAGTGAGAGGAAATGAATTTAGCAGAGCAATTGGAATCTTTTGTCAACTGGTTAATGGATAACAAATTGCAAGACAACTTAGGGACATGTAGGATAGATTTTAGAATTATAGAATCAGATATTCGAATACTCCATTTGCCTGCAATAGATGAGAGTGATCCATATGCAATTTTAACTTTCAAATTTCCAGCACATGGTGAATAGGATGAGAACAGATGATAAGAATCAGTCATATGATCAGAGGCACCAGAATCAATTATCCATGGTGATTTGTAATGAGATATGGTATTTAAGGCTATTAAAAAATTACCTCAGTGGGCTAAAGAACCATAGGGAATACTTGTGGAAGACTAACCCAATGCTTGAATGGTAGAAAACATTTTATGAAGTTGCTCCAACTGCTCTAGATTGAATGCACCACTTGGAGTGGAATTGTTATTTTTCTCACCTTATGGTTTCTCAGCTGAGTTAGCAATAGCAGCCTAATAACCATGATTTTTTTTATTCTGTCTCGACTTCCAATCTGCAGGCTTCCAATGTATTCCCCAACAATTATCTTTTGAATGGCCCAGCTTGTGGGAGTACTCACACCAGGGTCTCCCTTTTTGCATTTTTGGCCTGTACCCACATGAGTTCTCGAGATTAAGGTCAATATCTCAGGCCCATTATCTTTGGTTGGTGCCTTTAGCATAACCTTGCGATGACTGTCCTTATGCCTCACCTTTGCAAAGACAACCTGAGTCGAAGGTAGAGGGCATCGGCTGAGAATCCTCCCCCGCACATCGTCTAGGTCACGGCTGAGTATGGCCAAGAATTCAAAGACTCGTTCATTCTCAAGTCTCTTCTTGTAGCTAGTATTGTCTCCAAAGCATTCCCATTTTTCCTCAACGCTCAGGTCAAGCTCTTTCCAGAGATTCGTCATCTCCATGCAGTAGTCGGCGATGTCTCTCTCTCCTTGCTGCATTTGACATAGCCGAGTCTTTACCTCAAAGATCTGGGAGTAACTTTCGATATCGGAGTACATCTCTTGGACAGCATCCCAGAAATCCTTCACCATCGGTGAGAGCAGGTAGGTCTTTCCGATTGAAGGCTTCATGGAGTTTACGAGCCACGCAGTCACCATGGATTTCTCGGACTTCCACTTCTGAAAAGCTACAACATCGGTTAAGGCAAGCTTCTTCCTCTCGCCGATAAGGTATCCCAACCTTCCTTTGCCTTCAATCACAAGTTTGATGGACTGAGCCCATTCACGAAAATTTTTTCTATTCAATCTCTCCACCGAGAGTCAAAAGGATGAGTTGTCTAACCCATTCGAACCCACAATAGAGGTGGCTTCAATCTCGCCATTGAGAGCTTCAGAGGTGCTCGACCATCTGCTATTGACGGCGCCATTTGCCATTGCTAACTAAGGTTTAGAAACCCTAGCTCTAATACCGTGAATTCATAATAGGTTTTATGTATTTCTTGAATGAATTTTGTACAACCCAATACACAATATTTATAATACAACCGGGAATTCTAAATATGGAAACAATCTTTTAAAAGAATCTCTCTCAATAATTTACAATCCTCTACATATATACCTCCCTAAATTACTCCAAGATACTCGGGATTTCTACATGTATTTACCTTCACTATATTCCTAAATCAAATAGTTTCCTAAACAACAATAACAACAAGCCTAAGTCCCACTAAGTGGAGTCATCTACATGAATCCTTTTCTGTCAGTTCACCCGATCGAGAGCATTTTTCTCTTATAAATTAAGAGTTATTAAATCCTTACACACTACCTCATTCTAGATTATTTTAAGTCTATCCCTATTCCTCTAAATACTAGAAACAATAACTAACTCGCCTTATAGGTGCACTATTAGGCATGCATTTCAAATGTTCAAACCATCTAAGTCGTTGCTGGCATATATTGTCTTCGATCAGTGTAATGTATAGTTTATTAAGTATATGTTTGTTTCTTAATTTATCTTTTAATGTTATATCACTCATCCACCTTAACATTTGCATTTCAACTACTTTTACATTTTGTACGTATTGTTTCTTAGTTGTCCAACATTATGATTCATAAAACACAATTGGTCTTATAATCGTTTACAAAAAAAATTCTTCTAATTTAATGTTAAGGGTATTATGCAGTTATACAGTATGCCTGACACACTCCTTCATTTTATCCAACCCACTTTAACTTTATGTATTATATCATCTTCAATTTTTCCTTCCGCTTGTATAATAAATCCAAGATATCAAAATCTACTAGTACTATTAATTTCTTGATTATCAAGCTTAATTTTCTCTCCAATACTCCCCCTTACATTAATAAATTTACATTCATTTATTCCTATCTATCCTAAAATATTTAGACATGGATTCTAGTCTACTCCTAGTTTCATTAATTAAGAAAATACCAAGACCGAATAATTTTCTAATCAGTCAAATTAATTATTAAAGATGTCCCCTGCAAAGGTTTGGTGTATATTTGTCCTATTCGTAACGACCCCGACCTTGCGAAGTATGTTGTAGTCAGAGCATATTTAACCAATCAAAGATAAAGGATAGAAGGCGGTCAACCTAAATTAGATTTCGACCAAGCCAAAGAGTGATTCTGCCTAAACACAATAGTTTCCCTAATGAATTTATTAACATCCAAATCAAGTTTATTTTTAATTGAGAAGACCTTAACATATGGACTTAAGCCCATATACTTGGCCTATTTAAGACTCTTCTAATCTTTAAGATAATATTTTTTTTTCCTTAAGGTCATTGAGGCCTTCATTTCTGGTAGGTTTTGAATTTTTGATTGACAAGGAGTTTTTAAATTCTTCATACTCAGTTAGGTCAAAATTTTCTCCCTCCTTAGTATAATTGTTCAGTAAAGAGTCTTTACAATTTTCATCAATAGTGGGCTCGGGCTCTTCATCCTCTTCTAGGTAATTGACTAGCAGAAGATTCTTATGATCCTTTTAGTCGATGATATTGTACGAGAAAAAAAATTTGATGCCTCTCGTGCTATTAATTCTGGCCAAAATCATTATAAACAATTGTTCATCCAAGATTTATGAAATGACTGACAGTTGCTTCTAAGTTTCTACCTGGTAAAGAGTAGGTTTGTTAAATCCACTTGAATCACAATAATTATGGGCAATGACTTGTCCACATCCATAGGACTATAGGTGTGATACAGCAAGAGTTTCTATTGTCAACCATGTATCACTAAACATGTATATTCTCATATTCTTCGTCCAAGATCTCATTTTGAGATTCAAATTGTAAATCATCATCTCCATTGCAATCACTATCTTTTGGGAGGTGTTAAAAGTTGAGTGAAGATTTTCTTCAACAATTTGTCGTCGAATTGTGGCCAAATCAACAATGGTGAGTTTGGATGGGTCGATAACAAAGTGTCTCTAGTGATAATCTATCATACACCTTTGATAAAATGGCCGCATATTAGATCCCACTACACATGCCAAAAAGGTGTTTGGTCAAAATGGACGTCAAACACCTTTTGAGATGTGGTATAGGATGATAGGTTATCAAGAGGATAGAATGTGAGTGGTAATTGGGATCATTGTAAAATAGGAATTGTAGATACCCTAGAAATTTTTACAAAAAAATAAAACTTAAGACTAGCAAGGCTAAGTAGATGGAAGGGAAATAGCAAAGATGAAGGAAAATAAAGATAGGTGTGAGAGAGGGAGATGAAGTGGCATTGGGTTGTATATAATATTAGGCTAATTGTATTGATATGTTGAAATAGAGTTGAAGGTCCTTGGAAAATCATCATTTAGGCTACTTATAATCATGTTAAAGTCAATCCTAAATCAATTATCTTGTTACAAGTAACCCAATTCATATATTCGTGTTATTTCTAAACATTGATTCCAACCATAAATTGGGAACGTTTCTAATTTTTATCATGAGAATGCTTGTTATTTTCTTCTTACATGTTGAATGAAATGATAAAAAAAGTATAAAGAAAAGTTATTACCTCTATTCCTTGTTTTATATAACTAAATAACTATTCCACAAACCAAATGTAGCATAATTTTTTTTTTCTTTTTTCCTTTTCGTGAAATGGAAGGCTAAGAAAGCACAACAACAACAACAAAACCAAACCTTAGTCCCACTAGGTGGGGTCGGCTATATGAATCATTTTCTGCCAATTTATGCAATCATAGACCATTTCCTTTTGATAGATTCAAGGATATTAAATTTCTACTCACTATCTCTTTCCAAATTATTTTAGATCTACCCCCACCCCTTCTACAACCCCCAATAGTAACTAAGTCACTATTCCTCACAGGTGCACTGTGTGGTCTACGTTGCAAGTATCCATAACATCTGAGTCGTCCCTCTCTTATCTTTTGTAAGAGCTACACCTAACTTACCACAAATATGTTCATTCTTTAATTTATCTTTTATTGTTATACCACTCATCTATCTAAACATTCTCATCTCGGTAACTTTTACTTTTTAAATATTATGTTTTTTCGTTGTCCAACATTCCGATCCATATAACATAACTAGTCTTATAACTATTCTATAAAACTTCCCTTTTAATTTTAAGGGTATTCTATGATCACATAGCACACTTGAGGCACTTCTCAATTTTACCGAATATGTTTTAACTCTATGCATTACATCATCTTCGATTTCTCCTTCAACTTGCATAAAAGATCCAAGGTATCAAAATTTACAAATGCTATTTATTTCTTCATCATCAAGTTTAACTTTGTTTTCATTATTCCATCTATCATTACTAAAATTATATTTCATATATTCTGTCTTATTTCTACTTATCCTAAAATCTCTAAATTCCAAAACTTCTCTTCATAATTCTAACTCAGCCTCTACTCCATCTCTAGTTTCATCAGTTAATACAATATCATCTGCAGACAACATACACCATGGAACCTCCTTTTGAATACTTTTAGTCAATTGGTCCATCACTAAAACAAAAAGATAAGGACTCAAAGCATATCATTAATGTACACCTATGATGATTGAAAATTCTCTAGTTTCTCCATCTACATACACCCTTTTTTTTCTAAAACCCACCATAAAACTTCTTAGGTATCTTATCATATATTTTCAAGGCTAAGAAAGCACAAAGAAGAAAAAATTACATAACACAAATGTTAAACTCTATGTTGTATTTATCGTATGAATTTCAAAGTTAGAATTTAGATTTCTATAAAATTAAATATAATATAAATTTTATTAAATTTCTTCTAAATCTATTGGAATCTAAAATCAAGACTTGAAATCATCTAAACTTTAATGCACAGTCCTATCTCTGCCTCAAATTCATAGTTTTATTATTTTGAGAGCTAGCATGCCACATCTTTTCCTTCTATGTATACCAAATGAGAAATTGACCAACTCATTAATAAAATCTTAATGGAGAATCAAGCCTGAAGAGATAAAAAAAACAAGACGGGAAGCAAGCTCAGGAAGGACCCATGATAAGGCAAAAAGATAAATGAAGAACAGGGACACCCACCCTCAGATCCCAGGTCGCCATTGCACAAGCCATTGTAAGCCTTGCATGAACAGCAGCTGGATCTCCATCAGAAATCAACAATCGCCCCTTCTAAAACAATGAATCCCATTCCTACACAACAGCATATGAACTTGATTGCAGTCCCAACACAATGGATTCTCATTCCTCCCAATTGCAGATCGATGAATGATCTGCATTTGGCCAATTCCACGAATTCATTTACCATCATTAGCCACATAGCTAAATCCTCTAAACCAGTTTCCCCTGTTTCTTTTCGGTCAGTGGCTGCCTGTTGCAGTTTCAAGCTAGAGATTTCATTTCAGAAGACAAATCATTCTCTGTAAGTTAAAAACCAAACATTCAATTGGTTTGCTGAATACACAAGCAGGCCTGCGTATAAATGATTTCCCTCAGCATCACACCAAACACCTAATGCAATTACTAACAACAACTCCTTTGAAGGTAAACTAAGTTGAGAAACCATCCAACCACATGACACAAGTGGTCCTGTAATATTGGCAATGCATTCTAAAATTTGATTAAAAAGAATTTATATTTACACATAATAAATACTAGTACACCTCGTTACATAACATCTAGCCAAAACAAGCTCAAAAGGAGGGGCAAGGGAAGGGGGATTTGAATATAATAAGAAAGGGGAAAAAATAAAAATAAAAATAAAAAATAAAAAGGCCTACGAGAATACCTCTTCGCCTTTGTCTATATAGGCAGTCTGTAATCGTAGGCATAACTGACTCTCGGTCTTGCTCTGCTCTTTGGTTGCTAGACATGGGTCAAAGAGGCCACTGGCATTTTATCAGAAGAAACTACCACGTGAAAGAATGCAGTCCCCCCCACCCGAAACACAGTGAATGCAAGCATTCATCTATCATTTTATACGCCAACATACCTAACAGTATCTTCAGGTGTCTTTGAATATTGCTGCAGAACTCAATTAGGTGCCAACTTGCTTTCAGTCTTGGATGCTAGAACTCATCTTACATCATTTGTGAACATTATTACATATACAGCTGATGCGGCATCTTAGTGAGATTCAAACAAATGCTGGTTTTAGAAAATGGGTATTTAAAAAAAATTGAATTAGGGGGAAAAAGAATTTGGGAAACAATAAATGGAGTCAAATGACTTTAACTCCGCTAGGGCGTTTTCCTTCCATTGCATCCTTCTTATTACGGCAACCAGCACAAAGAAATGGGCCTTGCCAGGGCTTTGAGCTGGTGGAGAAGATGGAACCAGCATGGACTGAGATGCCCTCACTCGGGGCAAGATCAACTTGGCAAACAGCACAAACAAAAAGACCAGATGTTGACTGCCCAGTGAATTCATCATTCCCCAACCTATGCAGCATGAAGAAAGAGATTGGAATCTTTATTTTGCAACTCATAACACAAAACATTAAAGTTTCAAAAAAATAAATAAAATAAATGTAGAGAAACTGAGAATGGATGACACCATCAACTCCAGACTCTACATCATTATAATTAAATGGTGTTGCATGTGGACACACATGAAATAGCAAAATATATTCAGGAGACGCGAGTGAAGGGTAAACAGGCAGACAAAATGCAAATTAAGAAGGTTAGAAAAAGAGCATCTATATATTTCACACAAAATTCTTACAAGTTAAGAGAAGTGTCAGGATAAGAGGTTATGCACAAAAATGCAAATTGTGCACCATTCAACCAGAACGTCAACAACCTAACACTGGGCTGATAGGATGCAAGTTGGCGAATGGGCAAAACACTGGCCTTACTCAAATCAATTTGCGTACTCCAATTACCTGAGAGGATGCAAGTTGGAAAATTGGCAAAGACTGGCCTTAAATTAATTTTTGGGCCCCAATTAAGAAAATTGAGCAACCCAAACTACACATTAAACTAGGGACAATGTGATGCTCAACATTCTCGACAAAAATGCAAACCAACAGGACATCAATGCCTTTAAATTGGATTTACTGTGACGATGTACACAAGAAATGGGCTCAGATTGACTTGTGGAAAAGTGATTGGTTGACTTTCAGGAAAATTAAAGAAGCTCCCTCTCTCCCTAAAAAGAAAAGAAAATTAAAATTTTAAAAAAAAGTTAAAAATCACAGACCATGCTCAGTTGTATTTGATTAATTTAGGATTGGAGCAGGTTTGAAGTAATTAAAACATGAAAACAAAGGGTTGTATCTGAAGAATGGTTTCTGAATAGGTGGGTGAAGTCCTAAAGGTTGAGGAAGTCAACCCAATCAGGAAGCAAAAGCTTTCCTGACAGAGCAGTAAAGTCATCTGACAAATTGTGGTAAATCTGAGCTCCTTTCTCACCAAAAACCAGAAAAATAAGTGGGGTAGCAAAATTGGCAAGAAGCACTCAAACGGAGGTTTAAAAATGCTTTACTCTCATGCCTGGCAGTTGCAAACTCAACAAGCAACTTACATGTGCGAAACAGCAAGATGCACTCTCATTGATCATGAGCAACAATTGCCAACCAATTTTCTAGCCTTGATGGTACAGGGATTCAAGAACTGTGGGTCAAAAACAAAGAACTGAACAAACTCAAATTTTCTTTTTTTCTAAGAAGGTACAATGACATTTTACCTGTTCCTCACAAATTCAAGAAAACTAAATGACTGGAATGTGAGTACATCATCATTACACCATACATTATCTGGAAGGCAAAAATAAAAACATATAGAAGGGAACATCAAACCCCAATTCACATTTTGACATACCATCCTACAAAAATTAAAGGCAGATTCACATGATGCAAGAAAAAAACAGCTTAACATGCTAAGTTATTCTGCCATGTGATTTACAAATTACCAGCAAGTCAGTGGGCTAAAGAAGAAGCCTAATGGGTGCCTTTGTTTCATGGCCCAAGAAACTCTTAGCTCATGTTCAGTGCAGCAAAAAGTAAAGGCTAGGCTTGGATAAGCGAGAGCTTCTTAGCTCGTGCACATAGTATAAAGTTAGCCAGTTACTCCACTGACCAGCTCAGGCCAAGGCAGACCAAAGACAAAAAAAATAAAAATAAAAATAAAAAAGAAAATTCTGGTCCTGCCCTTATCCTATCCCTAATAGATGACAGGCCAAACACACTAAAGAGCAATTATCATAACCAATCCACTCCTAAATTTTTCAATCCAGTCCAGTTCTACGAAATCTTGTCCTGTGAAACATGCAGCCTAGTCCCAGGGTACCATGTGTATACTATTGTGTAAAATTCAGAAACTCCTACTTCAAAGAGGTGGCCGCAAATATATTTCAATCCTTTTTCCCCCCAAGGAACAAACCCTTAATCACAGTTACCAGAAAACACTAACACCCTGGCAAACCAGAATTGGTAAGAACATTCCAAAACATGGTACATTTTCATTCCAGAATGCTAAATCTAATGAACCAAAGTTTTAGTTCAATTTTTTCCCCATAACATATTTTTTATTAAAGCGAGGAACCATCACATTGTAATTCTATTCAGTCATTACAAATCTATCACAAAAGAAAAAAATTCTTCCAAATTTTGGAACATCTCAACATCCTCTCCAAAATATACAACTGCCATCACACATTTTTCACCAATATATGCATAGAAGTATACCCCTAACACTCCGCATTTCACAGCAAGTTCCGTTCCCCAATCCTGCTCCATGAATGGAAAGGTTCCACATTCTAGGTAACACTATCCTTGATATTTCAACTACTTATTAAGGAAAAAAAGGTAATGATATTCTTTTAAAAATAATAATAATAATTTCTATTGGAGCTCTCACTCACGATTGTGCAACAATGGTTTTATTCAATTATGTACAATCTTTCTGTACATCCACAAATGCATATAATGCGCTCAACAACAACAAGAAGCCCTAAGTCCCACTAAGTGGGTCGGCTACATGAATCATTTTCTGTCAATTCACCTGATTGAGAGCATTTTCCTCTACTAGATTAAGTGCTATTAAGTTGTTCCTCACTACCTCATTCCACATTATTTTAGGTCTACCCCTACCCCTTTTCATGTCAAAAACAACTAACTCACTCCTCATCACAGGTGCACTACTAGGAACCATCTAAACCACCCTTCCCTTATCTTATCCTCAACCGGTGCTATGCATAGATTATTGTGTATACGCTCATTCTCTAATTTATCTTTTAATGTTACGCCACTCATCCACCTTAACATTTGCGTTTGGCAACTTTTACTTTTTGTACATGTTTCTTAGTTGCCACTAGGAACCATCTAAACCACCCTTCCCTTATCTTATCCGCAACCGGTGCTATGCATAGATTATTGTGTATACGCTCATTCTTTAATTTATCTTTTAATGTTACGCCACTCATCCACCTTAACATTTGCGTTTGGCAAACTTTTTGTACATGTTTCTTAGTTGCCCAACATTTTGAACCATAGAGCATAGCTGGCCTTACACCCATCTTATAGAATTTTCCTTTTAATTTTAAAGGTTTTTACAATCACGCAACTCACTTGACACACTCCTTCATTTTACCCTACCGGCTTTAATTCTATGTATTACATCCTCTTCAATTTCCCCTTCCGCTTGTATAATAGATCCAAGATAATGAAATCTGTAAGTGTCATTAATTTCTTGATTATCAAGTCTAATCTACTCTCCACTACTCCTCCTTATATTATTTGAAATTACATGTCATATATCTGTCTTATTCCTACTTATCCTAAAACCTTTAGACTCTAAAGCGATTTTCCAAGGTTCTAACTTAGATTCCACTCCACTAATACTTTCATCAATCAAGACAATATCACCTACAAACAACACATACCAATGGATCTCGTTTTGGATATTCTTAGTGAGTTCATCAATCACTAAAGTAAAAAGATAATAACTCAAAGTAGAACCTTGATGTACACCAATTTTGATTTGAAAATCTATAGTCCCCTCCTACAGTCCAAACACTAGTCATTATTCTATCATACATATCCTTAGTGACTTCAGTATATCTACTACATACCCCTTTCTTTTCTAAGATCTACCAAAGAACTTCCCTAGATACTCTATCATATGCCTACTCAAGGTCAATATAATAACCATATGCAAGTCCCGCTTCTTTTTTCTAAACTTTTCCATTAATCTCATTAAAAGATCAATAGCTTCTGTTGTTGATCTCTCAAGCATAAAACCAAATTACAATTTTGAATATCGCCTTTGCTTTTTTATAAAGGTATTAACATGTTCTCCATTCATCCGACATTTTCTTGTTCTTAAAATAATGTTGAATAGATTAGTTAACCGTATGCTTCCTTTATTCCCTAAATATTTCCAAGCTTCAATTGGTATGTTATCTGATCCTGTTGGTTTCCTATTTTTCATTTTTTTCCAAAGTAATTTTGCTAATACATCTCTTATTTCTAGACTTTTTCTCATCTGTCACTTCCAAGTTCAACCTTTATACATTTTACATTACCTAAATCTTTACATTTTTTTTTCTCTAACTCTAGCAAGTTTATAAATGTCGCTTTCTCTTTCTTTTGTATCTAGTCTATTATATAAAGTATCATGAGCTCTATGTTTAGCTTCACTAATGGTCTTTTTCGCATTTTTTCTTGCCTCTTTATACTTTTCAAGGTTTTCTATATTTCTACAACTTCACCATATTTTAGACCAGTTTTTTTTTCCTAACAACTTTTTGGACTTCTTGATCACACCATCAACTTTCTTTACTACTCAAACTATCTTTAGACTCACCTGAAATCTCTTTTACTATCTTTATGATAGAGTTAGCCATCTTATTTCAAATAGTATTTGCATCTCACCTTTACTGTGAATCCCTAAAGAAACATATAATGCACTCACATGCACAATGTATGTAAATCCCTAATGAAAGTAAGGATAAATAAAAAAAGGGGGAAGCTTGGTGCACAAAGCTCCCGCGTATGCGGGGTCCGAGGAAGGGGCAGACCACAATGGGTCTATAGTACAAAGTAAGGATAAAAAAAGAGAAAGAATTACTTCAAAGTATTTGGACTTGAGGATGGTTCATAATTCTACAATCCATACCCTTCTGGGGAGCCATCAAATCCATTAATAACTAAAATTGAAGTTCAAAAACCTTGCTACAAATTTGCTATAAAACGTCCATTGAATTCCATGGGTTAATGCCCAAGAGATGAAATTTAATTGAAAGATGGCATCTAAATATATGCCTTCATTTAGAAAGAAAAAGAAAACTAAATATGATTTTCTCTCCAAATTTTTCCTTCACGTATGATGAGAAAAGAACAGCTGGGAGCCTGGAATGTGACTTATTTCTGTTGGTAGATATTAGTAAAAACCAGTAGATCATGACCTTAATTTGTTCTCTCATCCAAACAAACCCCAAAAAGTGGAGGGAAGCCATTTAAGTTGAAAAATAGCCTGATTAACTAGCAACTGGCATCCAAATCCTGGTTAATACTAATTAAAAAGGGGGGGAGGGCAGCTCTGACATTTAAATAAATGATATTGACCTAGAGAAAAGTAATTCCAAGGGGATCAAGCAGTCATAGAATATAAGGGCTTGAAATTAAGCACTTGTCATTTTTGTCCATCGGCAGCCCATTGGGCAGGGCAGGGAGGGTGGTGATGTTTGGAATTCTAACCTGAGACCTTATGCCATAACTGTTGTGTTCCCTTGGGGACATTAAGCTCTTGTTTCTTTTCTGAAAACTGATGAAACCAGGAAGTGGGCACACCTCACAAATGAATTGTCCTTGAACCTCTGAAAATAAAAATATGCATTGCACGGAACTTCTCACTGAAGAGGTGGATTCCCAGGTCAGCAGGCAGCCTGATCTTACATTCTGGTAAAGCTTATGCTAAAGATGTTTTCAGCCAATTCATCCATTCTCTTAAGTCACTTTGGGGGCTTTTGGTTCATGAAATAAAAATTATTCCCATAGAATAACATTCCTGAAAATCTTATTCCTGGAAATGGGATGCCAACCTCATAAAAATATTATTGTTTGATTCACGTTATAATATTTTGCCCAATGTTAGCATTCGGTTCAACATGGAATCCTAGTAGGCACTAAAAAAAGATTATAATTTTTTCGGTGTATGAACAATTTATGAAGAATAATCATATTTTCAACACAAACCCTATTAAAATACCTACCAAATAAAAACATGTCCTGAAAATTTCAACCATCATAGGTACAAAAATAAAAAATAAAAAATAAAAAATCAACACATAACAGTCCAATTAGCCAAACTAATGGATGGGAAATATGTTGATGTTATAATTAAGACAATTTTTTAATACATTTTTTTTATTATAATAATTTTATTATAAATATTAAGTATAATGTCTAATAATACAATTTTATGGGGGGCATTAACGTCCAACCAACCAAAATATTGGGGGGCAGTTTAGTCCAAAAAATGAGGTCCCCATAGGAATGGGTTTCCCATGAAACTTACACATAGAATAGGGTTGGAATAGGCAGCCCATGTTTTGTAGAAATCCTTCATTCTTAGGAATGTTAAGATTCCCCATCAATTGTAAACTAGTCCTTTGTTCTGATCTTACATGGGGTGATTTGATTCATTCTGAACCTTTTAGCATTTTAATGTCTTTTTTAGGAGTAATCTTTATCTTTGGGGTTAAAAATTCTCTTGTCTTTGCAATTATTTCTATTTGAATTCTCATTCTATCACTCAGGATCTTTTTCTTTTTTCTTTTTCTGCCAATAAATACATTGTCTAACCCATTTTGATGCCTAAGCAAACATGGGAACAAGATGCCATGGGCATGACATTCCTAGGAATGATGAAAGATGTTACAAGCCAGATGCCTCCTTAAGGGATAATGATAGAACTGTGAAACATATTAAGTTCCCTCAAGAAGTATTATTGTTCTCAACCATGTACATTTTATGGTTAAAGACTAGAGATTTGTATCAAGGGCAAGTGAGTTTGAACATAGAATATTAGTGCCTGAAAACAAACTAATGCTATTTGGGTGATGGATTTTGAGATGGAAAATAAGATTAACCGTAGCCAGTAGATACAGTGCACAAGAATAAAGTAAACCCATCACGTGCATGTGTGCATGTGAGTTGCTGCAGCTTGAAATACTCTAAAAGGAAAAAGGAATAAAAAATTACAAATTTCCTGGAACCAGGGATGTGAGAACTGACAACAGACAGTTCTCATAACCCAAGCCAACCTGATAAAAGCAAAATGCACTGGCATTCACTGTCACTTCATCAGAGAGATACTCCAAACTAGCATGACTGTGAGACATGCTCTACTTTGTATTTCCTAAACCCTTATACTGCTGGGCATTAGCAACAATTATGCTCTCTCGACTCTGTGAGCGGCATTAATGCATTAACAAATATTTAAGTTTACACTAAAATGCAACGTATCATTATCCAATCAAGAGTGAAAAAGAGACTAAATCATGCGTTCAACTCAATCACTTGAGACAAAATTGTTCCGACAGACAAAAGGTATAATAGGAAAAATAAGTTAGCAAGAGAATCATTCTCAAAACTAAAATTACACATATAGAAATTAGGAAAAGACAGAATTAACCTTTCTGCAAGCATCGCTGATCCTTCCTCAAATAGTTCTTCCACTATGCCTACAGCTGATAGCTTTTTCGATAGTTTATTAGCACGGTCATGGGACCGCTTCCTGAATAATAAAGCTCTCAACTTGTTTTGCTTTTTGGGCGGAGTTGAGGGTTGCACTGGGGCATCAGGTGGAATCATGTCAACAACTATGCAAGTTGTATCATCTTTCAGCCCCCTCGTCCTTAATGCTTCCTGAACACAATTTGTCAGAGGCAATAAGAAAGAAATTCTTGAAGAGTTCAAGAGAACATGAGCATAGATTATATTTATTAGAACATTGGAATGCAATGGTAGTGCCTACTGGACTAGCAAGGAGAAATGCCGAAAACAAGTCACCTTCACAACTTGCCTAGCAGCAAGTTCAGCAGGCAACCCACGGCAAGATTTTGCAGCCATTTCTGAGGATAGTGCATCCCATATGCCATCGGAAGCAATTATCAGCCTCCCACCAGCATTTGATAGCTTTACACAAAATGAAGTATGTTAGGGTACAAGTCGAGCAGCTGTAGAAATGAGTAGAAATAATATAAGAACAATAAATAGAATCAATTGAACAAAGAAACAAATACCTTCACTTGTTTAACATGCGGTATGGGAACTATAAACTCTCCGACATCCATATCTCCAATTGATCTCGAGAGGCACAAACCCCCTGGCCAACAACGGAGGGGACCAATCTGTAAACATTTACAAAACATATTATAGAAATTAAAATACAATCAAAAGGATTTATTTTAGAGTTTTCCAAAGAAAGATTTAGGTGCCTGCTAGGTCATGGACAACAATTTTCATTTTCCAATTCCCATTTTCCAAAGAAATACAACAGGGGTACCTTGCTTTCCAGTTCTCCAACATTTTATATACAAGGCTTGAAAGCCAAAAGAAAGGTAACAAATACTAGAAAGTCAAAAAATAAAGTGGTATTTTTGTAGTTTTATCCAAAACTAAAAAATGGAATATGATAACTGTATTTCACAACTAAATAGGTATTTAAAAATCAGCTGTCAGAAAAATGTTAGAACCACAAAAACCTTACCTCAGCCCCACCAACAATGCTAAGCCGCCCAACTTCACCTCCACTTGCAGTCACACGTTCCCTCCTGCAATTTTAGCGACTGATTTAAATTTGCATGTAGAAAAGGGAACAAATAAACAGAAGGTTTGAAATAGAGACGCACTCCTCCACATTTTCCTCAAGTCTATGATCGACAGTCAAGACAGAAACAGTACCACCTGGTGTGTCTAAAATGCAACGGGAGTCCCCAACAGAAGCAACTGTCACAGTCCATCGATCAACAATTACAAATGTAACTGTTGTTCCAGAAGTCTCTCCTGAAATTAATAAGATAAATATGATTTATATTGATCAATGATAAAATAAATGAGAAAGATAAGATTGCCAAGAAGATGAATAAGACGATATTCCATGCCTCTATTCTGGAATTCCTTGTCAGTCTTCACAAACCCAGCAACTAATGCTCGCGGTAGTGCTTGGAGCCACTCCTCCCGCCCAAGCCCGCGAGGAATAGCACCCAGTACATGATTCAACAAATGTTCTCTCGTAAAAATTGCGGCAGCATTCCCATTGTGCCCATCTAAGATCTGAATATTGGAAAAAGCTAATCCTCATCATATAGGACATAAGGAGATTAAGAATGAAATTCCACTAAAGCATTCAATAGACCAGACCAATTTTAAGAAGGATGTTATATCCCAAATCCACTCAAATCAAATGGAACGTTGGCCTCATAGCTTCCTAAACATTTTATAAATGAGATTTCCCCTTACATGAACATGATCCTTACACTAGCGTATGTAAAACCAATGATTATTTGATTTGAACAAAAATGTTTATATTCATAATACTCCACAGTAAATTAAAGCTGCACAAAGCAAAACAAAAAACAAAAAAAAAACAAAAAAAAAAATCAACAAATAATTGTTTGGATGACATTCAATCCAAATCCATGCTGTAAATGCAGATGTTCAAGATGACTAAACATTGTTAATCAAAATTAACACATGTACTTAAGCTCCCAAATGTGGGTTTTATAGAGATTAAAAAGAATATAAGCGAAAAAAATGAAAAAAAAAATTAGGGAAGGGGGAAGGGATTTCACATACCGCAAATACAGAAAATGTTGATGAAGGATTTCCCGGGATTCTTTGACAATCTGTTTTTACCAAAAAATAATCCTCCCCTTTCTTAGACTGAGCCCCATACCCATATCTGAGACTTGGCTTCTCCATCTTCTCACTCTTCATCTCCCTACTGATGAGAGCAGCAAGAGGCACAAGATTTTTATGCCGCCTCCCTTCTCCTGATGCCATAGCTACCAACCCAGTGCCTTTTCTTCAGGCACAGTTTCTTGATATTATCACGACCTAAAACAAAACTTCCACTTCAGAGATCAAAAATCACCCAAATCATCAAAAGACCCAGGACCCTCCTTTGCACGATAAACCCCAATCCCGATTCAAGCTCCAATTCAAATGCCCTTTTTACTTAAACCCAAAGTTTCAAATTTGGTCTGCATTGACCACTAATAAAACACATACCAATGTCAAGCCAAGATCTATACAGCACATTGTAAAATTTTTGGAAAAAGAGTGACGCAAAACTTTGGTATGCATTTGCTGTTTCCGATAAATAGACTCCTAAGACTGCAAAAACAAAACGAAGATGGAATGCAAGTTACCATAAATGAATCTTCCACGAGAATGTCTGTGCGCGTTCCCAAGAGAACCAATGTAGATCTGATCGACACGCGGAACCCACAATAAGCAACAAACGAGAGGATAAAGAAGATGAAATCAACACGCAAAAGAAACGCGGATTGATGATAAGGTATGAACTGTAAAACACATTAATCAAACCCCAAACTTCAATTTTAATAATATATATATATTCCGAAAGAGAAACAGAAGCTAGAGAGAGATGTAGTGAAAGTTAGAGAGAGAAAGAGAACATAATAAACAAAGCATTGAATTTTAAGAGGAAACAAACCAGGTCAGCTTGAGAACATCCACCACAACCAACACCACCACCACCGAACAGCCCAACAATTCAACGAGAAGATTTTTTTAAAAAACAGATTCTCGGGAAAAAAGAAAACAACAGGAAAATTCGATTGCTTCAAAAGCCAACTTTATACTTTGAAGAAGGAAAGGAAGAGAGAGAGAAAGTGGCTTTTGCCGACTGAAAGCAATCTGCCCACAACCCACATTCTCTAGCTGTTAGAACACAAAAGTCATCCTCAAAACCCAAGTTTTTCCCTTCCTATTTTGGGGAATAGGATTCAATTTTCAGCAGAGAAAAGGAAATCACAGCAAGAGAAATTAAAGCGAGAAAATATAATAACAATAACGAAAGAGCATTAAATGGCTGAGATCAACAACTAAGTTCCCAATTGCGCCGGCTTTACCTTCCAAATCCAGATCTTGAGAAGATTTTTTCCCGAGGAAAAAGAAAACACGCAGAACGGGAGAAGGGAAATTGAGAGAAAATTGGAGAGGGTACGATCCGAAAGCTGCTCGCTAGCTGTAATGGCAAGTTGCAAATGCCAAATGGGCAGGTGGGGACTGCGAGCTAAAATCGACAGTGGAAATCTGCTGGGGTTGAGGTTGGAGTCCTCACTGCACTCGACTGTCCTCACCACACTGTGAAATTAACAAACCTCGCACGTGCACACCAGTCTGCATGTGTTTCCGCAAAGGTAATGATGCGAGCCCGGCCCTTCGCTAATCACGAGGCACAGTTAAACTCCACCGTTATTTGCCCCGCTTCAATAAAACGGCGTCGCATAAGATTCGTGATTCCACGTGGCACTTTATTTTTGGGACAACACAGAAGTTAAATAATTCCTTATACGAAAATCATTTTCTAAAAATGTTGTAATATGTGACTCAATTAAAAAAGCATGTTGAGAAAAAATAAGAAAGTTGGATTTCTAAAAAAAATCATCAACTATTTACATAAGTGAGTCGACGGTTTTAAGTTCAGGAAGAAACTGTCAACGATTTGACATAGACTATCGACGGTTACATTGACGGCCGATTTAGAAAACTGTCAATGATTTTGTTCGGTGCTATTTTTGAATTCTTAATTGGAATCAATAGGTTAGGGATTCAGAGGGAAACCCTCACAGGATTGATATAGGGGTATTTAGCAAACTTTTTAATCTCTCTGTATGTTTAGGGTTAGCATATATACAATGTTGTAACCCTGGTTTTAAAGATAGTGAATTTTAGCCGCCGCTTGCTCTCATGGACGTATGCACATTGTCGAACCACGTTTATTCTTATGTCATTATTTATTTCATTTCCTTATTATCCGTGTGATTGTGTTTTCGTATTGTTCATCGTTAGTTGGTGCATTACACGATCTAGTTTTCCGTTGTGCATTAATTTATACACAAAAATTGGTATTAGAGCTATTGGTTACAATGGGTGGGATTTCTTCTGTGAAGTTTGACATTGTCAAGTTCGACAGATCAAGAAACTTCAGACCATGGCATAAGAGGGTTAAGGATTTGTTAGTGCAGCAAAGTATGGTGAAGGCATTATGTGGAAGGCAGCCGGAAGGCATAAACGACATGAGTTGGAAGGAATTGGAAGCGAAGGATGTAACAACTATCAGACTTTGTCTGATTGATGATGTGATGTATCACATCATGAATGAGGAATCGCTGGCGGCAATTTGGCTGAAACGGGAAAGTCGGCATATGTCCAAGTCGTTGACAACAAGTTGTATCTTAAGCAAAAACTGTATGGGCTTAAGATGTCAAAGGGTTCGGATTTTAACCAACACATCAACGTATTCAATCAGATTATCAGTGATTTGAAGTGAGTTGATGTGATGTTCGAAGGCGAAGACAAGACATTGATGCTGTTGAATTCCCTACATGCATGTCCTACGTATGAGAATTTGGTTACAATTCTGATGTGAGGAAAGGAAACTCTCAAATTGGAGGAGATCACAAGTGTTCTTTTTGGTTTTCATCAGAGTAAGAAAGCCAGCGATGAGAATCTACAAGGCGAAGGGCTTGTGGTGAAAGGTAACCAAAAACATGGAAGAAGCAAGTTCCAAAGAAAATTGAGTAACAATAAATCTCAATCAAGTTCTAGGAAGAGGAATGATATATGTACGGTGTTTTAAGTGCAAGAAAAAATATAAAACCAAATTGTCCAGAGAGGAAGAAGGGGAATGCAGAAAATAAAGAGGGTTCATCAAAATTTGTGAATGTAGTGGAAGAAGGAGACTCAGATAGCGGTGATGGTGATATTCTTTTAGTTTCATCTGGTTTATATTGTCTCACGAATTCTTGGATTTTGAATTCAGTGTGCTCCTATCTGATGACACTAAACAAAGATTGGTTCACCACTTACAGGTTAATAAATTCTAGTTCCGTTCTGATAGGAAATGACGCTTCATGCAAAATTTTTGGAATGGGAAATATCAAAATTAAAATATTCCGTGGTGTTGTGAGAACGTTATGTGATCTTAGGCATATACCGGAGTTAAGGAAGAATTTGATTTCATTGGGTACTTTAGGTTGTACTGGGTTTAGTTACAAGTTTGCAAGTAGGGTAATGAAGGTTGTTGACCTTATAGGGTCATACCTGGTTTTGATAATGACAAATACTTCTGGTATTTAATGTTTTCCAAGTTTGTATGCAAGTTCATATTGGCAAAATCAATTGATGACACATAAAAACTTGAAGAAAACAAAGACCCTGAAGCTTTCTCTTTATTGTACTATATATTATTGCCTTATTCGAGTTCGTAATAGTAACATAGGGCAAAGGTCTGTAATAATCTACATTGTATACATGTAGGAACTTATAAGCTCAAGACCTTAGAGAGACCTTAGGTCGGTCGACCGACGCCGAATTTTTTTAACAGGATAGAAAGACCTTAGGTCCCTAAACAAATGCACAAATAGTCTCCAATATCACTTATAATATCAGGGAAATTAATTGAAGCAAAAATTGAACTTAATTGAAAATCTTGAGAGAGGTCGGGCGACCGAACCCCTGGGGTTCAAAATGCCTCGGGAGCTCGAACCGTGGACAAGTCAACATGTTGACTTGGATTTGGACAGCTGAACATATTTGACCGCATCGTCCACGAGCGACTGAATCCCTAACCTGACACATTTTCACCAACCCGGGTGCCCAAACCTTCGTGTTCAAAATACCCTCAGGTGACAAATTGGCAAGTTCGAGCTACTGAACATATGACCGAGCACCCGAACCTCTGACAGAATGCTACTAACTTTGGTTCAGCCAACCGACCCTAATTTCGAGTACCCAAACCTTTAAAAATTGATTTTTTAGCTGAGTCTATTCGAGCACCTGAATCTCAAATCGGATACCCGAATCTCTCGAGTTAAATTAATTTTTACTGAGGTTAAAATTAAGTAAATTGGGTTAATTTTCTTAATGGATTTTAAAATAAATTAAATAATACCCTTGGTGTCCCCAACGGTCATAATTTTGTCATTCTTTATATATAGGGGCTCATTTGCAAAAATTAGTGGAGATTAGCAAATGGGATTAGCCAAAAACTTTCTCAAATTTTCTAAACCCTATTTGTTCATTCCAACCCCATACACTCAGAATACTTCCATTCCTTTGAGAAATATAGTTTTGTGAGTGTTTTATTGATTATTCCATTTTGCTAAAAACCATCACTTGCTCTTGTTCTTCTGATTTTCATATTGAGGGTTTAGCTTGATTTTTCCCTCGATTTTATTTGATAAATCTTTGTGTGGGAAAAATCTTATAGCTAAGTGGGTCTTTGCATTATCATTGCAAGACTTATTAGAGCTTATAATTTTTTGTGTGCAAAAATATTTTGCAAGCTCAGATTTGAATATCTCATTGTGCATTGTTATTGAGAAAATTATTTTTGGAGATAGTCTAGATTTCTATTAGTTTGAATCTTTGAAACCCTAAACTAAAATTGAGATTTTATCGTTGCTTAGTTTCAAAGATTAGCTTGTATGAACACTCTGTGCATATTTGAGATTATACATCTTCCTGAGTATTGATTGCACACGTAGAGCACCGAGCTTATAGTTCATACATACTTGAGGTGCATTAATTATATTGTGTGTATTGTAGTACATATCTACTTGTAAAGAAGCATATTTTCGTGTACAAAATTTTATATCATTTTTTGTATTCCAGACGTGAGCCTGAAGAGGGAGACTAGCCATGTGGAATAGTCTCGGACTAACTTAGACCCGGTTAGGAAAGTTAAGTGCGCCATCCTAGTAGGGCATGTTGGTTGAGGTTAGCCTCGTTAATTGACCTAGTTGTAACCGGTGTCACTCCACTCGTTGAGTGAGCTTTAGTGAAATCCTCGAGCTTGTGAGCAAAAGGTGAGGACATAGACAATATTGGCCAAACCTCGATAACATATCGTGCGTGTACTTTATATTTTCATAGTTTATTTTATGCACTTTCATTTTCAGCACATGTATGTATTTTTGAATATATGATGTACATGTGTTAATTGAGTTTATGATTGAATAGAAAGACTCTAGGTTTATGTAATACTATTGTTAATTAAATTAAACCAAGGTGAGAAATTTTTAAATACCCAATTCACCCCATCTCTTGGGAATACACCAAAGCTAACAAAGGTGAGTAAAAGTTTCCTAACCGTGATGAAGGGGCAAAAATTACTAGGGAATATCTATACACTGCTACATACCACAGTTGTAGTTAGAGCTGCAACTGTAGAGTTTGAGTCCGATAGTACTGTCTTATGGAATATGTGGTTAGTGCATATAAATGAGTGTGGGATAATGGAGTTTCATAATAGAAATCTTTTGAAGGGCGTCAAAACATCCAAGCTAAATTTCTATAGGTATTGTGTGCTTGGGAAACAAAATAGGGTGTAGTTCAATATAGCCACACACAAGATGGAGGGAATTCTTAATAACATTCATTCAGATGTTTGGGAGCCAGTAAAAGTAGCATCACGAGGAGGACATATGTATTTTGTGAGATTTATTGATGATTACTCATGAAAGGTATGGGTGTACTTCATGTGACACAAGTCAAAGACATTTGCCAAGTTCAAATTGAGGAAAACTGAAGTGAAAAACCAGACCATGAGAAAGATCAAATGCCTCAGATCCGAAAATGTTACTTAGTACACTTGTAGTGATTAAAAAAAAAATGTAATTAATTAATTAAAAATTAAATTAAATTAATTAAATAATTAATTTAAAAAATAATTATTAAATAATATAATATAATATAATAACATATTAATATAATATAATATAAATATTATAATATATATATATATATATATATATATATATATATAAAGTAACATGAAGGATCTAAGATCCTTTAGGCAACAAATTCGTAAGAGATGCAGTGCCTCTCTCTCTCTCTCTCTCTCTCTCTCCTCAAATCCTCTCTTTCTCTCTCTAGATTTCTTCCCTGATTCTCGGCCAAATTGAAAAACGAACACCATATCCAAGTCTCAGTTTCACTCCTGAACACATTAACCGGAGTGGATTCTTCGTTGGGACGTCGTAGGCACCACTTCAAGGTTAACGTAAAGGGAGTAGATTATATCAGGTATTTTAGAAAATTTATCCGATTAAAATAAAGCACGTGAATTTAATTAGATTTATGACATTTAAAATATGTTCGATTTAAATTGAGCATGTGAAATTAATTATATTTATGTTCAGATTTTATTTTAAAAATATATTCGAGTTAAATTAAATTGCAGGGATTTGATTATATCAAATTTTTTGGGAAGTATTTTGGACTGAAATGAAAACTACAGGGATTTGATTTTATCAAATTACCAGGAATAATATATGTGTTTTCTGAATATTCAGGCTTGTGGAAATGAGAATTTTGAATTATTATTGTTATATGTATATTTTTAGGAAACAAATATTTTGAGGCTGAGTAAAACCTTAGAGATGATTACACCATTATTTTTCAGCAGGAAATATAGTTATCCTAGGTAGAATATTATATTATGAATTATCACTCAAATTGTGTGGCAAGAGATTAATACAAAATAATGATATGACAATGTTCTATACAGAACTATAGTATGACAGTGTTTTATGTACACAGAATTATAGAATGATAGTTCGTCACAATCACATGAATGATTGGAAACTGTACATGTACCACTTACGAATACAGTTAAAAACCCTTACCTTACACACAAATTATATAATGTTAGCCTGAGTGGCTACACCATCATTGTTTAATGTGTTTTGATGACACTAACATCTATGTTGTTCCTAGTGTTTTCCTATCTTTGCAGATCATGTTTAGTATAGGTACTCGTACATGAATTATTGGATCGAATGCAAAGATGGACCGAGTAGACGTCAAGAAGAAAAAATCAAATGGACACGTACTCGGAAGAATCCAAGAAGAACCAAACGAAGCTTAATTGTAGAATTATTTGTAATAAGGGTTGTGTGAGGTAGTATGTTTTGTAACTCTTGCGAGTGTGTTTCTTGCATGATTTCTGAACAAGAGTTGAGCTAATGCATACATACTAGGACACATGAGTATATAGGATTGCACTAAAGTCACAAACTCAATATTCATAGTTTTCTAAGTTAAAACAAGAGTTTGTCAAATGAATCCTAAAAATTAAATATGTTTTCAAAAGGACAAGTTTTTAACATTCTAGTTTTAAGAATATTTTAATATTTAGTCTTGATTGTGTTAAAACAAGTTTTATGTCCTAAAGGTTCAAAGAAAGTCAAGTATATTTATAAAAGGACATACTAAGCATATAAGATATCAAAATGGGTTTTCAAACGTGTTTTATTAATCAAGATATCTTATATTCAAAGGAAACTCATTTGGACAAGTTTTAATCTTCATTAGACTTAATAGATTTCATATATTTTTGTCTAAGAATGTTTTAAGTCATTAAAACTTTTTTTGAAAAGGAAAAACAAAACAATCGTCACTACCGTAGTGCGGCCTTGAGTCCTGAACACATTTCGGTATTTTGGGCATAACTTTTTTTAAAAAAGTTCGAAAAGACGATCTTAGTGTCCTTGGAAAGTTCAAACAAAATTCCACAACTTTCATGTTAATGACTTTTTCTAATTCAGGGCACTTGTCAACGAACATAGGGGATTGGTCAACGAGTTGCAGTGTGTGATTAGTCGACACGAGTAGGGGCTCATCGACGAGTCCAACAGGCAGAACCGCTCCAACGGGTGGAAAACGACTAGTTTACCAAGTAAAATAATTTTTCTTCCCCCACCCCCCAACGGCTAATTAACGGCTCCTTTGGCTCTTGGGCTACAAATACAAGTTATTAGACTTGTATTAACATGGTTTTGAGCATTATTGATCATATTTGTGAAAAATATCATTTTATTCAAAATCTAAGCACTTTGCTCTTTACATTTTAGTTATTCTTTACAAGTGCTCAATCCTCTCTTGCTCACTTATCTTGTAAGATTTATTCTTTGAGAGAATAGAATGAGGATTTGGTTGTATTTCAAATTGGCTCATTTAAGGAGCATTAATTTGTATTTCCAATCTATCGTAAGGTTCTTTGTGAACCATTGTTGTAAGGTTCTTTGTGAACTGAAGTGAAGGCTCTTGGTGAGCGCAGTAGGGATTTGTTCCCAAGTGTAGGGATTTGTTCTCAAGTTGTAAGGCTTCTCTGCCGGTGAAGGAGTATCCTTAGATTGTGAAATCTTTGGTTTGGTGCTAAGGCGTGGACGTAGGCTTGGTGTCAAACAACGTAAAAATACCGGTGTTGTTCTTTCTCTCCCTTACACTCTTTATTTTATATCTTGTGAATGATTTATATTTATATTGTCATATAATTTCTTGTATCTTGCCAAGAGTTTTTATTTTGTAGAAAAATACGTATTTTGCGAAAAGAGTCTATTCACCCCCCCTCTAGACTATATATTCCCGGGGCTGGGATGACTAACATATAGCGTAAATCATTCAAATTATAAAATATGAAACATATAATCATAGACCAAAAAAAACATATAACACACAAATTATGCTTAGGACAACCAAAATTCGTAAATAAAGTTACACGACGAAAATGCTCACCGAAACATATTGATGTTTGTTATGAATAGCTGATTGGGGGACGACGGTATGAAACACCTCAATCTTAGTAAGTATTTGTTATGAATAGCTGATTGGGGGATGGCAGTACGGAACGCCTCAATCACAATAAGTGTTTGTTATGAATGACTGATTAATGGACGGCGGAACAAAATGCCTCAATCTCAGCAAATGTTTAATATGTGTGTAGATCATGTAACTTGTAGATTTTATGTATAGGGCTTTTGAGCTGAATTATGAACCGAAAATAAATATGTGCTATGAAATTGTATAGGTCATGCATAGTTTAAAATTGCTATTTCATTTAAGCTAATTAAGGGATGAATCATGTGTATATTTAAACTCATTTTCCATACACTGACACTAATTTATTCCGTCCTATTGAAAAGTGTCTCACCCCATGATTATACAACATTTTTTCAAATGCCATGAAAAGATTAGCAGAAGTCAGAGTAGCGTTGCGGAAGCATGAGTGAGATAAAAGGTTCTATTTAGAATACATTTTAAATACATTATGTTTTGAAGAGTCCCGAAGTTTAGGGATATTAATTGTGCTACTGGAAAATATTAATGTCAAGATGAGGTAGATTACTACTCTGGTAATCATTATGTAGGTCTTCCACTATCTGTATCAATGTTTTTTTTTTTTTTACAAATTGAATTTTTCGGATATTACAGGTGGTAACAGAGAAAGATTGAACAAAATTTTTTTTCCAGATCGCCACATTTGGTATCAGAGCCTAGGATATAAATTCTGTAGACTCTATGAATGATTATTGCCAGAGTATAGGTATGAAGTATGATGAGGATAGGAATGGGTAGGCTGGGTGTTATAGGAGTGATCGGATATAGGATGCATAGTGGAATAAAATACACCGAGCAAATTAAAATTTTAGAATTTTGTCTCGCAGCCGAAAGCATAAATTTATCGAGAGTTTTCGATGATAACTCTAGAACACTCGACGGTTCCAGAAAAGTCACAAAAAACCATTGACGTTTTTCTTTTGGAATGCTACATTATGATCTTGTCTTGTGTAATAGTCACTGCAAGGAATAAGCTACCATTTGCGATACTGGAATATTTGAAATAGAATTTTGTGTTTTTTTGGAATGTGCGCACCTTTGCACATTAGAGTGTACTCTTAATTTGGAAGGAATTGAACTTAAGGCAAAGGTGGTGGGTCGAGTAATTGGAAGATTAGGATTTTGAACTCCATTATCATTCAAGGTGAATGGTGTAGTAGATGCTCTAAGAAAGGCATCTCAATATACAGTGGAAAATTTAAAAAGTTTGAAGGTGGAAAATGTTGGAGACAATAGATTCTTTAACTTTTAGATGACTCATAAAGGAAATAAAGTTTGTATATGTAACTTAAAAGCACAACCAACTTTATTGGAGTGAATTACCAAACGACAAGAGTAGGACGACCCCTAGTTTTGTTTAGAGGTATTGAAGTGTGTACATACTCTGAAGGGTGGACAAAATCTTTCATGGGGGACTTTGTGATTTGGGGAGGTTTTGTGTTCCACGTGATTTGGAAGAGGAAGTCTTGCTGGAAGCAATTTGTTGTAGATACATTATCCATCGTGGCAGTACTAAGATGTATAGATTTTGAGGAAGCCTAATCGCTTATCCATAACAATTAGGAACATAGGCATTATGGTGTTTGGATGTTCTAGATACCTGATACTTTTGGTGTCTTTTGACGGAATGTTTAGCAGCACAAGCATTTGACAATGGACTTGGCCTTTAGCCAAGGCATGATGAGAGAAGTGAACAAGTTGAAAATTGCATTTAAACCTTTGTGGATATTCTAAAAAGGATATTGTTTTTCCAATTGTTTAAATATGATTGAAAATTTATCTCTAATTAATGTATATGCATACTGCATGTCGGCTTACTAGGACAGACATGACATGGTTTAACACTTAAGAAGAAACTAGAAAACGTGTTTGTAGAGGTGATCAGTTACATTGTAAAAATGTCTCGAGAGTACCTTTTGCCAAGTCTTTGAATTTTGAGATAGTATATTGTTGTAGCATTTTTCCAGGGACAGTGTTGAAGCGGTGCCTCCCAAAACTCTTTAGACATTGTGTTCCACTATGTGGCATCCAAAATAAGGTCATTTTGTATTTTGGAACTATTAGACATGTTCATGCTTGTGTTTAAGCTTGTCCTTTATATGATTGTAGGATTCCAAAAATATTGATTGAAAAGTGTAAGCCTTATGCATTAATTTGGCACTGAAAAGGAATTGGGTGATTAGAATTCTAGGAAATGCTTAGAAGCTCATATAATTTTTGTTCAAATGAATTACAAAACTATGGTGAGAATTTTGAAGCGCCTTTTATACATTTTATCTGACAGGAAAAAGATTACACATCCCAGTCTAAGATATCCCAGCAGGTATGGTGCTTGATAAGTATAAAGTCATCATTGTAAGTTCTCAATTTAAAGGTGAGGGTAACCATTGGTGGGAATCTATGCAACAGGCAAGAGATGTTGAGGGTTGAGGCTATGAGTTAGGGCAAACTTTAAAATAGTTTTCAATGGGAAATATTTTCGAAAAAAACACTCCAAGAAGCCAAATTACAAGAATTTATGTAGTTGAGTCAAAGGAATTTGTTTGGTAGCTAATAATATAAAAGCAAATTTGTTGAATTATCACGGTTTTGCCAAGAACTAGTCAACACTGAGGAATTGAAGGTATGATTCTTTTACATGACACTTGGGCGAGAGTTTTATTTGATTTTGGTTCTACCCACTCTTACATTGTTGCATCCTTTGCTAATATGTTGTGTTTAAAATTTGAACATTTAGAGTATTGTCTTGTGAGTTGCTTCACCTATGGGGAAGACTATAAATGTGGACAGAATATGTAGACATGCATTTTAAATATTGGTGGAAATGACTCCCCAGTTGACTTATTAACATGGATATTGTGAATTAAGATGTAATCTTAGAAATGGAATGGTTATCTATTTATCATATACTTAGTTGATTATTTTAAAAAGAAAGTAGTACTCGGAGATCCAAATGGAGTGACGGTACCCTTCCAACTAACAAGCTCTCATGTTTGATATCTTGAGTGTTTGTGAAAGAATGGAATTTGGGCACATGTCTGGGGTTTGTAACAACAATGAAAGAAAACACACAAGTTAATGAAACCAAACTTCTTTACCTGTGGAAGATGAATTTTTAGATATTTTTTCAGATGATTTACTAGGGCTACCTCCAAAAGAAGATTGAATTTAATATTGATCTAGTGTTAGGAACGGAGCCTATATCGATTGCTTTATATAGAATGGCATTAGTTGAACTAAGGCAACCTAGAATAAAACTAGGACATCTCCTCAACAAGGATCTTGTGTATCACCATGGGTTGCACTTGTGTTATTTGCTAAGAAACATAGTGGGTCTTTGAGGCTATGCATTGATTATTAGAAGTTGAATAGGGTTACATTAATAATTGGTATTGACTTCCAAGAATTGGTGGACTATTTGATTAATTAGTAGAATCCTAAAATTTCAAACAATTGGCTTAAAATCAAATTAGCACCAATTGAGATTTGGGAATTAAACATCCCAAAGACGGAATTTAGTACACAGTATGATCATTATAAGTTTCTTGTGTTACCCTTTGAGGTTACCAATGCACCTTACATTTTTATGGATATGATGAATCAAGTTATTTAATCATAATGGGATCAATTTATTATAAGTTTTTATTGATGATTTTGATATATTTAAAGATTCAAGAAGAGCAAGAACAACATTGGTGATTAACTTTGTAAACATTATGGGAGCATCAGTTATATGCTAAACAGGAAATGTGAGTTCTGGACAATTAGTGCGAAATTTTTGGGTCATGTCAATCAAAAAAAGGTTATCTATTGATTTTTCTAAGGTTGATGTTGTATTGAGTTGGGAAACCCCTAAAAATGTGGCTTAAATTCATAACTTCCTGGGTTTGGCAGGGTATTATCACTGGTTTGTGTAAAAAAAAATTTTTTAGAATATTTGTGCCACTGGTTGAGTTGACAAGGAAAGGAAAGAAATTTGTGTGGAGTTAAGAATGTGAATGAGAGTTTCAATAATTAAAATATCAGTTAACAATAGTTCCAATAGTAACTCTTCCAAAAAAAAATAAGGATCATTATGTTGTATTTATAGATGCTTCTGTGAATGGATTGGAATGTGTATTGATACAAAAGGAAAATGGGGTTGCTTATAGATCATGACACTTAAAGCCTCACGAGTGAAATTATCTGATCCATGACTTGGAATTAGTTGCTATTATGTTTGCATTAACATTATAGCGTTTTTACTTATATGGAAACAAATTGAGCTGTATTCAGACGATAAAAGTCTTAAATACCTCTTAATTCATAAGAAATTTTATTTTGGAGTTAGAGAATGATAAGGGGGTGGTTATTAGGGATCCTTACCGTATTGCAATTTGGTTACTGAACTTTGTAGGTACCATTTTTTTTTTTAACAAAAGAAAGATCCAAAATATATTATATGTTGAGAGAGAAAGATTATGTCGGTGTTAGATCTTTCGGAAATTGGAAATGAGATAAATTTGTTATAATTGCATAATTAAATCGGTTGGAATCTATTTTATGATATTACAGTGAAATTGTGATTTTATACTTAGTTATGATTGTATTCAGAGATATGGTTATATATTGAGCATGGATTTTATACTGGATACTTGAGATAATGTGAATAATGCAGATATTGTGAAAATTATGATGATATACTAGTTTTCTAGAAGTGTTAAAAAGGGGCTGCAATATAATGTTGGCAAGAAATGAGGAGGTCGTTATATTGTTTTATATGTAAACATGACCCAAGAAATGAGGAAATCGTTTTACTGTTTATATGTAAATTTATGTAAATGGGATTGTTTGTTGAGTTAGAGTTATGTTTAGCAAATTTCGAGGATGAAATTTGTATAAGGAGGGGAGAATGTAGTGATTCAAAAAAAATTTATTTAATTAATTAAAAATTTAAAATTTAAAATTAAATTAATTAAATAATTAATTTTAACAAAATAATTATTAATTAAATAATATACTATAATAATATATTAATATAATATAATATTATAATATATATATAAAGTAACCTAAAGGATATGAGATCCTTCAGGAAACAAATTCGAGAGAGATGCAGCGCCCCCCCTCACCATCTCTCTCCTCAAACCCTATCTTTCTCTCTCTAGATTTCTTCCCCAATTCTCGGCCAAATTGAAAAACAAGCACCATATCCGGGTCCCAGCTTTGCTCTTGAACACGTTAACTGGAGTGGATTTGTCGTTGGGACATCGTAGGCACCACTCCAGAGTTAAGGTAAGGGCAGTATATTATGTCAGGTATTTTAGAAAATTTACCTAGTTAAATTAGAGCACATGAATTTAATTAGATTTATGATATTTAAAATATGTCTGATTTAAATTGAGTATGCGAAATTAATTATATTTATGTTCAGATTTTATTTTAAAAATATGTCTGAGTTAAATTAAATTGCAGGAATTTGATTATATCATTTTTTTGGGGAGTATTTAGAAATTAAATGAAAACTGCAAGGATTTGATTTTATCAAATTATTAGGAATAATATGTATTTTCTAAGTATTCAAGCTTGTGGAAATGAGAATTTTGAATTATTATTGTTATATGTATATTTTTGGGAAACACGTATTTTGAGGCTGAGTAAAATCTTAGAGATGATTACACGATTATTTTTCATCAAGAAATATAATTATCACAGGAAGAATATTATATTATGAATTATCACTCAAATTGTGTGGCATGGGATTAATACAAAATAATGATATGGCAGTGTTCTATACAGAACTACAGTATGACAATGTTTTATGCATACATAATTATAGAATGATAGTTTGTTACGATTACGTGAATGATTGGAAACTGTGCATGTATCACTTATGAATACATTTAAAAAACTCTTACCTTACACACAAATTATATAACCTAAATCATTCAAATTATAAAACATGAAACATATAATCATAGACCAAAAAAACATATAAAACATAAATTACGCTTAGGACAACCAAAATTTGCAAATAAAATTACACGACGAAAACGGTCACCGAAACATACCGATGTTTGTTATGAATAGCTGATTGGGGAACAGCGATACGAAATGCCTCAATCACAATAAGTGTTTGCTATGAATGGTTGATTGGGGGACGATGGAACGAAATGCCTCAATCTTAGCAAATGTTTAATATGTGTGCAGATCATGTAACTTGTAGATTTTATGTATAGGGCCAAATTATGAACTGAAAAGAAATATGTGCTATGAAATTGTATAGGTCATGTATATTTTAAAATTTCTATTTCATTTAAGTTAATTAAGGGATGAATCATAAGTATATTTAAACTCATTTTCCACACACTGACACTAATTTATTTCGTCTTACTGAGAAGTGTCTCACCCCATGATTATATAACATTTTTTAGATGCCATGAAAATATTAGCAAAAGTTAGAGTAGCGTAACAGAAGCGTGGGTGGGATAGAAGGTTCTATTTAGAATAGATATTAAATACATTATGTTTTGAAGAGTCCCGAAGTTTAGGGATATTAATTGTGCTACTGGAAAATATTAATGTCAAGATGAGGTAGATTAGTACTCTAGTAATTATTATGGAGGGCTTCCACTGTTTGTATCAGTGATTTTTTTTATAAATTGAATTTTTTGAATATTACAAGTGGTATGAGAGAAAGAATGAATGAAATTTTTTTTTTCGGGTCTTCACAACAGTGATTCGAGGTTTATGGAGTTGTGTGAGCAGCATGACATTAAGAAACACTTCATAGTACGCAGGACATCACAACATAATGATGTGGCAAAAAGAATGAACAAAACTATGGCTAAAAGAGTTCGGTGTCTCAAGCTGAATGTAGGGCTTACAAAGAACTTCTAGGCAGAGGCAATGAATATGGCGTTAACAGATCACCAAGGGCAGTATTAGATGGGGAAGTGGTAGAGGATGTGTGGACATACAACGCGATAGACTACTCTGGTTTGAGAGTGTTTGAATGTCTAGCCTATGTGCACGTTTCTAGTGAGGAGAAATTGAAGTTTGATGCAAAGTCTAGACAGTGCATCTTTCTGAGGTATCCAAAAGGGGCGAAAGGGTTCAAGTTATGGGATCCGAAGGTAAACAAGGTAGTGATCAGTAAAGATGTGATTTTTGATGAGAAAGTCATGTTGTAGCGTACTCGGGAATTGAAGAAGAAGATAAACGGGTGCCAGAAAATTGTAGTAGCAATGAGCATATGGTGTAGGTGGAGTTAAAGACTTATAGGAGAGATGAAAATGTTCAGAATGCAGGGAGTTCTAATTCAAAAGACCAGCAGCATCACAATATAGCTATAAATAGGCCCATATATACTATTAGGCCACCCCCAGGTATGGATTTGATGATCTGGTTTATTATGCACTCATTATTAGTAGTATGGATCCTACTACTTTTCAAGAGGCAGTGCACGGCAAAGAGAAAAGTTGATGGATGGGTGTTATGGTGGAGGAGATGGAATCCCTGCATAAGAACCAGACATTTGGTGAAGCTTCCAAAAGGGAAGAGAGCGATAGGATGCAAATGGGTTGTTAGCCTAAAAAGGCTTAAAAATCTTATTTTGATGATAACAAATCAAGAGAACTTAACGTATTTGGTTAAGTAAAGTTTCAAGATCAAATGTGTTGATAAAAAATCAAGATAAAGTGACTCAAGTGATCAATATTAAGTACTTGACAAGTCTGTTAAAAGCTCGAACTTAATGCTACAAGATCTTATGAAGTTAAAGACTATTGAAGCTTAAAGTCAAGTCAAACATGAAGGAAGTCAAAGCAAATACGTGAAGACACTAAGAGCAAAGCAAATGCATGAAGAATTAGCGCTTAGAAAGTTATAGTCTTTTAAGAAATCTCATGTAAGTACTTCAAACGATTTCAATATGGATGCATGAAACTCTTAGGTTAATTACTTGGACCTAGATACCTTCTAAAATACTTGAAAAATATTTTTATAAGGTCAAAATTTATTTCAAAATGGTTCAAATTATTTTTGGAATGAAAAGCACCAAAATAGGATTCTCCAAATTCTCCTTCTTCTTCTTTTTTTTTTTAATATCTACATTGATGTGCAATTTTCTCTATCAATAGCTTCCTATATTCAAAAATGTTCAACATGAAAGTTGTATGATTTTTTCTTCTCTTTCTTTTTATATCAAGATCATCTTATTTGAATTTTTATAGTGAAAATTATACCCAAAATACTGAAGGGTGGTTGAAGGTGATAGCAGGACAAGCGACTGACATTTTATGAGGCTTGTAAGAAAGCAGACAGAACCAAGTCAGGCGACTAACCTTTTAGGCTCAGGGGACTGATACTACAGTGCATTTCAAAAATACGCTGAAATTCAAAAGGCACAGACGACTGACCTTCAGGATCAGAAGACTGACCTTCATGATTTTAAATTTATAACAGCGAGGGAAACTTTCCAAATTTGATTGTTTGGTCCCCAAACTTTGTGAAAAATTGGGAAACACTCCAAGCAACTTGGACAACATGAAAAATTACTTTTTAACTCTATAAATACATGTTGATTTCAAGAATTAAACAATTACTAGCAAGCACATAATACAAATTCCAGAATACTACTGTTGAAGTTTTCTGAAAGCTATTGCTTTACTATTGTTGACAAAGCCAAGGTTTTTCTGATCTATTTCCATTGAAAATTTCAATTCTAAACCAAAAAATCCGATAATTGTCATCTGAGCTTCATCTTTCTATATTTGATTTTGATTGAAATACATTGTGATATTCAATTGTACTAATCTGCTCTTATTAAGAGTGTTACTTGTACACATTGTTTCTTTTGTTTTTTGACGATTTAGGATTGTTGAATCGTTGGACTAGCAAGAAGGGATATTCTTGTTAGAGGGAGATTTGTTTTGAAGGTTTAGGGGATTGAATCGTTGCCTAATGGAAGGGGATTCTCGTTAGAGAGGCAAACTCCACCTTTGAGGGAGAGATGTTGTAACTTTGGCCTAACAAAGAAAGTTGGAATCCTCACAGTGATTGCTTGGGGCAAGGATGTAGGCCTTGGGCCGAACCTTGTAAAAATCCGATTATAAGCTCTTCTCCTTACTCTTTTTGAAATTTTGCAAAGATATTAATTGCATGTATGATCTTTATATCTTGCTAAACCTTGGGGATTGTGGAATCTTGATTTTGAAGCACATCTAAACTTAGCATAAAATAACTTGCTTGGTTGGTTTGATAAATTCATCAAAGCTCTGATTTTTTGAATATTGAATCATCAGAAGCCTCAATTTGAATTGTTTTCGAAAATCAAATCTTCGAGAATTATATTTCATTGATTGTAGTAAAGGAATAAATCCTGGGTTAAGTTTAAAATCTGATATTGGTTTCTAAACCATCTTAAATTGATTCTTAAATTTGATCAGTTGCGCCTTCACATCAAAGGTTTGAACTTGAAATTGAATATTGAATATTGAATATTGAATATTGAATTGAATCAAGGAGCTTATTGGATTAAAATTTCTTAAGTGCTAAATATTAAAAATGAGATTCATTATCTTGTTAAAGGAAAGTTGTAAGCTTGATTTATTCGATGATTTGAAAATCACCTTGATATTAGCTTTATTCATTGATTCTGATTTTGAATATTAAGAAAATTCAAGAATTTAATCAAGTTGGTCTTTAACATAAAAGATTGAACTTGGTATGATTGTTGATTAAAGTTCAAAGGATTGTTGATCATTATCTTTGTGTTTGTGTAATTGCTGAAAAGAAGATTTGCTGGGGTTAACGCTTAACTAAAGGAACTTATAAAACAAAGAGTTTGCAAAGAAATTTTTAAATCTCAATTCACCTCCTCCCACTCTTGGGAGTACACCTTACTTTTCATGGGTATATAGGAAGAATGAAGCAATATCAAAAAAAAAAAGGAGAAAAATTCAAGGCTCGTTTGGTAGCAAAGGGTTACTCACAGAGGAAAGAGGTTGATTATGATGAGATATTCTCCTCTGTGGTCAGACACACTTCCATCAATGCATTCTTGGGATTGGTGACGCATTTTGATATGCATTTGGAGTAGATAGATGTAAAGACAATGTTTCTTCATGATGATTTGAAGGAGCTTATTTACATGGTACAACTAGAAGGGTTTAGTTAGTCTAGGCAGGATCACTTGGTCTGTAAATTAAGAAAATCACTTTACGGGCTGAAGCAGTCTCTGAGGCAGTGGTACAAGTGGTTTGACTCCTACATGATCCGGATTGGCTACAGGAGATGTGAGCATGACTATTGTGTTTATGTGAAGATCTTTGATGATGTTTCACTTATTTTTTTGTTGCTTTACGTGGATGACATGTTGATTGCTGTGAAGAGTATGGCGGAGGTCAATAATTTGAAAACCTTGTTGAGCAAAGAATTTGACATGAAAGATTTGGGTGCGATCGAGAAGATTCTTGGGATGGAGATTCGTAGGGACAAATCTTTCAAGATATTGTGGTTATCTTAATGTAGCTATGTTGAGAGGGTGTTGGAGAGGTTAAGCATGGATAATGCAAAACCAATGAGTACACCATTGGAGAATCATTTTATATTGTCTACCACCCAGTGCCCAAAGACATATGATGACGTTCATGACATGTCAAAGGTCTCATATGCCAGTGCAGTGAGATGCTTGATGTATGCTATGGTTTGTACAAGGTCGGATCTGGGACAAGTTGTCATTGTGGTGAGTAAGTTTCTTTCAAACCTGGGTCAACAACATTGGGATGCAGTCAAGTAGATTTTCAGATACTTCAAGGGTACTATAGACTATGACATCATATTTGGTAGACAACAAGGTGATCATTTAGTTGTGGGATTTGTGGATACGGACTATGCAGAAGACTTGGATGAAAGGAGGTCTACTATAGGGCATGTATTCACCCTTATGGGAGGGCCCATTTGTTGGAGGTCCATGGTTCAGTCTCTAGTTGAACTATCTACAATTGAATCAGAGTACATAACAGTGGTTGAGGCAGTCAAGGAAGCATTATGGCTTATAGGATTGGTCAAGGAGCTGGGTATTCAGTAAGGTGGAGCTCAACTGCATTTTGAAAGTTAGAGTGCCATTTATTTGGCAAAGAACTAAGTGTCTCATGCGAGGACCAAGCACATAGATGTGAGGTTTCACAATATGAGGGAATTGGTCTCTTCTAGTGAACTACTGTTTAAGAAAGTTCACACTTCTGAGAATGTAGGAGATATGTTGACAAAGCCTGTTAACACAGACAAGTTCAAACATTGCTTGGACTTGATTAATGTCTCCAGATGCTGGAAGGGAGGCGTCCCAACTTATTGTCTCAGGTGGAGTTGCGGGTTATGTTTTCGTTTTCTCTTAAGGGGTAAATATTTGTCAAGATGGAGATTGTTGTAGCATGTGACTCATATTGAGTGGAACACATGTATAGAGAAAACATATTGAAGAAAACAAGGAAGCTAGACGGCAGGAGAAAATCGTTGACTGTTTGCATAAGTGAGTCGATGGTTTCAGGCTCAAGAAGAAACCATTGATGGTTTTGCATAGACCATTGACAGTTACATCGACGGTTTAGTCTCAATAAGAAACCATCGACAATTTTCTGAAACCATTGACGATTTTCGCGTTGTTTTTTGAATTTTGAATTGGGAAGATCGATCAATAGGTTAAGGATTCAGAGACAAATCCTCCAAGGATTGTTATAGGGGTATTTGGGAAACTTTTTAATCCCTCTATATGTGTAGGGTTTGCATATATACAATGTTATAACCCTTATTTTAAAGATAGTGAATTTCAGCCGCCACTTGCTCTCATGGAAGTAGGCACATTGCCGAACTATGTTAATTCTTATGTAAATGTTTATTTGCTGCATCGTTAATTGTTGCATCACACGATTTGGTTTTCCGCTGCGGATTAATTTGGACAAAAAAAAAAACAAAATCCAATATATATAACACATAAATATCATATCTCAAATTAATAAGTTTTTAAACATAAAGTTATCTTTATAAATTTTAAAAACATATAAACATCATAAGATTAATTTACTTTAAAATAACATGAAGACTTTTCATTAAAATCTGTAAACTTAGTTCTATTTTAGGATACCTATACATTTTTATATATCTTATTAAATAAATTGAAGAAAAAATTACTGAATTTGTCATTATTTTTTTATTAATTTTATTTTATATTTCACATTAATTGCATTTAGTTATGATATATACAACTACTAGAACCTACACAAAATTCTTTACTTCTATAACTATAACTATTTTCCTTTTTTTCCTTTTAGTATTAAAATTTTCTATGACATGATGATAAGTATTTTTTTTTTTTGTTGCTTTAAATTATTTTTTGATAGAGAATTTGAAATAATATAATAATTTAGTGAAATTGTAATTAGGTTGCTATTAATATCCACTAATTGGTGTTTTTTGAGTTTTATTATTTTAATTTCATTTTTAGTTGTTATTTGATACAAAGAGAAAATGAACACAAGTACAATTAGGTTTTAATTTATGTTACTTTTAAAAATAGTCTGCTGGTTTTTAGTCGCATAGTTTCTTTTTTCGATTTTTAGCTCTTGCTTTTTACATTTATTTTTATAACTTTTAACAATGATGTAAAATGACTCTTAACTTTGGTGAGTAAAGTGTGTCGATATTATTTCTATGACTTGTGGTATAGTTTATCCTTTTTAATTAGAATATAATGTAAAATTGTTACTTGATATCTCTTTTTTCTTTTGAAGCTAGTTTGATCTAAAATTGTATGATTAAAATTAAAATTATATTTTTGTAAAAAAATTAATTTATTTAAAATAAATAAATATATGTTTTATATTCTAAAGATATAATAAATTATTAAGACAAACTAATGGAGACATTAAGAATTTTAATTCACATTTCGAAACCAAAAAAGAAATGAGTTAGCTATATTTGCACTAATATACTAAACGACACTCTTTGTTTTCCAAAAACTTGAAAAAAAAAAATTATACTTTTGATTTCTTTAAAACTAAAAATTTCATATGGCATTATGTTATTGGAAGAAAGTATAAGCATAAATTTATCCTGTAAATTTTTAATAATTTTAGTTTTAGGATAATGTTTGGTTTCATATTATTTGCTAACTTTTAAATTTTATTCTATTTTTGTTACAACATAGTAAAAATAGATAATGGCATGCATTTTTTTAGTATTATCAGGGTCTGTTTGGTAATATTGTTGATGTTTTTTTATTTTTTATTTCTATTTTTTCACAATAAAGAAACAAACTATAAAAATACGTTTGTTTGATTTGTTAGTTTTTTATTTTATTATCGATTTTAACTATTAGTGAAAAAATTAAAAATTAGATTTTATAATTTTCAATTGTTTTGACAACTTTTCATTAGAAAATTTAATATCCAAAAATAGTTCCTTTTGATTAAATCATTCATTTTATACACTTTTAAATAAAAATTAAAATAAAATGATCATATATATAATTTAAAAAAATATCCATGAATTTCAATAAGTAACAATGAAGTTAATTACAAAATACTTTTACTATTTTTCAATTGTCATGTCGAATAAAATTTTTCTTGTAAAGTGAATTCTAAAAGTATAACAATTAAGTAAAATAATTATAATAATTTTTATTTTTATTATAGTTTTTTAATTTACATTATTTTGTAATTTTATTATTTTACTCATAATTTAAAATACTATCTTATTTAAAGACAAAAACAAGTAATTTTAAATTTAGTTTTAATTTTAATTCTCTTTAAGTAAAGAATTAAAAACTCCAAGTAAAGTGCAAAGCATTCATTATTTTAAATTTTTAGCAATTTTAATTTTAAGATAACACTTATTTCATTTTTGCTAAATGTTTATTACTCTATAACAGTATTACTTATAAGAGCGAGAAAAGATATATTCCTTTCAATGTTTCTCATTTTTAATCACAATACACCGAAAAAATACTAATCCAACAACTTAATATAATTTTTAGCTTTCTAACTATCAAATTATGTCGCGACTTCTCTTCTTTAATGTTGCTTCCTCCCATTAAAAGTATCTGACAAGGGTGTCAGTGATCTAGTCTATAAAACAATGAAAAATGGCGATGATCTGGATCACTTGATTCTCCAAATTTTTACTTATCTTTTTTCCTTTGAGTAGTGGAGACAGAGAGGAACTCCTAAAACTTCTCCCAAAGTCTTAGGTAACCAATTATGAGCAACTTCACTATATTTATCTTATTCTATACTTACTTTTCTTGTTTGTTTCCCAACATTATGTATTTTTTTTAGGTGTTTGACAATTTCTCTTGATTGTTTTTGGGTTCAGGTCCCTTGCTTGAGCCCACTCGTGGATCTTAATAAAATTTCGTATTATCTCTTTAAAAAATATGTAAAATTTTTTTTGCTTTTGAACTATCAAATTATGACTTTTTCTTTTGTTCTTGAAAGTCCGCCTTAGATCTAGGTTATAAAATAGAATGTAGTCCATCTTTCCATGCCTCCTAAGATTCGAACTTGATATTTTGATCATGAAGCTCCAAGCTTTGACTACTTGGGGGGCACTCAATAATGCCTTAAAAATCAACAAATAAATCAAAGTCATAATTATTTAAATATATATATATATATAAATCCATAAGTTAGATTTAGCCCAACTTGTTATTGTGCAGACTAAAGTTAATGTTTGAAAAAAAAATTAGTATTTAATTTATTGGACACTTGGCCCTTGACCCATTAAAGCACCTTTTTTTTCTTTTTCTTTTTTGGTTATTCATTCAACACATTCACTGATTTCCCATTCCCAACTTTCCAAGCTATATAAGGGTAGCTTTTAGATCTGAATCTAACATATATGAGTGTCTTCTGGTTCTGGTCTTTCTTGTGCTTCCCTAAAACTTCTCCTTCCAATTTAATAGGTATGAATCCACACCAACCCACGTAAAACTCTTCAAAGCACATGTATTCCAAAACAAGAAAAGATTTAAATTTCTTTCCTATGTTCTTGATTACATCAAGTGGTGAAGCAAATAGAGTAGGACTAATAAGCTTGAATGCTCTGCAATATAGTTTTAATCATTTGGAGTCTACCTACATAAGCTAAAAGCTTATAAATAGGTTTATTAACTCTGCTAGTAATTTTCTCAACCAACACTTCACAATATTCCAACTTGTTTAGTCTTTCACAATTTGATTAGATGCTTTGGATACATTTAATTGGATGCATAACCCCTTTAGTTGTTGAAGATTAAAATTAAATTTGATGGTGGTAGCAAAATTTGACGGCGGCAGCTCCACCAACCTCAGCCCACTGTTGTTGAATTGCAATGGAGAGTAAGCAACTTACCTTCACCAACTAGCCTACTTGTTTGAATTTAATCCTACCATTCATCCTTTGCTATAAATAGATGTGTGTATGTGTGTGTGTGTATGTGTAATATAATATGTGGTGTAGAGAGGGTGAATAACCAGTGAGAATAGAGAAATTTGTATCTTGAATTCCTCTATAATTTTTTTTTTTTTAGATTGAAATTAATTAAGTGTATTTGTGTGCAATCTTCACTGAGTTTCAATCACAACCAATGATTCAGTGAGTTCCCTCCACCCATCAATGGTATCAGAGCTTCAGGTTTGCCGGAATTCACCAAAACGTCGGAGAGGAAACTGACCACCAACGTCACGCCCTCACATGCCCACACGTGTCTTTTTCACCAAACTGGTGTGATCTGACTCGGATACCCGATTCACGACCCGACCCAGTAACCAGCAACCTGGATTTGGACTATCGAACTCGATCGGACCCTGCTGATTGACCCGTGTCCACTTGTTGACATGCGGCACACTCGGATTCTGCCACGTGGCATAACGGTAATTACTAACGCCATTAAACTCAGTTAAGTCAAACTGTTTTTTTTTTTTAAAAAAAACCAATCCAAAACTTCTTTTAGTCGATTCAGTGATTTTTAAACCGGTTCATTGTAACCCAAAACCAGTTCTTAAGGTTTTTCAACCTTCTGAACACATTGGTGGCATCATATTTGCCAAAATCTATCCCCATCACTCTGTTTTTGGATATATTAAATCTAATGGCTAACGGTACTACACAAGCTGTTATTCCAAAGCTGACATGAAAGAACTATGACAATTTGTCTATTCAAATGAGAGCCCTACTAGGTTCTCAGGATGTCATGGACATCTTTGAAGATGGGTACAGAGAAGCCCCATCAAAAGAAGATGAAGCATCTATGTCTGAGGCTCAAAGAACGATCTTGCAAGCTGATCGAAAGAAGGATTGTAAGGCGAAGTCCATAATCTACCAAGGTCTTGATGAGACTACGTTCGAAATCATCACCTCCACCAAGACATCCTAATAAGTTTAAGAATCTCTCCATCAAATACACAAAGGTGCAGCCAAAGTGAAGAAGATTCATCTTCAAACATTGTGAGGTGATTTTGAATCTTTAAGAATGATATCTACTGAATCTATTGTTGATTATTATACACGAGTTATGGTAGTATCAAATCAATTGAGAAGAAATGGAGAGACTCTAAACGATGAGAGAATTTGTGAAAAAATTTGGCGATCTTTGGATCCAAAATATGATTATATAGCTGCGACCATGAAAGAAACAAAAGATTTGGAAACCATGTCTGTAGAAGAACTTGTGGGCTCACTTCGAGCCCATGAGCAGAAAGTCAACAGAAGGAGTAAGTCCTCCAAACGAAGTTGTCCCTTACTACAAATAGATATGACAAAAGGGGGACGTCACAGTGAGGAAGAGGACGAGGCTGAGGATTTCTTGGAAGAAATTTTGGAAATTTTGAATCCAGAGAAGGCAGCATAGGCGGAAAAGGTCCCACTAGAGAAGGACGCAATCAATAGAACTATGTCCCATGAGGCGGAGGATAAGGAAGAAGATGGAGATACAATAACTTCCCGAACGTAGACAAGAGAAACGTTCAGTGCTACAATTGCCACAAGTATGGACACTACAGTAATGAGTGTAGAGGTAATCCAAAAAATCATGAAGTAAATGAAAATTCTAACTTTACAGAAAAGGAGAAAGTCGAAGGAGAATCGTTGATGCTGATGGTACACAATTCAACCCACTAGGACCAAAATGTTCGGTATCTTGAATCTGGAGCTAGCAATCACATGACTGGTAGAAAAAACCTATTTAATGAACTTGATGAGAAAGTTCAGGGAGAGATATCATTTGGTGATCTCTCTAAAGTCCTAGTTCAAGGAAGGGGAAATGTCCTAATCAAGAGGAAGGATGGAGATCACGCTTTTATCTCCAATGTGTACTATGTGCTAGCCATGAAGACTAATATACTTACTCTTGGACAGCTTATGGAGAAAGACTACCAAATTAGCCTTAAAGATAAGCAGATGGTGATAATAGATGCTCGAAATAAGCTCCTTACTTGAGTACAAATGGTAAAAAATCGAATGTTTTTGCTCCCCATTCAACATGATACGCCAAGGTGTTTGGGCGCTATCATCAAAGACTAGCTATGACATCTCAGGTACGGACATCTAAATTTTGAAAGTTTGAAATAGTTGGGAAGCAAGAAGATGGTTAAAGGCTTACCAAACATCCACCACCCAAATGTGATATGTGAAAGTTGTGTTCTGAGCAAGCAACACTGAAATAACTTTGGAAAGAAAGCCGACTGGAGATCTACCATGTCGCTCCAGCTAATTCACATAGACGTGTGTGGTCCATTGAGGTCATTTTCAAATGGACAGAACTGATACTTCCTTACTTTCATTGACAATTATAGTAGGAAGACTTGGGTCTACTTCCTAAAAAAGAAGTCAGAGGTGCTCGACAAGTTCAAAGAATTCAAAGCTCTTGTGGAGAAATAGAGTGACTATCACATCAAGTCACTCCGATCAAACCAAGGAGGAGAGTACAAGGACGAAGTTTTCCTGAAATTCCTTAGGCAACAAGAGATTCAAAAATAGTTCACACCGACCTACACTCCTCAGTTGAACGATGTAGTTGAGAGGAAGAACCACATGATCCTTAACATGATCAGGAGCATGTTAAAGGATAAGAACATGCCAAAATTTTTTTGGACAGAAGCAGTGTCATGTGTAGTCTATCTACTCAACAGGTGTCCTACAAAGAGTCCTGATACAAAGACGTCATATGAATCCTAGAGTACTCACAAGCTCAGTGTGAGTTATCTTAAAGTGTTTGGCTCCATAGCCTACACCAAGATCCCAGAGGCAAGAAGGACAAAGTTGGAAGATAAAGGAGAGAAATATATCCTTATTGGATACGGTGATAGCACCATGGGTTATCGACTCTACAATCTCATTAATAAGAAAGTTATTCACAACCGAGATGTCATTTTTGAAGAAAATGAATCATGGAAGTGGGACTAGGTTGTATCTTCCAAAGATGCAGAATTGAAGCTTGAAGGAGGAGAACTCACACAAACAAGAGAAGTGGCTATCGAGTTACAAGTTCCTGCGGTGAAGACACCTCCACATGGTTCACCACAGAGGAATGAATCTCCATCATCAATTGAGCATGAAATCTCAGACATGAGGCCTAAAGGAGCTTGTAATCTAGTTGATTTTTATGAAACTATAGAACTAATAGAAGAGTATGTTACACTATATTTTCTATTGTTGACTAGCGACCTGGTTAGCTTTGAGGAGGCTAATGAAGAAGACAAATGGAGAAAAGCGATGGATGAGGAGATTCAATCCATCAAGAAGAACAAGACTTGGGAGTTGACAAATCTCCCGAAGAGCCGCAAAACTATTGGTGTGAAATGGGTCTACAAGACCAAGAAGAATGCTCAAGGAGAAGTTCAAAGATACAAAGTAAGACTTGTCACCAAGGGCTACAGGCAGAAAAAAGGGATTGATTATGGAGAAATATTTGCCCCGGTTGCTAGGCTTGAAACCATAAGATTACTAATTCACTATCAGCATAAAATGGATGGAAGATTTACCAGTTGGACGTGAAATCAACATTTCTGAACGGTTTTCTGGAAGAAGAGATATATATCAATCAACCACATAGATATGTGAAGAAGGGAAAAGAAGATAAAGTGTACAAGCTGAAGAAAGCACTCCATGGTTTGAAGTAGGGCTCTCGTACGTGGAACATGAGGATTGATGACTATTTTCAGAAGAATGGATTTGAGAAGTGTCCCTACAAGCATGCGCTATACATGAAGATGAAGTCAAACAAAAGTATGTTGATTGCTTGCCTATATGTTGATGATCTAATTTTCACTGGCAACAATCCAAAGATGTTTGCCACTTTCAAGAGGAGCATGGTCAAAAAATTCGAAATAATGGATATTGGTAAGATGACTCATTTCCTTGGCATAGAAGTCATACAAAGCGAGAAAGGAATCTTCATCTCCCAAAGCTACTATGCAAAATAAGTACTGAAAAAGTTTAGGATGGACAAATGCAATCTTGTGACAACTCCATTTGAAATAAGATTAGAATTGAGAAAGAATGAGCAAGGAGATGTTGACCCCATATATTTCAAAAGTCTGGTTGGAAGCTTGAGGTACTTGACGTGCACTAAACTAAACATACTCTATGGAGTTGGACTTGTCAGCAAGTACATGGAGACTCCTGACTAGTCCCACCTGAATGCAGTGAAAAGGATACTCCACTATGTCAAGGGTACCATTACTTATGGTATGTTCTATTTATCAAGAGGTAATTACAAACTTATCAGCTATTCAGATAGCGATTGGGGAAGAGATTTTGATGAAAGGAAAAACACAACTCAATTCACATTTTTCATGGGAGATACAACGTTTACATAGTCATTGAAGAAGTAACCCATCATGACGCTGTCATCATGTGAAGCTGAGTTTATTACTGCTAGCTGAGCTGTTTGTCATGGTATGTAGATTAGGAATGTACTAAAATATATGAGATTTCTTCAAAATAACCCCACAGAAGTCAACATCGACAACTGATCAACGATTGCACTTGCGAAAAATTTAGTTTACCATGAAAGAAGCAAATATATTGATACTCGATATCATTTTATCAGGGAGCATGTCAAGAATAAAGAAGTGGAGTTGATATCTTGCAGAACGTATGATCAAATTGTTGATATTTTCACGAAGTCACTCAGGCATGAAATTTTTGCAAGACTAAAGATAATGCTGGGAATGACAAAGTTAAGAGAGTCAAGTTTACGGGGGGATGTTGAAGATAAAAACTAAAGTTGACGGTGGTAGCAAAATTTGACAGCGGTAGCTCTACCAACCCCAACCCACTGTTATTGAACTACAGTGGAGAATAGGTAATCTACCTTCACCAACCAGCCTACTTGTTTGAATTTAATCTTACCTACTATTCATCCTTTGTTATAAATAGATGTGTGTGTGTATGTGTGTAATGTAATATGTGATGTAGAGAAGGTGAATAACTAGTGATAAGAGAGAAATTTGTATCTTGAATTCCTCTGTAATTTTTTTTTTTTAGATTGAAATTAATTGAGTATATTTGTGTGCAATATTCACCGAGTTTCAATGACAACCAGTGATTGAGTGAGTTCCCTCCACCCATCATTAGTCAAGATAATTATATCGTCAGCAAAACACATATTTGTCAAGTTTAACTTCTTGCATTTAGGATGGAAGGATAACAAATTAAGTACACTTGGTAGAACGATTCAAAAGCATAGTGAACACTTCATAACCATAATAATCTCTATACATTCCACTAAAGAGGAAATCCCAGTGAACTAAAGTACAAGGCTTCATCAAAAAGTCCACCTTTAGAGATAAGTTGTCTCGTTTTCTATTCAAATAGTATTTAAAGTGTACATTGACATGACTTACAAAAATTAATATTTTTAAAAAAGTACAAATACAAAATGAGATATTGTCATGACACTATGTAAATGTAAGGACATTAAAAATATCTTAAAAATTATAGAATATGATATGACATGAATATTCTAACTAAAAATTATGAGAAATATTGAATTTTTAATAATTATGTAACATATAGATAAAAAAAAATTAATAAGTAGATTTTTCCATATTTTTTTTTATTTTTATAAAAATCCCCAACATAAGACTTCTTCCTATGAAAATACTAATTAACTTTATTAAAATTTCTAATTGTGATTTGCTATCTAAAATCTTAGTTATTATTATTTCTTGTTTACTTCATGAACAACTAATAAGTTTGAAAATTTTTGAATAAATTTATAATTTATAATTAGGGGGTACTTCTAGTTCTATAGATTCATTTTTAAAATCTATCTTGAAGAAATTATACTATTATTTATTTGAATGATGTTAGAAACTTCACAATAATTTTAGAAGACATAAAAGAAATTTACCTATTTTATTTTGAAATGTATATTTTATTTAATATTTCTTAATTTGGAATTTTTCAAAACTCAAAAGGTTTCTTAGAAGGATGAAATTAAGCAGCTATTCCAGCAGCCATTTATTGGGAAATATAGAAGGAGAGGAACGGAAGAATCTTCAAGGAAAACTATTCCACCATCACGAAAGTGTACGATAAATGTTTATCAAATTATCTATAACTTTAGACTAGATCCAACTCTTTGCTGCCTCATCTGGACTAGGAAGAGTTTTCCTATATTTTATATTATTTGGGACGGTGATTAAGCTCATCCTTTCTCCTTTCTGTTGTTTCTCTTTTTCGTTTGGGGGGATTGAAACTTTTTACTTGTCGCTCCTGTAATAAATTTACCTTTTTTAAAAAATACTATTGCATTTATTTTATTTTATTTTGAATGAAATGGATTTTTTAGGTACAAAAGTCTTAACCTATTCAAAACAAAAATTTTAAATATAAATTTACCCAATGTTATTGAAATTTTTTAGAAATTGTCTTTTCAAAAATAATATTTTTATGGACAAAATATTTATTTTATTTGTACTTTATGTGTGTATGAATGTCTGTATGTATGTAAGTTGCTTATATATATATAGCAAACTAGAGTTTCTTTTTGAAGGTTCAAAATTTAATATACCAAAAGTAATTTTATAAATGTTATATTGTTTTGGTTGAATTACTTTTCTCCTAGGAATGTTTTATACTACTTTTAAAATTTAAGGGATATTTTTTGCACAAAATTATTTTCTTTATTCATATTTTTATAAATATAGTTTTATCTAAAATTTGGTTAAATTTACTTTATATATATATATATATATATATATATATATATATATATATATATATATATATATGTTAAACGTCTTAGCCCAAGAGTATAGAGTCAGAGGGGGGTGAATGTCATTTATGTTGTTTTGGTTGAATTACTTTTCTCCTAGGAATGTTTTATACTATTAAAATTTAAGGGATATTTTTTCCACAAAATTTTTTACTTTATTCATATTTTTATAAATATAGTTTTATATAAAATTTGGTTAAATTTACTTTATATATATATATATATATATATATATGTTAAACGTCCTAACCCGGGAGTATAGAGTTAAAGGGGGGAGGGGGTGAATGGATTCTTTTCACATATAAATACTTCTTCTTTTCCTCTCCTTATAACAAAACCAAAGTTTTGCAAGAAGGTAAGCAATTATATCACAATATATGAAATTTAAATCACGCACAAGACAAATAGTAAAGAGTATAGGGAGAGAAAGTCAACACCGATATTTTTATGTGATTCGGCATCAAGTCTACATCAACGCTTTAACATTAAGTTAAGGATTCCACAATCCACTAAAATACTTTTTCATCGACAGAGCAAGCCTTACAACTTGGGAACAAATACCTACACTCGGGAACAAATCCCTACCGTGCTCACCAAGAACCTTCACAATGGTTCACAAAGAACCTTACAAGAAGAAAATGATTTCAATGAAAATGCTCCTTGATTAAGAAAATATCAAATACAAAGCAAAACTCACACTTAATCTCTCAAGGAATGAATTATACAAGATAAGTGAGCAAAAGAGATGAGCACTTGTGAATATGAACTAAATGCAAAGTGTTAGGTTTTGGATTCAAAGATGTTTTTCACTAAATGCTTGTAATAATAATCAAAACCATTCCTAAACAAGTCTAAGAACTTGTATTTATAGGAAAAAATGGGCTACTAGCCATTGTTGGGTTTTATTAAAAAACTATTTTGAAAACTAGCCGTTTTTCATTCATTGGTATTCTGTCACCGCCCCAAACCGTCGATGGTTTTTCTGGGCTCTCTGAAACTGTTGACAGTTTCCTGCATACGTCAACGATTACCTCAATCAGAAAAAGTCATCAACATAAAAGTTGTGAGATTTTTTCTTAACTTTCCATAGACACTAAGATCGTCCTATTTGGACTTTTCCACCAAAAGTTATACCCCAAATACCGAAAAGTGTCCAGGACTCAAGGTTGCACTATGTTAAACAATGATTACTTGTTTTTTCCTTGTCAAAAGGCCTTTTGATAACTTAAATAACATTCTTGGACAAAAGCATATAAAATATATTAAATCTAATAAAATTTAATACTTGTCCAAATGAGTTTCCCCTTGAATATAAGATATCTTGTTAATAAAAATACATTTGAAAAATTATTTTGATATCTTATATACTTGTATGTCCTTTATTGAAAATATACTCTACTTTCTTTGAACCCTTAGGACATAAGACTCATTTTATAAAATTGGGGCCAAGTTGTATGAATTAGTGTGATCCCCAGAGGGGGGCTGAATTGGGTTTTAAAACTTTTTGACTAATTTAAATATTTGCTGGTTCAGCATAGTTCATATCCCATTCAATATTGAAAGCATGTATGTAAAACAATTAAACTATTAGTGTAAACATACACATGTATCTCATTTAAAATAAATGTGCATGCAAATAATTATAACTTATAAATGAACAAATATATGCATATGAAAATTAAAGTGCGAAAATTAAATGAGATAAGGAGAGAGAGACACATGATATTTGCTAGTGAGGTTCGGCCAAATCAGCTTATGTCCCTGCCTTGGGCATATCTCCTAAGGATTACACTATCCCTGCTCACTTAAACGAGCGAAGCAGAAGCCATTACAACCTCTCCTTATGGGGTGAGGTAAACTCCAACTCAATTACTAGGTTAAGCCCAACTAGTCTCCTAGGAAATAACAATTCAAAGATCACGTGTTTCCTTTGGGTACCCATTCTTCCTTGGGTTCCAATGGGTTGATTTTCTTTGCTACCCATTCCAACTTCTTTTATTTGTCTCTATTTCCTCTATAAGGGCAAAAATATTTTTTTTTTTTAAAAAGCAAAAACTTTATTGATATGCCCTCACTTTTTGTAACACCCCGACCCCGGGGGGCCTGGGATATTAACTTTTTACTACTAATTTACAGCGGAAGCAAATAAACTCAATTTTTATTAAACCAGAGCACTAATATTCCATATTACAATCATTTATTTCAAAAGAAGGAAAATTACACAAACATAAATATCTGAAACCATACTAATATTTCTAATCAATCTTTATTTTTCTAATCCCCCACCCGCATGCTTGCTAAGCCTGATTCCCGACATGTCCTTCAGAGTTATCTGAAATAAAATATGATTGGGATGAGACGACGCTCAGTAAGTAAATAAGATTATTATTAGTGTGTGGCCAAAATGAGTTTTTAAAGAATTTCGTAAAACAATAATGAATACTATAACTTCAAGATTTCTTTTAGAATAAACATAAATTTAAAAATTTCTGCAATAAAACTTTTGTCATCAATTTCAACAGTAATTTTTAAATCATATACTATAACTGCTATTAAACTTTTAACTTTAAAACTGTAAAATATTTAATGATAAACATACATATACTTTTCCTTATACGTTTTCCTTAGATCGTCATATAAGCACCAAAATGATCCTTTTCACGTAAACTTACACTTTTCCTTCAAATTATCAGTAACTTTGTACACTTAATTAAATATGTATAAACATATATTGTAAAAACCACCCTTAGGCCTGTTTGCCGTAAGTCATGTTTACCCCCATGACTGGGTTGTGCGGTCCGAAGACTGGACTTTAGCTGGCTGGCCGACCAAACTAAATCAACGTACGTAAACTTTAAGTGAGATTTTCCTTATTAAGTCCTGGACTTAAACCAGGTGTGCACTCAGGAGAAATCCACTAACATAAATAACCACTCTGTAAACAGTGTGGGTGCACTCTGATCCGTATAAACTTTAAGCTGCGGTACCGAGCATCTGTAACTTTGAACTTTCGTTGCCATAAGGGGTTTGAAAATCATCTTATTATCATTTATGCAATTTAAAATAATATCGTGAAAATCTTATCTTTACTCATATTTACATAAAAAATGTAACGTAGAAATAAACTCATGCCACACAATTTTTGTGTTAAAAATATATATATAATTTTATTTTTGAATAGAAAGAAATGCTGAAAATTTACCCGAGGGGATTGGAACATTTCTTAACCCAAAAATAGATGCAAGTATATTAAAGATAGAACTGGTATAATTAAATATGCGTGAAAATAAACTCATGAAAATTTTGTGGAACTAATTGACATAATTAAAATTTACGTACAAAATAAGCTCGGGTATGAATTTAAAATAAAAAGAAACTAACATAATCAAAATTTACTTACCTTCTTCTTTTACCGTGTGCTACGAACACAATAATTATCTTTAAGAAATGAGATCGGAAAAAGTGGGTGATTGAGAATTTATTCAAAAATTCTCTCTCCACCACAAATTCTTTCACTCACTAATCCTTCTCTTCCTTGGAAAATTGTTGTGAAAAATGAAGGTTGAGAGCTCCCTATTTATAGGAAAATTTTGGGGAAGAATGGAATTTGTAAAAGTGTGGGGAGATGGGTGAAATTATAATTTTAAAAATTAAAGAATGGGCAAAGGATGGGCAAGGTATGGGTTGAGTATGGGATGGGGATGGAGGCCATGTGGGAGTGCTTGCCACCATTCCCATTAAATAAATTCTTAATTAATTACTTACCTAATTAATTAATCAATTAGTTAATTAATTATTTTATTATTTTATTATTTTCTTAATCATTATTATCATTGTTATTACTTTTAAACTATTTTTAGTATTTATTTATTTTATTATTTATTTTGAACAAGAATTTAATTTGAATTTTGAAAACTCATGTGGGCCCCACACGGTCTTGTGGGCCCCACACAACTTCGAGGACCCGAATGGATCCTACGTAACTCGAATAATTCTTATACGATTTTATGCATCCTAATTAGCTTCGAGACTCGTGTAAACCTCCATACGGCTTCGGGACTCATGTGGGCCCCATACAGTCTTGTGGGCCCCGCATAGGATACCTATATTATATTTGGTTTATCATATATTTCTACAAATTATATCAGTTAAAACATTATTTTATGTACTTATTTACGTATATAAACAGTGTCTTGTGGCTCCGGGACTCATGTGGATCCCACATAGTCTTGTGGCCCCACATATGATACCTATATTATTATTATCTTATTATGTATTTTCTACAAATTATGTCTGTCAAAACACTATTTTATGTATATATATACTTATTTACGTGTACAAATAGTGTCTATCCTGTTTATCCTATGAAATTCCATTTGACCAGGCTGACCTCCAGGGGAGCGACTGAGCCGCAATGGTCTCTGAGCACTCGCTAAGACAAGGTCTTTCTTAGGCATCAAACATGGAATCAAGGATCCTACAGAAAAACACTTCTGTATTGATATTAACTTAATGACTATTTTTATTATTTTATTATTATTGTACTTTAATCATATATATATATATATATATATATATTTTTGTGTCATCACAATCTCCCCTCCTTATAAAAATTTCGTCCTCGAAATTTGCTAATTTAAAATGAGTACTGTATAATTGGTTTGCGCTATAAGAAAGAGGTAAATCGATTAATGATTTAATTAAGTCTTAGAATAGATTAAGAGTCAATTTGACGAAGTATTTTATTTTGGGAATTGAAGTGTGAATCATCGGTCTAATAGTGGTTGAAATGGAAAAGAAATTCAGAAGATGTGGAAAAGGATAATTATATATATGTATATATATTATACATGTCCTATAAATAAATAAAAAATATACGAGATCTGGCCTTTAGAGCCTAGATCAACGGCAACATCTATCGCAGTACTAGCGTGGTCACTACTAACCGCTTGGGTTCTTTCTTGGCAGAGTTGACCTCTTATAATGTCGCCGGCTTGGGTCGGAAAAAGGGAGAGGACGCCCATTTGTTCGGCGAAGGAGGAAGAGCTGCTCTCTTCCCGAGTTATTGGTGGCCCATATATGAGTCTCATTGCGAATCGGGTTTGCTTGAAATGGTGAAGTAGGCCAGCATTATCCGAAACCCTTAGTGTGGTGACTGCGATATTGCCATTGTAAGGGATATGGCTCATTGGTGAGATATTAGTTGTAAGTTTCACAGCCGGAATATTCTCGATAGGGAAGAGGGTTGGAAGAATGGCAGGGGCACTACTTGGGTCGGTAGTGGCGGAGGAGGTAATATGGAGAATTGTTGGGGCAGTAGTTGAGATAGTGGCTTCTCCAACTGATCCCCGCCTACGCCTACGGTTCTCAAACCAAAAGCGTATATTTTTCGGCTCGATTGGACCATACTGTCGGAGTTGTGCTGCAAGCAAGATAGTCTGCTCCACTGAAGGGAGTTCCCCTTGACTGTTATGGAAGACCTCCTCTAGAATCTCCAGCTGTGCCTTACCGGGTTTCCATATTTGAATCAACGATCTAGTGCTGCTCTCAGCAATTTCGGGAGTTGGGTGATTTGGCAACATTTTCGAGTAATGAGACAACTAAGAGACAAGTTGGGAAGAGCTAATCACTACAAACCGAAATGTGATTGTTCAAGATGATAGAAAACTGTGATGCTTAGAGTTCGAGGAGGGCGTACCCTTTTTATAAGGGGATGACCGCGTGTTGCGGAAATCGAGAGAGAGCGACGTGTGTCACGGATATCGAGCAACGCATTTTGCACAAATCGAGAGAGAACGATATGTGTCACGAGAATCAAGAGAGGGCGACACGTGTCATGGATATCAATCAACGCATTTTGCACAAATCGAGGGATAACGATGTGTGTCGTGAGAACCGAGAGGGTGTGACGCGTGTCACAGATATCGATTAACGCGTTTTGCACAAATCGAGGGAGAACGACGTGTGTCACAAGAATCGAGAGAGAGCGACGCGTGTCACAGATATTGAGCAACGCATTTTGCACAAATCGAGAGATAGCGACATGTGTCGCGGAAATTGAGCGAGTGACACGTATTGCAAAATTTGCAAACTCTAGGTTCTTTTATGTTTTTTACATCTTTATTAATGCTTTAACTATAATTAATTTCATCCTTAGATCACCACTTGGGTGGGTGGCCTAGTGGTAAGGAACCGGCCGTGCATCCATGTGATCGCGGGTTCGAGTCCCCACTACGCCCAAGTGGTCTCATGCCCTGACTTTGCTTCGGGGGTAAGTGAGCTATAGCCGATGATTTCCACCCATGAGGCCCCCTTTTTTTTTTTTTATAACTACAAGAGTAACCCCTCATTATATAATATATATTCCATTAACATTAGTATTATTATTATTATTATTATTATTAGATCAAATAAATGTTGGGCATGTTTAGGCCGATTGATGATTTGACATTGGTTAGTTATTTGAAGGAAATTAGTAAATTTTTATATTGCTTTCATTAAAATATATATATATATATATTTTTTATATAGAAAATTTTAAGTTGTATTAACTTTATAAAGTTATACAAAATTAAAAATTTCATCAAAATTTTTACTCCTAAATTAAACTTGGATACTTGATGGAAATTGAATATGTAATGGGAAAAAAAAATATATATACATATTTAACTTGCACATGCTAAGGGATTATATATATATTGAATTTAAATATAATAAGTAATATTTAAATGATATTTAATTCCTTATATACTAATACAAAATAAAAATTAAAGATTTTGTCAAAATATATATTCCTAAATTAAGCTTGAATGTTTTGTTGATAACTGAATATGTAATGTAAAAATACATATTCATATCCAACTTATACATGCAAAGAAATTTTGGGTAAATTCAGATTTCATAATAAACCGTTTGTTCATATCTATTTGTATGTGTAGCACTTCTAAATTCAGTAGGGTCTAATAGGTTATTTCTTATAGATTTAGTGAAAATAACAACAGTAAAAATAATTAAATCTCAGATATTATTATTATATTTATATATTAAAAAAAAATTTAAATTATTAATTGCATTTGACAATTAATTATGAATTATCAATATGGGTACGTGTTTCTACAAACATAAATAATATATTTAAATTAATTAACGTGTCTTCAATAATACTACTATTTTTCTCAGAGAATTTATAATTATTACTTATCCTTGGGAGCCTTCACGTAAATCTCATTTCCTCCAATGCTACTATCTTTAGGATCAATTCTTAAATAATAATCAAATGTTATTTTAAAATCATAAATCTATTATTAACGTATAATAATATAACAAACTACAATAAATATTCTAAACTACCCAATCCTACCCAAATCATATTTTATACCTATGCTCTGATAAAATTTATATATTAGATTATACAGAACCTATATCCTATGCTCTGGTAAAATTATTTCTTTAAAGTCTACAGAACCTATAACCTATTGCTCTGATACCAAATGTAACACCCCGACCCCGAGGGGCCTGGGATATTAACTTTTTACTACTAATTTACAGCGGAAGCAAATAAACTCAATTTTTATTAAACCAGAGCACTAATATTCCATATTACAATCATTTATTTCAAAAGAAGGAAAATTACACAAACATAAATATCTGAAACCATACTAATATTTCTAATCAATCTTTATTTTCTAATCCCCCACCCGCATGCTTGCTAAGCCTGATTCCCGACATGTCCTTCAGAGTTATCTGAAATAAAATATGATTGGGATGAGACGACGCTCAGTAAGTAAATAAGATTATTATTAGTGTGTGGCCAAAATGAGTTTTTAAAGAATTTCGTAAAACAATAATGAATACTATAACTTCAAGATTTCTTTTAGAATAAACATAAATTTAAAAATTTCTGCATAAAACTTTTGTCATCAATTTCAACAGTAAATTTTTAAATCATATACTATAACTGCTATTAAACTTTTAACTTTAAAACTGTAAAAATATTTAATGATAAACATACATATACTTTTCCTTATACGTTTTCCTTAGATCGTCATATAAGCACCAAAATGATCCTTTTCACGTAAACTTACACTTTTCCTTCAAATTATCAGTAACTTTGTACACTTAATTAAATATGTATAAACATATATTGTAAAAACCACCCTTAGGCCTGTTTGCCGTAAGTCATGTTTACCCCCATGACTGGGTTGTGCGGTCCGAAGACTGGACTTAGCTGGCTGGCCGACCAAACTAAATCAACGTACGTAAACTTTAAGTGAGATTTTCCTTATTAAGTCCTGGACTTAAACCAGGTGTGCACTCAGGAGAAATCCACTAACATAAATAACCACTCTGTAAACAGTGTGGGTGCACTCTGATCCGTATAAACTTTAAGCTGCGGTACCGAGCATCTGTAACTTTGAACTTTCGTTGCCATAAGGGGTTTGAAAATCATCTTATTATCATTTATGCAATTTAAAATAATATCGTGAAAATCTTATCTTTACTCATATTTACATAAAAAATGTAACGTAGAAATAAACTCATGCCACACAATTTTTGTGTTAAAATATATATAATTTTATTTTGAATAGAAAGAAATGCTGAAAATTTACCCGAGGGGATTGGAACATTTCTTAACCCAAAAATAGATGCAAGTATATTAAAGATAGAACTGGTATAATTAAATATGCGTGAAAATAAACTCATGAAAATTTTGTGGAACTAATTGACATAATTAAAATTTACGTACAAAATAAGCTCGGGTATGAATTTAAAATAAAAAGAAACTAACATAATCAAAATTTACTTACCTTCTTCTTTTACCGTGTGCTACGAACACAATAATTATCTTTAAGAAATGAGATCGGAAAAAGTGGGTGATTGAGAATTTATTCAAAAATTCTCTCTCCACCACAAATTCTTTCACTCACTAATCCTTCTCTTCCTTGGAAAATTGTTGTGAAAAATGAAGGTTGAGAGCTCCCTATTTATAGGAAAATTTTGGGGAAGAAATGGAATTTGTAAAAGTGTGGGGAGATGGGTGAAATTATAATTTTAAAAATTAAAGAATGGGCAAAGGATGGGCAAGGTATGGGTTGAGTATGGGATGGGGATGGAGGCCATGTGGGAGTGCTTGCCACCATTCCCATTAAATAAATTTTTAATTAATTACTTACCTAATTAATTAATCAATTAGTTAATTAATTATTTTATTATTTTATTATTTTCTTAATCATTATTATCATTGTTATTACTTTTAAACTATTTTAGTATTTATTTATTTTATTATTTATTTTTGAACAAGAATTTAATTTGAATTTTGAAAACTCATGTGGGCCCCACACGGTCTTGTGGGCCCCACACAACTTCGAGACCCGAATGGATCCTACGTAACTCGAATAATTCTTATACGATTTTATGCATCCTAATTAGCTTCGAGACTCGTGTAAACCTCCATACGGCTTCGGGACTCATGTGGGCCCCATACAGTCTTGTGGGCCCCGCATAGGATACCTATATTATTATTATTTTATCATATATTTCTACAAATTATATTAGTAAAAACATTATTTTATGTACTATTTACGTATATAAACAGTGTCTTGTGGCTCCGGGACTCATGTGGACCCCACATAGTCTTGTGGGCCCCACATATGATACCTATATTATTATTATCTTATTATGTATTTCTACAAATTATGTCTGTCAAAACACTATTTTATGTATATATATACTTATTTACGTGTACAAATAGTGTCTATCCTGTTTATCCTATGAAATTCCATTTTGACCAGGCTGACCTCCAGGGAGCGACTGAGCCGCAATGGTCTCTGAGCACTCGCTAAGACAAGGTCTTTCTTAGGCATCAAACATGGAATCAAGGATCCTACAGAAAAACACTTCTGTATTGATATTAACTTAATGACTATTTTTATTATTTTATTATTATTGTACTTTAATCATATATATATATATATTTTTGGGTCATCACACTTTTGGCAGAGGAATACCGTGGTTACAAGATAAGCATTGGGAGATTACAGATAAAGAAATTAAAGGCCTCCCAAAAACAACACCAACAATCAACCAAAATAGGACTACAAATCCAAACAAAACTAAATAAGAAACAAATATAAAGAGGCCTATCAAAAACAAAAATAATAAAATAAAATAAAATCAAAAAATAAAAAAATCTAAACCTACCAAACAAAAATCGAGAGGTTGAACTAATGACGAAAGGAAGTAAGACCCAACCTATCCATCCAAATAATACCTTTCAGAGAACGTGGTAAAAGATGTTGTTCTTCATAGATGACATTGTTTCCCATTTCTCCTTTTCTAGCAAGAAAATTAACCGCACTATTGTTTTCCCTATATTGATGGATCACCATGAAGTTCTATCCTTCTAGCTCATCCACGAGGTCCTCCCAAAAATCCCAAAGCCACCACAAGGTACATATACTTTTCCAAATCCAATCAACAACAATTCGCGAGTTACTTTCAATAATCACATTAAAATAATGAAGTCGTTTGCATAAACGAATTCCTTCTAGAATTGCTTTTAATTCTGCACTATTATTCATACCATTGCCAAAATAGTTTGAAAAAGCCTTTCACCATGTCATGACAGTCCCGAATAATTCCTCCACCTCCTGAAGTGCCCAGATTGCCCCTATAGCTCCCATCACAATTAAGTTTTATCACCTTGCTGGGGGTTTAACCCACAAAATAATTTTTTCAAGCCTGGCGTAAACTCCCTGATGCTGAATTTGAAACTCTTTCAAAATTGTAATGTCTGATATCTTCAATTTTCGAAAATAATTAGAGCTCTCAGCTAAAGAACTAACCCAGTATCGAACACTTGTCCATGTTTGATCTGCACTTTGTTAAACTCCTTCCATCTCGTTTTGCATCTTCGATTCCAGAGGCACCACATAATCAAATATGGAATCAAATCGATTAAAATACCTTTAATAGATGATTTTTGAGCATAGTGGGACCAGTTACAATTCTATTTTTCTAGGGAAGGAACCGTTGGAAAGGAGTCCCCAGCACCACACTAGCCCGACGCCAAACCTCTGAATCCACCTTGCCTAAAGAAAGAATGTGTAGTGTTTTCTTGGCTTCTTTACACACAAACCGAAGCCATCGATATTCCTTTGGTCTGAATTCTATGATCTACTATCAAGAAAATAGAACCAGACTTTCCATAAACACATTGAGATTCTTCTAGGCAATAAAGAATGTCAAAACCAATCATTCCACTCAAAATTATCACTTCTGATCCTCACTGCCTCCCATGCCGTTTTTGTAGAGAAATTATTGTCAGGGTCAGGCTTCCAGATGAATATATCTTGACCACTTTTACCAACTGGCACATTATGCAAGATTTCCATTGTTCTGTCGGCCTCAACCAATTCTATTAATAAATCAAAGTTCCAATTGTTATTCACCCAGTAGTCCTTAATACACAACTTCTTGTTCGAAATATCCTCAATGCGCACGACTAATAGGCCTGATGTAAGCAACCTATCGAACCAAAAAGAAGAGTTCCCACCTCTTACCAAAATTTTAACATTATCTATAACTTCCAGAATGGTGGCCATCATTGATTTCTAATATTGTGAGTTATTTGATCTCCTTTTCCTTATTAATAAATGATCATTTCTGCAATATTTAGCTCTGAAAAAACCCCACCATAGATTGTTAGAAGTGAGCAGTCTGAAGAAAAATTTCATGAGAAGAGATTATTGGACTTCTTTAAGATCTCTCAAGCCCATACTCCCTTCCGAGGTAGGTTTACAAATTTTCTCCTAAGATTACCAATGAATCTTTCTTTTACCTTTCACCTCTCCCCATAAAAAATTAGTAAGAACAGAGTTGATGTGAGAAAATGTGACCTACGAAACATTAATAACCCACATCTAATGTATCAACATACTAGACAACACATGTCTTAATAAAATCAATCTTCCACCTTGCGAGAGCAACTTAAATTTCCACCCTACAATTTTCTTCCTAATCTTCTCCACAAGAGGCTCCAAGATTCTGGAAGACAATTTTCTAGAAACCAAAGGCACACCCAAATATGTAATTAGGAATTTACCTTCCATGAAACCTATGATTCTCAATAAATCACGTTTTCAAGTAAGAGTAATGTATTTCGAAAGGAATAACGCAAACTTTGTTTTACTGATTTTTTGACCCGATCACTTCTCATACATCTCTAGAGTGTAAACCAAATTTCTAATAGATCTTTTCCTACCATTTGTGAAAATAGGAATATCATCCACATAAAGCAAATGCAAAACCAAAGGGACCCCAATCAGATGATTAAATTGTCCAATATGACCTGTCTCATAGTTTTTCCTAAGCAACCTTTTCAAAACCTCCTCCATTATGATGACTAAATAAGGAGAAAGTGGATCCCTTTGCCTCAAGCCTCTAGTTGATTGAAAAAACCCTTGAAAGGTTCCGTTTATCATAACGGAAAATCACGGGGACTCCACACAATTTTTTATGAGCTTGCAAAACTCCAAAAGCCTTAAGAACCTCTAGAAGAAATTTTCAATTCACTCTGTCATAAGCCTTAACCATATCTAGTTTTACCATCACATTGTCGCTAGCCATTTTTTTGTGCAAAGAATGAACCATTTCCTGTGCAAGCATAATATTCTCAAAAATACTACGCTCGGGAATAAAAGCACCTTACTCATGCGAGACCAACTTATCAACAATCTCAGTTAGCCTAAAAACAATAATCTTGGAAAAAAATTTGTAAGCCATCGAGCACAAACTAATAGGCTAGAATTTATCAAAGTTAGAAGGATTATCTACCTTCGGAATTTAAACAATAAACGAAGAGGAATAGAGCCTTGAAAGAGGAGTGCCTTGAAAAAAATTCTTTGCTACATCCAAGACATCTTTTTTTAACAATGTCCCAGGAAGATATATAAAATTTAGAGCCAAGTCCATCTGGTCCTGGACTACTTTCTTTGGGAATAGAGAACACCGCTCTTTTAACTTCTTCTTCTGTCGGTTCGGCACAAAGAAAAGTATTACCAGCATCTAAAATCTACATTTGAATTAACTTGGAGAGATCACAAGATTCAACCACTGAAGACTCAGGGAGAAAATTTTGAAAAAAGAAGAAGCAGCGGCCTCACTATGTATTACTTCCGCACCATCCAATATCAAAATATCTTATGTGACCCTTTCTTTCATAATATAAACAAATTTTGTTTTCGTGTGAGGGTCTTGACTTATTTGTATTACTTTTGCTTGTTGAGGCATGATCATGTGGTTAAAAATTTTTTTTTGCAAAAACCATTTTTTTTAACTCCCAATTTTTTTTGGAGTTCTCTTTTCCTTTAATGGTTTTGCCATGATCTTCCTTTTTCTTTTTCAAGAGTGTTTTCTTTCAAAAAATTTCCAATTTGATTTTTCAAATTTTCTACTTGCTTTTGAAAAATTTAATGGTCTTTTTGAGCTTTTTCATTAAGCTCCTCATTTTCCTTTTTAAGGGAAATATTTATCCTCTTTTAAGGTGGAACAAAGGCAAGATTCTTTTCCTTTCCATTTTGACAATTTATCTTCCAAGCCTTTAATTTTGACTTTTAAAGTTTTATTTTCTTCTTTCAATGAGGATTCCCTTTGTTTAAACATAGCAAACTCTTTCTCAACATGTTTGTTCCTTCTTTTTGCTTAGTCTAATTCATCATACAATATAGCACATTTGTTTGCAACTTCATCATAAGAAGGAATATATTCATCATCATCATCCGAACTAAATTCATCTTCTTGTTCATTAGCCATGAAGCATGGATGTTCTTCTTTCTCATTTCTGCTTGTTTCTTCATTCCTAAAGTGTTGTTTTTGTACAAGGAATTTCTTAAAGTCTCCTATGAGTGATTCCATATCATCCTCACTATCCTCATCATCTTCTAGCATTTCTTTGAATTTTGGACTAAATGATTTAAGAGCAACGCATTTATTCTTCCTAGGCTTTTGAGGATCCAAAGTTGTATTTTCTTAAGTTCATAAGTCATAAGTGATCCAATAAGCTCATCAAATGCGACTTTGGTTAAATCCTTTGCCTCCTCAGTGGTGGTAGATTTAGCATGCCATGACTTGGGTAAAGATCGTAAAATTTTTTTAACATTATCTTCCATAGAATAAGTTTTTACCAAGAGCTTTTAATACATTTATGATGTGTGTGAACCGAGTGAACATGGATGTGATGGATTCTCCCTCATCCATTTTAAACATTCATACTCATTGACTAAGATGTAAATTTGGACTTCTTAACTTGTGAAGTACCTTCATATGTGACATCAAGTTTTTCCCATATTTCTTTATCGGTATCACAACCATAAACACGATTGTATTCATTTTCACTTAAAGTACAATGAAGAAAATTTTTGGTTCGAAAGTTAAGCTTAACTAACCTTATTTCGATGTCCGACAACTCCTTAAGTTATTTTGGTTCACCTTTGGCATTTTTGAATTCATAATCTCTCTCTGAGATGACCCGTCACATCTTGAGATCGTGTGCTTTGATGAAGGTATTCATTCAGTTTTTTCAAGCTGGGTAGTTTGAACCGTTGAACAATGGTGGTCTTGTCACGGATTGTCCTTGGGAAGAGGTACTTACCAAATACTCTATTTGATCTTTTACACCCTGGATTTTACTCCGAAAAATGCAAGTGTCTCGCTTTGATACCACTTGTTAAATGTCCTAGCCCGGGAGTTAGAGCCAGAGAGGGGAGGTGAATGGACTTTTCTTTGTGTATAAATGATTTTCTTTACAAAAAAAAAGTCTTGGCAAGCAATTATATCACAATATATGAAGTTTAAATCATGAACCAGACAAATAGTAAAGAGTATATGGAGAGAAAATCAACACTGGTATTTTTACGTGATTTGACACCAAGCCTACGTCTATGCCTTAGCACCAAGTTAAGGATTCCACAATCCAATAAAATACTCCTTCACAAGCAGAGCAAGCCTTACAACTTGGGAACAAATCCCTACCGTGCTCACCAAGAGCCTTCACCAAGCGGTTCACCAAGAACCTTCACAATGGTTCACAAAGAACCTTACAAGAAGAAGATGATTTCAATGAAAATGCTCCTTGATTGAGCAAATATCAAATACAAAGCAAACCTCACACTTAATCTCTCAAGGAATGAATCACACAAGATAAGTGAGTAAGAGAGATGAGCACTTGTGAATATGAACTAAATGCAAAGTGTTAGATTTTGGATTCAAAGATGTTTTTCACTAAATGCTTATAATAATAATAATAATCAAAATCATTCCTAAACAAGTCTAAAAACTTTTATTTATAGGCAAAAACGGGCTACTGACCATTTTATGTCCGTTGTTGGGTTTTATTAAAAAAATTATTTTGAAAACTAGTTGTTTTTCGCCCGTTGGTGTTCTGCCACCGTCCCAAACCATTGACGGTTTTTTTGGGCTTTTGAAACCGTCGATGATTTCCCGTATACGTCAATGATTACCCCAAATAAAAAAATGTCATCAACATAAAAGTTGTGGGATTTTTTCTTAACTTTTTATAGACATCAAGATCGTCATATTTGAACTTTTCTAGCAAAAGTTGTGCCCTAATTAATACCAAAAAGTGTTCAGGACTCGAAGTTGCACTATGTTAAACAATGATTGCTTGATTTTTCCTTGTCAAAAAGCCTTTTGATGACTTAAAACATTCTTAAATAAAAGTATATGAAATATATTAAGTCTTATAAAGTTTAATATTTATCTAAATGAGTTTTCCTTTGAATATAAGATATCTTGTTAATAAAAACACATTTGAAAAATCATTTTGATATTTTATATATTTGTATGTCCTTTATTGAAAATATACTTTACATTTTTCGAACCCTTAGGACATAAGACTCATTTTGATAAAATCGGGACCAAGTGTGAAAATGATTATAAAAACAAGTTGTTGAAAACTTGTCCCTTTGGAAAATAGAATTGAGTTTAGGATTCGTTTGACAAACTCTTTGTTTTATATTTAAAACCTATAAATGTGAGTTTGTGACTTCAGTGAAAACCTATAAACTTAAGTGTCCTAATATGCGTATGCAATTTTTCTCAATTCTTACTCAGAAATCATCCAAGAATCAAAACCGCAAGTGTTACAAAATACACTACCTCAAACACACATCCATTACATATAATTAAACAAAAAGTTTCCTTTGATTGTGATTGAGTCCTTTCTGAGTGAGTGTCCATTTAATCTTCCTATTCGAACATCAACTCGGTTTGATCTTTGCCTTTGATCCAATACTTCATGTACGTGTACCTGTACTAACTTGATCAGCAAAGATGGAAGAACACTAGAAATGACATATATGTTAATATCATCAAAACATATAAATCATGATAGTGCAGCATCAAGACTAACAATATATATATATATATATATATATATATATATATATATATAAATATTTCCTTTAATTTACATTATCCATACTTGTATATATAGTATATCAATATTATTTTAATTCTTTTAGGAATATTGGTTTGTGAATAATTTTCTTTTAAAAGTAAGGATCCTTTTGACCATATATTAATTTATAATTATATTTTTTAGGAGTTTGTACTCTTTTTTTTTTTAAAAAAAATAAAGATATTTTTATTTATATGATTTACTTTATATATAGAATCGATATGAATTTAAAAAATAAACATATATACAAAATAGAAGAAATCAGTGTACTAATGGACAAAATGCTATTTTATTAAGTCTGCAATTTTAAATATTAAGTAGAATTTCAAAGGTAAATGTTAGTTAACTATTTAGATTTAAAATATTAAAGAAATACATAGTAACCTTGAATATATTTAAATAAAACCAATTTTGCTTGTGGTGATAAACTTTTTCAACATTTATATAAAATTTTAAATTATGTTACTTTGTATACGTCATTTGTATGTTATACACACACTAGCAAGATTGATCAATGAATTCAATTTTTTTGTCATTGGCTTAACCAAATAAGACTTATGCCGTCACAATTTTAAGGTGCGGTGTGAGACTTTAAGCCCTATCACATTATTAGTTGTGGAAAATATTTTATTTTTTATTTTTAGTTTTCAAAGAATTATTAAGATGGTAGCTTATTTTTAATTTTTTAAGACTCATATAAAAAGCTAGAAAATAAAGAGTGTGTTTAAATGTGTAAACTAATTTTTAAATTTTTATTTTAAAATTTTAAAATAATTACACAAAAAACAACTTATTTTTCAAAATTTCAAATTTTATATAAGGTAATATTCAAAATCATGGATTTTGGGCTTGGATATGGATCCGTATATATTTAGAAGAAATTTTATTCATAATTCACACAAATTAAAGTCTAAGATCTGAATTTCATGTTTCTATACACAAAGTAAGAGTTGGAAATTTAGAAAAATAATGAAAAGATGTTTTCCAATTTTTCTATATAAATTTGAAATTTTGAAAAATAACATGGAGCTTTTGCTATTTTTTGAAAATTTTAAAATATAAAAACAAAACTATTTTCACAAAAAAAAAATGGCACCAAAATTGTTTTTTATTTTTTATTTTTTATTTTTTTTCAAGCAAATGTTGTAAATATGAAAATTTAGCTATCTTTGTTATTTTTTAGAAAATTAAAATGAAAAATAAAAATTATTTTTTGAAACTAAATGGTGTTAGGAAATTTTTCTATATTGGGCAACATATATTTCTTAATCAATCATATATTAGCTATTTAATATGGGCTAAGATTATGTGATCTATTTTATTTGGCAAGCCCATAAATTACTCAAGTTGACATGCATTAAAATGGGTAGATACCATTTTTAGGGGAGGGAATATGGGAACCCTATATAAAACCCTTTTGGTTATGGTCCCCAATATACCAAATCACACAGTCTCTCTTCTCCCCATCTGGAAGAGAAACGATAATCTCATAGAGGAATTAAGACGATTTGGTTGAGGAAGATCACAAACCACCTCCTCACGCTATTGTTCATCTGGTCTTGATTGGTCGTCTTCGTTGGACATCATGCTCTCTATGGATCAAGGTACTTAACCCAAATTTCATAAACCTTAATGATCTAGCATGATATAGATTTTAGGATTTTTGAGATACTGTTTTAAGATGATTGCATTTAGAATAATTTATATTTTCGGTATGATTTTATTTTTAACAAATGGACCCTTAGGGTTTTTTCTCTTTTTTTTGTTTTCTTTTTAAAAAAAATGTGGTGACTTTTTTGTTCGCGTGTTTTTTTTTTGTTCATTATATATATTCGCTATCCCCTTTCTTTAATTTCTTGTTTGGGATCACTATACTAACTCCGTTTGTTGACACCTCAAGTAGAATCCAATCGACATCGATGGTATATAATTTAATTAGCATGACCTTTTTAAATTATATATTTTTTTTAATATAAGATTTTGTATTGTAACAAGGCTCTCTATCCTTGCTCTTATTTTTTAGCTAGATGGAATGAAAATATAAATCCTAATCAATAATGGTCAATATTTATTAACTCAACCAATTATAGTAGTGTACTTATACTTCAATTTATAAACTCCACTAATTCTAGCAATGTATAATCAACTTATTTTTTAAAATATTATATTATAATTAATATAAATTATTTAAACATTACTTGAAGGTACTTATAATCGCATGTACTGCATTTTACACATTTACTAACATATTTAAAATAAATATTTTTAATACAATTTATATTATTGAATTTTTTAAAATTAATTGTTTAATTAAGGGATATGTCATCTCGTTTCGAAATTTAATAATATGTTTTAAACTTAATTCTTCTAAGGATTAGTATTTCATCACTAAATATGGTAATATTATCTAAGGAACTTTTTAAAATTGTTCATACTCGATTTTGTATTTTTTTGGTGTGGAATATTTGTATATAGTAAAAGTATAAATTTTGGTTTAACTTAATTCATTCCTTTTAAGCTGTTTTTTTCAAAGATAAAAATTTTTTTTATCCATAAAATAATTAACATTGTCCTTACTTTTATAGATAGTAAGTTGAACAATGTCTTGATCATACCTTTGAATTGCATCTTGATCCTATTTTTATTGATTCTTGATACTGAGTAAAAATTGCTAAGGCACCACATTAGTTATGTCAATTCTGTAATCGTCATTTACGTCACTCAAGTTAACCTGGTAGGAATAATGCCAACTAGGTGCATGAAGCTTGTTAATAATTAAGAAGCCATTGTCTAGCCGGGTCAGCTCAAATGGTAAGGGGACTTGTGACTTTGGTAACCTCAAATTTTTGGGTTCGATTTCCTCTTGAGACATTATACCAGTGAATTACTAGAGGTAGGTTAATGGGCAGATGACTTTCACCTCAGGATTTGGTATCGCACCATATTGTCTAAAGTGACGCGATAATGACTAGAATCTCTAGATTATTAAAATAAATAAATAAAAATAACTATGAAGCCACTTATCCAAATTGATAAAATCATAAGTTGAATTGACTAGTAGGGAAAGTTGGCTCCAACTTGACAACTTGTGTGCCCATAATAATAAAGATATTGAATGATTGGACTTCAGAAACCATACTAAAAGGAATCACCGCTAGAACTAAATAAAAAGACAGGTACATGGAAAACTCTAAATTAACAAATGAATAGAACCAAATTACACTTATCTTTAACTTCCATTTTGACTTAATTGTTGAATATTGGACTTGATGGGGCTCATATTACATAGATAATAAAAAAAAAAAAGATGAAGAAAGTGAGATGAAGAAGTTGAAGAAGGATGAAGAAGAAGTCAAAGAAGTAGGTATGGGAAATGGACACATTTCCTACACAGAAGAAAATTTGCAACCCCAATCCTTAACGTTTATCATTTTTTCTCCTATAAATTAGTGTTCGTTTTTCTGTGTATTATGTGGTGGAGAAGAGGGAGAGTAACAAGTGAGAGAAGAAGAAATTATGTATTTTAAGAGTTTTTTTTTTTTTTTTTGTATTTTTTAGATTATTATTAAAATCAAAGAGTGTTTGTGTACAATTGAGTGTTTCCTCACTACTCCACCCATCAGTGGTATCAAAGCGCCACGGTTTGTCGCAATTTGCCAAATAGAGGCGAACATAGAGGAATTCGAAATTTTTCCCATATTTGAAGTTGCTCGAAATCAATTTTTGAGCATACCATCGTGTAGATTGTGTCGATATGAGTCCATTAGTGAAAATCAAGTCTCAAACGGAGTCTAGATGCCTTCCTATGTGCTCACATGTGCCAACAGGTGATATTGCGTCGTAGAGATGCGCTGCACGCGCCACCACAAGTGTTTCCGGTGACATCACACGCTTAACGCACGAACACATTCCTTCTTCACCCGACTAATGCGACCCAGCCCAAAGATCCGCAACCCGATCGCGAACCGCCAACAACAACTTGTACCAAAGATCCGCGAGCACGACCCGACCCGGAGAACGACCTCCACCCAGATTCGCGGATCGTCATCGACACATAGCTTGTCCAGAAGACACAACGTGGTCTGACAGCACTAACTAACACCGTTAATCTACTATTAAGAAAAATCGGCACAGCCAGACCGGTCCAGAACAATTTTTTAGCCGATTTAGTATAATTTGGACCGGTTCTTTTTGTTGACTTTTTGAGTCCGATCCCCGTTTTGATGATGATAAAGCACCAGTATCTTATGTGTGCATTTAGTATATGAACAAGTTTACGATTCAAAACACACATGAGATACAAGAGAAATGGAAGCTTGAAGGACTTAAAGACCAATATTGTTCGGCATACTCCATGGAAGATTAAAGAGCAAAGAAGAAAAAGAAGACATATTTTTAATTTTAATTGCATTTGGTTTTTATATTTGACTTATAATAATGCATGACCGGCATGATATGATGGATAAGCTCAGATGACCGTAAACTGACCTTAGGGAACCAACGTTTTCACGAAATTTTTTTTTCTAAAATGCTAAAATCATACAAAGGTTTTTAAAATATTTTGGGGTCAAAAATAGGGCCAAAAATTTTGATTTTAGCTTACCTCAGTCGACCCACCAACTAAAGGCTTAAAGTGCTCAGTTGACCGACCAGTACATTCGACCAAATTTGCATAGGCTCAGTCAATCGACCATAAGCTCAATCGATCGATCAACTAAAAGCTTAAAGTGCCCTGTTGACCGAGTATCAAATTGGTGGAAAATCACCCTTGCTCAGTCAACTGACCTCTTACTTAGTCGACCGAGTTCCTAGGAAATTTGAATTTTTGGCCTAGTTCAGTCGACCAACGCTTTCCTCAATCGACCAAACCCTTTATTAAATTCAAATTCTACCCTCACTCAGTCGACCGACGCATTGCTCAGTCGACCGAACCTCTCAGATTTTTCAAAATTCTAGCGCTAATGAGGATTAATTTTTTAATTAAATGAATTAGAAAATACCGAGTGTGTCCCCAAACGGTCATATTTTTTAGAAGTCTATAAATATCTCTTCCATAAGCTTAATTAGTAACTTGGATTAGCCAAAACTTCCTCTCAAATATTTTGGGCTATTTTTAAATCAAAGTTCCCCCAAACTCTTTTTATTGCAAAAATATTTTGTTAGGGCAAAATTTGTGCTCTCTCCAACTCTCTTTCACTCATTCTTTGAAAATTTCTTTTCAAAGATAGTATTTTATTTGGGGCATTTATCTTTATAACATTTACTCTCACTTGTTCATTAGTTTTTGAAAATCAATTTTTGAGAGTAAGCTTTTGTTGGAATTCGTGTATTCCCAAGAGGGGGGTGAATTGGGTATTTTAAATTTTCTTCATAAATCAATTCAAATTTTAATAGTAGTATTATACAAGCCTAGGGTCTTTCTATACAATGATAAACTTAATCAAGAGTTAAACACAAACATTCAAGTGCTAAAATTTAAATTGTAGAAATTAAAAGTAAACACAAGAAATGTTATTGGGGTTCGGCCAATACTGCCTATGTCCCTGGCTTAAGCTCACAAGTAAGAGGATTCCACTAAGGGTCACTTAATGGTGGAGCGATATCGTATACAACATCTTACCAGGATGGTGTACCTAACTTTCCTAACTAACTCAAAGCCAGTCCAAGACTTTTCATAGGGCAAGTCTGCCTCTTCAAGCACACGCCTAGAATACAACAAATCATTAAATTTGTGTACAAACAAATATGCTTCTTACACTAAGCAGATATGTACCTCTATGCTCAATCAATTTATGCACTCACATATGATAGGATATTAAGCTCAAGTGAGGTTTTGTTAACTAATGTGTTAACTCTCAACAGTATGTATGTCAAAGTGTGCATGTGAGAGTAAAATTTTTGATGTCAAGATTATGTGCTTGTAATGTGATTAATCAAAAGCCCTCCATAACCTTAAATAAACATCACAATAATATTTTTCAAATGTAAAGTACAATAGATAATAGGGTTTAAACTTGTTAAAAATATTTTTTGTCAAAGCACAAAGCAAGCTTATGAATCTTGTAATGAGGATGCAAAATCTTAAGGCAAGTAAGAGTTTTTCTCAATACAATATTTATGAGTAAAATATTACGGGAAAAACCTTAAGCTACTCTCCAAAAATCAATACACAATCAAATATAAATGAGGGAGAGTTTAAGCTTGTAAGATGAATATGAAACACTAATTTCTCTCAAAATAGATAGCTAGATGAGCATGTAAAAGAGATTTTGGCAATATGTATGAAAAATATGGAAGTAGGAAAGATTTTGTCCAATAAAATTTTCAGAGAATTTTGGCTAATCTAAAATCCTAATCATGTCTTAATTATGACAAATAAGGAAGTATTTATAGAGTTGGGAAAAATTATAGCGTTGGGGACACATTGGTGTTTTGAAAAAAGATTAAGTGAGTTTAATTAAAAATAACTCAGTTTAACCTCGGTAAAAATTGAGTAACCCGAGAGGTTCGATCGACCATTTTTAAGATTCGGTTGACCAGATTGCTCAGTTCGGTTGACCAGGGTGTTTTTGAACTAAGGTGTTGGTCGACCAGACATAAGGTGATTTTGGAACCTCCGAGGTTCGGTCGACCAGGCTGAGTTCGGTTGACCGAATTTGGATGTTTCATCGACCAAGCCATTTTTCAACTTCAAGTTCGGACGACCAGGGCGTTGACGTTCATTTTAAGGACGGTCGACCAAAAGGTCAAACTTTTGACCCTGGGAGGTTCGGTCGACCGAAGTGTCTCTATGTGATGGGGTTTGGTTGACCGAACACACTAACTTTGTGCAATTCAGTCTAGATTTCTCTTTAGAGTTACCCCTTCTCACATACTTCTTATTTCTAAGTTATAGGGGGTTTTTTCATGCAATAATTTGGGTCCTATGGTCAATTTAAGGTATTTGAGCTTTTTAATTAGTCTCAAAAATCCAGCGTCGGTTGACCAAAGGGTGATCCCTAAGGTCTTGTGGTTCCCTATGGTTAGTCTACAATCATCATTGATCTTTTGTTCATATCATGCATGCCATGCAATTATTACAGACCAAATTAAAAATTAAATGCAATACAATGAAAATTAACTGTCTTCTTCTTGATCTTTTGCTCTTCTCTTCATGGAGTATGCCAGGTATATGTGCATTAAGATCTGTCTTGGCCTCTATTTCCCTTAAACCTTATGTGCATGCTGAAATATGAACCTGTTCACAAACTAAGCATACACATAAGACACTGGTGATTTTTCAGCATCAAAATAGAGATCAAACTCAAAAATTCAATAGCTTTGAGTGTTTCCCATATTATTTCTTTGATAAATATTTATTGGGAAAACTCTTGGAATCTTGTGAATCTTTGCACATCTATTGCAAGATTTAAAAGCTCATATTGTATTTATTGCAAAATCATTTTTGAACATCAAATCCTAACTTCTCCAAACACTTTTATTGCAAATCTTTGTTGGAGAAAATATTTATTTTAGATCTTTGAAACTTTTTTCGAATGTTTCACTACACATCAAAGATCATATATATTGGTTTTTGCAAAAATATTCTTAAGAGAAAACCCCTAGGTTCTCCTACTTCGTATTGAAAAATATTTTTGGAGAAAATTTCGTATTGGGGTAAAATCTTAATTTGAAGCATTTATTATATACATCATCTTTCAAAGATTGAAAATATTATTTTAAGAAAAACACCCTTATTCTACTGAGCTAATTTCATATAATTAGAGAGTGCATATTAGAGCTTCAACGTGTACATCCCTGCTTGTTTTTCAAAAGCATTTTTATATACAAAAATTGTTTTATGTACCAGTTTGGCTCAACCTGTAAATTGAGCTAGGGTGTCTCTACCCCGTAAGAGACCAGTTTGGCTCAGCCTAGGTAATTGAGTTAGGAGGTGCACCATCCTGTAAAGGGTGTACGACATGGTTCCTCTAGGAAAGTGAATCAAGGTATCTCCACCTTGTAAGGAGAACTAGTTGTGACTCAACTCTGTAACTACAGAGGTGACTCTGCCTAGTAAGGAGTACTAGTTATGACTCAGCCTTAAAATTGAGCTGGGGAGTTTCCGCCCCATAAGGAGAAGGGTAAATGATTTTTGCTCCACTCGTTAAATGAGTAGGGTTAGTGGAATCCTTGGGGGTTTGCCCAAGGCGGGTATGTAGGCTAGTTTGGCTGAACCTCAATAACAAATCATGTGTTTGTGTGTGTGTGTGTGTGTGTGTGTGTGTGTGTGTGTGTGTCTCTCTCTCTCTCTCTCTCTCTCTCTCTCTCTCATTTATTTTCTAAACTTCAATTTCCATATGTGTATGCTTATTTATTTATTGTTATAATTATTTGCACACACACATTTAATTTAAATGAGAAATGTTGCGCACGTGTATGCTTGCATTCATTACTTATTCATTTTACATATGCACTTGTATTGTGAATGGGATATAATATATGGTGAATCGGGAAATGTTTAAATTAGTAAAAAAGTTTTAAAATCCAATTCACCTCCTCTTGGGATTGTCATGACATCCCGGACTCGCCAAAACACTGGCACGCGTGCGGTTGTGAATTGAGAAAAATGGTGAATTTTGAAAATGATATTTTCGTGGAAAACATGGTATGATGAAATCACTATTAACCTTTTGAAGTGTGGTTAGAACTCTTGATTACTACCCAATTAAGGGTAGAATTGGTCTGCGTCACCAGACTCAGGCTCAGGAGTATGGTTACACGCGGGGAAGGTATTAGCACCCCTTACACGCCCGTTCTTACGAACGGTACCAGATTAAACGAAAATTATCCCTTAAACCAAACTTAATAAGCCTTTAAGATTACTCCTTTCCAAAAATCAAAAAAATGAAAATACTATATAGGTATTCCCTTAGAACTTGAGCATATTGTACTCCGAAGAGTTCATGCCTCCCTTTAAAATCATCAGGATTGGAAAATCAAGAAAGTAGGGTACAAAAATACGTTCCTGGGGCTTTTGAAATCTTTAGGATTTTCTAAGTATGAAAAATAATATTCTGTGAGGTTTTGAACTTATTTGGGGATGAAAATTTTTGTAAAAATGAGTTTTCCAACTCAAAAATATTTTTTTAATATTTTTCTATGATTTTTCTGAATTTTTATGTGATTTTCCAAGTATAAGAGCAATTTTGATCTCAAAAATGATTTGACTTTTGATTTGAAATAACACAAAGATAATTAAGCAAAGAACAATAAAGATCAAGTCAAAAATATTTTTTATATTTTTTTCTTGAATTTCCTGAATATTTTTGTTTATTTTTCTGAAATTTTTTATGAATTTTTATGGATTTTTATGAGTTATTTGAAGTTTAAAAGGTTTTATTCAAAATTAAAAATAACAGAAAATGCGGAAGAACCGGTTCAGGGAAGGGGGTAGGACCGGTCAAACGTTGAGAGATCCAGGAGAGACGAGTTTAAGGTTGGTTAAGGCCATAGAGCCACGTGGCGTACTGCAAATGGATGGGTAGGGTGAATAGGATCCGTGATGTGGCATCATTGTGAATGTTCATGGAAGTGTGGATCCAACGGCTGGCACATGACCGTCTCAAGCATTAATGGCACTGGGGATGGGCTCGCCATGTGTCGATCACCGAACAGAGACGTGTATGAACATTAATGAGGGCTCCTGGCTCAGAGAGATCACAGCCATTGATGTGAACAAAAATCCAACGATGGAGAAACAAGGGCATTCTCCAGCATTGATTGCCCGCAAGACAAGATGGACATGCATCAACTACCATGCAGAGGTGCGTGCAAGTGTTAATAATGGCTTTTAACACAAGCGAAATCATGTCCGTTGGTGTAATGGAGATCAAATGGCTCGGAGTGGGGCGCATAAGAGATACTGATAAGGGTGAATCGTGACCCTATAATGAATTTATATCGAATGGTAGCCATCAAACGCATCAGAGGTGCTGACGTGGACAAGATTGTGGTCATTGATGGAAACAGTGATCCAATGGTAGAGGATACAGATGCCCATCAGCATTGATTGCTCGGGGAGCAGTGTGTACACGTGTCATCGAGCGAGTGAAGGGACATGCAGACCCTTATGATGGATCTTGTTGCAAGCAATCTGGATTGTTGATAAGGTCAAAGATCTAATGGCTACAGGGAGACCCCGTACACGATTTGATCCAATGGAACGGAGACCGCCATGTGGAAAAATCCTACCATTCTAGAGCTTAAGATACTTAAGCCAAGATTTTTTTGTTCCATTCATTTTTGTTTCTCATTCTCTCAAATGCCCCCGCTCTCTCTTCTCTCTTCCCTCACCCTCTACATTCTTCTCCCCTTCTCTGTATCTTTTTTCTCTTTTCTCTCTCTGTTCCTCTCCCCATCTCTGTAACTCTCTTCTCTTCTCTCTTTTCTTTCCTCTCTTCTTTCACCCTCTTTGTCCCTTTCTTCTCTCTTCTCTCACCCTCTCTGTCTCTTTTTGCATTTCTATAAAGTGGAGGTGAGTGATCTGAAACCCCAAAGCTTCAAATCAAAGTCTCGGCTATTCCCTCCTGAAACTGATGCTGAGCTCAAATCCTGGCCTGAGTGTTCCGAGATGGTCACAAAAGGGAAATTTGAAAACAAAGCTCAGATGGTGACCTCCTTTGTGGACACGAGCCAAAAGCTAAGTGTTCCTCTGACTGTTTTTTCCCTTTCATTTTCTATGTGTTATGCGTGCAATACTAGTTGGATATTGATTGTTTGATGTTTGTGATCTGGGTTTCGATGCTGTTAGGGTTAGAACTCAGTTTGCAAGTTAGGGTTTGATTGCAAGAGTGAGGTTGAAGATGAGTCAGCTTGTCTTTGACTCAGTGAATTGGGCGTGTCAAACCAAGGTTGACTCATGTGAGTCAACCCGGAGCAAATGGTGCGAGTTAAACCAGGGTTGACTTGCATAAGTCAACTCGGATGGGTTGTGTGAACCCGGGTGACCCCTGGGCGAGCCACATGGGCTCTGTCACGTGTCGAGGACACGTGTGGGGCGTTGAGTGAGTAGGGCCAAGGTGTGTTAGGGAAGTGGGCTTGGTCATGGAATGGGCCTCGAGTTTGGTTTAGAGTTCCAGTGGGCTTGGTCATTGAAATAGGCCTCGGGTTTGGTTTAGGATCCCAGTGGGCTTGGTCATGGAAATGGGCCTCGGGTTGATTTTTAAAATAGGGCCAGCCCATTTCTTTTTAAAGATAGGGCCTAGGTTTTTTAAAACATGGCCCGCCCATTTGTTTTGTAAAAACAGGGGCTTGGGTTTGCTTTTTAAAATGGGGTCGGCCCATTTCTTTTTAAAAACAAAGGCTCGAGTTTACTTTTTAAAATGGGCTGGCCCGTTCATTCTTTTTTTTTTTAAAGCGTTAGTCCATTTCTTTTTAAAAACAGGGGCTCGGGTTTACTTTTTAAAATGGGGCTGGCCCATTCTTTTTAAAAACAGGGGCTCGAGTTTACTTTTTTAAAAATGAGGCCGACCCATTTCCTTTTAAAAATAGGGCCCGAGTTTACTTTTTAAAAATGGGCTTGGGATAATTAAACTCGAGCTCAAAATGGATTAGGGTTCGATCCCAACTTCAGAATAAATGAATATGAAAGTAATTAAACTCAAGTTCTGGTTCGGATTTGGGTTGAGAGGTGAATCGGTTTAGGGTCTTCTTAGGTTACTTGCATTTTGACTAACTCACACATGATCATTGATAGACAAAGTAAGGAGAGTGGTTATAAATTTTACCCTTTTATTCTTATCTCCTTCGGTCTTCTTCTTAGGTCTGTATGTGTCTGAAAGTTCACAAACTAAAGTTAGGTTTGAAGCTTTACTTTTGATTTCGAATACCGCCTGTCTCCTGCTCTGAATGGGAGTGGCATTGGGTGTGTGGTACACACGGAATAGCACCTTTTGATCTCTGCACTTGCAGAGTCCTCTCTCTAGATCTCTCAATTCGGCAGAGCTTCTTTCCCTCTATTCTCTCTCTCTCTCTCTCTCTCTCTCTCTCTCTCTCTCTCTCACAATTCTTGTAGGGTTTATGTATGCTTTCTCTTTCTCAATATTTGCAGAGTATTCTTATGCTCTTTTTCCGGTCCCTTTGCAGTGTGCGCCAATTCCCTATTTATAGGGAGCTCGGGTGGCCTTTTGGCACCAAATTTACTAACAAAATGCCTTTATTCCCTGTGCTGGCAGGGAATATTTCAATAACTAATTTTGTCCTGTGCATGTGATTTTCCATTTTTCTTTTATTCTTTAAACATCCAGCTAACCACTCCTTTTCTGTTGCTTCTTTTGTGTGCAGGTCCTTGGAAGATCCAGGTGGTAGACATGGATTGGAGATCATCAAATTTTTATTTTTATTTTATATTTATTATTTTTGTATTTTCTTTTTGTGACTGTAACTTGCATGTACCCACAGGTTTTCTTTCCTACAACACCACTTTGTACCACTTTTCATTCCCTTGTATGTATGTCATATTAGCCCTCTCATTGTAACACTCTTGCGTGTGTCCCCCTACCCCCTTAATAAAGTGCATAGGACTTTTCAATTTTGACTCTAAAATTGGTTGACCAATTTTGACTTAAAAGAACCTGGCTATTACAACATGACCTTAACATTAAAACAAAAACCTCGGTTTTTAAATTAAAGGACCCACTCAATTAAAAAAAAAAAACCTAATTAAAAAGTTTGAAAGAACCAATTTTACAAATTAAACATTAAAGTTCGGTTTTCAATAAAAGTGTTTACTTTTGAAATTCAAGGTTTAGAAAAATTAAATTTTAGATTAAGAAGGACTCTAACTAAGAATTTTAGAAGAAATTGGTTTTAAAACTAAAAGAACAAAAATTTTCCTAGAACACTAAGACTCAACTTAACATGTTGGGATCTTATCATTTTTTTACAAAAGGGTGGCAAATTTGAAATCCAGGGTCCTCAACTAAGGAGATTAATTTTGCAAATAAATTTTATGAAAAACCTGCTTAAAACTATAGTAAATAGGATTTGAAAAACTTTTTTCCTAGAACAATGGGACTCGACTTGAAATTGCAAGATTATCTTTGGGAAAACTAGTTTTTTTTTTTTTTCAAAATGGGACTCTAATTTTGAAAAGGACTCAAAATTAAAACAACTGGGACTCTAATTTGACTTAAAGTCAACTATACTATACCAAGTCTTTTTAGGAAGGCCTAGTAAAAATTAAGGTGTCTACAGGGATCACACCATAACTAATACTTTGCTCCAAAAATTGGTTCCTAAAGGTTTTTGACCTTCTGAACACATTGGTGGAATTAGATTTGCCAAAATTCATCCCCAACATTCTATTTTGATACATATCAAACCTGTTGGCAAACGATACTACATAAGCGCTTATTCCAAAGCTGACAAAGCATAACTACAACAACCGGTGCATTCAAATGAGAGCCCTACTGGGTGCTCAGGATGTCATGTACATCGTTGAAGATGGGTATGAAGAAGCTCCATCAAAAAAATCTGAAGCATCTATGTCTGATGCTTAATGAACGACCTTCTGTACCGATCAGAAAAGGGATTGCAAAGCCAAGTCCATAATCTACCAAGGCCTTGATGAGGCCACCTTAGAAATCATCGCCTCTGCCAAAACATCCCAAGAAGTCTGGAATACTCTCCACTAGACATACAAAGGAGCTGACAAAGTGAAGAGGATTCACCTCCAAACTCTACGAGGTGAAGTCGAATCCTTGCAAATGAAGTCGTCTGAATCCATTTCCAAGTACTATACTTGAATAATGGTTGTCTCAAACTAGTTGAGGAGAAATGGAGAGAATCTCACACACATGAGGATATGAGAGAAAATTTTGCGATTTTTGGATCTAAAATTTGACTACATAGTCATCACGCTGGAAGAAATGAAAGATTTGGAGACCATGTCTGTAGAAGAGCTTGTAGGATCTTTGCAAGCTCATAAGTAGAAGGTGAATAGAAGAAGTGACGGTAAGTCACTAGAACAAGTCCTACAATCAAAACTATCTTTGAATGATGGGAGACACGAACAAGGGGGAACATCACACCGAGGACGCGCGCGAGGTCGAGCATCTCGCGAAAGAGGATCTGAATATATTGAATCCAGAGGAGGAGGCCGAAGCAGACAAGGTTCCATGAGAGGAGGATGTGGAAAAAAGAACAACATCCCATGAGGAATAGGACGTGGAAGAAGAGGTGGTGGTTACAACAACCATCAAAACATTGATAAAAGAAACATTGAGTGTTATAACTGCCATAAGTTTGGCCACTATAGCAATGGGTGTTGGGAGCGACAACAAGAAAAGGTTAGTGAGGAGGCTAACCTTGCCAAAACTGAACATGTAGCTGGAGAGTCGTTGATGCTATGACGCTCAACTCAACCCAGGACCAAAGTGTTTAGTACATCGACTCTAGAGCCAGCAACCATATGATTGGCACAAAGAACCTATTCATTGAACTTGATGAGAAAGTTCAGGGGGAGATCTTTTTTGGCGATCTCTCTAAAGTCCCAATCCGAGGGAGAGGAGATGTTCTGATCAAGTGGAAGGCTGAAGATCACGCTTTCATCTCCAATGCCTATTATGTGCCAAACATGAATGAAATTAGGATGTATTCCCAAGAAGGGGGTGAATTAGGTTATTTAAAAATTATTCACGGAATTTAATTACTTCAACCCATAACTATTTAACTTTCCAATATATATATGTATGTATGTATATAAGTAGATATACAACAATCAGAACTATGTTAATTACAAGCCTTTAGATATGAATATGGATATACAAACTGAATTTACAATAAGAGACAACACATTCAGTTGAGCATTTGTTAATATTATAACTTTCAGTTTAAATCAAGAAGATTCACTATAATATACTCAAGAATAAATTCAGTGATTGATTTATGCTTTAATGAAAATTAGCATTAAGATCTAACTTTTAGCACATGTATTTTCCTTCAAAACAAATTTTGTAAAATGCTTGTTTAGGTTCGGCACATATACTTCATTCACAAAATATGTTCATAAACAAGTTAATCCTCAGATTATTTATTTTCAAACTCAAAGTTGTAAGCCCTTTTGAATGGTTAAATCAATGCTTCGTTCATACAACTAACATATATTTGATCTCAAAAAAAATAGGTTCAACAAGTTCACTATGTTTAACAAAATTCCTCTTTTCAATAGATTTTCAAATATTTAGCTCAACCTCAAATATTCAACAAGATTTAATATTAAGCATGAGATAATATTCAGAAAATTCTTATAAAAATAAAATCATACACGCAGTTTATAACTTGCAAAAAATAAAAAAGAGTAGGGAAGAGGAAGCTGAACAGCATTGTTTTTACAAGGTTCGGCCGCAGCCTACGTCTTTGCCTCCAGCAACACGCTGTGAGGATTTACTTTACCAACCTCGTTACCAGGTGAAGCTACACCCTCTCTCCCTCAAAGGTGAATTTTGCCTCTCTAACGAGAATCCCCTCTCGTTAGGCACCAATTCAATCCCCTGAATCGTAAAAAGTACAAGAAATAGCAAATACTTGCTTGTACAAGAAAAAGCTCCTTAAACGAGCAGATTAGTGCACGTTAGATTCAAAAATAATACTTCAAAAAAAATATAAAAGTTGAAGCTCAAAGTATATCACCAGAACTGATTGAAAGATGTGAGTTTTGAAGATCAAATCAATCTTTTCCAAGTGAAAGAATCAAGAACACAGCAATAGCCTTTCAGCAAAGATTATACAAGAGAGTTGTGCGTGTCATTACTTTTCAATTCTTGTTCATTACCATAATGTGCAAGAATAATACGTTTAAGTAGAGCACTTGGGTTTCAAAAAAGTTCCTTGAACTTTCTCTTAATTTGGAAACCATTCACACAACATTTGGAAATAAGATCAACACTGTTTAATCAGTAGCCTATCCCTGAAGGGTTAGTCATCTGTGCTCCTTTAAAATTAGCATATTCTGAAAGTCAAAATGAGGTCAATAGACTGTACACGATAGGTCAGTAGCCTGTTCCTATTCTGTTTGAATTTTTTCAAACACAGAAGCACCACAGTCGCTTGATGATTTATCATCAATCGCCTGTCCTTTCAGCAAACTTGTTTTTCAATGATTTTTTTTTTGTTCCAAACTTAATTCATATATTTTAAAACTCATTTTGGACTTTGAGAAAATATTTTCCATGAATAAAATCAGGTATCTAAGTCCAATGACATTTCTTAGGAGCTTTAATCAATCAGTATTGAGTTTTGAAGTACTTACATGAGACTTTTATATGATTTTCCTATCATAGTGTCTAAGTCTTCATGTTGTGAAGCTTCCAATATGTCTTCTGAGCTTTATGCACTGCTTCAATGAGCTTCATGTCTCACATGACTTGAACTTTCATGTTTCTCATGTCTCATAGCCTTAAGTGTGATTTTGCATTTAGATTCTTCAAGTATATCCACTTGAAAACTTATACTCACAAAGACATGTTAAGTAACCTTGATTTGTTATCATCAAAACGAGATTAAGCCTTATTAGGCCAACAATCTCCCCCTTTTTTATGATAACAAGTAAGGAGCAAAAGTGAGAACGCCTTAAAAGGCCCCCCTTACAATAAGCATACTCTTAACAAGTCATTCATATATATCATAATATATCACATGTTCAGAAGATCATGCTTTCAACATTTATATCAGAGTAATTTCAAGCATTTAGAATTTGCAATGTATATCATGCTTTCAATAACTCATGTCAATCAAGCATTCAGAATTTTCAATATATCTGTTGACCTGATTGGTCATACCCAGTTTTGATTATGACAAATACTCTTGGTACTGATGGTTGTACTGAGACTTGCATGCAAGTTCAACTTGTGTACGCTTTCGACCTAAAATACATATCATGATGGCGTGCAGTGTTCGTGTCGAAGAATGAAGAATTGTGCTGTGTATTTGTATTCATTATTTTATTTCTTCATTCTAGGATGTAAATTAATTATGGACTGTGCACTCCTATGGCTTGTAATAATTTGCATAATGCATGGTAGGTAGGTATGCTCAAATCGATCATAGTTGGACTTTAGGTACCTATATAAACCATAGAAAGACCTTAGGGAATAGGTTAACCGACACTAGATTTTTTGGGTGCACTCAAGAAGGCCTAAAATGACCCTAGGACACTCACTCTTACACGTATATGAATGATCATTTGAAATGGGTGATTGAATGCTTAAAACAAAATCGAAATGCATAAAACATGCATGTTCGGTCAACCAAACCTTCCAGTTCAATATCACTCGGTCGATCGAACCTGGTCCGGGTTAACTGGTTGACCACGGCCCGATCAACTGAACTCTTATAGTTCATTTGACCCCGGTCGACCAAACTCCTCGGGAGTCAACATTTTGACCACCTGATCGATCGAGCATATTTTGAATACTACCAACCTAGTCGACCAAGTTCCCACGTGTGGGAACTCGATGGTTTGGTCGACCGACCGACTTAGTTCAAATGGTCCTGGTCGACCGAACCTTGTAAGAAGGAAAAATCTCCTTTGGAATTATAAGTCCAGTTGACCGACCGAGTCAGTTCATTTTAGTCCTAGTCGATCTAACCTCGCAAAAAGGCTTCAGATTTACAAGTTCGGTTGACCAAACTCACAGTTCATTTTAATCCTGGTCAACCAAACCCTAAGAACTTGGGTCGATCGAACTTGCCCTGGTCGATCGGTACTCTTGGGTTGCCCCTCATTTTTACTGCAGTTAGTATTTTTTAAACTGGGTTAATTTATTTAAATAATATTAAAACTTTTAAAATTATTCCATTTGTATCTCTAACGGTTATATTTTAGGGGAAGTCTATAAATATCCCTTCATTTGGAATAATCAGCAGGAGATTAGCAAGATCATTAAGGCCAAAACTCCCTCAAATTCAAAAATCATTTTATAGCCTTTATTACTCCCATACACTTCAAAACTCCATATTTCTTGATCTTTCAAGTGTTGTGATCTCTAACTTTAGTGTGTTTAATCTTACTAGCTAGAACTCTCACTTATGTTCTTGTTTGATTGATTTTATTTGAGAGTTTAGCATTAAAGTTCTTCCACCGATTTCATTTGATGAATCTTGTGTGGGAAGACTTTAAGGGTTGTGGTTCTTGCATCATCATTGCAAGATACCTAAACCTACATTTTGGTATGCAAAAATATTTTTAAAAAGGCTAGTGTTTCAAAAAATTCCATTATGCTTTATATATTGAAATATCTCATTGAGTTTGCTTTATTCAACTTGCTTAGCATATTTGAAACCTTGATATGATTTTTGTGTTATTCACATACTGTGTTTCAAATCTTGCTTGAATATACACTCTAGATCTGAACTGAAAATATATACTTGATTGAGTGTTTAGCACACATTAGAGCACTGAGCATATTTACATATCATTCGTGCTTGTAATATTGATTGAGCTGTATTGGTGCACACATCTGCTTGTTTAGAAGCATATTTTCTTGTACACATTTTATACACATTGGTTGTATTCCAGGCGAGGGCCTAAAAAGGGAGACAAGCCTTGTGGAATAGTCCCAAATTGGCTTAGACCCGGTTAGGGAAGCTAGGTGCGCCATCCTATTAAGGCGTGTTGGTTGAGGTCAGCCCCTTGAATTGACCTATTTTGTATAGGTGCCGCTCTACCCATTTAAATGAGCATTATAGTGGTAATCCTTGTGCTAGTGTGGCCAAGGCGGGGACGTAGGCACAGTTGGCAGAACCCCGATAACATATCGTGCGTGTTCTTTACATTTTCGCAATTTATTTACTGCATGTGTATGTTATATTGTGAATGATTGGGTTTACATTTGCATAGACAGACCATAGGTTAAATAATATTGTTAATCTGGTTTTACCTAGGCGATAAATTTTAAATACCCAATTCACCCCCCTCTTGGGATTGCACCAATTCCAATAATATCTCATGCTTTTCAATAACTCATGTATAGTAACTTCCCCTGAATATATGTTCCAATGATACATATCAATCATATATTTATAAACATTTCAGTATTTCTCAAACAATCATATCAATATATCTCATTTTGCACATATTTCTCAAATATGTCAACATATCAATATATCTAATTTAATCTCATTTTGCACATATTTCTCCAACATGTCAACATATCAATAAATCTCATTTTGCACATATTTCTCCAATATGTCAACATATCAATATATCTCATTTAATCTCATTTTGCATATATTTCTCCCCCTTTTGACATCAACAAAAAGGGTAAATGCAATCCAACATGTAATAACCAAAAAATACTTATGCATCATGGAAAAAAAAAAAAATTCAAGTTAAGCAAAAACAAGCACCAAAATATGTCATGTCCAAAAAAAATAGAGTGCAAAGAGCTGAGAACAACTCAAAGATTACAACCCAAGTTATTTGTTCAGAAGAGAAATAAACTAATCTTCATTGCCTCCATCGAAGTTAGTGCCTTCTTCAGCATCTTCATCTTCATCTCCAAAATTTGTTTCTATTGGAGCTTTTGCCAAGTGATGAAGAAGAAATTCCCATATACTGTTCAATGCGTCCAATACACTAATCTAGGGAATTATAACAGGATTGAAGTGAACCAAAAACACTCACACTTCACCATAGAAAGCATTTTGCTACTGTTGATAAGCTATAAACTAGGATGGAGCATCCTCAGCTGGTGGTGCATTGTGCCATTGTTCATGAGCTTGTTGAGGTTCTGGAACTTGTCTACGTGTAGGTCTACCTTTTAGAAACCACCCTTGATCATGCTTTTCATACCCCATTTTCTTAACCGTAGTAGATGAAAACATGTTATAACGAGAACAAGCTATGAATAGGGGTGATGAAGTGGTAACGCCTAAATGATAAAAAATTTTATTTAACACTCCGCCATATGGGAGAATAACTCTTCTAGCCTCTTCTCTTGTGATCATACATTTTAAAATAAGACTAGAAAGATCAAGTTTCTTCTCCTTGAGCAGACACACATCACAAAACAGTAGAGGTAGGATATGTGATCATGTGATCCTACTCTAGGCAAAATATTGTATGTGATGAGTTTTTGTAGGATCTGTGCTTGAATATTTAGTTGATGATACAATGAAGGATTACCAAAATAAATAGGAGATTCTTTCATTATCAATGGAAGAAATTCCTCAAGAGTAAAACCTTACTCCATTATCCAAGATGTACCAATCAGAGGACATTCAAATTCTCCATTTTGAATTCCAAATCTAGTAGCTAAAATTTGTGGAGTTAAAGCTATAACAATACCCATGACTTGAGTAGAAATTACATTTTCTCCTTTCACCAGATTTGCATAAAAATCTTAAGCAGATTCAGATACATGTCTTTAACTTGATAAGTTATGAAACTTTTGATAAGTTATGAACCTTTCCCATCCCAAGACATCAAACATTGGTAAAATATTAGGAAATTCATCTCGAAAGAACTCAAGGTCCTGAATTTTACTTAAAATGGGTTTGGTGGATCGAAGATGTTTCTGATAGATTTTCTTTGCTTGAGGAGCCACCAACCATTTTTCAATGTTATTTGCATCCTCTTTTCTAGAAGAAGAACCTTTGTTAGCCACATGCTTGGTTCTTGTCATTTTTCTAAAGAACTAACCGGCAAAATCCTTGAGAATGAGATGGAATTATAGTGAAGGAAATCTTGAAGTTTAATCGGTTGAATCTTCGTGAAATCTAACTTCAAGACTAACAACAGAGAGTTCGGGAGAGTGGAGGTGTAAGGTTAGTTGATTGGAATGTAAAAAGTTAGGGTTTTTATGCACAGTAAGTATATATACTGCTGCTAGTCAGTCGACTGTGCTCAAAGAGTCAGTCGCCTGACATGTGTGTTACTTCAAATTTCACAAGTCAGTAGCGAGTTAGTCGATTACGCTTCACTGCATCAGTCGCCTACCCTTTAGGCAAGTGACATATAAAAATATATATATTCTTTTAGCTTACCCACTCATCCACTTTAGTGTCTCCTTCTTAATTCACTTCTCTATAATGTAATAGACCTAATTCTAGTGGTATTGAGATAAATTTATCCTTTGAAAGAGGTTTTGTGAGAATGTCAGCCCATTGTTCATCCATTTTACGAATTCAATAATTATGTCTCCTTTTTGCACATGATCCCTCAGGAAATAGTGACGAATATCAATATGCTTAGTCCTAGAGTGAGAGATAGGGTTCTTTGAGATATTTATGGCACTCGTGTTGTTGGCATTACAAGGCTTAACATCTTGTTTTGATGCTAATGAACAAATGAAACTTAACATATTTGGTTGAGTAATGATATTTCAGGATTCAAGTTTTTGAAGCTCAAGAATATGTATACAAGGATGATCAAAAGAAGCTTAAAGTATGAATTTCAAGATGATATTTTAAAGTTTGAAGAGTATGAGAGAAAGCTTAAAAGTATATCAAAGCTTGAAGAAAAACAAGAGAGACGAAAGAAATCAAAGCAAGAGAGCTCAAAGAAAAGACAAGCATGAAGACTCAAGCGCCAAGAATGTCCAAATGTCTTTGAAGTCTTTATGTAAGTACTTTAATGTTTGAATATCATTTCAAATACTTTGAAGCTCTTTAGGGAATCTTTAGGGGATATTTATGGACTTAGAAACCTATTTAAAAAATCTTGAAAAATGTTTTATGAAAGATCAAAGTAAAAGAGCAAAACTAATTTTGAAAACTAAAAATGAAAAACCAGAAAAAAGAACTGGTTTCCTCAGCCGATTAACAAAACACCAGAATGAATAAAGTACCCAGCCGACTGACTATTTTGACTTGTGATTAGTTAGCCGACTAACACCTGATTTGTCTAGTCGACTGACATTTTTGAACTAAGTTTAGTCAGCCGACTGACAATTTATTGGAATTAATTTTTGGACAGATAGAATGCTGTTAGCGGCCTGTCCAGCCGACTGACCTACACAAAATTGACCCAGTCGAGTGATTCAGCTGACTAACTCCACGAAGATTTTGAAATTCAAACTTAACAGGAAGATTTTCAAATTTAATTCTAGGATTTCAAATCTTTTGCAAAGTTGACCAACTCCAAGTCAACTTGGTAAATAAGGAAACTCTTTCTCCAGAAAACTCTATAAATACCCCTTTAATCCAATGAATTAGAAAACCAAGGGATTATAATCAGCATTTAAGCAGTCAAGATAAAATCTCTTCAAAAGCTCTCTTTTGCTCATCCGTTTTGCTGAAGAATACTAAAGTGTTGATCCATCCTAATCCGTTTTTATTGCTGATCCTTATCCTAAGAAGGAATCTTGGTGAATTCTATACTTGAGCTTCATCTTATTTCATCTTGATATTTAAAGTTTGAAATATATAGTGTTGAAATTGTACTAATCTACTCTTTGAGAGAATGTTCTTGTACGCAGGGTTTATCTTGTATTCTTGCAGTGTTTCTGACGATTCTAAGTTGTTGGATCGTTGCCCAAGCGTGGGATATCGCTTGGAGAGGCTTTGCTCTAGTCTAGTGAAGGAGTGTTTGAGCATGGAATTCACTAGTAACAATTTTTTTCCACCTGGAAAGGAACATGTATAGTGAAATCCTTAGGTGGTTTGCCTAAGGCGAGGATGTAGGCTGGGGATAAGCTGAACCTCGTAAAAACACCGGTGTCACTCTCTTTCCCTTATTCTCTTTAAATTCCAGCAAAAATATAAATTGTGTGGATGTTGTAATTCTCTCAATCATAAAAACAACGTGTGTTGGAAATTAAATAAACCAAAGTTTAATTTGTTCTTGGGCTTGTGGAAACTGAAAGGGAGTACGTTGGTTAATCAATACTTTACAAAAACCGTAAGAGAGTACGTTGATTAGTTAACAACCCAAAACCTATTAAGTAAAGGTTTATTTGAATTCTGATTTTGGAAAGAGTGATTGGATGTTATTTTGATTATCAATTGAATGGCCAACTACATTCTCTACAGGGCATACAAATTCATATACACAGGGCTACAAACAATCAAGTTGAATATTACCAAAAAGAATTGCAAAGCATATATTGATTGGTTACTTATATTGTGGTTGATTGGTTTAAGTAGTTGATTGATTGTTTATTTGTGTTGTGTTTGTGGATTGAATAAAAGACTAAAGCCTTTGTGTGATTGCTAAATCAACAAAGTCAAGATATCTTTGAAAGAATTATAAAAGGTTAAGAATTCATATAACAATTTAAAAAAAATTTTAATAATCCAATTCACTCCCCCTCTTGGGGCTACACCTTAGTTTTCACGTGTTATCACATTTAATTGTTACCATCGAATATTCCATATTGAAATTCTAAAGTTGTTGTTTCATGTATAGAGTTTGTGTGCAATAATTACCTGCTGCAACGTATTCAGCCTCAGTAGTAGATAATGCCACAGAATTCTGTTCCTTGGAAAACCAAGACACCAGAGAACATCCTAAAAAGTTGCAAGTACCACTTGTACTTTTTCTGTCTATCTTACACCTGGCATAATCTGCATCCAAATAGCTGATCATTTCAAAAGTTGTGTATTTAGGATACCAAAGGCCTAAGTCAATAGTACCTCCCAAATATCTCAATATCCTCTTTACAGCTATTTGGTGAGACTCTTTAGGATCTGCCTGAAAGCGAACACACATGCAGACACTGAACATAATATCAGGTCTACTAGCCGTCAAATATAGTAGATTTCCTATCATGCCTCGGTAGTATTTCACATCTACTAACTTTCCTTTCTCATCTCTATCAAGACTCATAAAAGTGCTCATTGGGGTTCCCAATGGCTTTCCACCTTCTATGTCAAATTTCTTAAGAAAGTCTCCAATATATTTGGATTGGTTTATGAATATGCCATTCTTAGCTTGCCTGATCTAAAGATCAAGTAAGTATGTTAACTCACCAATCATGCTCATCTCAAACTCATCTTGCATGCATTTAGCGTATTCTTTACATAAATCCTCATTCGTAGCACCAAAGATAATGTCATCAACATAAATTTGTATGATAATCATATCATTATCTTTAGACTTAATGAATAAGGTGCTATCCATTTTCCCTCTAGAAAAACCAGCTTCTAACAAGAAGCCACTTAGTCATTCGTACCAAGCTCTAGGAGCTTGTTTCGATCCATATAAGGCTCCTGCTAGTCTAAATACATGATCTGGGAAATGAAAGTCTTCAAACCCTAGGGATTGTGCAACATAAACTTCTTCATTTATGAATCCATTTAGAAATGCACTCTTTACATCCATTTGATAAAGTTTGAATTTTTTGTGGGATGCATAGGCTAGCAACATTCTTATTGCTTCCATTCTAACTACTGGAGCAAAAGTCTCATCATCTATTCCTTCTTCCTGATTATAACCTTGAGCTACCATTCTAACTTTGTTACAGACTACAATTCCGTTCTCATCCTTTTTATTTCTAAATACCAATTTAGTGCTAATTATAGAGTGATTTTCAGGTCTAGGGACTAGCTCCCAAACCTTATTCCTTTCAAATTGACTCAACTCTTCCTATATGGCAGCTATCCATGATTCTTCATTAATTGCCTCATTTTATGTTCTTTGGTTCCTCTTGAAATAGAAATGCACAATGATTCCAAAGGTTCTTTAATGATGATCTGGTGGATAATCCTCATGAAGGTTCACCAATAATTTGATCTTTGGGGTGATTCCTTACTAACTTCCACTCTTTAGGCAATTCATCTTGACTTTGAGAGTTGTCATTTAAAGGTGTACTTATTTCATAACTCTCATCTTTTACTTCCTGAATGGCTAGATCTTCTAAACTCTCTCTTAATTCAACTTCATCAACTTCAATGGATTTAGAAGAAAATGGATTAGCCTCATCAAATGTAACATGAATGGATTCTACAATTGAAAGAGATCTTTTATTGTAGACTCTAAAGGCTTTGCTATTTTCATCATATCCTAGGATTTGAAGATACCTTCATCTGATTTAGCATCAAACTTTCCTTGGTCATCTTTATCATTCAAAATAAAACACTCGCATCCAAACACATGGACATAAGATATATTTGATTTTCTTCCTTTCCAGAGTTCATGTGGAGTCTTTTCTAAGTTGGTTCTAAGTGAGACTCTATTCATTACATAACACGCAATGTTCATCGCTTCAGCCTAAAAAAATTTAGGCAGGTTATGTTCATTTAGCATGGTCCTGACCATCTCCTAAAGTGACATATTTTTTCCTCTTAACAACTCCATTTTGTTAAGGTGTACGGGGAGTTGAGAAGTTGTGAGATATTCCATGTTCAGCACAATAATCCTCAACATCTATATTTTTAAATTCTCTTTCTCAATCACTCATAATATTTTGAATACCATATCCTTTTTCATTTTGAAACTTCTTGCATAGATTGCTCAACATCTTACAAACTTCATCTTTGGAGGATAAGAAAAGCACCCAGGTAAACCTAGAGTAGTCATCAACTATGAAGAATGCATATTGCTTTCCTCCTAAACTTTGAGTTCTAGTGGGACCAAAAAGATCTAAATGAATAAGCTCTAGTGGTCTACCAATAAAGATATGCTTTTTCTTCTTAAAGCTTGTCTTGGTTTGCTTCCTAAGTTGACAAGCATCACACACTTTGTCTTTAACAAACTTAGTACTAGGCAAGCCTATTACTAAGTTTTTCGTTTCTAATTTTGATAACAGATCCATACTTGCACGTCCTAATCTCCTACGCCATAGCCAACTATTCTCATTTACGACTTTGAAACATTGAACTTCTTGAGATATCAAGTTCTTAAAATTTATGCAATAAACAAGATTTTATGATTTTTACTATTTTCTACTGTGCATTTGTCTTGTTTAAAGGTTATATGAAAGCCTTTGTCACTTAGTTGACTAATGCTAAGCAGATTATGTTTTAACCTTTCAACTAACAACACATCATCAATCTCCAAGGAAGGTTTCTTACCGACTTTACCAATGCTAATAATTTTGCCTTTGGCATTGTCTCCAAAGGTGACATATCTACCACCATCCTTTAATGTTAACGAGTTGAACTTGGACTCATCTTCGATCATATGCCTTCAGCACCCACTATCCAAGTACCATTTATCTTTTGTTGGTGTGGACCCTAAAGCATACCTATAAGAAGGGATTCAATGTGTTACTTTTGGTATCCTTACCTTCTTAGGTCTTCTTGAATTTAATTTATTTTCAGTTTTAGCTCTCTATACTTTCTTAATTTTTACACTCTTTCTTTTATATGGACATTCAAATTTTATGTGCCCTTTCTCCTTACATTGGAAACAGGTAGTATGTTCATATGTATTAGTTGAAGATGTATCAGCATAATTGTTGGAGGCTTTTACAAAATACCCCATAAAGAGGTTTCTTCTCTTAGTGTTCTTAATTCCATTAAAACCTATTCCTTCCTTGTCCAATGACATTCGCTGAACTCCAACAAGTTTTTCAAGTTCTCTTTTCCTCTAGCAAAGTTATATATGATTTTAGCTTGATCTTTAACTTTACTTTTAAGACTACAAATTTCTATGTCTTTTGCACTTTTACCGTTTACTTGTTGCTTAACTAGTTCTTGGGACATCTCATTTATTTTATCCATGAGTTCATCAATAGTTGAGTCCTTTTTCTTTTTCAATTAACCTAGAGGATTCTAGTTGATTCACATGTGTTTCATTTTTTTTTTTGTCTTAGAGCTATATTCCTCTTGGATACTTTTATGAATCTATTATGTAATGAAAACAATTTAGATTGGATTTCGCTGTAAGAAGGTAAACTTTCATATGATTCATTACAAGATTCATCACTAGTTTCATAAGATGAGGTTGAATAGGAATTTACCTCATTTTCTCTTACAGTGAAGCACAGGTTAACCATCTCATGATTGCTTGATTCACTCTTCGAGTCATTTGAACTTGAGTCATCCCAAGTTGTTTTCATTGCTTTCTTTTTCTTCTTCTTTGCATCTCACTTGAGTTGTGGACAATCAGGTTTTATATGTCCTACTTTCTTACAATTATAACAGGTAGGGGGTTTATTCTTTGTTTCTTTCTTATTAGTCTCACCCTCATCTATTTTTGATCCTCTAAATTTTCTAGCGAATCTCTTGTTCTTATTAAAGAATTTGCCTAAGCGTCTAGTGAACAAGGCTAGATCATCGTCGTCTCCCTCATCATCCTCTTCCTCACTAGAACTTTCCTTTGAAGCTTTTAGGGCTATTGTTTTCTTTTGTTTATTACTCTCAACAGCTTTTCCATTCATTGCCATCTCATACGTGAGAAGCAAACCTATTAATTCATCTAAGGAAGTGGTTTTCAGATCTCTGCCTTCAGTTATGGCAGTGGCCTTAGGTTCCCAAATAGGAGGAAGTCCTCTAAGCACTTTCCTAATCATCTCAAAGGTAGAATAGCTCTTTCCTAGTACATTAAGGGAATTAATTATATGGGTGAACCTAGTATATATGCTAGTGATGGATTCTTCTGGGTTCATCTTAAAGGCTTCATACTCGCTGGTGAGCACGTCAATCAAACTGTCCCTAACATCTACGGTTCCCTCATAGGTAACCTCTAACTTGTCCCAAATTTCTTTAACTGATTTACAACTCATAACTCTATTGAATTCATTTGCATCTAAGGCATAATACAACACATTCATTGCACTAGAGTTAATTTGAATTTGTTTCATGTCTATATCATTCCATTCTTTCTCTTCTTTAGGGACTTCTTTGTTGTCTACAGATTTTGTGGGAATCAAGTCACCATGTGTGACTACTTTCCATACTTTGTAATCCATAGTTAGCAAAAATATACTCATTCATTGCCTCTAGAAGGTGTAGTTTTCTCCGCAGAAGATGAGAGGTCTAGATGAAGATTGGCCTTCACCAAATGGGGATACTCCTAACTTGGCCATAGGGATTTTTATGTAGCTACTTGTTAGGATATACTACAACCTACGCTCTAATACCAATTGAAATTAGGATGTATTCCCAAGAGGGGGTGAATTGGGTTATTTAAAAATTATTTGCGGAATTTTAATTACTTCAACCCTTAACAATTTAACTTTCCAATATATACATGTATGTTTATGTATATAAGTAGATATACAACAATCAGATTTATGTTAATTACAAGCCTTGAGATATGAATATGGATATACAAACTGAATTTAAAATAAGAGATAACACATTCAGTTGAGCACTTGTTCGTATTATAACTTTCAGCTTAATTCAAGAAGATTCACAATAATGTACTCAAGAATAAATTCAGTGCTTGATTTAAGCTTTAATGAAAATCAATATTAAGATCTAACTTTCAGCACATGTAGTTTCCTTCAAAATAGATTTTGTAAAATGCTTGTTTACCTTCAACACATATACTTCATTCACAAAATATGTTCATAAACAAGTTAATCCTCAGATTATTTATTTTCAAACTCAAAGTTGTAAACCTTTTTGAATGATCAAATTAATGCTTTGCTCATACAATTGATATATATTTGATCTCAAATAAAATATGCTCAGCAAGTTCACAATGTTTAACAAAATTCCTCTTTTCAACAGATTTTCAAATATTTAGTTCAACCTCAAATATTCAACAAGATTGAATATTGAGCACGAGATAATATTCAACAAGTTCTTATAAAAATAAAATCATGCACGCAATTCATAACTTGTAGAAAATAAAAAAGAGTAGGAAAGAGGAAGCTGAACACCGTTGTTTTTACAAGGTTCAGCTGCAGCCTACGTCCTTGTCTCCAGTAACATGCTGCGAGGATTTCCTTTACCAACTTTGTTACAAGGTGAAGTTACACCCACTCTCCCTTAAAGATGGATTTCGCCTCTCTAATGAGAATCCCCTCCCGCTAGGCAACGATTCAATCCCTTGAACTGTAAAAAATACAAGAAACAACAAATACTTGCTTGTACAAGAAAAAACTCCTTAGACAAGCAAATTAGTACACGTTAGATTCAAAAATAATACTTCAAAAATAATATGAAAGTTCGAAGTATATCATGTGAGTTTTGAAGATCAAACCAGTCTTTTCCAAGAGAAAAAATCAAGAACACAACAGTAGCCATTCAGTAAAGATAATACAAGAGAGTTGTGCGTGCCGTTGCTTTTTAATTCATGTTCATCACCCTAATGTGCGAGAATAATACGTTTAAATGGAGCACTAGGTTTTCAAAAACTTTCCCTTGAAATTTCTCTTAATTTGGAAACCATTCAAGCAACATTTGGAAATGAGATCAGTGTTGTTTAACATTTAAACACTCGCATAAGTGGCTTGTCCCCAAAGGGTCAGTCGCCTGTGATTCCTTTTAAATTAGCATATTCTAAAAGTCAGAACGAGGTCAATCGATTGTGCCTGATAGGTTAGTCGCATGTGCCTATTCTGTTTGAATATTTTCAAACATAGAAGCACCACAGTCGCCTAATGATTTATCATCAGTCGCCTGTCCTTTCAGCTAACTTGTTTTTCAATGATTTTTTTTTTTGGTTCCAAACTTAATTCATATATTTGAAAAATCATTTTGGACTTTAAGAAAATATTTTCCATGAATAAAATCAGGTATCCAAGTCCAATGACATTTCTTAGGAGCTTGAATCAATCATTGTTGATTTTTGAAGTACTTACATGAGACTTTCATATGATTTTCCTATCTCAGTGTCTAAGTCTTCATGTTGTGAAACTTCCAATATGTCTTCTGAGCTTTATGCACTACGTCAATGAGCTTCATGTCTCACATAACTTGAAATTTCATGTTTTTCATGTCTCGTAGCTTTACGTGTGATTTTCCATTCAGGTTCTTTGAGTATATCCACTTGAAACCATAAGATCGCTTAAGTCCTAAAACTTATACTCACAAAGACAAGTTAAGTAACCTTGATTTGCTATCATTAAAACAAGATTAAACCTTGTTAGGCCAACAATGAAGACCAACATCTTGCGTCTTAGACAACTTGTGGAGAAAGGTTACCGAATTAGCCTTAGATAAGCAAATGGTGATATCAAACGCTTGAGGTAAGCTCGTCACTCGAGTCACTATGGCAAAGAATCAGATGTTCTCTCTCGCCATCCATCACGACACGCCAAGTTGTCTAAGTGCCATCATCAACAGCAAAGATTGGCTATGGCATCTGAGGTTTGGACAGCTCAACTTTGAAAGCTTGAAGCAGTTGGGAAACAAAAAGATTGTTAACTTTGGTGTATTCCCAAGAGGGGGGTGAATTTGAGATTAAAAACTTTCTTCCTAGGTTCAACTAATCCAGCAGGCAGTATTTCACAAACCTAGGGTCTTTCTATGTGTTCAAAATCTCAATCAAATATTTAAACGATAAACATAAACATACAGGTGCAAAAAGTAAATTATGGAAAATAAAATCAACACCGGATATGTTATTGGGGTTCGGTCAACTGTGCCTACGACCCTGCCTCTAGCTTGCAAGCCTGAGGATTCCACTAATGCTCACTTAACGGGTTGAGCGGCACCAATTACAACCAGGTCAATTAGCAGGGCTAACCTCAACCTATACCTTACCAAGATGGTGCATCTAGCTTTCCTAATAGGGTATAAGCCAATATGAGACTATTCAACAGGGCTAGTCTCCCTCTTCAGGCCCATGCTTGGAATACAACAAATGTGTAAAAATTTACATGCATGGAAATGCTTCTTACACAAGAGAATATGTACCACTAAGCACAATATAATCAATCAATCAATGCACATCAATAATATATGAATAGTAAGCTCAGTGATGTGATTTTTGTGCAAACAACACTCAACAAGATATAATCACAAGTATGCTTAAGAGTGTATAAACAAGCTATTTCTTTGAAATGAGATATTCAAATCTAAATAATAAATCAGGGTTTCAAAGATGTTGCAACAATATTCAAATCAATTCAAAAAAATATTTTCTTCAATGAAATAGGCTCAAGAGTTGTTTGAAAAATAATATAGCTTGTAAAATATTTACACACCAAAAGTATAGCTAAAGGAATCTTACAATGACAATGCAAAGATCCTTAAACTAATGAGTTTTTCCCAACACTAGATTTATTAAATAAAATCTGTAGGATAACTCTTTGCCTAACTCTCAAAAATCAACAAACAAATCAAGCATAATGTTGAGAGTATTAAGCAATATAGGATGGATCTCTAGCATTCAAGGCACTCTCACTAAGCTTGGTTTAATCAAGACAATCGGATTGGGAGAGTGTATGGGAGTAGTATGAGCAAAATAGGGTTTTGAAAAATAGAGAGAATTTTAGTTTAATCCTATTTTCTAATCCATGCTTAATTTTTCCAAATGAATGGATATATATAGAGGAAGGGAAAAAATAAATGTTGGGGGGACACACTTGTCTTTTTAAAATTGCTCTAATTAGGCTTAGAAAATTAATCCCACAATTTCCCTTAATTTTCTCAAGTAAAAATTCACCAACCCAAGAGTTTTGATCGATCGAACTTATGGTTCGGTCGTTCAAACAGACACAATGAAAAATGCATGTTTTCATTGTTCGGTAGCCTGCATGAATGTTCGGGTGGCTGAACAAGGCGATTTTCAAAAGGTCCGCGATTCAATCGCCTATCCCTAAGTTCGATAGCCCGAGCTTGTCAATTCAGTCACCTAAGGGTAAAATGAATTGTAGGTTCGGGCGCCCGGGGACGATGGAAAAGTACATAGTACTGGTTCGATTAGTTGAGGACGCTACGGTCCTATTGAGTTCGGTTGCCTGAATCCAAGTCAACATTTTGACCAGTCAGCGATTCGGTTGACCGAGGCAAAATACACTGCCAAGTTCGGTCGCCTGAAGTCATGTGATTTTGCAGTTAAAGTATAATTTCAAAACATAATATTCTCTAGATAATATATGTGATAATGGGGACTTTCGTTAGTGTGAGTGTTGGGACTTAGGGTCTTTTTAAGGTTATTTTTTAGCTTTAAAATGCAGCCCAAAAATTCGGCGTCGATCGACCGATCCCTAAGGTCTTTCTATGATCTGTGTATGATCATTTGTTGAGCTTACTTCATACATGCATGACATGCAGAGATTATTATAGACCCATTTAAACTGAAATTATTACAGACCCAATGATAAAAAATATAACAATAAATATGCTGGGTTTTTGCTTCTCTTCAGGTTGCCGCATGCCATCATATGAACTTGTCAATAAGAACCTGCACACAAACTTGGCAACTATTAAATACCAAAGTATTTGTTATGATCAAAACAAGGGTGTGACCCATAGGGTCAACAAAGATGGAGAACGACTTACCCAACATTCAGCATCCAAATGAGTTATGTGAAAGTTGTGTTCTAAGCAAGCAACACATAAGCAACTTTGGAAATCAAGCCGATTGGAGATCTACCACGCCACTCTAGCTAGTACACACAGATGTGTGTGGTCCATTAAACCCGTTTTCAAGGATAGAACTGATACTTCTTCACCTTCACTAATGATTACAACAAGTTGACTTAGGTTTACTTCTTGAAAAGGAAGTCAGAAGTATTTGACAAATTCAAAGAGATTAAAACTCTCATGGAGAAGTAGAGTGGCTATCACATCAAATCACTCCAATCAAACCAAGGAGGAGAGAACATGACAGAAGCTTTCTAGGAATTCCTTAGGCAATAAGGGATTCAAAACTAGTTCACACATGTAGAAGTAGTGTTATGTGCAACTATCTGCTCAACAGATGTCCTATGAAGAGTCTTGATACAAAGACACCATATGAAACTTGGAGTACTCACAAGCCTAGTGTGAGTCATCTTAGAGTGTTTGGTTCCATAGCCTATGCCAAGATCTCAAAGACAAGAAGGACAAAGTTGGAAGACCAAAGAGAGAAGTGTATCCTTGTTGGATACAACGACATCACCATGAGATATTGACTCTACAATCCCATTAACAAGAAAGTCATTTTCAGTCAGGATGTTATTTTTGAAGAAAATGAATCCTGGAAGTGGGACCAGGCTGAATCTTCCAAAGATGCGGAATTGATGCTTGAAGGAGAAGAACCCTCACAAATAAGAGAAGTGGCTATCGAGTCATGAGTTCTCGAACTGCAAACACCACCACATGGTTTCCATTCACCACAGAATGAATGAAGCTCCATTACCAATTGAGCATGAAATCTCATATATGAAGCCTAGAAGAGCCCGCACCCTAGCTGATTTGTATGAAAATACATAACCTATGGAAGAGTATGTTACTCTATACTGTATTTTTTTTACTAGAGACACAGTTAGCTTTGAGTAGGCTAACAAAGAAGACAAATGGAGAAAAACGATGGATGAGGATATTCAATCCATCGAGAAGAACAAGACTTGGGAGTTTAAAAATCTCCCAAAGGGCCGCAAAACTATTGGTGTGAAATGGGTCTACAAGACCAAAAAGAGCACTCAATGAGAAGTTAAGAGATACAAAACAAGATTTGTCGCCAAGGGCTATAGGAAAAAAGAAGGGATTGCTTATGGAGAAATCTATGCCTCGATTGCCAGGCTTGAAACTATTAGATTACTAATTTCACTATTTGCATAAAATGGATGGAAGATTTACCAGCTGGACGTGAAATCAACATTTCTGAACTGTTTTCTGGAAGAAGAGATCTATATCGATCAGCCACTTGGATATGTGAAGAAGGGCAATGAAGATAGAGTGTACAAGCTAAAGAAAGCAGCACTCTATGGCTTGAAGCAGACACCTCGGTCGTGGAACATGAGAATTGATGACTATTTCCAGAAGTATGGATTTGAGAAGTGTCCCTACGAGCATGCACTATACATGAAGATAGAGACAAATGGAAGCATGCTAATTGCCTGCCTATATGTTGATGATCTGATCTTCACCGACAACAATCCAGAGATGTTTATCGTTTTCAAGAGGAGCATGGTTTAAGAATTTGAAATGACAGATATTGGTTAGATGGCTTATTTCCTTGGTGTAGAATTTGTGCAAAGTGAGAAGGGAATCTTCATCTCCCATAGCCACTATGCAAAAGAAATACTGAAGAAGTTTGGGATAGACAACTATAATCTTGTGACAACTCCGGTTGAAACGGGATTGGAGCTGAGAAAGAATGAGTAAGCAGATGTTGACCCCACATATTTCAAGAGTTTGGTTGGAAGCTTGAGGTATTTGACGTCCACCAGACCAGACATACTTTTTGGAGTTGGATTTGTCAGCAGGTACATGGAGACTCCTGACCAGTCCCCTTTGAATGCAGCGAAGAGGATACTCTGCTCTGTCAAGGGTACCATTACTGATGGTATATTCTATTCATTAAGAGGTGATTGCAAACTTATTGGGTATTCAGATAGCAATTGGAGAAGGGATCTTCATAAAAGAAAAAGTACGACTAGATTCACATTCTACATGGGAGATACATCGTTTACATGGTCATCAAAGAAGCAACCCATCGTAACACTGTCATCATGTGAAGTTGAGTGTGTTACTGCCAGCTCAGCTATTTGTCATGGTATATGGATCAAGAACGTAGTAAAATATCTGAGATTTCTCTAAGATGACCCCACAGAAGTCTACATCAACAATCGATCAGCGATTGCACTTGCGAAGAATCCAGTCTTCCATGAAAGAAGCAAACATATTGATACTCGGTATCATTTTATCAAGGAGTATGTCAAGAAGAAAGAAGTAGAGTTGATGCCTTGTAGAACATATGATCAAATTGCTGATTTTTTCACTAAGCCACTCGAGCATGATATTTTTGCAACATTGAAGATAATGTTCGGAATGATAAAGTCAAAAGCGTCAAGTTTAAAGGGGAGATGTTGAATATTAAACATGATGGGGCTTATATTATTACATAAATAATAATAAAATAAAAAAGACGAAGAAAGTGAGATGAAGAAGTTGAAGAAGGATCAAAAAGAAGTCAAAGAAGTATGGGAAATGGACACATTTCCTATGCAGAAGAAAATTTGCAGCCACCACCTCTGCAAATCACGTTGGCCAATTCTCAATGTTTACCATTTTTTCTTCTATAAATTGGTGTTCGTTTTCTGTATAGTATGTGATGGAGAAGAGGGAGAATAGTCAGTGACAGAAGAAGAAATTGTGTATTTTGAGAGTTTTTTTTTTTCTAGATTATTATTGAAATCAAAGAGTATTTGTGTGCAATTGAGTGTTTCTCATCGAATTTCAATCACAACCAGTAATTAAGCGAATGCCCTCCACCCATCACACTTATCTAAACATCCATTTTGACTTAATAAACGAATGGTTGCAAATTCTGATGAAGACAAAACATCCATATTTAATTTAATATTTATAAAATCTAAATTATACAAATATACTTGAGTCTTGACATTATTAAACTTATTTATTGATCGCTGAAATATTTAGGTAAGACAACTTCTCATCTTTCATTTCATAATCTTTTCTATATATTTCTTCGATGATGACTGTACTTCCTCAAGGGACAATAATGGATACTCGATTATTTTAGATATGCATTTATTAGCTAGGGCAGCATATATGCTTTAAGAGTCAAAGTAGATGCAGAAGAGTGCCTTGCTTACGAGGGTGTGTGCCAAATTAATGGACACAGAGCTTTTGCAGCCTGTGGGAAATTAAAACATTGATCGAGAAAGGAACTGCATGGATGGATCATGGATGTGTGGTTGGGGGTTTAATTGTAAATTCGAAACCATCATTGTACAGTGACTCGCCCGTCTTCGTTTAATTCTTGCATGTGGTTCACGTACTTGTCCCTCTGTGCCCTGCCCAGAGCGAACTAAATGCATGCATGGTCACAGTACGTAGAAGCGTATTTATGAGAACGTGAATCGGTGTTTACAACGTTATCAAACTTTTTGACTTTATATTTTGTTTCCACTCTTTTGGTACATTCAAAAGCGTCACGCTCCGAGGATAACTTTCTAACAAAATCCTTATCCTTATTTAAAAATCAAATATGGGAAGTGATCAACAATTAACATTAATTATAAGATTCATGTGAAAAATCGTAAAAGCATACAATGATGAATTCTTTGTAAGACTTTTCTCTTTTTTAAAAAAAAAAAAAAATGAGAGGAGATAACTAGTCTCACAACTCGCGAAATCGAACCCAGTACCTCCTATCATCCAGAGTCTTGTATCTCGCTCATGTCCACTCGGGTGAACACTTGGGGGGCTTGTTAGAATTTTTTTATTTTATTTATTTATTTATTTTATTTTTTTTGCACTTGTATACTCCATCTTGCAAAATCAGGACTAAACAAATGTGAGATATTTCTTATAATAAGTGGTCACTACATTTTAGTTATGGATCTAAATCATCAGTCCATGAAAATTTTGGTATGTGTAGGCATTGTTTGTATCTTCCTTATGCAGATATCTAAGCAACAATGAGAAGTTGTGTAATCACCCTAATTTAATGTAGTTGCCTATCAAGTCATACATCCAGCGAAGGGAACAGAGTATATAGGAAGCTCAGACCTCAACAATAGAATTTTCAGTGCAAGATACACATGGATCCTAAGATATTTAATTTATATTTTATGTTCATGTGCCTATGATTGATCTGGGATATCATTATTATTGTTCCAAAAATTATTGTACTGTTTCAAAATTTATTTTATCATTCTTGGGACCAAACAAAACATAAGACATCACCAATAATAAGTCTCAACACATGCGAGTTAGGAATTTAATTAAGGGGAGGGTGATCGAGGACTCCACTTGGAGCCTTCTTCCTTTTAAGAGACTCTTGAACCCAATTTCTCCAAATAAGACTTCTTGGTCTATCTCTTTAGGTTGATAGATTTCATTTAATTTGTCTCTTTTAGAACTTTTATGGTTATTTTTGTTTATTTAATTTGATTAAAAAAGAATTTCCCAAATCCACTTTATTTTCTCATTGTAAATATTCTTGTTGTTGTGCATACTCAATTTTGTATGGCAGTTTTGAGCCCTCAAGTACTACTTGGGGCCTCCATTCCTTTTAAGAGGCTTTGGGCCCAATTTTTCTTAAGAAGACTTCTTGGCCATTTCTAGCCCATTTTTAGTACATTTTCCATATATTTTATTTAATTTGTTTCTTTTTGAACTTTTAATGTTTTTTTTTTTTTTTTGCTTAGTTTCATTTCAATTTAAAAAGAATTCCCAAAAATCTCTTCATTTTCTCTTATAAATAATTTTTTAAAAAAATAAATAAATCAATTTGATGTCTTTGAATTTAAAAATATCAAAAACAAAGATGAAAAATCTTCAAATTTCGTTTCGAAAAGGCATTCATGAGGTCCATATAGAGGACTTAACCTTGTAAAGACCCTACTACTTTAATGCCTTTTCAAAACATACAAACTTTCGCACAAACTTAAAAGAAAAATAGAAGAATAAAAGGATTTTTAGTTTTTTGGTTGCTATGGTTGAATATACCATCTAGACTGCCTACATATCAGTTAGAATTGGTGTATTCCCAAGAGGGGGGGTGAATTGAAATTTTAAATTTTTTTCCTACGTTAAACTAGATGTCAGCTGAATATAACAACCTAGGGTCTTTCTATTCAGTTCCAAATACACTGATAAATATAATATGCGGAAATTTAAGTCAAGCGCATCATTCGCATAATAACATACACGTGCGGTAAATACAAGGTGCGACAATATACACAAACACATGATATGTTATCAGGGTTCGGCCAACTGTGCCTATGTCCCCGCCTCTAGCTCGCAAGTCCGAAGATTCCACTAATAGCTCACTTAAGGGTGGAGCGACACCAATTACAACCAGGTCAAATTAACACAGGGCTGACCTCAACCTTAACTAGGTCAATTAGCGGGGCTGACCTCAACCTACACACCTTAATAAGATGGCGCACCTAACTTTCCTAACCGGGTCTAAGCCAATCCGGGACTATTCCAGGGCTAGTCTCCTACTTTAGGCCCGTGCCTGGAAATACAAGAGATGTGTATTACAATCAAATGGTACATTGATTGTGCTTTTGTGTAAAACAGATATGTACCTAAATACGCGTAATAACATACACCACAATATGATTCAATATGTAAGCTTAGTGTGGTCTAGATAGTTCAACTCCCAAAGATGTTTTCTATCAGCGTAATATTTACGTGAGAGTGTTAAACAAGCAATCTTTGTATCACAAGATATTTTCAATCTAATAGTTCACACAAAGATACTAGCAAGACAATATATATATATATATATATATATATATGTTTATTTCAATGAGTGGGTTTTCTCAGTCATATGATGCTCCAGTAATATATATGTTTGGTTTGCAAAAGATATTTAATCTTTGTATTCAACAAGGGATATGTGAGTTGATGAATATCGCAACAAAGATTTTATTACACAAACAAATATCTCTTCAAATGTTTTTCAAGATAAAAGCATAATAGATATTTGAAAATGTTTGAGAAGTTTTTGCAATCCAAAACAAATACAAACTTCTCGAGATATTGCAATGAGTGTGCAATACTCAGAAGTTTTATAAAAGCCTTCTTAGGAGTGACTTATTAACAAAGTCCCTTAAGAATACTAAGGTTTAGTTCTCAATAAAATCAGATCAATCAAACAAAGCAAGGAGAGCAAACCTATGAAAACAGACACTCAATCCACTTACAAATGATGTAGGCACTAATAAACGATAAGCATGAGTGAATGAGGCTAAAAAATGAGTAGTATAGGCTTTTAAGTTTTTAGAAAATTCTCCCTTAATCAAAGTGGTTAATCCCATCTGATTTTCACAAAATGATCTCATATATATAGGCATAGGAGAAAATATGACCGTTGGGGATCTATTAGGTATTATTAGGGAAGTTTAATGATGTTTAAAGCATTTTAACCCTGTTTAAAAAATATTTAACTGCGGTAAAAATCAGGGTAACCCGAGAGGTCCGGTCGACCATAAATGTTTCAGTCGACCAAGTCTCATATAGTTCAGTCGACTAAGGAAATTTTGAACTAAGGGCTCGGTCGACCAGGAGCTAGCGATTTCTCAATATTCCGAGGTTCGGTCGACCGGGCCATTTTGAATTGTCTGGTTTGGTCGACCAGACTGTTGGGATTTTTCCCGAAGACCCTCGGTCGACCAGGTAGTTGGAGTACAAAAGTGGCTCGGTCAACCAGATGGTCAAAATGTTGACCTAGGGAGGTTTCGGTTGACCGAGGGGTTTTGAACTGCATAGGTTCGGTCGACCAGGACCTTGGTTAACAGTTGACCCAGGTATGGTTCGGTCGACCAGGCCAAAATGAACTGACTTTACTGGTCAACCGAAAGTACACCATATGTGCATTTCAGTTCAGTTTTGAAACATACAAACCCTATTCAAATGCCTAACAAACATAGGTGTAAATGTGAGTGTCTTAGGGTCATTTATGTCCAAAACCACGACACTGAAAAAGTCCGGTGTCGGTCGACCGAAACCCTAAGGTCTTTCTAAGGTCATTTTTCATTTACGGTTTGTTTGAACTTACGTAATAAATCATACATGTGATGTGTGTGAGCTTATTACAAACCAGAGCCCTACTTACTATTACAAACCGATTTTCACAAATGAATTATATTACAATTAAGATCGATAATCGGTCTCCAAGCTTTACTTACTTTGTGCCCATCTTGATCTTAACAATCTTAGTTCATGTACAAAACCTCAAACACCCATTGGATACGAAGATTATTTGTCATAATCAAAATTAGGCGCGACCGATAAGGTCAACAATATCCTCAATAGCGGAATCAAGTCATCTGTAGCTCATCAAAATGTTTTCAAGCTAATAATTTCGAAAATATTTTGATAATTCTTTGTTGGTGGAGTGATCCCAAGAGGGGGGTGAATTGAGTTTTAAAACTTTTTAGCTAATTTAAATATTTGCCAATTCACCACAGTTCATATCTCATTTAATATTGAAAGCATGTATGTAAAACGATTAAGCTATCAGTGAAGACATACACATGTATCTCATTAATGTGCATGCAAATAATTATAACTATAAATGAACAAACATACACATGAAAATTAAAGTGTAGAAATTAAATGAGATAAGGAGAGAGAGAGAGAGACATACGATATTTGTTATCGAGGTTCGGCCAAACCAACCTACGTCCCCACCTTAGGCATACCTCCCAAGGATTACATTATCCCTATTCACTTAAACGGGCAGAGCAGAAGCCGTTACAACCTTTCCTTACGCGGCGAGGTAAACCCCGACTCAATTATAAGGCTGAGTCCAACTTGTCTCCCTTACGGGGCGGAGACTCTCCAGTTCAATTTATGGGCTGAACCCAACCGGTCTCACTTACGAGGCTAAGACCCCCCAATTTAATTAATAGGCTGAACCCAACCGATACAAAAAAAATATTTTTGTACATATAAAGTGCTTCTAAATACAAGCATGAATGTACACATTAAAAATTCAAATACATTCACTCTCTTATGATATGATATAAGTTCATTAGAGTAAGGGTGTTTTTCTAAAACTGATTTTGTAATCTTTGAAAAGAATATATATGATAAATGCTTCAAAGATTTGGCCCTTAATAAAAGTTTTCTCCTAAAATATATTTCAATAAAATTTGTAGGAGAACTGGTTTTGCTCTAAAAATATTTTTGCAAAAACAATATATATATATATATATATATATATATATATATATATATATATATGATCTTTGATGTGAACTAAATATGGAATAAAAAAAACTCCAAAGATCAAAATGTAATAAAATTTTTCTCCAATAGAAATTTGTAATAAAAGATATTTAGAGAAGTTAAGATTTATGCATGAAAATGTTTTTGCAATAGACACATTCTAAAAAATAAATGCCCAATAAAAATACTCTCTTCAAAAATGTTTTCAAAGAAGGAATCAAAGAGAGTTTGGAGAGTATGAAAAGATTTGTCCCAAAGAAAATATTTTTGAAATAAAAATAGGTTTGGAGGAACTTTGATTAGGAAAAACCAAAATAAATTTGAGAGAAAATTATGGCTAATCAAAATTGCTAATTTGAGTTATGGAGGGGGTATTTATAGATTTTTAGGAAATATGACCGTTGAGGGGACACACTTGTCATTTTGAAAATGTTTAAATGAAAAATAAATGACGATTAGATGTTAAAAATTAAGCCAACCCGAGAGGTTTGGTTGATCAAAGACAAGGTTTGGTCGACTACTTTTATAAGTTTGGTCGACCGAGACAAATTTGAACTATAGGTTTGGTCGACCATATTAGGGTGTTTTTGAACCCTTCATGGGTTCGATCAACCAAGGCAAAGGTTGGTTGATCATTCATATAGATTTGGTCGACCAAGACCATTTTGAACTACAAGGTTTGGTCGACCAAGTAGTTGGGGTGTCAGAGATTGATGGTTCGGTCTACTAAGGACGGTGCGTTCAATTCAGTATGGTCGACCGAGTGAAGTCACCATGTTGACTTCTGACTTGTTCAGTCAACTGAGACATTTATACTTCCAAAGGTTCGGTCAACCAAACTTTTAAATTAAACCCAAAAATCCAACGTTGGTCGACCGAAGACTTGTTTTTGCCCCAATTTAAACCCTAAGGACATTTCAAAAGCTTTGTTTGATGTTAATTTTATGAAAAATTCAATGTCATAAGGTCTGTCTATGACCTTTGGTTCCCTACGGTCTGTCTATGATTCTGTCTGAGAATTCAAGTCATATCATGCAAGATGTATGCATTATTACATACCAAATTCTAAAAATATAACTTAAATGCATTACAAGATAAAACAATAAATGTCCGCTTCTTCTTCTTCTTTTGCTCTTATGATTTCATGGAATGCGCCTGATCATACAGGTTTTGAGTCTTACAAGTTTTCATCACCGTTTCTTATGTGTGTGTTAAATTAATGGACCTGTTTACATGTTAAATACACACATAAGAAACATGTGTTTTGTCAGCATCAAAACAGGAATCATACTCAAAAAGTCAACTTTTTTTAAAACACTTAGCACTTTGATTACGCGTAGAATGATAAGTATCTCTTTCAAAGACCATAACTTTGCTAATAAATGAGAAAATACAATCCACATATCTTTTTAATAAATATTTAAAGCCATAAATGCATGATGTTGTGTCATTCTAGCTTCATTAAAAGGTCAATAAGTCAATAAGATATGATTGTTGGCTAATCTAATATTACAACTTTTTGTTTAGTTCGATGTATTAACTATTCATTAAAATAAAACAAAATACAGTTTAAATTTTGAAAATTAAGAGAATAGTTATTTCTTATATATTTTAAATTATTTCATTCAACGTATAATAAAAAGGGAATATATATCCCAATGATAAAATTTGAAAATAACTATTTCTATAAAATGTTTCACAATGTTCTTTACTTTATAGTAATAATATAATTTCTAATATAACTAATTATAATCAATCTAATAAAACTAAACTATTTTTGAGAATAGAAATTTTCTAAATTGAATGTAACCTTACCATCTTAAACCTCTAATGACTTGCAAATCACCAAGTATTAAGATTATTAGAATTCCAGAAGATGATGCAATAATTGCATGATATATAATAAAGGGGAAATTTTTTCATTTGGTATTTACATAAAAAAAATACTTTCACTGTATTAACCAAAAGAACTCCAAGTCTAAGTCTCTTCCATTGATTAAAGTCTCATCCCACTCTCTCAAATTTGGACTGGGAAGAGTTTTATTACATTTTAACAGATTTGGGAGGTTAACTCGGAGGGTGACTTCGTGTCCTCACTATCTTTTTCTCCCAGTTTATTTCTTGAAAGCGCTCATTGTCCGATTTCCAATCTTCCATCTTGCTTTCTTCTTCTTTGCTGGTTGTATCGTTCCCCTATCATTCCTTGAGTTATTTTTGGCTTTCATGGGATTCCCCAGTTTCATCTGTAGACTCAGTATGTTCTCAATTTTCATAATTTGTTGGCAAAAGTTCAATGCAGTCTTCCTATCTATCATCGTCTTCTTTTTTGACTACTGCGGCTTTCTCCTAACTTTTGTCTGCACTTTTTTTAATCCAAAAAATTCTATAATTTAGTCTTAATTTCAGTTGTTTGGAAGTCTTACTTGTTTGTTTGTAGGGTGATGGTGGTGTTCAGATTGGGATGTGTTCTCTTATATTTTCTCTAATGTGGGAGGTTGTTTTATCCTCGCCTTTTTCTGTAATCATTTTTGGAGTTTCCAAGCATCTTACTTGTTTTCTCCATTGATAATGATATTACCTTTTACATATATATATATATATATATATATATATATATATATATATATATATATAAATAACATTTTGAAATAAAAAGGGCTTTAAAGATTCAAATTTCAAAACCAAGTATTCTAGAAAGCCACAGAATTAACCATTTAAATCTATCATTAACATTTGTAAGCGCTTCAAATTACTCATAATTATAGAAATTTAGAAAAATATTTGAAAATGTTCAAAATTTTGGAGATTAAATAATGTGTGGAATTTGCACATGCAGAGCTTGTGCCCAACTTAGTAATATAATAAAGCAATTTATACATAATAAATTAAATAGCAATAGCAAATTTGTAGCATAAATGGAATATGAGATTTTAAAAAATGATAAACAAAAAAAAAATGAAAAAGCAGAAAAATAACACCAAAGTAAAAAAAAGTAGCAACTAGAAATAACAATAAAAAGGTTTTGTGTATTTTTTTTTTTTTTTTTTTTTCGGTTGGGATGTTTTCATGTACAAAACTTGATGCTTGAGTATAGACATATATTATAAATTTTGCACTGGGAGCAAACAATTTATGCTATTACTGTAGGGGTTATATAAATGTGCCATCTTTAATATCTTACTTTAAATGTCAAAGAAGAGGGCACAATTTTAAGTTTGCATTTTTTTAAATAACAACAATTACATATCCTTAAATTTTATCAAACTAATATTATAAATGATATTTTATTAATGTAATGGGTAATTATGAGTCTCTTAGACGATATAACTGTAATTAAAGTTTATATTTGCATGTAGGAGGTTTTTAGGTTTGAATTTTAGGAATGGTAGAAAGTGGTATGATATTAAAGATGAGCTACTAAGACTACAAACGAGTCAAGTGTTTGTGCCATCATTGTTGCATATCTTGGAATACGACTAACATTACTTGAAAATGTGATAGTTGCCTAAGTCACTAGGCCAGGCGAATCGATTATCACCCTATTGATATAGGCCCAGAAGTAGCCACCTTAGTGACAAAGGTCACAGAGTTATTAGGCAACAATAGTCTAGTCATCAGACAAAGGTTACCCAATCATAAGCGGCTAAGTGAATAACCATGGGCAAATGGAGTTGTTGACTGCCCTTGGCATAAATTGGGCTTTTCCTTAAAAGAGAGGCCCACAATGGGCCTTAATGGGCTGCCAATTCAAAACAAGGCCTACAGTGGGCCTTAAATCACTAAAAAGGCAAAAATTGGGCTGCACTCTTAACTTGGAATGTCTTGACACATAAAACCGACTCTTAAAATGTTTTTTGTATGCAAGTAAATGCAAGTGGAGGAGGCCCAATACAATCTACCCAAGAGTAAAGACTGATATTTCCTTTTTATGTTGTTTTCCTTTTTATTTTTGATATTATACTTGTAACGCAATAAATATGAATGTAAACAACACTTTGTGCAAAAGCATAGTGAATGAATCTTTTATTTCAGGGCGATGAGGCTAATAGAATTAAAATGAGAGATCTCATTTAGGCCAAGACCTTAAAAGGCACCAAACAACTAAAAAATAATTAAAATTAATTAAAAGATAATTCTTGAAAACCTCAGAGTTTTGCTATATAATGGGCGGACAAAATGGGATGTCTGCACTAAGCTTTGGCTAGCTCGAGCTTAGCTTGATTGCTTTAAAGAGAGCTCAAGCTCGGTTTGATCTTGACTCAACTAAACCTTATTTCATATTAATAAACGAACCAAGATCGAGTGTAGTTCGCAAGCTCAAGATCAAGTTCAAACTCGACTTGATGAAACTCGTTTCAAATTAATAAAAGAGTTGAACCATTACACTAGTTAAATATAGTTGATAAATAATAAATATACAAGAAAAATATATTTAATTTTTTAAAAATTAAATATTTAATGAGACTAATGTTGAGCTATTTCATGAACCTAATATTGAGTTAGTTTATGAGCTAATAAACAAGTTGCCTTAAGCACTAGTAAACGAGTCAATTTACAAGCCTAACAAGTTGAGTGTGAGCACTTTACATAACCTCAAATCATTTAGTTGACAAAATTGAAATTTAAGTTAGAACTTGATTCATTTAATTAAATAAACGAATTCGGGCGAACCATTATCAAGCCAAGAACCAAGTAGCTCACCAGCAGCTCAACTCATATGCAACCCTAAGAATTAACTTCTTTTGAGTAGTCCAAGCCTAGTGAATGTCTCCAATGGGCCAAATTGACACTAAATAAGACACCTTTTTATTCGTTTTTATTCTTAAAGACCCTTATCTTTCTACATATTTATTCTATTGATTAAAGAAAAAAAAAACCGAAGAAGAAGAAGAAGAAGAAGAAGAAGAAGTTAATGTGTGCACTCATGTAATTTAAAGTTTAAAAGAAAATTTCAAATGTACAGGCAAATGATTAAATTGATGTTCCTTATTGTCACAAAATTGGACTTGTGGAAATTCTAAAAATTAAGAATAGTAAGTTTTCAAAAGATATAAATTACAAGAATTATGACAAAAATTTAATTTTTTAGAAAAGAATTCATATATGTTGGGGAACTCTATTTATGAAGTTTAAATTAGTAAAACTTATCATTGTTGATTTTAATTATTCTTAGTTGGCTCATATTATCAATAAAAATAAGAGTAAAAGACAGTGACCTCCCCTAATATTTAGAAAAAGATACTAATCTCTCATGAGATTTTAAAAATTCTATGTACTTCCCTTGAAGTCATAGACCTCCCCCGACTTTTAATTTTTGGGACACCATCTCATCTCCTCGCGCCACCACTGCTATTACTACCATGGGCATTAGCCATCACACTTGTCACTTACTAAGTGAAACTTATAGCCTTCATGCTCACTGTGTCCGAGTATATATATCTAAATTTTAGTATTAATCACATATCATAGTATAACATCAAATAAGGTGCATTGATGGATTACTATACAATTTCACCATGTCATAAAGTTAAATGTGTTGATGCGTTTATAGGTTAACACCATTTTTATTTTCACCCACTTAATTTTTCCATCTAAATGGTTCACCCATTTATGTCACATACAATTATTTGGGTATATATCCTAGCGCATTTATATATGATCGGTATAAGTGAATTAATTAGTATGTGTTATAATTACCATTTTATGAGACCACAACCAATCGGCAAAGGAGCACGAGTAAATAAATAAAAATATAAAAGATCTTACAAGTTTACATAGAATATGTTGGATAATTTGTGTAGCATATTCAATTATTTTTTTTTTTTTAATGATTCCCAAACACTTTGACAAACTCTGAATTGTAAATATGATGTGTAACGTGATTTGAGTTTTTATGCAATTTATTAGTATATCATACTTTGTATTAAACAATTTTTTTTCATGAATGTGTTTTGTAAAATTCTCTAGCCATAGTATCAGACTTTGCATTAGACAATCTGACCAAGACTAGATTTTTGGTCATATTATTAGGCTTTGCATCAGGTGATCTTATCATATATAAATCGAATGCATGGTTACATGTATGTTATACTTGTTTTATATTCAAGTATTGTAGATTTGTTCATCAAACATGTCTAATGTTGTGTTTGACGATTGGAACTATTATGTTTTATAACATACTCATTTTTATTCAATATTTTATTGTCTCTACTTTCTTAATTGACCTAAGTTTCAACTGTTAAACTAATCCTTTATTTTAATGAGTTGTTTAATATATATCTTGTGGTTTAAATGGAGATATGGATAAATTATTCTTTCTCACCGAAATGAGAGATTTTCTCTCTACTTTTCTCTCTTCTTTGTTTCTCTCTCCTTTCTGTTCTATTTTTTTTTTTCCTATTCTGGTTCTTCTCTCCGCATATCTTTCTATTCTTTCTCATATCTCTTTATTTCTCTTCTTTCTATCTCTTTCTTTTTCATACTCTTTCTTCTATTCCAGTTCCTCTCTCTGTAGATCTTTCTATTTTTTCTTATATCTCTTTATTTTTCTTTACTCTATTTCTTTTCTCTTTCGCACTCTTTCTTCTTTCTTTTCTAACTTGTATCTAATCTTTCATTCTATCTATTTTTCTTTTGTCTTTTCATTTCACTTTATCTCATCTCAGATTTCTTTATTTTGCAGATTTGGATCAGAAAAGAGCTTTGGACTTTTATTTTCATGTTCAGATTATAGATTTCAAAGATAAGTTCCTATCCTTGTGCATTGTATTTTTCTTTTTCCTGGGATTTTTTCTAACTTTTCCTAGCAATTCCTGTGAACCAAACAAGAATTAAGGTCTATTTTTATTTTATTTTTTGGTAAAAGAGGGCGGCACCTCCATTTATTTATTAATAAACCCTCACTTTTGGCGGAGGAATACCATGGTTACAAGTTAAAACCAACCAACCAAATTAGGACAAACAAAATTAAACAAACTAACAAAAGAGATAAAAACATAAAAACAACCAAAAATAAAATGAAATACACCAAACAAAACTCTAGAGATGAACTAATGACGAACGGAAGCAAGACCCCACCTATCCATCCGAAGGATACCTTTCAGATAACGTGGTAGAATGTGTTATTCTTCGTAAATTACATTGTTTTCCATTTCTCCTTCTTTAGCAAGAAAATCAGCCGCACTATTGCCTTCCCTATATTGATGTATCACCATGACATTCACTCCTTCTAACTCTACCACGAGCTCCTCCCAAAATTCCCAAAGAATTAGGGTCTATTTGACCCGAGTTCTAACCTTGGTAATATTCTAACTTGGTAGGTTAGTTTAGATTGGGTTAGCTGGTTTAGGTTTGATGGGTCATGGATATTTGGGCTAATGGGCTTGAATTAAATTGGTTGTGTATGTTTAGGTTAATGGGCTTGGATTAAATGGGTTTGGTCTCGGATTAAATGGGCTAAATAGTCTCAGGCCTAATTGGGTTGAGGGTATAATTTAACGGGATTAGGCTGAGCTATCACATGCACAATTGGGTTTTGGGTCTAATTGAATGGGATTGTGCTGAGTTGTCATAGGTAAATGGTCAATGGACCCAAGTCCAAATCAGGGTTATTGGACCTAGGGTAATTAGGTGTGAATATGGAGTAATCGGGTATGAGTATTTGGATCTAAGTCTTGAATCCAGATAAATAATCAGTATGAATTAAAACTCTTACTTGCACTCAAATCACAAAACTTTTAATTTAAATTTTTGCAATTAAAATTAAAGGAACCAACCTTTGTCTTCAAACTCTTCCAATCTATAAGTTTGATGTCAATCATTCACCGCTTCTCTGATTCTAGCCCTTATGCTTATCAATCTTTAAGCCTCAGGTTCTGCAACTCTCCTTATAACTTCTCTAATTTTGAATTCTGACCTTGTAGCCTTTATCCAAACTCCTTTGAATTTTAGACTTTCTTAAATTATCCTCCAGATTCACAAATCTCTCAAACTCTTAATTCTTTGGGTCCCACTCTCAATTGTTTATACGACGATTTGTGTCTGTCCTTCTCGCCCTCAAAAGACCCCTATTTGTAAGTCTAAGAGAAGCATTTTGGATTAAATTTTATTGATCAATCAAACTCAAAACAAATTGGTTAATAAAATTGATTATCCAATTTAAGGTGATCTATCATATGAATTAGCTTTTATTCTTGATTTCCTAACTGTTATTTGTGCGTGTGTGCAAGTGCCGGCATGGAATCGGAGTATCTAACTTTCCTTTTTTATTTTCTATTTTTTTATTTTCAATGTAAAAAATTCAATTTCCCTATGTTTTTATTTTATTTTCTTGTATTTTCTCATTTTATGAAATGAAAAGGTTACCCACTTTTTGTTATATAATTTCCTGGATAAATTGGGGTGTCAACACTAGGAAATATCCTTGTGGTCAAAGTTTGAGACATTCTTGTTAAAGGTTTTTGGAATTCAAGTTTTGAGAGGAGTAGTAAGAAATATAAGCTGATGAACTATCTTTTGTTATGTAATCCAGACCTAATATGAACTTCCAATACACCAAAAAAAAAGTTATAAAACATGTTTTATGCCATCGACAATAGATGAATTGACTTATCAACAATTTACAACAAACTATATTTCCACTATTTTTAGTCTGTTATACCATTGGTTTATGTAGGATTATAATGGGTGGAGGAGGCTCACTAAATCATTGGTTGTGACTGAACTAAGTGAGGATTACACACAATTCTTTTCAATTTCAATAAAATCTGAAAAAAATTATAGAGGACAATTCTCAAAATACAATTCTCTCTTCTCACTAGTTAATGTCCCTCTCTACACCACATAACATTACACACACACAACTCCTATATATATATAGCAAAGGATGAGATGGTAGGTGGATATTAATTCAATGATGTAGGTTCGCTGAATTAGTCCCCTCCAATGATTGAGTGAGTCCCCTCCACCCATTAGTGGTATTAGAGCGCCCGGGTTCGCTGAAATTTTCCAAAGAAAGGCGAATAGAGGGGAATTCAAATTTTTTCTCATATTTGAAGTTGCTTGAAATCAATTTATGAGCACACTATCGCATAGTACGCGTTAAGATGAATCCACAGGTGAAAACCGCACCTCAAACGGAGTCTGGGTGACCTCACACCCGCTTACACACGCCGCCCACCAATTCAGCATCATATTCACGCGCTTCACACACCGTTATATTCATGCGTTTCACTTGGCTGACCTGAAACCCAATCTGCAACCCGGCTCAGCAACTAGCAACTCAGATCCAAACTTGCGAGCACGATTGGACCCGGCTGACTGATCCGCGTCCAAGGCCTGTGGATCATCGTGACACGCGACACACTTTGAATCTACCACGTGTCCTAATGGTAATAACTGATTCCATTTATCTCCGTTAAGTCAAATTGGCCTAGTCAAACTGGTCCAAAATTGTTTTTAGCCAGTTAAGTGCTATTTTGACCGGTTCTTTGCAACCCAAAACCGGTTCCTAAAGTTTTTCAACCTTCTAAACACAGCGGTGGCATTAAAATTTGCCAAAATTGATCCTCATCACTCTATTTTTTGATATATTAAATTTGATGGTGAATAGTACTACACAAGCGGTCATTCCAAAGCTGACAAAGGAGAACTACAACAACTGGTGCATTCAAATGAGAGCCCTACTAGGTGTTAAGGATGTCATGTACGTCATTGAAGATGGGTGCAGAGAAGGCCCATCAAAAGAAGCCGAAACATCTGTGTCTGATGCTCAAAGAATGATCTTGTGAGTCGATCAAAAGAAAGATTGCAAGACGAAGTCCATAATCTACCAAGGCCTTGATGAGACCACGTTCGAAATCATCGCCTCCGCCAAGACATCCAAAGAAGTTTGAGACTCTCTCCATCGAACACACAAAGGTGCAGAGAAAGTGAAGAAGATTCGTCTTCAAACATTGCAAGATGATTTCGAATCTTTAAAAATGAAATCTACTGAATCTATTGTTGATTACTATACATGAGTTATGATAGCATCAAATCAATTGAGAAGAAATGGAAAGACTCTTAAAGATGAGAGAATTTGTGAGAAAATTTTGCGATCTTTGGATCCAAAATTTGATTAAATAGTTGTGACAATGGAAGAAACAAAAGATCTAGAAACCATGTCCATAGAAGAACTTGTGGGCTTACTCCAAGCCCATGAGTAGAAAGTCAACAGAAGGAGTGATGATAAAGAACTGGAGCAAGCCCTCCAAACGAAGTTGTCTCTCACTACAGATAGATACGACATAGGGGGGACATCACAGCGAGGAAGAGGATGAGGATCTCGTGGAAGAAATTTTGAAAATTTTGAATCTAGAGAAGGCTGCAGAGGTGGAAGAGGTCCCTTTAGAGGAGGACGCAATCAACATAACTATGTCCCATAAGGCAATGGACAAGGAAGAAGCGGGAGATACAATAACCGCCCAAACGTAGACAAGAGAAATGTTCAGTGCTACAACTGCCACAAGTAAGGACACTATAGCAACGAGTGTTGGGAGACAAAAACAAGAAAAGGTTAGCAAGGATGCTAACCTTGCTGAAGTTGAACATGCAGATAGAGAGTTGTTGATGCTAATGGCACACAACTTAACCAAGGACCAAAGTGTTTGGTACATCAATTTTGGAGCCAACAACCATATGACTGGCAAAAAGAACCTATTCATTGAATTTGATGAGAAAGTTTAGGGGGAGATCTCTTTTGGAGATAATTCTAAAGTCCTAGTCTAAGGGAGAGGAGATGTTTTGATCAAGCAGAAGTGCAAAGATCATGCTTACATCTCCAACGTCTATTACATGCTAGATATGAAAACTAACATCTTGAGTATTGGACAGCTTGTGGAGAAAGACTACCGAATTAGCTTTAGAGATAAGCAGATGGTGATAACAGATGCTCAAGGTAAGATCGTTACTTGAGTACAAATGACAAAGAATCGAATGTTTCCAATCATCATTCAACATGATACACCAAGGTGTTTAAGCGCTATCATCAAACACAAAGACTGGCTATGACATCTTAGGTGTGGACATCTAAACTTTGAAAGTTTGAAAGCAAGAAGATGGTGAAAGGCTTACCCAACATCCACCACCCAAATGAGACATGTGAAAGCTGTATTCTGAGAAAGCAACACAAAAATAATTTTGGAAAGCAAGCTGACTAGAGATCTACCATGTCGTTCCAGCTAGTACACACAAACGTGTGTGGTCCATTAAAGTCATTTTCAAATGGATACAACCGATACTTCCTCACCTTCATTGACAATTACAGTAGGAAGACTTGGGTCTACTTCTTGAAAAGGAAGTCAGAAGTGATCGATAAGTTTAAAGAGTTTAAAGTTCTTGTGGATAAATAGAATGGCTATCGCATCAAGTCACTCCAATTAAACCAAGGAGGAGAGTACAAGGAAGAAGCTTTCCTAAAATTCCTTAGGCAACAAGAGATTCAAAAATAGTTCACACCATCATACACTCCCTAGTTGGATGGTGTAGCTAAGAGGAAGAACTGCACGATCCTTAACATGACCAGAAGCATGTTAAAGGATAAGAATATGCCAAAACGTTTTTGGGTAGAAGTAGTGTCATATGCAGTCTCTCTACTCAACAGTGATCTGAAGAAGAGTTTTGATACAAAGACACCACATGAAGCCTGGAGTACTCACAAGCCTAGTATGAGTCATCTTAGAGTGTTCCATAGCCTAAGCCAAGATTCTAGAGGCAAGAAGGACAAAGTTGGAAGACAAAGGAGAGAAATGTATCATTGTTGGATACGATGACAACACCATGGGATATCAACTCTATTAGACCAAATAGTTAAAGGTCTTTCATTCCTACTATGTTTTGATGTTATCAACCCATTAGCTGCTCTTAAGGTCACTAACGTTTCTTTAAGATATGTTTCAGATTTACAGAATGGCATTTGAACCAACAAACAGTCAAAACAACTCATGTCACGACCAGAAGCACAAGCTTCTCAAAGCATTCATGAACAATACAACAAATGTACAAAGTCATCTAAAAAATGAGTGTGTAAAATAAAAGAGATATCATCTTGTAAATATCTTGTACATAGAGTGAAACTCAATACTAAGAGCAAGAAAGGGGCGTATCACACACACACAACAAAATACTAGTGAAGTCATTTAAAAGTGTATAAAGAAACCCCCAAACGGACAAGAACCTTCTTAGAAACTTAAGAGGACAAGATTTAAGAAGAAGAGTCTCGTTGACGAACACAGGGCTTCGTCGATGAGTTTAGCACAAACTTCATCGACGAACACAGGGTTCTCGTCGACGAAAAGATACCGAGGGGCATCTGAATTCAGAGCCACAACTCGTCGACGAATGTTGACCCTATGGGTCATACCCTGTTTTGATTATGACATATACTCAAGTATTTAATGACTGCCGAGTTGATGTGTAGGTTTATCTTGGTAGTATCCTATGATGGCACTCGGAGACCTGGAGGAAAACAAAGACAAAGACCTTAGATATAATTTATTTGTTGTATGTTATATTCGGGTTTGTAATAATTAAGTAGGAAAGGTCTGTAATAGTAAATAGGGCTTTGATTGTAATAATTACATGCATCACCTGCATGGCTTAATACGAAAGCTCAAAAGGAAAATGACCTTAGATAGACTTTAGGGAACACCCTTGGTCGACCGACATCGGACTTTTTCGGTGTTTTCAAATTGGACCCTAAGTGACCTTAGGACACACACATTTACACATATGTCTGTTAGGCACTTCATTAGGGTTTGTATGCTTCAAAATTGGACCGAAATGCACACATGGTGCACTTTCGGTCGACCAGCACAGCCAGTTCATTTTGGCCTGGTCGACCGAACCAGGTAGTTCAGAAGGTCCTAGTCGACCGAAAACCTCCCTAGTCAATATTTTGACCATCTGGTTGACCAACCAATTTTGTACTCCAACTACCTGGTCGACTAGAGGGTCCTCGGGAGAATTTCCAACGATCTGGTCGACCAAACCAGGCAGTTCAAAATGGCCTAGTCGACCGAACCTCATAAAATTGAGAAATCTTCTTCTCTTGGTCGACCGAGACCTTAGTTCAAAAGTCCCCTGGTCGAGCGAACCATATGAGACTTGGTCGACCGAACTTGTTCTGGTCGACCGGACCTCTCGGGTTACCTTGATTTTTTTTGCCGCAGTTAATATTTTTTAAACAGGGTTAAAATGCTCTAAACATCATTAAAATTTCCTAAATAATACCCAATAGGTCCCCAACGGTCATATTTTCTCCCATACTTATATATATGAGATCATTTGAGAAAATTAGGAATGGATTAACCACTTTGATTAGGACAAATTCTTTGAAATTTCCAAAGCCTATACTACTCATTTTTTAGCCCCATTCACTCATGCTTATCATTTAATAGTGCGTACATCATTTGTAAGTGGATTGAGTGTGTGTTTGGGAAGGTTTGCTCTCTTGGTTGTATTTGTTTGACACGATTTTCATGAGAGCCAAACCTAAGGATTCTTAGGGGGCTTTTGTTAATAAGTCTATCCTAAGAAGACTTGTTTAAGCTTCTGAGTATTGCATTTGTGTTGCAATTTCTTTGGAAGCTTGTATTTGTCTTTGGGTTGCAAAATCATTTTCAAAACATACTCAAATATCTTGTGTGATTTATATTGATATATTTGTGAAAAGATATTTGTGTTTGTGATAGTGATCTTTGTTGCAATATTCATTAACTCATATATCATTTACTGAATACAAAGATTGAATATCTTTTGCAAACTGAACATATATATTATTGGAGCATCATATGATTGAGGAAATCTGCTCATTGAAATAAACATATTGTTTGTCTAGTATCTTTGTGTGAACTATTATATTGAACATATCTTGTGATACAAAGATTGTTTGTTTGACACTCTCACGTATGCATTACACTGATAGAAAGTACTTTGAGAGTTGAACCATCTAGACCACATTGAGCTTACATATTGAATCATATTGTGGTGTTTGTTATTGCGCGTATTTGGGTACATATCTGCTTTATACGAAAGCACAATCACTGTACCATCTGATTATATACACATTTGTTGTATATTCCAGGCACGGGCCTGAAGAGGGAGACTAGCCCTGGAATAGTCCCGGATTGACTTAGACTTGGTTAGGAAAGCTAGGTGCGTCGTCTTGTTAAGGCGTGTAGGTTGAGGTCAGCCCTGCTAATTGACCTGGTTAAGGTTGAGGTCAGTCCTGTGTTAATTTGACCTGATTGTAATTGGTGTCGCTCCACCCGTTTAAGTGAGCTATTAGTGAAATCCTCTGACTTGCGAGCTAGAGGCAGGGACGTAGGCACAGTTAGCCGAACCTCGATAACATATCGTGTGTTGTGTATATTGTCACACTTTTTATTTATCGCACATGTATGTTATTATGTAAATGATGCGCTTGATTTAAATTTCAACATATTATATTCATCAGCGTATTTGGAACTGCATAGAAAGACCCTAGGTTGTTATATTCAGCTGACATCTAGCTTAACCTAGGAGAAAAGTTTAGAATTCCATTTCACCCCCGCTCTTAGGAATACACCAATTCTAACAACGAACATAGGGCGTCATCGACGAATTACATGAAGTACTCGTCGACGAACACAGGTTCTCGTTGACGAAAATATACCGAGAGGTACTTGAATTCAGAACCAGCAACTCGTCGACGAACACAGGGCTTCGTCGACGAAGTTACTGAAGAGCTCGTCGACGAACACAGGACTTCGTTGACGAACGTCGGGCAGCAGCGAACATTAAATGCTGTGAACGGCTATTTTTGAATTTTGTCTTACATTCATAAATGCCCAATGGCTCTCTAGCGTTGCATTCGCCCATTTAATGTATAAATAGGAGTAAATAGAATTTACTTTAAATCTAGAGAAATCATATTGTAAGAAGACCATTCATTGGTGTTGTCATCTCTAGGGTTTACTCACAAACTCACTTGCCCTCTTCTTGCTACTCTTAGTCTTGCATTTACTCTATTGACAGAGGATTTTGAGTAAGGATTTTATTGGTTTAACTACCTCAAGGGAGTATTCAAGCTTACATTTAATCTTCATCTACCTTTTGTAAACAAGGGCTCTTTGTGAGCTGTTTTTGGGTGTCTCTAAGTGAGCACCTTGTTGAAGCTCTTTGTGAGCTGGTGTGTATTGGCTTCTCTGCCCGAAGGAGGATTTTAGTGGATTTTGGGAATCCTTGAGTTGGTCTCAAGGCGTGGACGTAGGCGGGGTGCCGAACCACGTAAATATCAATGTGTTAAGCTTTTCTTCTCTCTTATCTCATTTATATTATTATCGTGATTTTCTACATTTCCTTTTACACGACAATTTTATGCACTTGCTCTTGGTAAGATTTCTGTGTTTGTAGAAAGTGAGCACATCACAGAAGAAAGTTTATTCACCCCCCCTTCTAGACATACTACCAGGCCAACAGACTCTATAATCCTATCAACAAGAAAGTTATTCACAGCCGGGATGTCATTTTTGAAAAAAATGAATCCTAGAAGTGGGACCAGGCTGAATCTTCCAAAGATGCATAATTGACGCTTGAAGGAGAAGAACCCACAAAGACAAAAGAAGTGGCTATTGAGTCACAAGTTCTCGAGCTGCAGACACCTCCACATAATTCACCACAACAAAATGGAGCTCCATCACCAATTGAGTGTGAAATCTCAAGCATGAGGCTTAGAGGAGCTCGTAACCTAGTTGATCTTTATAAAACTACAGAACCTATAGAAGAGTATGGTACTCTATATTATCTGTTTTTGACCAACGACCCCGTTAGCTTTGAAGAGGCTAACAAAGAAGACAAGTGGAGAAAAGCGATGAATGAGAAGATTCAATCCATCGAGAAGAACAATTGTAGTGACCCGAAGAATAATAGCATTTTAATAATAAGAGGGAGAGAAAATAGATACAGAAACAGAAGAAGGCCGTAGAATTCTTCGACGAACACAGGGTCTTGTCGACGAAGGTCTTCAGAATTTCGTCGACGAACACAGGGCCTTGTCGACGAGAAAATACCGAGAGACGGTTCTGGCTGCTCTGAATTTTGTTGACGAACACAGGGCCTCATCGACGAATTTTGTGAAGGGCTCGTCGATGAGGTGACATGTCTCGTTGACGAACCTGGCCCTATAAATAGTGGAAACCCGGGATCTTTACCATTTCTCTCGCCGCTCTCTCTCTCCTCTCTCTCTCCTACGACTCTCTCTCCCTTCTCTCTTCATTTTCGGCCCCACAACTCGCCGGATCAACGATCCGAAGCTACCACGACTCTCCTGGCAGAGTTCTCCACGCACCTACTGGAGCAGATCGTCGGGGAATCGGAGTTGGAAATCATCCCAAAATCAGGGTAATGCCTTTTAGTCTCCTTTTGGTCTTGTGGTAGCTATAGGAAATGATACAGGCAAAAAAATACTGATATTTAGTTCTGGAAAATATTGGTTTCAGGGTGTTTTGTAGGAGGCCCTGCGGGTGTTAGGTTTGTATTCCCTAGGGGCTTTTCAAAGTTAAGGTAAGGGAAATATGCTATACTAGGAAATTTCTAAATATTAAACAGTGTATTTATTTACGAAAAGTATGTATTAATTATGGTGTGGCTTGTGAATATGTATGTAGTATGGGTATATGTTTTATGAGTTGTAGTTTCATGATATTTATGAACTTTAGTACCATGATTTTACGAAATTAAGTACCATGATTATACGAATCTCAGTACCATGATTATACGAATTCTAGTATTACGAATATGCAGTTCCATGTTATGATTATTCATATTTCAGTACGTTATACAGCATCATGGTTATTTCAGTACTTCAGAATCATGGCAAATCAGTTAGTTATGTATAGAAATATATTATATGATATCAGACCCTGTTGGACTTGCAGCTACAGAGCACGGTATCGTTGCTACAGATAATATGTTACTTTACGAGTGCAACCACCTATTTAGATATATGCGGTAAAGTCGACAACCTAGGCTCTTGAAGAGGTTAGGCTCCCCATCCAGATATGGGTTGAGGTGGGCAGGTCGATTGATGGAGTTCAGTGATTTATTCCTAGTTGGCCAGTTAGGGTAAATTCAGCCTACGGGCCGCACAACCTCGTCATGAGGGGCATGTCATGACACAGATAGCCACAGGGAACAGTTTCAGTTACTATTACTTACGTATTGATTTACAAAACGGGGATCCTACTCTATACATTAGAAGTATTTTGAATTATAATTATAATACTGATATGTCAAGTAATAGGGAAAAAGGGGTGGTGTACTTTATTATTTGTGATGTACTTTTGTACTCAGTTATTCATGTTTATATGAAACAGATTTCATGATATATAGTAGCTCATTTGCCACACACTAGTAATAGCATATTTTTTCTTACTGAGCGTTGGCTTATCACAGTGTTGAAATATTTTTCAGGTGATCCAGTTAGGCGAGCAGATCAGGCTCGCAAATAGAGGGGCGTTTGTAGTGCCCTGTCAGAGAGTGAGTATCATTGTTGGGGAGTGTTTTTGTATATCCCAGTATAGTTGAGGGAATTTTTGTAAAACAGTTATATGTGTATATTTTGGGAAATACAGTAGTACTCTGGTATTGGTTTTGTATTGTATATAATGGTTATGGTTATGTTTGTATGAATTCTGCTTCCTGCTGCTTAGGTTAATATCATGGTATTAGAGTATGTTATTTACTATTATGGAAAAAAAAATCAATTTAATAAGCAGGTCGTAACAACAATACTTAGGAGCTGACAAATCTCCCGAAGGATCGCAAAACTATTGGTGTGAAATTGGTCTATAAGATAAAAAAAAATGCTCAAGGAGAATTCCAGAGATATAAAGCAAGACTTGTCGCTAAGGACTATAGGCAAAAAGAAGAGACTGATTATGGAGAAATCTTTGCCCCGGTTGCCAACTTGAGACTATCAGATTATTAATTTCACTATCAGCACAAAATGGATGAAAAATTTACTAGTTGGACATGAAATCAACATTTCTGAACGGTTTTCTAGAAGAAGAGATCTATATCGATCAACCACCTAGATATGTTAAGAAGGGCAAAGAAGATAAGTGTACAAGCTGAAGAAAGCACTCTATGATTTGAAACATGCACCTCGTGCGTGGAACATGATGATTGATGACTATTTCCAAAAGAATGGATTTGAGAAGTGTCCCTATGAGCATGCATTATACATAAATGATGGAGAAAGATGAAACCATGCTTATTGCCTACCTATATGTTGATGATCTGATCTTTACCGGTAACAATCTAGAGATACTTGCCACTTTCAAGAGGAGCATGATCAAAGAATTCGAAATGGCAAATGCTGGCCAGATGACTCATTTCCTTGGCATAGAAGTCGTGTAAAACAAAAAGGAAATCTTCATCTCCCAGAGTCACCATGCAAAAGAAATACTGAAGAAATTTGGTATGAACAAATGCAACCTTGTGACAACTCTAGTTAAAACAGGATTGAAGTTGAGAAAGAATGAGCAAGGAGATGTTGACTCCACATATTTCAAAAGTTTGGTTAAAAGCTTGAGGTATTTGATGTGCACTAGACCAGACATACTCTATGGAGTTGGACTTGTCGACCGGTACATGGAGACTCTTGACTAGTCCTATCTGAATGTAGCGAAGAGGATACTCCGCTATGTCAAGGGTACATCATTGATGGTATGTTTTATTCATCAGGAGGTGATTGCAAACTTATTGACTATTTAGATAGTGATTGGGGAAGAGATCTTGATGAAAGAAAAAACACGACGGGATTCACATTCTTCATGAGAGATACAACTTTACATGATCATCAAAGAAGCAACCCATCGTAACACTTTCATCATGTGAAGCTGAGTACGTTGGTGCCAGCTCAACTATTTGTCATGTTATATGGATCAGGAATTTACTAAAGTATCTGAGATTTTTTCAAGATGAACCCACATAAGTCTACATCAACAACCGATCAATGATTGCACTTGTGAAAAATCCAGTCTTTCATGAAAGAAGTAAACATATTGATACTGGACATCATTTTATCAGAGAGCATGTTAAGAAGAAAAAAATGGAGCTGATATCTTGCAGAACGTATGATCAAATTGCTGATATTTTCACAAAGCCACTCATGCATGATATTTTGTAAGATTGAAGACAATGCTCAAAATGACAAAGTCAGGAGAGTCAAGTTTAAGGGGAGATGTTGAAAATATAAACTTGACAAAGGCAGGAGAGTCAAATTTGGATGTAGTTATCTCCACCAACTGTAGCCATTTATGTTGAAATTGTTGAGCTGCGGCAACTACCTGCACCAACCAGCCTACATCGTTGAATTAATATCCACCTACCATTCCATCCTTTGCTATATATATAGGAGTTGTGTGTGTGTGTGTGTGTGTGTGTGTAATGTTATGTAGTGTAGAGAGGGACATTAACTAGTGAGAAGAGAGAATTGTATTTTGAGAATTGTCCTCTGTAATTTTTTCAAATTTTATTGAAATTGAAAAGAATTGTGTGCAATCCTTACTGAGTTCAATCATAACCAGTGATTGAGTAAATCCCCTCCACCCATCAGATTATAGACTTGAAGAGCACATGAAAATTTGTTGTTGTTGAATGTGAGCTTGTGAACGGTTGTTGTTGTTGTTGTTTTTTTTTTTTTAATCAATGAGCAAAAAAGTATTTCTGTCTAAACATGAAACACTCTTTCCTTCTATTATGCATTTTTCTGTTCCTCCGCTTCACTACATTGCACTTGGATGCTAGACAACTAAGGTTGAATAACTATCCATTTTATTTAAGGAGTTCAAATATTCAATGTAGAAACAAGGCAACAATTATTCAACTTCAATTAAAAAAAATCTTGTAATGAGTTATAAACTTGAATTAAAAAAATAAATGTACATTACGAATAAGGCTTGCTACAATTCTAAAATGGCTAGTATGCAATTTTCATCCTCAAACAATTAAAAGTCAAAATTAAAATGCCCAAATTGAAATCTCTTAAGAATATTAAAAAAAAAATATATCCATGAAGAAGAGTGAGCAACCAAACTTGCAAAAGAGAATAATTCGTTCATGAGTCACCTTATAGTATGTCATAAATCTACTCATGCACGTAGATTAGCTCGAGTCTACTGACACCAAGCATGAGTCGCCTTATGTTGAGTTAAAACTTTTTACAACTTGTTTTAAAAATAATTAATAATCTCATATATTATAAATAACTTCTAAAAAAAATCATTACATTGATTTTTTTTGAATTATCAAAATAATAAGAAATTTGTGAATTAATTACTAAGAATGTGTAAACATATTAATATGGCAATATTTCAACATGTTGGCAATATAAACATAACATTCACAATATTCATAACATATTTGAACATGGTCAATTGGAACCAAATTGCCATCACACGATTCTATGACCAACCTTGGAAAAATTCAATTAGTATGGATTCTTTTCTTGGAGTGCATTTCTTCAATTCAAACTCTAGCCTTGGCCTCTTACCATTAGTAGGGCTACTTATATTCTTCTATTTCAAAGGTCTTCTTTTTATCATCCACACGACTCAAACAGCTTTGAACTGCTTTGACCTCGGAGACCGTCTTCTTAATATCTAACTTTTACAACATTTGTTTGATGTACCTAATGAGATGTTTTACATACCAAGTGTTTGTACACTCTATGCAAATGATTTTCATTTGCTCTTACATGGCTTGAACTATTTTTGGTGAGTAAGTTATGTCCAGAGAAACTTATAAGGGCAAGAAATGATTTTACCAAGAAGGATGTATCGGAAAAAAAGATAGTTGAAGGATAGCCATTCTCTTGCAGAAGTGAACCAGACCTATTGCTTGACCTTTCCAAAATGACATCAAACTATTGTTGCAAATTTATTCTCAATGATTAGTTTGAACGTCTTTAACTCAAATATTTGTAGTTGTCCATGGAAATAGTATCAAAGGGTAACTTTGAGTTCAACCTTAATTAGTATGAAATAACTTAAAAATGTGAAGTTTGTAAGATCAAATTTTCATTTATGCTGGACCACATTTTATTTTATAAACTTTTCTAATGATATTTTTAAATGCGTTAATACCGGATACTTAATTTCTTGCCTTTTTTTTTCTTCCCTTTCAATATTTATCTCAATGTCATCTTCAATATTCTCTAAGGGATAACTTAAGAAAAATTCACGTGTTAAACCTGCAAATTGAATAAAGTGTGAACGACTTTTCTTCCTTCTGAAAATCTAATTTAAAATTTTCAAAGTGGAAACACCAGTACTTGCATATTATGTTTTAAGATAAGACTTAATCCATCAAAACATGGAAGAAGAAATTCCTAATTTCATAATAGAGAAGAATCAAGTATATCACCGCCAAAACAGAGAAGAAGAAGAAGAAGCAGCACAGCAGCTTCGCATGTAGCACAGCCCCCATACGCCATGGATGTATAGAAATATCCTTCTGTAAGGCTCCAAACGGTTAAAAGTCTCTCCCAGACTGCAATTAAATTAAATATTTTGGTAAGGTCTTTTTATATACCGACAGGATCCTGCATTTGTTTTTTATAATGTATGTATGAAAGAAAGGCGCTTGCCAGTTGCCCTTATGTTCCTGACAAAACATTTCCCACCTTCCTTCGGCTCGGGGATCGGAGAAACAACGCCATGACAATTCCTTGAACTATTCAGTCGTTCAAATTTGTCCAAGACGACCCATTTCGCCGCTCATCAGCACGGTCCAACAATCCCACTATGCCGTCCTTTACCCGCCCATACCCCTCTCTTTCTCTATCTGAAATTCAATTCAACATCAGTTTTGACCAATGTAACAGCGAGGAGGGTTTAAATCTGCCGTGCGAATTTGCTTTCGCTTCATCAGATTCCTGAATCGAAGACGGGATTTTTTTTTTTGTTTTTGATTCGAATAATTGGGTTTGTGGGGTTTCAAGATGAGCGGAGGAGCTAAACAATCACCCGAAGTTCAGAACATCAGAGATTTAGTGTGCCACGCCGGGGCGGGTGCCGCTGCAGGTTTTTTTTCTTCTCTCCTTAGTTATAGATTAATTCTGTTATCCTGGTTTAGTTTTTATGGTATTGAGTAGGGTTTCCTTTAATTTTGTTGCTTGCACGCTTGCGATGCTTGCATTTGCACACATTGCGACCGTGAATTTTTTGTCACCAGAACGATGATTTAGCTCTGTTTTTGATTGTATAAGTCGCTAAATATTGTTTTTGAAAGGATTTGTCTTCGGATTGTGCGATTTACTGCTGTGCTCATGCTCTGCAGGTGCCATAGCTGCCACTTTTGTTTGCCCGTTGGATGTGATCAAGACAAGACTGCAGGTTCATGGCCTTCCTGAAATGGCCCATTCGGGTCCCAGAGGTGTGAACAGCTTTAATTTGTGCTTGTTTCATTAAAATAATGATGTTTGGTCCATCTGGAAGGAGAAGATTGATTTACATTACAATGTTTGGTACATAGAAATGCAATTGAAGGGAATGGAATTAGCCACTTTGTTTTTTATGTTTTGTGCACAAATTTTCATTTTGTTATATTTTTAGTCCATTAAACATTGGTAAGTTCATGCATGTTTCCCACATGTAAGTTCAAGTCTTGTCTTCTTGAGGTTGTCTTGGCTTTAAAGTGAGCAAGTTCAAGTCTCTGGTTTCAACTTTGAAGGAGTAAGGGACCAATCAGTTTGCTATTTCCTATTACATGTTGTCAATTTTCTGTTCAACACCTTTTATGATTTATTATTCTGCATTTATTTTGATAGCTCCTATGGTGTCTAAATATGCTCATATTCTTCATAATTAATTGCCTACTCAATCTGTAATGTTTTGTGCTTACCATTTTTTGGCTTACAATCAGGTAGTGTCATCATTACAACTCTACAAAACATTGTAAGAACTGAGGGTCTGAAGGGATTGTATCGTGGCCTTTCACCAACAATAGTGGCACTACTTCCAAACTGGGCTGTGAGTACTTCTTTTTAGTCTCCTTGAGTTGCTTCTCTCTTCCACCCCCCTCTTAAAAAAAACACCCCCACCCAAAAACCCAAAAAAAAAAAAAAAAAAGAGTAGAAAAGCCTTGTCTATTACATCTTGGCTTTTACTTTTTTTTTTTTTTTTAATTTCTTATGAACATGTAATTCAGTTTTCATTTCTAAATCATGCTCTTAGCATGCTTGTGATGTGATCCTTGGGCAAAGACAATGGGACTTGAGTAGTATTATCTACAAAGAATGGAATCAATTTTTTTATCTGAGTCTTAAGCCTGTCTTGATGTTGTTGTTGTAGCATTCTTGTGTTGAGAAAGGAACACTCTCCTTTTCCTGAGGATCCAATCCTCAGTTGGCTATAAAACCTTTAATTTATGTACAGAAGCTAGAGCAAAGAAGGCACTTTGGGCCTTCTTTTTCAGGAAAAAATGATATGAAAAAATTGGATTTGCTTCCCATTTCTCTTACCCCTCAACTTGCGGCTGCATGGCTGAATGAACCAATAGCCATTTTTCGCTAACAAATTTGTTTGGCTAATTTGCCACTTAACTTATTCCATTTCTCCATATTCATGATTGTTAGAAGTGCTCCTAAGGCATACCTTAGCCTTAGCCTTAGCCTCGGCACAAGGTGCACTTAGGTGCCGAGGTCTGCACATCAGATAGCATTACGCAAGGCTGGATGCATCTGCCTGAGGGTGCATGGCTACTTGATCAGTGAATGATGGCCTCTCTCCAACAGAATCAGCAAACATATATCCTGTTTCTAACACAAATGAGCAACTTTGTTTAGATAATTACGTGTAAAATCCTTGATGCCGCGTTTGGGAGAATGGATTTGGGTGGACTTAGATAAATTTCAATGCAATTTTATATTGCATCTGATCTAAATCCATTGCAATTCCAAATTCAAAGACTCTCCAAACATAGGGTGACGTAAAAACTATTTTCGTTTACTTAAGATTTTACTTGTAAATAAGGAAATTCTCTTGTTTGAATAAATAAAAACACTTAAAAATTTTAAAAACTTGAAATTCCTAAAGGAAAAAAAAGAAGAAGCCAACTTTCCCTTTCGATAATAAAATTGAGTAATAAAATTGAAAAATTAAGACTTGTGGTTTTCCAAGTTCAATTTTGAAAACATCCCATAAGGCCTTAAGAAAATTAATTAGCCTAAAAATGATTAGAAATCAAAATACTGGTTATTCTTAAGAAAGCTTCATTCGGTCTTTGATCAAATTTTAGTCGAATATAGATGATTCTCAAACTCACAAATTCTAGGTTTGGTGAAACAAATTTGTAGTAACTGGACATAGACTTGAAAAAACCCTAATAATAAGCCCATATATATATATATATACATATATATATATATACATATACATATACATATATATATATATACATATACATATATATATATATATGTATATGTATGTATGTATGTATGTATATACACATATTCATACATCCCAAAAACATGTATTATTTTCTAAATCAATAAGGTAATTCTATATTTCTATTTATTATTATGCTTTGACTTTGATTGTGTCCTACTAGAGTGTATAATATAGTTCACATGTATTATTTCTATTTATATGAATAACAATTTCTTAGCAACCAAAACATTTATATATGACCATTGCATGCACCTTTTTAATAAATATATGCACCTTGTCTTCCTCATGCTTGCACCTATGCCTGGCATGTAGGCCTTGGGTGACCTTTGCTCCTGAGTGTATTATGTGCCTTTAACTATGTTTTTTTGTATTTGTCCCGTGGAAATGGACATTGAAATCCAGGTGGAAGAATATTTCTTGAATTTATTAGATTACATTTCTTGTGTCAATTTTATTATGCATTCCTTATATTTCTCCAAGTGACAGATGTGCTCATTTCATACGTAGGTGTACTTCACAGTTTATGAGAAACTCAAATGCCTACTCCAGACACACGGTTAGTTCTATACAATTTTTTAATTCCATTTCATATGACACTTAGTATATGAGCTATGAAGGTTGTTCAATTCCGATGGTCATTTTCATTTCTTTTAACATTTCATTTCATCATATGCAGTGGATACGAGCAATCAACTTACAATAGGTGCAAATATGATTGCTGCTTCTGGTGCAGGGGCTGCCACTTCTATTGCAACAAATCCATTGTGGGTTGTCAAGACCAGACTCCAAGTAAGTTGTTTGCTTCCGTGTTTGTGATTTCTTCAAAATATATGACAGAGGCATGCAGCAAAGTGATCTTCAATAGTCCCTCACTACATGCCTTATTCAATGCAATTTTTTTTTATGGATTTTGGTTTATTTAAAAGATGTAAATCTCTCTTGAGGTGTCAAAAATCCCATGAACCTCCCTTGAGGTTTGGAAAAAAGATGTGGACCTTTCCTGATATTTGCAGAAACAACAAGCCTAAGGAGGGGGTATAAGTGCCCCAAAATTCAAATGTCAATGGAGGTCCATAGGATTTTTGAAACCTTAGGGAGGTCGGCGTCTTTTTTGCCAAATCTCAGGAAAGGTTAGTGTCTTTTGTCCTTGATTTAATTGTTGAAGATTGTTTTCTAGTTTATTGCAGAATATTTTTCTTTATGTTGTGGATTTTTCTAACAAATATTCGTAACCAAAAAAATGGTTAGAATCTGGAAGACCAAACTTCTTATTAGTGCTACTACAGTCACATAAATTGAAGCATGCATAAGTTTGAGTAATGAAAGTAAGTCTCTTCGCACAATTGTTAATGAAGTGTGGACATGCAAATATGCATAGAAATAGAGGTAGATATAGATGGATATATACATGCAGAGAGGAAGAGAGGTAATTGTAGTAGCAGTAACAAAGAAACTGGATTTTAAGAATGTGAGCTCTCTAGACTTCATGCATGTGTGTCTGTTTTCATGGAGTAAATGCATAGTTTTTCTTTTAACATTGTTTGGTTCTCCAATAATTTTATAATATCTACTAGGCCTTAAGTCCCACTAGGGGGGTTAGTCAGCTCTATAGATTATTTCTGCCATCATGCACAATCTACTGTCTGCCGATTTCAATGTTGAAGGAAATATTACCTTCATTTTTTAAATTAGATAATAAGGAAAAGATGTTTTACATTTTATGAGACATGTATTGGTTAAGATGCTTTGCATACCCAAGTTGAGGAGTTTATTTAAGCCTGTATTTGCTAAGAAAAATAAAGGCTAGCCCCAGCACTTTTCCTGGAGTATGGGAACCTCTCTTTGATGATTCAAAAATAACGTCAACCTTCCTTGATTTGATGATTCTGTTCCTTACAGTCCCTCTCATTAGTATGAAGTAAAAAGTAAATAATGTTGGCAATACTACGGTCTAGAAGGATAATTTTGCCCAAAATCTATCTTTATTATAATTAAGAAAAAAAAAATAAAAATTGGACATATCTTTTTCGATTGCAATTATCCTGAAATTTAGCTTTTCAATTAACTTATTCACCTCCCCCCCCCCCCTCCCCTCCCCAAAAAAATACAATACATGTATTTGAACAACTTTCGTACAAAGTGAAGGTTCTAGCTCTCCTTCTTGTTGTATCCTTTCAAAATTTATTACATAGAATCAACTCAAACATGCATGCTATATATTTCATTGCCATGGTAATCAAAGGTGCACGTAGGCACGAAGCACGTTGTGGTGAACTGAGGCACCATTGAGGTTTTGAGGATTGAGCCTCATAGGAGTCAAGGACCACTAAAGGTGTCATGATCCAACATCAGTCATGTATTAGGGGGAACTTGGCCATATAAGGATGTTTTGGGGTTCAACTTCTGAGGCATCTTTTCTGGGGCAAATCTAGGATGCACAACAATACCTCACTCTAGTTGGGCCAAGAATCTAACATTTGGTATTAGAGCTGCCCTAAGGGTATTGCATATGGATGTTTTACTCGGTGGTGTAGGTCTTGCACAGAGGTGTGGGCCATTTTAACGAGGGTGTTAGATATCAGATGGAGGATCCTATTATGACCTCACGTTGGGCGTGTACTAGCCAAAGCAGACAATAGCTTACAAGACTTGTGTTCAGACCTTTATGTTAGGCAACATTCAAGAGGCACATGGCATAGTGAGGCATGCTTACCTTATACTTTGTTTTTTCCCTCTTTTAATCCTAGCTAGAGATTAAAGGCCAACCCTCAAGCTTTGATTGATCATTGAAGGTCAATTCTCATTCATTTCGTCTTCTTTCTTTTTCTTTTTGGTCGACCAAAATCAGTGATTCTACTGATCTGCTACTCTTAGCCTGTGACTTGCTGCTCTGACCCTCTTTCTTAATTTTTTTTTCTTTTTTTATGCTTTTTTTTTTGTTTTGTTTTTTTTTTTTGCAATTTCTGCTGCTTTGTTTTTATTGAAAATTTATGCTCTGCTGCTCTCAGCCTTCTTCTTCTTTCTTTGTCAGAGCTGTGAACCCCATTATTGATGTATTTCTTCTTTTGTTTTTTTGTCAGAGCTACTCCGCTGTTGTTTTTGCTGTTTTTTCCTGCTGCATTTTTGTTCTAAAATTGAGTATGTTTTATTTTAAAATTGAAATAAATTTTTTTGTTAGTTTCAAATGTTAAATGCTTTTGTAGTTGATTATAGGATACAGGTCTCTCCAACCCATGGTTATCATGATCCCTACATCCACTCTCAAACTGCAATCCCGGATCATGTTCCCAATTCATAGTACTTTCTGGCATTCTGGGTCACAATGTTACATGATCCAGTTAACCAAAAGTGGAGACCCTATTTCTCAAAAGTATTTGATTATAAACATGAATAAATAGAATAAAAATTTAAAAATATTTAAAAAATCTAATCTCAGAATAGTTTAAAATGAAAGAGATTGTGAAAGTAAGCAATTTTTTTATTTTTATTTTATTTAGAGAAATCCTCCCTATGCTATAAATGTTAAGCAATCCAAGTACCTCAAAATGCACCATGATCTGAAATACTGATCCAACTTAGCCCATTCCCATGTATTACTTACCATACTAAGTGGCATATTGTGCCCTCACACCTGTTCTATGATTTTAGAATACACAACGTTCCAAGGATCTGTGCTCCAAGTTTCCAACTTCTTAGTTGAGACCCAAAGAGGAGCTAAATTTTTTAGCAAGCAAAATTAAAGACCAAAAAATTGTTTGGCTGAAGAGAACAAAAATTAAAGACCCACTTTTCAGTAGTAGGATGCGGTTTCTCTTAATGATTAGTACTAACTACTATGATCCTACCATCTTATACATTAATTAACTCAAATTGGTTTATAGTGTTCGTGCGTGCATGTGTGTGTATTTGTGGCAATGTGCTTGCTATTTTCACATTCTGGTGATTATTCGTGGGTTCTGAAGTAACATGATTTGTACGCCCCTCATTATTCATTTATTTTTTAGCTATTGTTCAACCTAAAAGATGAATGAGAGAGCATGAAAGTTATGTTGGGAACCAAGGTGAAGATTGAGTCCTTGATGTTACTCACCTGCTAACACCTTTGTGCAGTTGAGCCTCTAAACTTTTTCATGCCCTGTCTCAATATCACCAAATTCTGACGTTAAAATTTTGGATCTGATGATGTTTTTGCTATTCAATGAGTAAAGTTGGGATAAGACATTGCAGTATACAATTATCTATCCTAGATATTTCCTGGAGAAGCCAGTCGGCTGTGTCATTCTGTGCTTCAGAATACATGTCTCAATATCCTGATGTTTCTAACTTGACTCTCATTGTAGTAATTCAAATTTATTCAATATTGTTGATGAGAATTTAAGAATAATTCTGTTGACCCAAAGGCTTTTTATGTTCTCGAGTTTTATTTCTGTCATTATTGTTCCATATTGAATGCTGATTTTTTGCCCTTTCTTGTTTAGACGCAGGGAATGAGGCTGGATGTGGTCCCATATAAAGGCATATATTCTGCTCTGAGAAGGATTGCACGTGAGGAAGGAGTACGAGGATTATACAGGTAATTGTTTTCAACTGTACTATGTGAACCCAAATTTGAGACAGATTTCACTGCTAGGATCTGTCTTGTGAAACGCTCAGAAAAATCATTTTTCTAATTCGAAATAGAACCCAATTCTTCTTCTTCTTAATGGAGGGAATGTGTATTTACAGAATCTAAAATACCAAAGTCCAGTCAGCTCAGAACAACTTTTGGGCATAATTACCAAATTGTCTCTTGCGGCAGACAATTCTTTCCCTTTAGTATGACTGGTTTCCTAATGCTGTTTTGCGTGGTTTAAACAGCGGCCTTCTGCCCTCATTAGCTGGGATAAGTCATGTTGCCATCCAATTTCCAGCATATGAGAAGATGAAGTCATATTTAGCAAAAAGAGGTAATGTTTTTATTTTATTTTGCTTCTGTATATGGAAGTATTATCTAATGTGCTTTGGTGTTGATCACAATAATTTGATCTTCTCAGATAATACTACCACAGAAAAGCTAAGTCCTGGAAATCTTGCAGTTGCCTCTTCGGCAGCTAAGATACTGGCTTCTGTGATGACTTACCCACATGAGGTATGTTTGCTGGACTTTCTCATCTCAACTCAAAATGCCTTAAGAGGAGAAGGGCCTCCCAATGAAGAAATTTCATCTCTGTGCATCTTTTATGTCTTTGTCACCAAAGGAATGTTGATTTCATTTTGGCTAGGTTGTGCGATCGAGGCTGCAAGAGCAAGGGCAAGCCCGAAACCACAAGATTTATTATGCAGGTGTTATTGACTGCATGAAGAAGGTTTTCCAAAAGGAAGGTCTTTCCGGTTTTTACCGTGGCTGTGCAACTAATCTATTGAGAACAACTCCATCTGCTGTCATTACATTTACCAGTTATGAGATGATGCATAGATTTTTTAAGCGGGCTCTGCCTCCAGTTGAGAAGCATTCACAAGCCCAGACTAGATCTGGTGGCCATGTCAAACCCCAGCAGGGAGAAAATGGAGGGAGTAGCAGAGAAGGTGATAACTCAATTCTGCAGTGCTCACAAGTCCAATCCAGTAAGAGAACTTCATCTCTTCCCCTGGGAAATGAGGAGCAGCTAGCAGCAAGGCAATGATTTTAGATGTTTCTTCATTTGTTTTTTGGTTTTTTGTTTTTCCTCCCAGCCTGTCGCTGATGAGAGAATTTAATCATATTGAAATGCATAAGGCCAAAGTGAATACAGATAATTGTAATTGTTTCTTCTTTGTAACTCATTGCCTGTTTAGGCAGTTGGATTTAGTTCAAGTATAAAATGCTTTCACCATGGACTGTATTGCCATCTTTCTGAGAAAATACTATAAATGGTCCTAAATTAACCACTTCGAGATCATTCAGGGGCTGCCATGAATGGATGTAATTCTTAGGCTAGCCAAAAAAAAAAAAAAAACAGAAGATGTTGGCAGTCCAAAATTTTTGGCCCCGTATAATTTTTTTTTCCACACTGAAATAACGAATTTGTTTCCTTTTTTTTATTTATTTAAATTGTCCTTTTACTTTGAGAAAATCAATGGATAAAACGGAAGTTAAAGGGAAAACTGTAACTAGAAGAAGAAAAAAAATCTTATTTTTCAGTTAAATAAAGATTTTTTGGGGGTCATTTTATGAAGTTTAGACTTCGTTTGGATCAAGGAATTTCTTTGAGAAAAATAAAGAAAAGGAAGAAAGTTCATTTTCCACTATATGCTATTTCTATATTTAATTCTATTAAAAATAAAAAAGTATTCTAATGTAATTAAATATAAAAAAAATTAAATGTTAGTGATGTGTTAAATTATATTTTAATTCATTGATTTGGTATATTTTTTTATTTTTTATTTTTTACTTTCTTTGATAACCAAACATGAAAAAATAAATTTCATCGAATTTTCTTTGACTTTTTTCTATTATTTTTTAAGTCCCAAAGGGGACCTTAAAGATTTCGTAAGAATTTGATTGAAATTTATGACCATAGATTTTAGATTGAATTGCAAGTTCAACAATAAGTGTTGCGGAATAATGGGCTATGTTGGTCATCAAGATGTCAAAAAAACCAAAAAAAAAAAAATTGAAAGGAAAAGAAAAAAAAAAATCATTATGACAATTGTCTCATTCTTAACTAAAAATAAATGTGTGTGTGTGTGTGTTAAACCTGCAAAGGAAAAAGAAATTAAATGGGTTATTTTTGTTTTCAAATTGTCAAAAAAAATGTTAGGTAAATAATTAATTTGTAGAGTTCGTATGACAAAAATAACATTTTTCCTATCATCACCCGAAATTACCACTGTTAATTCTTCCTAATATAAAAAAAAATTCTGACTAGTTACTGCAAATAAATTATGAGTCACTCTAATTTTATCTTTAAATTATTGAAAACTTATAAGCTAAATACTCCAAGGCATGTTGAATCATTCATGCTCTACATAAGATAAAATTTGACCCACCAAATATAAGGGCCAACGATGAGCAGCAATCCCTTTTGTTGGCTTTTTTGTTTTTCCCCCTTGATCTACAAAACCTCAATGCACACTCCAATGCTTAAATTCTGCTGATTTTATTTATTCATTCCAGCTACTGAGTAGGATGTTTATGCTGGCCAGTATTAAAAACTTAAAGCTGAGGGAAGAAAGAAGCTGCGAGATACTTTATTACAGTCCAATGACTGAGCACTTTCGTTTTGTTCACGTACAGAAATTCCAATGCAATTTGAAAAGAGAGACAGACAGAGAGAAAATACTTTACAAGTTTCAACTTTCCAAATGCAAAGGTATTTTGTGTGTTGGGAATGCTTTGAGAATGGAGAAGCAGACTGCTTTGTTTGTTTGGATTCCATGAGTTGCGGTCATGGTCCAAGCCACTTTCAATGTTGGAAATAGTCTTTCATTGGAATATGGTTTTTCTTTTCTTCTTTTTCGTTTTCTCTCTCTTCGATTTCGGGCTAATTTTACGCCGGATCGACAAATCGAAGCCACCATGACCCTCCTGGCGAAGTTTTCTACAAGTCTGCCGGAGCGGATCGTCAGGAAAATGAAGTTGGATTTCATCGCAAATCCAAGGTAAGGTTTTATATTCAATATTTGGATTTTTGACAGTTGAAGAAAGTGATATACGCCTAAAAATACTGAACTTTAATATTGGAAATTTTCAGTTCTAGGGTGTTGATTGGGAACGTTGGGAATCATCCCTAAATTGAGGTAAGACTTTTTAAGCCGAATTTGACTTAGTGGTAGTTATAGAAAATGTTGTATGTATGAAAATACTAAATTTTAATTCTGCGAGTTTTCATTTTCAGGGTGTTGAGTTGAGAACCTTGTGGGTACAGGGAAGATTTTCTTAGGGGCTTTTCAGGAATCAGGTAAGGGGATAAACTAAGTTAGTTTTGTTTTGAGAAAATGTATGTATATATATGTAGCATCTGGTTTCAGGAAAAATAAATATATTTATATATATGATTTATATTTGGAAAATACTGTTTCAATGATGATATGTTGAATACGTAGAAAATTTGTTTAGTGTGGCATGAGTATAAAAATGTTGTGAAATACTGTTTTTTTTTTTGGGAATGGGGACGATATGGATTTCTATGATGGAAAACCGGCGTACGGGCCGAGATATTTTTATATGTATATGTGATTTGCCGGCATACGAGCCGTGCTATGTGATTTGCCAGCGTACGGGCTGTACTATGTGATTTGCCGACGTACGGGCCGTGCTATGTGATTTGCTAGCATACGGGCTGTGCTATGTGATTTGCCGGCGTACGGGCCGTGCTATGTGATTTGCCAGCGTACGGGCTGTGCTATGTGATTTGTCGGTGTACGGGCCGTGCTATGTGGTTTGCCAGCGTACGGGCTGTGCTATGTGATTTGCCGGCGTACGGGCCGTGCTATGTTAAAATGTGTAATACCGGCGTACGGACCGATGATTTTCATGATACACGTATATATGTGAAATGATATGATTGATGTGAAAATAAATGATATGAGATATTTATGTATCACGGTTTTAGTATATGTATCTGATATCAGAACCTGGTTGGCTTGGTCTAGGCTAGCACTTACACAGTACCGTTGCTATGTGTCCATGGTCCTCGTGATCATGATATCTGTGTTAACGCCGCTGTACGAAGTGGTGTGAGATTGGATGGTCGATGTGGTTATTTTCAAGAAGTGCGCTGTTATCGCCCCTGGTGAACGGACCAGTCTGGGTAGACCCATCGGACCTACAGACTACTGTTTGACTTGGCAGTGGTCGGCCAACCATTGTCAGGTCCCGCCTTCGGGCCACACAACCTAGTCATGTGGGGGTAATACATGACAACAACTAACTAACCTACTAGGATTTGTTTTTATGTTATTATTATTATGATATGAGATGAGAAATGTTTATGAAAATGCAGTATGTTCTGCCATTTTTTGATATGCATATGTTTTCCCAGATTTGATAAACAGTATTAAATATGTTATGTATAGTATATGTAGAACACAGAATACTTATGTTGCCACACACTGGTATTAGTTTATTTTCCTTACTGAGAGGTGTCTCACCCCTAAATCTCATACATTTTTCAGGAGCCCCTAATAGGAGAGCGGGAAAAGCCCCGCTGATCTAGATCAGTTGTTTGCCCTCTTTGGAAGGGTAAGTTTTTGGTAGGGACAGTTAGGTTTTGTGGGGATTGTCCCTAGATTTTATTTTTGAGATGTATATACTGTGAGATAATAATTGTAGTAACTCTGGTATGTGTTATGCACATTATGATGAGATTTATATGATTTTATACTTTCTGCTGCGTAGGCTTCTGCTGTATGTTTTGTTATATCCCTGGTGCCCACGGGCCCAGGTGGATTGTGACCTTCTGAGTTGGAATGTATGATGTGATGATAATTTATTTATATATATAAAAAAAATATATGTGAAAAAGGAGCAGGTCGTTACAGTTGGTATCAGAGCCTAGGTTGTTAGGTTCTGTAGACTTTAGAGTGCAGCAGGAACAATACCAGAATTTAGGAAATGATTTGAGGTTTTGTTCTGCAGTCTAGAGGCAGGACTTCCGTGATAGTTTCTGTGTTTTTCCTGGGGTGACGATTTCAGGAAAACCATAGTAAGCTATTGTCGGGTTGTGTTCCTAGAATGTAGGACTGGGGATTAACAATGAGTTAGAAATGTTGAGATGAGTGGTAAGGATAGGTGGGTAAATTATGAGGATAGGATTACTGAATTGCAACTGCTATTTTCCAGGATGGATCTAGAAGGAAATAGTGTCCATGTAAGTGGTAGTGATGGAGCAGGACCATCAGGTGCAGCTAGGACCGACTCTGATGCGGTATTACGTAGCGTGGCTCAGCAGGTAATGGCTGAGATTTCTAGGAACTCGAGGGAGCAGAGTGGTCCATCTACAGGCCATGGGTGCACTATAGAGAAATTTACAAAGATGAATCCTCCGGCATTCTCAGGTGGAGTTGATCCTGTAGTCGCTGAGAACTGGATGCAGGAGATTGAGAAAATTTTGGCTGTGCTGCAATGTACTGAGGAACAGAGGGTCCTCTTTGCCACCTATAAATTTTCAGGAGAGGCTGAGAGGTGGTGGACTGCGGTGAGACTATTAGAGCAGCAGAGGGTGACTCCAATAGCTATGACATGGGACCGATTTAAAGATCTGTTCTTTGACAGATATTTTCCAGCTACTGTGAGGGAGGCTAAGGTAGAAGAGTTCCTGAGTCTGAAACAGGAACAGCTATCCGTCCAGCAGTATGCAGCACGTTTTATCGAGCTCTCTCGATTCGCCCCATACATTGTTCTTGATGAGGTGAAGAAGGCGAGGCAGTTTGAGAGAGGCTTGAGGAAGAGTATATTTAGGCAGGTGGTGGTGCTACGGATCCAGGACTTCGCTGAGTTGGTCGACAGGGCGGCCTTGGCAGAGATTGGTGAGCGTCTTGATGCGGATGAGCCGGGACAGAGGAAGAGATCTGCATCTACAAGCTACCAGCAGGGTCACAGGCCGGGTCAGTGGAGGAGAGGTAATCATGGTAGAGGGCGGAGACAGGAGACGGGAGGACGCCAGGTGCAGATTGGGTAGGGTCCTCCAGTTTGTTAGACTTGTGGTAGGAGACACTGGGGAGAGTGTCGAGCTGGTGGTGTAGTGTGCTACCGCTGCGGTAGATCGGGACATATAGTGCGAGATTGTCCTACCTCGCCAAATACAGCTCCGGTGTGCTATCGTTGCGGTAGATTGGGGCATATGGTACGAGACTGCCCTACTCCACCAGATGCAGTTCCAGTTCCTAGACCATACCAGGGAGGTTATCAGGCATCACGGGGGGGCCAGCAGAAGAATACGGCTCCAGCTAGGGTGTTTACTCTGACGCCGAGTGAGGCTGAGGCATCAGGTGACGTGGTGACAGGTATGGTCATTATGCTTTCTTTTAAAGTTATTGCATTATTTGATTCAGGAGCTACACACTCGTTTGTGTCCTTGGGGAGTATTAAATTATGTGAGGCTGAAACACAATCATTAGATGTTGAACTATTGGTATCTACACCGACTGGGTCGGTAGTGAGGTGTGGTAGGGTACTCCGCGGCTGCCCAGTAGAGATTCAGGGGAAAACATTGTCTACTGATTTGATAGTGTTAGACATGCATGGGTTTGATGTTATATTTGGCATGGATTGGCTAGCAGCTAATTTTGCCAGCATAGATTGTCGTGCACGAGAGGTGATATTTAGACCCCCGGGGGAAGCATAATTCAAGTTTGTAGGGTCGCATGTACAATCCCCGCCTCATCTAGTTTCAGCTATTCAGGCCAGGAGACTACTGCTGGTGGTTGTCAGGGGTTTGTGGCAGTTGTGAAAGAGATGTCAGAGAATGAGTCAAAACTTGCTAGCACGCTTGTAGTGAAGGAGTTTGTGGATTTTTTTCCAGATGAGTTACCAGGCTTGCCACCCGACCGTGAGGTGGATTTCTCTATTGATCTACCTCCCGGTACAGCGCCGATTTCTAAAGTACCTTATCGAATGGCGCTAGTGGAGTTAGCAGAATTGAAGAATCAGTTGCAAGAGCTGCTAGATAAGGGCTTCATACGGCCCAGTGTATCTCCGTGGGGAGCTCCAGTTTTGTTTGTGAAAAAGAAAGACGGGACTATGAGGATGTGTATAGACTATAGGGAGATAAATAAAGTGACAATCAAGAATAGGTATCCTCTACCCCGTATCGATGATTTGTTTGACCAGCTCTAGGGTACACGGGTGTATTCGAAGATTGACCTCAGATTTGGCTACCATCAGGTGAAGGTGAAAGCAGAAGACGTCTCAAAGATGGCCTTCAGGACTAGGTATGGGCATTACGAGTTTCTAGTGATGCCGTTTGGTTTGACGAATGCTCCTGCGGTATTTATGGACTTGATGAATAGAGTTTTCCACCAATACCTAGACCAGTTTGTTGTTGTTTTTATTGATGATGTACTCGTCTATTCTATTAATTATGAGGAGTATGAGACGCACTTGAGGCAGGTTTTGCAGACACTTCGGGAAAAGAAGTATTACGCCAAGTTCAGTAAATGTGAATTTTGGCTGGAGAAGGTCGTGTTCTTAGGGCATGTTGTATCTGGAGATAGTATTTCTGTGGATCCTAGCAAGATTGAGGCTGTAGTGAATTGGTCTAGACCAAGAAATGTCCACGAGATCAGGAGTTTCTTGGGGCTAGCAGGCTACTACCGTCGTTTTGTTGAGGGATTCTCAGCTTTGTCAGGGCCTTTAACACTACTGACGAGGAAGAATGTCAGATTTGAGTGGGATGGTAGCTGTGAGCAAAGTTTTTAGAAGCTGAAGCAGAGACTAGTCACAGTACCAGTGTTGATCATTCCGTCTGGGGGTGAGGGGTATACCATTTACAGTGATGCGTCCTTGAAAGGACTTGGCTGTGTATTGATGCAGCATGGCAGGGTAGTGGTGTATGCATCCAGGCAGTTGAAAGAATATAAGAAGAACTACCCTACCCATGATCTTGAGTTGGCTGCAGTGGTACACGCACTGAAGATTTGGAGGCATTACCTGTACGGTGAGCAATGTGAGATCTTCTCTGACCATAAAAGTTTGAAGTATTTCTTTACGTAGAAAGAACTGAATATGAGGTAGAGAAGGTGGTTGGAGCTGATTAAGGATTTTGATTGTACCATCAGTTATCACCCAAGGAAAGCAAACGTGATAGCTGATGCGTTGAGCATGAAATCCAGGGAGCCAGTGTTGGCGGCTATAGGGATCCAGCATCCGATCATAATGGATCTGGAGAGACTCGGCATAGAGTTGGTGGAGAGTGATCTCCCAGTATGTATTGCCAGCCTAGTGGTACAGCCTACCCTGTAGGAGAGAATTAAAGCTGCCCAGAAGGAAGATCCAGTGCTAGTGGAGGTGATAGACAAAGTACAGAGTGGGCAGGGGGAGGAGTTCAGTATCGCAGATGACTAAGCTTTGCGGTTCCGTTCCAGATTATGTGTTCCTGCCGATACTGAGATCAGGAAGACTATTCTAGAGAAGGCTCACAGATCTTTATATACAGTTCATCCCAGTAGTACGAAGATGTACAGAGATCTGCGAGAGTCATACTGGTGGAGTGGTATGAAGAGAGAGATTGTCGAGTATGTAGCGCAGTATTTGACGTGCTAGCAGGTAAAAGATGAGCACCAGAGACCGGCAGGGTAGTTGCAACCGTTATTCATCCCGGAGTGGAAGTGGGATCACATATCGATGGACTTCGTGTCAGGACTGCCGACGGCGTTACATGGTCATAATGCCATCTGGGTGATTGTTGATCGATTGACGAAGACCGCCCACTTTATTCCCATCAAGATCAGCTACTCCCTCAGCTGTTTAGCGGAGCTTTACATTCAGGAGATAGTACGTACTCATGGGGTGCCTGTATCTATTGTGTCGGATTGAGACCCACGATTCACATCACGATTTTGGAGAAGTTTGCAGGAGGCTCTGGGGTCTCAGTTATCGTTTAGTACGGCATTCCATCCTCAGTCAGACGGGCAGACTGAGAGGACGATACAGATATTAGAGGACATGCTCAGAGCGTGTGTACTAGACTTTGGGGGTAGTTGGACTCAGTTCATGCTATTAGTAGAATTTGCGTATAATAACAGTTATCAGTCTAGCATTGGCATGGCACCATTTGAGGCTCTGTACGGTAGGAGATGTCGTTCTCCTTTGTTCTGGGATGAAGTGGGTGAGCGGCGAGTAGTGGGGCTAGAGCTGGTTCAGTAGGCATGTGATAAAGTTCGTCTTATCAGGGACAAGATCAGTGCCGCTCAGAGTCGACAGAAGAGTTATGCCGACCATCGCCGCAAGAATTTAGAGTTTGACGTAGGTGATCACGTATTTTTGAAGATAGCTCCGATGAAAGGGGTTATGCGATTTGGGAGGAAGGGTAAACTTAGTCCTAGGATTATCGGTCCATTTGAGATTCTAGATAAAGTGGGACCGATAGCTTACAGGCTAACTTTGCCACCTGTATTGTCCAGGATTCACAACGTATTTCATGTTGCTATGTTGAGGAAATACGTCTCAGACCCTTCTCATGTCATCAATTATGATGAGTTGGAGCTTAGTGATTCACTGAGATATGAGGAGGTACCAGTACAGATTCTGGATAGGAAAGTGCAAGAGCTGCGTAACAGGACGATTCCTCAAGTAAAAGTCTTGTGGAGGAATCATGCAGTAGAAGAGGCTTCTTGGGAGTCCGAGAAGCAGATGAAGTAGAGGTATTCGCATTTATTTCAAGAAGTCTGAGCGAATAAATGTAAATAGTTAAGTAGTTTTCTATTGCAGGTACATGTAATGGTTGAATAGTGTAGTACTTTAGTTTTGGGAGAATGGTTTTCTTTTGTATATGTAATCTTCCAAGACTCGAAATGTAATCACGGTAGTCCTCTGCCATAAGTGAGGGTAGGTAATAAAATGAGTAGACCCTTTTTCCTGATTAAAGGATGGCGAGTTACGAAAACAGTAAATTTCGAGGACGAAATTCTTTTAAAGGGGGAGGAATGTAGTAACCGGAAAAAAAATAAAATTTTAAAAAATATATATAATAATAAAATAATAAAATAAAATTAATTAATTAAATTAACAAGTAAAATGAATAGTATGATAAGGAAAAAATATATATATATATATAGAAGCATGTATATATACATATGTGTGTGTGTGTGTGTATATGTATATATATATATATATATATATATAAGTAAGTTATTATGATATGCATTTAATATAAAGGTTAAAGGTATATATATATATATATAGAAAGTGGAAAGCTTCTTCAAGAAGCTTACTTGGATTTTTTTTGGAAGTGCTCTCTCTCTCTCTCTCTCTCTCTCTCTCTCTCTCTCTCTCTCTCTCTTTTCTCTCTCTCTCCTACGACTCTCTCTCTCTCTTCGATTTCGGGCTACTTTTACGCCGGATCGACAAATCGAAGCCACCACGATGCTCCTGGCGAAGTTCTCTACAAGTCCGTCGGAGCGGATCGTCAGGGAAACGAAGTTGGATTTCATCCCAAATCCAAGGTAAGACTTTATATTCAATATTTGGATTTTTGACAGTTGAAGAAAGTGATATACGCCTAAAAATACTGAACTTTAATACTGGAAATTTTCAGTTCCAGGGTGTTGATTGGGAACGTTGGGAATCATCCCTAAGTTGAGGTAAGACTTTTTAAGTCGAATTTGACTTAGTGGTAGTTATAAAAAATGTTGTACGTACGAAAATACTAAACTTTAATTCTGCGAGTTTTCATTTTCAGGGTATTGAGTTGAGAACCTTGTGGGTACAGGGAAGATTTTCTTAGGGGCTTTTCAGGAATCAGGTAAGGGGATAAACTAAGCTAGTTTTGTTTTGAGAAAATGTATGTATATATATATAGCATCTGGTTTCAGGAAAAATAAATATATTTATATATATGATTTATATTTGGAAAATACTGTTTAAATGATGATATGTTGAATAAGTAGAAAATTTGTTTAGTGTGGCATGAGTATAAAAATGTTGTGAAATACTGTTTTTTTTTTGGGAATGGGGACGATATGGATTTCTATGATGGAAAACCGGCATATGGGCTGAGATATTTATATATATATATATATATATGTGATTTGCCGGCATACGGGCCGTGCTATGTGATTTGCCAGTGTACGGGCTGTGCTATGTGATTTACCGGCGTACGGGCCGTGCTATGTGATTTGCCAGCATACGGGGTGTGCTATGTGATTTGCCGGCGTACGGGCCGTACTATGTGATTTGCCAGCGTACGGGCTATGCTATGTGATTTGCCGGCGTAGGGGCCATGCTATGTGGTTTTGCCAGCGTACGGGCTGTGCTATGTGATTTACCGGCGTATGGGCCGTGCTATGTTAAAATGTGTAATACCGGCGTACGGACCGATGATTTTCATGATACACGTATATATGTGAAATGATATGATTGATGTGAAAATAAATGATATGAGATATTTATGTATCACGGTTTTAGTATATGTATCTGATATCAGAACCTGGTTGGCTTGGTCTAGGCTAGCATTTGCACGGCACCGTTGCTATGTGTCCATGGTCCTCATGATCATGATATTTGTGTTAACGCCGCTGTACGAAGTGGTGTGAGATTGGATGGTCGATGTGATTATTTTCAAGAAGTGGGCTGTTATCGCCCCTGGTGTACGGACCAGTCTGGGTAGACCCATCGGACCTACAGACTACTGTTTGACTTGGCAGTGGTGGGCCAACCATTGTCAGGTCTCGCCTTCAGGCCACATAACCCAGTCATGTGGGGGTAATACATGACAACAGCCAGCTAACCTACTAGGATTGTTTTTATGTTATTATTATTATGATATGAGATGAGAAATGTTTATGAAAATGCAGTATGTTCTGCCATGTTTTGATATGCATATGTTTTCCCAAATTTGATAAACAGTATTGAATATGTTATGTATGGTATATGTAGAACACAGAATACTCATGTTGCCACACACTAGTATTAGTTTATTTCCCTTACTGAGAGGTGTCTCACCCCTAAGTCTTATACATTTTTCAGGAGCCCCTAATAGGAGAGCGGGAAAAGCCCCGTTGATATGGATCAGTTGTTTGCCCTCTTTGGAAGGGTAAGTTTTTGGTAGGGACAGTTAGGTTTTGTGGGGATTGTCCCTAGATTTCATTTTTGAGATATATATACTGTGAGATAGTAATTGTAGTGACTCTGGTATGTGTTATGCACATTATGATGAGATGTATATGATTTTATACTTTCTGCTGCGTAGGCTTCTGCTGTATGTTTTGTTATATCCCTGGTGCCCACGGGCCTAGGTGGATTGTGACCTGCTGAGTTGGAATGTATGATGTGATGATAATTTATTTATATAAAAAAAAAATATATGTGAAAAAGGAGCAGGTCGTTACAAGTTTTTATTTAAAAAATATAAAATAAATTTGGTTAATGATATTAGTGACGGATTTAAGAATGGTCACTAATAATTCCTTTTTTCAAAACAAAATAAAAAATTTCAATTCAGAGTATTAGTGACGATATTGTATATTCGTCACTAATAGAAGACTAATAGTGATGAATTTAGAAATTCATCACTAATAATTCCTTTTTAAAAAAATATAAGGAAATTTAAGTTCAGAATATTAGTGACGAATTTATAAAGTCGTCACAATTGTTGTCTTATTAGTGATGAATTGCATTATTAGTGACGAATTTGGACCGTCACTAATGCTTTGTTCTTTATATAAAAAAAAACATATAGTAGTAGTGACGGTTTTGAAACTGTCACTAATGTCCAAACCCTTATTGGTTTCCACGGGATATTTCCCTCCTTCTCCAGTTGGCTTCTTCCCCTTCCCCTCCGCCTGCATCCCGCGAACCTCTCTAGCTCCCAGTCGATCTCCCGTTGCTCTCCTCCGTAAGCCACCGCGCCAGCTCCTCCTCTTCCCCTTCTGCTTCGGCGATCCTCTCTCCCAGTCTCCCCTGCTTTCGATCGGCCGCAAGTGACTGCTCCAGGTCCTCCTCTTCCTTGGCCTCATCCTGCTCCGGCGATCCTCTCTCCCAGTCTACCCCTGCACTCGGCCGCAAGCCACCCCTCCTGCTCCAGCGATCTTCTCTCCCAGTCTCCCCTAGCCTATTCTCAGCCGCAAGCCACCCCTCCTGCTCCGGCGATCCTCTCTCCTAGTCTCCCCCTGCTCTCGGCAGCAAGCCACCCCTCCTGCTCGGCGATCCTCTCTCCCAGTCTCCCCTCTACTCTCGGCCGCAAGCCACCCCTCTTGCTCCGGTGATCCTCTCTCCCAATCTCCCCCTACTCTCGCCCGCAAGCCACCCCTCCTGCTCCGACGATCCTCTCTCCCAATCTCCCCCTGCTTTTGCCCGCAACCCACCACCTACGAGTCGCTGTGGCCGTCGCAAGGACATAGGCACGTTGTCGAAACTTGTAAAAAAATCTCAAGGTTCTTCTTTCCCTTTATCTTTTTACTTTCAAGCATATATTTCTTAATTTTATCTACTGTGAGTATTTAAATCTGATTTGGGAATGTGATCAAAATTGATTTGTGAATGAGTTGAATGATTTAAACTTCTATTGAGATCAAACGCTGCTATTGATTTAATTTGTTGGTATTACTTATTTTTGGTTGATTAATTGTTCAAATACAAGAATATTATTTGTTTGTGTTTATTGAATACAAAGTTTGGGCATGCCCCATGATCGCCAACTATCTTGTTAAGCTGACTTTACTCAATGGGGATTAAATCAATAATTAGAATGGAAAAAATTAGGCCTTAATTTGATAAATTGATTTGATGCATTATTTATGTTCGATTTTGATGGTTGTTGTTGTATTGCTTGAATGGTTCTTTTCTTACATTGCATGGATGTGTTTGTCTTCTATTATTAGGTACTATTTTGTTCAGTGGTTTGTGTCCAATGGGGTAGAACTGGTTGGTGATTTCTTATCAGCACTAAGGGTTACAAACTAGCACTTGGTATTTATAGTGTGGAATCCAACAAATTTAGGTGCAGAAACCATTTTTGAAGGTTTTATTTTATTTTTGGCCACTGTTAATTCATTTGCCACCTGAGGTTGTCATGTGTGTGGGTTACATTGCCTTGATGCCTTTGTTTTTTTAATCAAGATTGTATGCAGGAATGTCATTTCGATGCAATTTATAAACAATTAGGGATATTATTAAAAGACTCCCCAATAAACTTAACTAAAGTTTGGGTATCGAACACTAGTGTGAGTTCAATATACAATGTGTCAGGGTAGTGCTAGTATGACACTATTAACCTTGTATCTTTACTTATTAATAATGACTCATGCCTTATACCTATGTTTGGTAGTAGATTTTGCGAATTAGATTTGATTTTTTGTGGATTTGAAGAAAATGTCATGTAATATTGTGTTGAGTTTACTTTAAGTCACACATCCAACTCCAAATCCCGAATTCCATCCTTCTGAATACTAACCTAGAGCTGACCAACTATAGATGACATCAATCAAGGAACTATTGTACAAGATGTGAGCAGTGTTGGGGATTGAGTTGTGAATGTATGCCTCAATTGCGGCAAAGCTAGCTGGTGAGGAAATTTGCGATCAACAGGTGGTTATAATTTTACATAGTTTTGTGTAGGTGGAGTTCAAAACCTTGGCTTGCCACGCAGTGATGAATTCATTTGTATTGTGGTTGATTAGATATATTTATTGAGGCTTGATAGGGTTTCATTTAGATTGACAAAGTTGTTCTTTTGTGTGGCCTGCTGATCGTGCTAGTTCCTCTTAGTGGAAAAGCAGCTCCTCTAGGTGTTTTCATATTGATATGGGAATTAATGTGTATTGATTGGGGTTAAAATCTTGTAAGCTTATCTGAGCATATTGATTATTTTAGAATTATACACCCATCACTTGATGACAATTTGACAATATATCAAAATTTAGGAAGTCGGGCATTTAATATCCTATCCCAAATTCAATAGTTATCTTTACAATAGCCCTAAATATAGTTCTAAATGAATTTGCAAGTTTGGAAAACTATCACTTTGTCTAGGGAAGTCTCATAGGATTGGGAAACTAATTTAATTGAACTCTCATTTATCCTATTTTTGTCATCATGTATCTGACATGCGTAAATAACTTAAAAATTCGTACTTCTTATATTTACTTGTCTATTAATTTATAGATATGGTACCAGGAGGCCGACGTTGGAGAAATGCTTTCAGGCACACGAGTACATCGCATGAGGATGAACCGACATCCTTCGGATCAGCGGACCTCGTCTATCCTGATGCGGCGACACCATTGTCTGAGCCATCAACACCTCTGCCAGACATGGATACCACTTATGCGACTGACATGCAGGGTGAGTTGCCGACTGTTATGAGTAGTGTTGGTATGGATACGATTAATTTATTTACATGTCAACTATTGATGATAGTTATTCATGTGTATGATTATAATATTGTTCTTAAATTAACTCTACTTTCAGCATCTACGTCCACGGTCAGGTCAAGCTGTGGTGTAGCAAAGAACATGTCGCCGAAGAAGCACCTGGATAGGACTAAACAACGGATTCAGATCGACATTCCTTCAGGATACACCGCCCCGCTAAATGATTGGTGCACCGCGTGGATGAGGGAGCTTGGCATTATATGCCGACAGTATGCTCCAATCATCGCATTCAGCTGGCCCTAGGTGACTCAGGAGCAGCGCATGGTCCTTTACATGCGCATTTTGGTAAGTTCCCTAACCCTATATAGTTGTTTTTAATTTAAATGTTTTTTTACTTTTAATATACTAGCCAATTAACATCTGTTTAACATTATAATTGTATTACCTATATATGTAGGAGGAGTTTGATATGGACATCCTCGAGGATGACCATGTGAGGAGGGCGGTCGACGTCTAATTGCGTAATAAATTTAAGAGCTATCGCTCGAAAATGTGCTCCGATTTTCGAGTGATGGGAGATGAAGCAGAAGCGCGGCCATACGATAAGATATCCCAACAAGATTGGGATGTGGTGTGTTGCTATTTCCGCGACCCGCGCTATCAGGTGATGCGTTTGTATTATAATCACTAATTTTTCACAATGATGTTGCTAATATGTCATCATGACATCTTCCTTGTAGGCCAAATGTGAAACAAATGCTGCGAACCGTAGCAAACTCCCTTTGACGCATTGCGGTGGATCGAGGGTATTCGTAAATCATCGCCAAGTAATTACTATATATAAAATTATCTGACCATTACATGACATAATACTAATGATGACTTATATGATAATGTAGCGTGATCCCGAGACTGGCACAGTGGAGCTGCTGCCGGATCTGTGTCAGAGAACACACCAATGACGATCGGGGGAGTGGTGCGAGGGTGCGCAGGATTGACATGTAAGTGAAGTAAAAGATTTAGTTTATTACTTTATTCAAAACATCAAAGTTGTAGTCTTTCTTATTCATTTTTATCATTTTTAAGAACTTTATGAAAAATAAAGGTTATTTTTGTTAAAAGTATCTAACAGATTTATTTTGTTAAAATTATGAGCCCCTATAAAAAATTAAAATGCTCAATAATTTTTTAACAACTTTATGAAAAATAAATATTTTTTTTATTATAAAAAAATAGGTTTAAAACCAAAAACTGCAATCGAACCGTCACATTTTCGATTTTTAATTAAAGCATAATTTTGGTTTGGTTTCGATTTTGGTTTGGAAATCCTAAAATCGAAAATTTTGATTCGATTTTCGGTTATGGCCAAAACCGAACCGTGTACAGTAGTGTCACTGTCAGCTGCCAGCGTACCGCTGCATCCAGCGTCAAACTACAAAATAATCGATATCCACAGTATTTTGAATAAATATTCTTCCAAAGTTTAGCCAGCTGGCTTTGGAAAAAGCAGTTCCATGCACGAACTTAAGAGTACATGGGGCCCACTACTAAGCAAAAGATATAAGCATGGAGCAGCAGTTGTTCAAGATAAAATGTATATATTTGGTGGAAACCACAATGGTCATTACCTTAATGATCTTCAGGTTTTGGATTTGAGAAGTTGGACTTGGTCCAAGATTGAGGTTAAGGTTGCACCAGAGTCCTTGGAATCATCATCTCCAGTAACAACACCTCCCTGTGCCAGTTATTCCTTTATACCATGGGAGAACATAGGTGAATCCAGTGAACCAACCATCTTGTTCAGGTTTTTCTTTGAAGTTTGGATGGAATTTTGTTTTATCTGTTGCTGATTGTTAATCTATCAATTGAGCAGAGGTGTTGTTTGTTGTTATTAGTTAAAAAAAAAAAAAAAATGTGGCAATTGGAATTCTTGAATAGGCTTTCAGGAAATTCCTTCCATATCTTCTGTTCCATTATCTCAGTTGAAGCACTCATTCCTAGTAATTTCTCAATTTCTCATGAGAAGGACATCAATGTCAAGATTCTCTCATGACCTTGGGCTTTTCAACTGCTTCTCTAGTTCTGGTGTCCTTATTCCGGCGCCCATCTTAGAATGTAGCTCAGTACCTCTATTTTTCTTTAATTTTTTTTGTTGCATAAATTGCCAGTCAGAAGCTTTGCACTTCAGAGTGACTTCGCAGCTCTCCACGCTCATCTATGGTTTGATCAGCTAGTCCATGTCGTCGCCTTTGTCTCGTCTCTGGCTCACTTGTATTGGGCTTGATCTGCTGGTTAGCCATTCCCGCTCCGGCTATGTGCTATGTCGTGTTTCGTCACTCCTTCTTAGAGACAGTTGATCTCTTGGAGTTTCTTGATTTTTTGAAGGAAAGTTTTATAGAATTTTCCTTAATTTTTGGCCATATTTTTTGTCTTCACTTTGCAGCAATTTTCATCTTCACCGGCATGTCTAGCTTGCTCTATGCGTTGGCATCTTCTCTTACGGATCATCTTCGTCGCTATTGCCTTCTCTGCTGCTATCATGCTTCTCATCAATGAATGTTTTTTTATTTTTTATTTTTTTTACTCCAAGATGGAGATGTTAAATGATTATTCACCATCTCCATCTTGAGGGGGCGTATTAACGGATACTGTTTTAGTTTAGTTTAGTTAATTATTATATTAGTTTAGAGTTGTTAGGTTAGTTCTTAATTCAGTTCTTAATTTAATTTTTTTAGTTGAGTTAGTTCATGTACTAGAATAAATACTGATACTGTACATTCATTGTAATCAATTCCAGAATAATACAATTTTATTTATTTTAACAACCTATGCAAGCATGTGTTGCCCCTTGACCATCTAAACTCCAAAATTTGAATTAAGTTGTTGGGCATTACATTTTGGTTATTGGCAACTCCAACAACTCCTTTCTTGAAGTGTCTATAAACATGTTGCCTTCAAGTGTTATAATGTGAAGTGAAGCACAAAGATATATACACTGATATTTAGGTAAAACTATTGTGACATTTAGACAAAGCTATTGTATTTTATTTAAAGAGACCTAAGTAGAGGAATATTCTTTGAGAAAGACAGAGAAAATAGATTTGTGTTGATCCTCCTAAGAATTTGAAATATTATGTTTGTTCTTAAACTTTGATTTATTATTTTGTTGAGAAGTCATTGTGCTATAATTGTTATTATTTTTAATTTTTCACATAGGAAAAAGCCTTAAACTTTCTCTTAGTTCACCTAATCTTTTGAAATATTGATTGTTTAAGTGAAAAAGAATTTTAATTGATTGTTAATAATCTTTGTAACTATTGATTGCAAAGGTTCTTGGAATCCTACTAGGTTTCTACCTAAGATTTGGATAGGTAGCCTAAGTGCTTTGTAGCATGACTTGAGTCAAGACTTTCAAACTGAGTGGCTCTTATATCTAAAAGTTGTTTGGATAGATAATCCAACTGCGTTGTAGCACGATTAGTGGCTTTCTAAGCCGATTGGGTTTTTAACCAGTCAGTGAACATTTTGTCCGTATGCTTTCTAAAAGAGTTTTGTATTGTTTTCAATAGTTAATTCTCAAGTTATTGTTTGGGGAATGGATATAGGTTATGATTAAATAAACTACTATGAATCTCTTGTGTTCTTGGTTGTGTGATTGGATTGAGTGTTCGCGTAAATTTGCTTCCGCATAATATTTTACTATTACACTTGAAAACTAGTTTAAGTCGATAAAACTTTCAATCAGTCAATTCACCCTCCTTTTGGCTACGATATTGACTAGACCAACAAAAAACCATTATGGTACTAAAGATTTAGGGTCTGTTTGTATTATTGTTGTTTTCTATTTTTGTTTCTCCATAATGAGTAAACAAATTATAAAAACGTGTTTGTTTATGTTGTCAGTTTTCTGCTTCTGTTGTTAGGTTTCAATTATTTGCCAAAACCATTGAAAATCAAAATTTATGGTTTTTAGTTATTTTAGCAATCTGCTGCCAAAAATTTTAATATCTAAAAATAATTTTTTGTATTAAATTACTCATTTTATACACTTTTAAATTAAAATCAAAATTAAATGATCATATAAATTAAAATATAATTAAAAAAATATACATAAATTATTGACTCTATGAGTCTGATCCTGTTTTGATTATGACAAAACGAATGTTTCTCACCTGTGCACTGAACTTCTTGAACAAGCCTATCTTTAGCATGCAATGTTGGTAGGAACTCAAGCAATTCATACGGACTATGAAGATCAAACTTCATTGATGGTGCTTGGAGAAGTAAAAGGAATGAAGACATATTTTCAATCGTGTTTGCATTCATTTTTATATTGGTCTGTAATAATTCATATCGGTCTATAATAATCTCTGCATGTCATGCATGTAGGTAATTATAAGTTCAAAATGATTGTAGAATGACCATAGGGGCTGAATGACTTTAGGGCACCCTTCGGCCAACTGACACTGAATTTTTGCGACTATCTCAAAACGGCCTCGGTAAAGACCATAGCAAGACTTTAGGTACCAACACTCACACATATCATATAACATATATGAGTGTTAAATTTTTTGCCTTAAATTTGAAGAAATATCAAGATTTTAAGAGAGAGCCCAGGTGACCGAACCCCTGGAGTTCAAAACTCCTCGGGCGCCGGAAATGTGGTCGAGTCAACAGTTGACTAGGGCTCTCGGGTGACTGACTTATTATGTGCTTATCTTCCACTGGCGCCCGAACCCCTTGAAAGGAACAGTCCACCAACTCGAGTGACCGACTGTTTTAATTCAAAAAGGACCCCGGGCGACGAAACACATGGATTTGGGCCATCGAATATAGGATCGGGCACCCAAAGTCAGGAAGCAATGCTACTGACTTTGATTCGGGTCTCCGAATGATAAACCGGGCGACCAAACTTAGTTAAATGGACTTTATTACTGAGTCTTGTCGGGCGACCGAACCTAGGTTTAGCCACCTGAACCTCAGCCGGTTAAAATTAATTTAACCACAGTAAAATAGGGTTAATTCAGGAAAATTGCATTTTAATCAATTGAGACTTTTTTAATTATTCCCATCATGTCCCAACTGGTTATATTTTTACCCTTGGCTATAAATATGAGTTCATTTGCAAGATTAGCAGAAGATTAGCAAAGTGATTAGCTAAAAAATCCCCTCTCTTGAAAATTCATTCTTTGGCCAAATACTCTCAAATCTTCGTTTATTTGATATCTTCCGAGATTGTGTGAACATTTCTAAAGTGTTTAAGATTGCTATAACTTGCTAGAAACTCTCATTTGAGTGATTGATTACTATATTTCTTTTGGAGAGTTTTAGCTTAGGTTTATCCCATAGATTTGCTCATTATAAATCTTGTGTGGGGATAAACCAAGTAAGCTTAGGATATTTGCATCTTTGTTGCAAGTATCTAATAACTTGATTTTTGTTGTGCAGAGATTTCTCAAACAAGCAAGTATTTTCAAACTAGTGTTGTGCATCTTTCATTGAGGAAAACTCTTTTGAACTAGTTTGATTATCTGATTTGTATACTTGGAATATTGATGTGCTATTGAAATACTTTATTTTGATTCCAAAATACTGCTTGTTTTGAACACTCTTGAGCATATCACTGATTATACCATATTGAGTGTTGTTAGCACAACTATTTGCATCACTGAGCTTACATAACCTACATTATTGATGTGTATGTGATTGCGTGTATTGGGTACATATTTGCTTTACATGAAAGTATAATCACTGTACCATTTGAGTGAACATATTGTTGTATTTCCAAGCTTGGCATGAGGGGGCGGTAATCCAGTCCGGTAAGGATTGTGTAAAGGTTGGGATCAGTCTTGTGAATTTGACCTAGGGCCTTCTCCGCCCCGTAAGGAGCGTTTATAAATGTTGAGGTCAGTCTTGTGCTAATTGATCTGATTGTAATCGGCTCTGCTCCACCCGTTAAGTGAGCATTAGTGGAATCCTTGAGCTTGCGAGTTAGAGGCGGGGACGTAGGCATAGTTGGCCGAACCCCGATAACATATCGTGTGTCTATTTATATTTCCACACTTTATATTTACCGCACGTGTATGTTATTATATGAATGATGCACATGATTTAAATTCTACATATTATACTTATCGGCGCATTTGGGTAGACTGACCTAAGGTTGTGAATATACTATTGCTGAATTAGATGAACTTAGGGAGAAATTTTTAAACACCAAATTCATCCCCTCTCTTGGGAATACACCAAAACTATCATAAATTTTAAATAATAATAATAAAGTCAATTACAATTTATTTTTTTATTTTTACTATTTTTCAATTTTCATGTCCAATAAAACTTTTATTGTAAAAGTAAAATTTGAAAGTAGAACAATTATATAAAATACCTATAATAAATTTTAATTTTGTTATAGTCATTTTCTAATGTGTATTAGTTGTAATTTTATTATTTTAATCATATTTTTATAATATTATTTGATTTAAAGATGAAAATAAGCATTTTTAATTAATTTTTTAAAATTTGTATTAGTTTTATAAATACTAACCAAACAGGTTACTGGTTTCTAGTTTTTAATTTCTATTTTTGGTTTCTGATTTTCGTTTCTCTAATTTTTGACAATAATACTAAATGACCTTTTAATTAGTTGTGTTGGAAACTTTAAAGCTATTATATTGTTGCATGCATCATGTGTTGCACTTACGCTGCATCAAAAGGATTCATTCGATCCCTTAGTTTATCAGCAAGCACAGTTTGTTAATTACTTTAACCTAATGCTCCGAGATATTTAAAATTCACTTCCTTGATAAAAAGAAGGGTAGGAAAATAATTAAAAATCTATAGAAGTAAGACAGGGAGAACTCAAGTTCTTATTATGTGATCAAACAAAATGATAACATGACTAGAACATATGCTGCTCCCTCCCAATATCATCCCTCAAAAACTTTGCCAACATTGCTGCTAGGGTAAGCAAATGCATCTGAGACCTAGAAAGCTAAAGAAATTATAAGGAGATGAGGCAACTATAGGTTGGGAAAAGGAAAGTGGAAAGGACCAAATGGTCATGTCTTCTCCCTGTGGCTGTAATTTGGTGACTAACCTGAAAGAAGGAAAAGAACCTAAAGCTACTCACACTCAAGTTAGGAATCTTGTCACAAATTCATGCTTGGCAATTGCAGTACTTTCACTCTACCATGATTATAGACGGAGCACGAATTTCAGGATTTGATTTTAAATTTGTATGATTTTGATCAAAATGTATTAATTTTATGCCAAATTTTATCTAAAAATCCATACAAATGGAAGAATTTGAGCTAAAAATTTTTTTTAAAAAATAGTGACAAATGGCATAATTTAATGAAATGTAGAATATGATTGATCAGATTAAAAATAGTGAAAAACTGTACCAACCCTGCATCTGCATGTTAGTACCACAACCACAGCACAGCACACAGCCAGGAGACATTAAAAAGATGAGAACATCCTCACCATTTTTGTCAATGAAAATTCAGCAGGCTCGTAAAATAGAAAGTGCCTTCAAATTCCCTTTACAAAATTAATTCCCTATATATCATCATACTCCGGGATGGTGACCAGTACCGGCCGCCAAGTCTTCCTGATTAACCGGTGCCTTAAACCCACAAAACCTGGTCGGGGAGAACCGGGTCTGAGCCTCGGGCCGGCCGAGTCAAACACCTCGGCCCCTCCACCGAACTTCACCTTCGGATTCGCGTAATCGTCTTCGAAGGGCGGCGACGAGACGAACAGATCCTTCAAAGTGTGACGAAGCATGTGGCCGTCCCTCTCCGGCCGAGTCGGCGTCAGCGGCGGCGGATGAGCAACGATTGCCGGTCGGCGGTCTGGAGAGATGTGCCGGAGGCCGGCGCTGCTGCAGCTGAGGAGCATGCGCAGGGACTTCCGGCGGCGGAGTTGGACCACCGGGCTGGTGGTGGCGGCGGCGGGGCTCCGGCTGGGACTGCTGGGAACCGCGCACTGCGTTGCGAAGAGCTTGAATTTTTGCAGCGTTGCCATTCTCAAATCTCTCTCTCTCTCTCTCTCTCTCTCTCTCTCTCTCTCGGTGGTTTGAGGGGGGGGGGGGGGTTTGGAATTTGAATGGGAAAATTTTCCTTGAAGGGAGAAAAAGGGGAGGGAAGCTCTGTTTCTTTCTTCTAATTAAAATTCGAAAGGGATGGAGGCAGACATTGTCAAAAATTGGAAGTGATTCTTTTATTCTTGGAGTGCTTTTGTGACCATCGAGGAGGAGCATTAAAAGGAAAGATGTTTGAATGGAAAGAAGAACAGTCACAGAGGAGCGGCGTACGCGTTACGGAGTAATGCGATGTCGTGGCAAGGCAGACGTTACAGCCCGTCTTCGAGGTTAACACTTAACGCTAACGGTCCTTTTTCAGGGGCCGGGCGTGGGAGGCCCAGGTCGAAAATCAAAGTCTTGGTTTGGATACTCCTAAGTATAAATGTGGAGCGGAATGCAAGAAAAGAATTTATATAATTTAGTACATAATACAAATTTATTTTAAATAAACTAAAAATATACAATCACTTTATACATTAAAATAAGGAAATTCTTTAAGAATTTATATATATATATATATTATAAAATATGCAGAAAAATAAATAGAGATGAGACAGAAATTTACGTGGTTCAACTATGCCTATTTCATTGGCGGATGAGATACAAAACTTCACTATCTCAAAAGGAATTACAAGATAAATTGGAATCGATTTTGTACAAAATATTTCCGACCTTGTACAAGATACCTCTCTTCTCTTTATCTCTCCTCTTCAAATTGTATGACTACTTACTTCAACATGCAAATGTGTATACAAACATACAATGTGTGTATACAAACATGCAATGTGTGTGTTCCAAATGAGAGGGAGAGGGTGCCCTTTTACAGGGCAATATGGATAGAAGAACATTTATTAGGGTGGAAAAATGAAAGGATGGAAGATGAAAGAGTGGAAGATAAGGGGTGATGTTCACCTAACATGACTTTCAAATCTTATTTTGATGATAACAAATTAAGATAAATTTAACATGTTGTTGTCTAAATGAGGATGTTTCAGGAAACCAAGTCTATGAAGTTCGAAAGTTCAAGAATTAAGAGTCCAAGATCACAAGTGATTATTAAAAGCTCATACTCCAACAAGAAGTGATAAAAAAGAAGCTTAAAGGATCAAAGACAGACAAATCTTATGGAAGCTCAAAGGATATTGAAGCTCAAGACAAGATGGACTCAAAGTAAAGATATATATGAAGACTTCAAGTTTAGAAAGTTTTAAAGTCTTAAGAAAGTCTTGTGTAAGTACTTCATTTAAATATCAAAATGAATGTTTTGAAACTCATTAGGTTTAATATGAACTTAGAGACCTTATTTTGAAAATCCTGGAAAATGTCTTTGAAAAGTCTCAAAACAAGTTGGTAAGAGTTTTTTGAAACAAACTTTAAAAACAGTGTTTTTAACTGTTCAGGTGACTAACCCTTGTCTGATCTGACGATTGACAATTTTTGCTGAATTAAATTTGGAAGACTGTATAGGATCCGGCAACTGACCCTATTCTGACCTTGAAAATACGCTGATTTTCAAAGATTAGGCGACTGACCTTGATGGGTTCAGGCGACTGACCTTCGTAACGGCTAGTTTTAAAATAACGTTTTAAAGTTTCTAAATTGAGTTGCTTGTGCCTCAAACGTTATAAAAACTTGGGAAACACTCCAAGTAACTTGGGCAACATAACTTTATGACTTTTTAGCTCTATAAATACATGATTTCACAAATCAAATTGAACACCAAGAATTGAAAATTTGATTTCAAGCCTATATTACTCATACTCTCTCAAAGCCTTCTTGCACACATCTACTTGCTGAGATTTTATGAGAATCATTGAGTTATTGTTCACCGATCTCTGAGCAAAACTTCTAAGTTTTGAATCAATCAAAGAAAGAATCCTGGTAATATACTCTTTGAGCTTCAATTCTATTCTTCATTGATATTTACATTGAAGTATTGATTAGCTGTGCTATATTTTGTACTAATCTGCTCTATTTGAGAGTAATTCTTGTACGCAAGAAATTGTTCTTGTTTTCTTGACAATTCAAGGCTGTTGAATCGTTGTACCAAGCGTGAGGTATCGTTTGGAGAGGTGTACTCTAGCCTATTGAAGGAGGGAGTGTAAGGTTGCTCATACACGTAAAGGAGTGTTATAGTGGAATCCTTAGGTGGTGTTGCGTAAGGAGAGGATGTAGGCGAGTATAGCCGAACCTCGTAAAAACTCGGTCTCACTCTTTTTCCCTAAACTCTCTTTAAATTTAGCACATATATGATTGTGAGGTTGTTTATTTCAAATCTATAAACTGTGTGGATTGGATATTAAATAAGCCAAAAATTAAGTTAACTTTGGGATTGCGGAAACCAAACAGGGAGTATGTTAGTTGATCAATAATTATTGTGGAAACCATAAGGGAGTACATTGATTAATTAACACCCAAGACTCATTAATTGAAAGTTTATTTAAATTCTGAGTTTTGGAAGAGTGTTGGAAATTTCAATTGTGCTTCATTAAATCTATTAACACATGGCTTTTATCAAAATGTACTTTGAGTTATTCAATCGTTGAATCTCAGAAGCTTTGCTAAATTCATTCTATAATGGGAATTTTGTTTTGATTATCTTGTTGAGTGGATTGAAATATTAAAAAATTGAAAGTATTACATTGTGAATTCATTGGTTGGGTGTTGATTGAAATTACTGCAAGATCAAGTTGACATACTCATTCATAGAGACTTAAAATTTGAATTCGATTTTCAGTTGGACTAAGTGATTAAAACTTAAACAATAAATTTGTGATTGTTGAATATAAAAAGGTTTAGAAAGAATTTATAAAAAGATTTTAAAATTTTTTTTTAAAACCCAATTCACCCCCCTCTTGGGACTACACCTTAGTTTTCAATTGGTGTCAAAGTAAGGTTATAGAAAATCTTAACCTAGAAGCTACCCAAAGATCTAAATGGCACACCTAGGCATAGCTCCCTTTGCCAAGAGTAAATCCTCAATTAGGCCTCCTATCTTTTGTGGTCATAACTATACTTTTTGGAAATAAAGAATGAGAATCTACCTTCAAACTATGGATTGGAAAGTATAGAGGGTTGTCACACATGGTGATTTTATCCCTACCAAACTTGTAGATGGAAAATAAGTACCCAAACAAGAGAAAAAACATGATCGAAAATGATCATAAGATGTTGCAAGTTAACTCAAGTGCTTTAAATGCATTATATTATGCCCTTAACATAAATGAATTCAATAGGGTCATGACATGTAAATCAGCCAAAGAGATATGGGACAAACTAGAGGTAACCTATGAAGGTACCGTTGACATAAGAGATAATAGAATTGACATGCTTACTAGCGAATATGAAGTCCTTGGGATGAATCCGGATGAATCTATTAGGTTCACATACATAATAAACTCCCTAAATGCTCTAGGGAAAAACTACTCTACATATGAGATGATAAAAAAAAATCCTTAAAGGTCTTCTACCCATTTGGAAACCTAAAGCCACGGCAATTACGGAAGGAAGAAATCTAAAAAATACCTCCGTAGATGAATTAATTGGATCACTTCTCACCTATAAGATGGCAATGAATGAAAAGAATGCTAAAAATAAAAACAAGAAATCTATAGCCTTTAAGGCTGCCAAAGAAAGCTCTAGTGATGAAGACGAAGAAAATGAATTAGATGATGAAGAACTAACATTCATTACTAAGAGTCTTGGAAAGTTCTTTAAAAGAAATGAGAAATTTTCTAGAAAATTTAGAGGTTCAAAATCTGAAAAAGGAGAATCAAGCAAAACAGAAAATAAGAATGAACCCCCCTACTTGTTACAATTGTAAAAAGGTTGGACATATTAAACCTGATTGTCCATAGTTGAAGAAAGACAAGAAGAATACAAAGAAGGCAATGAAAGCTACATGGGATGATACAAGCTCAAGTGAATCGGAGAACGAATCAAGTGAATAAGAAATGGCCAACATATGCTTCATGGCTTATAATGCTGAGTTAAAATCCTACTATAGTTCATCCGAAGAGTCAAGTGATGAGTCATGTAGTGATTCATGTGATAGTATGCCTTCATACAAAGAAATTCAAGCTGAATTATTTGCATTACATAATAGGTTCATAAAAGTAACTAAAAGAAACATTGCCTTGAAAGAACAAAATGAACAGCTAAAAAATCAACTAGATACATCAAAATTAGTTGAAAAAGAAAAGGACTCTCATATTGATGATCTCATGAAGAAAATAAACAACATGTCTCAAGAATTGGTAAAACTACAAGTAATTGGTAAAAGTAAGAAAGACTTATAAATAAAAGACCTTAAAAGTAAAATTGAGGACAAGGATAAAATCATTTACAATTTTACTAAAGGAAAGGAGAACTTTGAAAAATTGCTTGGAAAACAAAAAATGTCATTAGATAAAGAAGGAATAAGATTTAATGGAATTGAGAACAAAAAGAAGAAGAATCTTTATATGGGATACTTTGTTAAAGAATCAAAGTATTATGCAAGCACATCTTCAACTAATATTTATCAACACACTACATGCTTCTTGTGTAAGAAAAAGGGACATATTAAATTTGATTTTCCATTTAAAAGAAAGAATGTGAAAGTCAAGAAAGTTTGGAAAATTTAAAAAAAAAACAAATCTAAAATAAAGAAACCTAAGAAGGTTTGGATACCTAAGAGTAACGTATTGAACCCTTCTTGTAGGTTTGCCTTAGGACAACCTCATCAAAAGACAAATGGTACTTGGACAGATGGTGTTCTAGGCACATGACCGGAGATAAGTCCAAAATTCACGACACTAATGCTAAAAGATGGTGGATACGTCACATTCGTAGACAATGTCAAAGGCAAAATCATTGGGATTGGTAAGATAGGTAAAGAACCTTCCCTTACCATTGATGATGTGTTATTAGTAGATGGATTAAAGCATAACCTATTGAGCATAAGACAAATGTATTTTTGAAAATAGAGAAAAAACATAATATTCTATTCACCGCTAGAAGAATTGATAATGTGTATTGTATACATTTTGAAAAGCTAAAATCTCAAAACATCACATGTTTAGCATCTATGAATGAGGCAAGTTGGTTATGGCATAGAAGGCTAGGTCATGCTAGTATGGACTTACTATCAAAACTAGTCAAGAAGAAATTAGTTAGAGGACTACCTAGCACAAAGTTTGTTAAATATAAAATTTGTGATGCCTGTTAATTGGGAAAACAAACTAAGTCCAGCTTTAAGAAGAAGAAACACATATCCACTAGCAAGCCCTTAGAGTTTATTCACTTAAACCTATTTGGTCCCACTAGGACACAAAGTATAGGAGGAAAGCAATATGCTTTCGTCATCGTTGATGACTACTCCAGGTTTACCTAGGTACTCTTCTTAACCTCAAAAGATGAAGCATGTAATACATTAATAAACTAATGTAAAAGACTTCAAAATGAAAAAGGCTATGATGTTCTAAATATTAGAAGTGATCAAAGAAGAAAATTTAATAATAAAGATAATGAAAAATTTTTCAATGAACATGGAATTAGACATAACTTTTCAGTACCTAGAACTCCACAACAAAATGGAGTTGTTAAAAGAAAGAATAGAACCTTTCAAGAAATGGCTAGGACAATGTTAAATGAAAACAAACTACCTAAGTATTTTTGGGCTGAAGCGGTTAATACCGCATGTTATGTAATAAATAGAGTGTCCATTAGATCAAGTTTAAATAAAACTCCCTATGAATTATGGAAAGGAAGAAAACCTAACATAGCTTACTTTTATGTATTTGGATGTAAGTGCTTTGTACTTAATGACAAAGATGACTTAGGAAAATTTGATGCTAAATCAGATGAATGTATCTTTCTAGGGTATGCAACAAATAGTAAAACTTTTAGAATCTATAATAAGAGAACTCTCACAATCATTGAATCAGTCCATGTAACCTTTAAGGAATCTAATCCTTTTACAAAAGTAATTGAGATTGAAGAAAAAGATGATGCTTCACAAAAAGATATAGAAATCATAGAAGTTAAAGAAGAGCAAAATGAAGAAACCCCAAATGATGATCCTGTAGAAAATTCTGAGTTACCCAAAGAATGGAAATATGTAAGAAATCATCCTAAAGATCAAATCATAGGAGAACCTTCTTGAGGAGTAACTACTAGATCATCATTGAAAAACTTATGTAATCACTATGCGTTCTTATCACAGGAAGAACCTAAAACCATAGAAGAAACTTTAAGTGATAATTCTTGGATAATAGCTATGCAAGAAGAGTTGAATCAATTTGAAAGAAATAGAGTATGGAAATTAGTTCCTAGACCCAATGACCACTCAATAATTGGAACAAGATGGGTATTTAGGAATAAAAAGGATGAAAATGACATAGTAGTAAGAAATAAGGCAAGACTTGTAGTTTAAGGATACCATCAAAAAGAAGGAACAGACTACGATGAGACTTTTGCTCCCGTAGCAAGAATGGAAGCTATTAGAATATTGTGTTAGCTTTGGTGTATTCCCAAGAGGGGGGGGGGGGGGAGGGGGCAGGTGAATTGGATTCGCAACCTAGGGTCTGTCTGTACAATTCCAAATGCACAGATAAATAAATGTGCGGAAATTAAATCATGCGCGACATTCACAATATAACATACACGTGCGATAAATAAATTAAAAAAAAATAAAATGCACACATGATATGTTATCAGGGTTCGACCAACTGTGCCTACATCCCCACTTCTAACTCGCAAGCCTAAGGATTCCACTAAAGGCTCACTTAATGGGTGGATCGACACCGATTACAACCAAGTTAATTCAAGGGGCTGACCTCAACCAACGCGCCTTATCAGGATGGCACACTTAGCTTTCCTAATCAGGTATAAATCAGTTCGGGACTATTTACTAGGGCTAGTCTCCCTCTTAAGGTCTGTGCCTGGAATACAACAGATTTGAAATACAATTTTTGTATACAATGAAATGCTTCTTATGTAAGCTGATGTGTACCAATATAATCATTCACATACACTACCAAATGATAAGATATAATAAGCTTAATGTAGTCTTAGTTTCTACTCTCAAAGATTTATGCAAATATTGCAGCTAGTATGTGAGAGTGTAAGTGATAGGATCTTTGTGTCAAAATAATATTATTAATTACAATGCGCTAGCAAAGATCACAAGTATACTCCAAATATCTCAATAGAAGTTTTTATCAAAGTAAACCACAAGAGATATTCAACAATGGTTTGTAAAAATTAGTTGTTTGATCTTTGTATTAAAATAATGATCTTTACAAGACTGTAGCAACAAAGATCTTTTGACACTCAAGCAAATATCTTAATATATATATTTATCAAATATAAGCACAAGAGATATTTTGAGAATGATTGGTAAAATATTTAACAATCAAAATCTAAAGTGAACTCCTTGAGTATTGCAATGACAATGCAAAACTCAAAGGCTCAATGAAGTATTCCTAGGGCAAACTTATTAACAAAGTCTCCTAGGTAAACTTCAAGCTTAGCTCTCTGATAAAAATAATCTCAATCAATAAGAACAAGAGAGAGCTTAAGCCTAATGAGAAGAACACTCAATCACACTTACAAAGATATTTGAGCAATAAAATCTGGTAAGAATAAGTGTTGGACGCTCAAAAATGAGTATAATAGATTTTCGAATTTCAAAGGATTTTTCCTAATTAAGATTGTTAATCTCATGCTAATCATTCCAAATGAAGGGGTATATATAGACTTCCCCTTGATTATGGTCGTTCAGGACACATAAGGAATTATTATAAAAGTTTTAATATTTTTAAATAAATTAACCATTTTTAAATGATTTAACCACGGTAAAAATAATGGGGCAACCCGAGAGCACCGGTCAATCGAAGGAGGTTTGGTTGACCGAGTTGTGCTGAGTTCGGTCAACTGTGAATAAAATGAACTACACGTTCGGTCGACCGAGCATGGAATTCCAAGGGCAATTTTTCTATTTAGCGCGGTTTAGTTGACCGGGAATAAATTGAACTACAAGTTTGGTTGACCAGAGCATTGAGTTCTCACACGTGGGAACTCGGTCGACCAGGGCGTTGGCAGGCAATTTGGTCACGGTCTACTATAAGGTCAAATTGTTGATTTCCTAGGGAGTTCGGTCAATTGGGTGAAATGAACTGAGCCGGGCTCGGTCGACTAGGCTGTGGTCAAACTGTTAATCCGGTCTTGGTTCGGTCGATCGGGTGAAAATGTACTTGAGAGTACAGTCGACCGAACATGCAACTTAAGTGCATTTCGGTTCTTTTTAATCATGTAATCACCCTATCCATTTAACCATACATATATGTCCATTGTAAGTGTCTTAGGGTCATTCTAGGCCTTTTATTTTTTAGCTTACCTACCATACCATGCAGGTGATGCATATGATTATTACAGTCCAAGCCCTATTTACTATTACAGACCCTTAAAGAATAATGAAATTAAATACAACATAAATTGGGTCTTCAACTTCAATTTCTTGTGCCATCATATTGATCTGCCAAATGTATACCTGCACATATCCCCTACCGTTCATCAAATACAACAAGTATTTGTCATTATAAAAAATAGGGGTGACTTATAAGGTCAACATATTGTTAGCATACGCATCTCATAAAGAATTCAAACTACATTAAATGGATGTAAAAAGTGCTTTTCTAAATGGTTTCATAAATGAAGAAGTTTATGTGGAACAACCTCTTGGTTTTGAGGACATAAACAATACCGATCACGTATTTAGATTAACAAAAGCATTGTACGGGTTAAAACAAGCTCCTAGAGCTTGGTAAAACGGGTTTTCAATAGGAAAGACGAATAGCACATTATTCATAAAATCCAAAAATAAAGACATGATTATCATACAAATTTATATTGATGATATTATATTTGGTGCTACATTATGTAAGGAATTTGCAAAGTGTATGCAAGATGAGTTTGAGATGAGTATGATAGGAGAGTTAAATCACTTCCCAAGACTACAAATCAAGCAAGCTAAAAATGGAATGTTTATAAATCAATCAAAATACATAAGAGACATGCTTAAGAAGTTTGACATGGAAGGAAGTAAGCCCATAGGAATTCCCATGAGTACCTCCATAAGCCTTGATAAAGATGAAAAATGAAAACCATTAGACATGAAATATTATCGAGGTAAGATAGGAAGTTTGTTATACTTGATAGGTAGTTGACCGGATATAATGTTTAGCATATGTATGTGCGCCTAGTTTCAATCAGCTCCTAAGGAATCTCATCAGATAGCCGTAAAAAGAATCCTAAGATACCTAATAGGGATAATTGAATTAGGACTATGGTATCCTAAGGACATTGGTTTTGAAATAATTAGTTATTCAGACGCAGATTATGTCAGTTGTAAAATTGATAGGAAAAGTACAAGTGGGACTTGTCACTTTCTAGGACAGTCTCTTGTCTCTTGGTTCTCCAAGAAAAAAAATTTCGTAGCCTTATCCACCGCTGAAGTTGAGTATGTGGCAACAGATAGTTTCTGTGCACAAACACTTTACATGAAACAACAATTAAAAGACTTTAATTTAGAGTACTCAGTCATACCAATTAAGTGTGATAATACAAGTGCAATAAACATTTCCAAAAATTCGATATCACACTCAAGAACTAAGCACATTGATATAAGACATCATTTTCTAAGAGATCACATACAAACAGAGGATATAATACTTGAATTCATAAATACAAATGATTAATGGGCGGACCTTTTTACCAAACCTCTTCATAAGATAGGTTTATATCAATAAGAAGAGAACTCGGACTATTACATAGTAGAGAAGTGGTTTTGGAAGGATATAAGATAAATAAAAAGGATAAAATCAAAATTTTTTGGAGAGGTCAGGTGACCGAGCTCAGTGACCTCGGTTGAATGAAGTTCTATTGACTTGTGAAAATTGAATTTTGTAAAATGTCAAGCGACCGAGCTCGAAATCTCAGGCGCCTAAACTGACGGGACTTTATATATTTTAGCGCGAAAACCCTAACTTTTTAGATCCCAGTCTACTGACCTCTATTCCATCACTCACCCGAACCTCCCTATCTTTGATCTTCCTTAGCTCAAAACCTAAAAATCCTTCAATCAAAGTGAGGAAATCAACCTTCCAATTCTCCTACCTACAGATTTCTAAGGTTTCCTTCATCTTTCACACATCAAGATGCCTCGCACCAAGACAACGACAAACTGAGGTGCCTTTTCAAGGAGAAATACTAAGTGTTGACCTTATAGGTCACGCTCAGTTTTGATAATGACAAATACTTGTTGTATTTAATGGGTGTTTTAGGATATGTGCAGGTACACAGTTGGCATATCAATATGATGGCACAAGGAATTGAAGTTAAGACCCAATGTATGTTGTATTTAATTTCATTGTTCTTTAAGGGTCTGTAATAGTAAAATAGGGTTTGGACTATAATAATCATACGCATCACTTGCATGGTATGATAGGTAAGCTCAAAAAGAAAAAGGCCTAGAATGACCCTAGGAAACTTACACATGCACATATATGTTTGGTGAAATGGATAGGGTGATTGCATGATTAAAAAGAACTGAAATGCACTTAAGTTGCATGTTCGGTTAACTATACTCTTAAGTACATTTTCACCCGGTTAACCGAACCAAGACCGAGTCAACAGTTTGACCACAACCTAGTTGACCGAGCCCGGCTCAGTATATTTCACCCAGTCAACCGAACACCCTAGGAAGTCAACAATTTGACCTTATGGTCGACCGTGACAAAATTGCATGCCAAGGCCCTGGTCGGCTGAGTTCCCACGTGTGAGAACTCAATGCTCTGGTCAACCGAACTAGTTAGTTCAAAAGCTCCTGGTCGACCAAACTGCGCTAAAAAGGAAAATCGCCCTTGGAACTCCATGCTCGGTTGACCGAACGTGTAGTTTATTTTATTCCCGATCGACTGAACTAAGCACAACTCAGTTAACCGAACCTCCTTTGGTCGACCGGTCCTCTCAGATTGCCCCAATGTTTTTACCGTGGTTATATTATTTAAACGGGGTTAATTTACTTAAAATATATTAAAAATTTTATAATAAGTCCCTATGTGTCTCGGACAACCATAATCAAGGGGAAGTCTATATATACCCCTTCATATGGAATGATTAGCAACAAGATTAGCAAACTTGATTAGTGGTTTTCTCTAAATTCCAAAATCATTCTCTCTCACTTCCAAGTATCCCACACTCATACTTACCTTGCCATATTGCCAAAAATCCATTTGTAAGTTTGATTTGAGTGTTCTTTTCCTACAAGGTTGCTCTCTTAAGTTTGTGATTGTTTGATATATTTTATTTGAGAGTAAAGCCTCAAGTGTCCTTAGGGGACTTTATTAATAAATCTTTTCAAATTATTTTCAAATATCTAGTGTATTTCATTTTGAGAAATCTTTGGAGAGATATTTGTTTTTGTGCTAAAGATCTTTGTTGCAATATTCCTTGAGTAATATTATTTGTTGAACACAAAGATCAAATTCTTTTTGCAAACTAAATCTATATATAGATCTTTTGAGCTTTATACGTTGAGAAAATCTATTCGTTGAGATATTTGAGGTGTTGCTAATATCTTTGTGTGAGCATTGTGATTGAATATATTGTGTGATACAAAGATCATATTATTTGCACTCTCTCGCACTCATTACAAAGCTTGTATAAATATTTGAGAGTAGATATCTAAGACCACATTGAGCTTACTTCATTATATCATTTGGTGGTGTATGTGATTGGTTGTATTGGGTACATATCTGCTTTACATAAAAGCATAATCACTGTACCATTTTATTGTGAACATACTGTTGTGTTTCCAGGTGTGTCCTGAGGGGGACGGTAATCTAGCCCGGTAAGGATTGATTGTAAAGGTTGAGGTCAACCCTGTGCTAATTGACCTGATTTGTTTAGGTGTCGCTCCACCCAATTAAGTGAGCAGGTATAGTGGTAATCCTTGTGTTTGTTAGCCAAGGCAGGGACATAGGCAATTTGCCGAACCTCAATAACATTTTTGTGTGTCACTTCTCTTTACTGCTTTCTGGTGCATGTGTAGTTAATTAAATTGTGTTATTTAATTTCTTATACATATTATAATTGATTTACTTTACTTGCATTATATTGACCATAGGGTTATGAATATACTGTTGTTAGGTTACTGACCTAGGGATTAATTTTTAAAAGTACCAATTCACCCCCTTCTTGGGATCACGGTAAAGCTAACACTAAGAGATGGGTCGTAACTCATCAATCCCAACAACGATACAGAATTCATCTTCGTTCTACGAAACAAATATTTAGTAAAATACTTGATACCTCATTCTTTCATTCAGAATTTCCAGACATCTTACCAATGTTTCAGGAAATTGGTTGGAAAAATTTTCATAGTTTATCAATCGAAAGGCCTTTATCCAAACTTAGTGAAAATATTTTATGCTAATATGGTACAGAGGCGAGTTCGTATGGACTGCTGAGGTTAGGGGAAAGGGTATTGTATTAACTCCATAGACTTTGGCCCTTATATTGCACATTAGCTCAGGAGAATTTGAATTTCCAGCACTTGCTCAATCATGGATTTTGGAGCAAGGTTTTACCCCTGAGGAATTTTGGCCGTTGATCATGGTAGAGGAACCGGTATACTTTGGACATCCTCCCTTGTATAAGCAGCTGAACCTACAAGCACACATCCTTCAGAAAATAATCAAGAACAATATCCTATGTTGACTGCTTTGTGTTATGGTGTTTGTTAAAAGGGAAGAAACTCGACTTGTCAAGTTTAATTCTAAAATGGATGTGGTCTAAATTGGAAGCCCGTCGAGTCACTGTTCCGTATGATGGTGTCCTGAATCTCCTATTTGCACACCGTGGTGTCACCATTCCTACCAAGCTATTCATTAAGCGAACTCGATATGATCTTTTCAATTCTACAACCCTGAAACAAATGGGGTGTGAAAAACATCACCACGATTGTTTTTTGAAAGGAGGATGACCACCAAGGCCAGCAGTTGTACCTCCTAATCCAGATCAGCAACAAGAACATGCACCTGATACTCCATTTTGGTTTGTACCTTTCCATCATCAGTTCAATACCTTTAGTAGTGACATCCGTTTAGGACTTCAGTCACTTCAGGAGAACGTGACCTCACTCCAGACTACTTGCTTCTCACTTGACCAGTGCCTTACTCGCATAGAGCAATATAGGGCTAGTTCTTCTTGGAGTGTTGATCCTATGGACATCAGCTCTGCACCTTGTAGATATGATACATCTGATGATGAATCTGAAGAAGGAAGTGATGAAGGTACTGAAGAAGATGTTGTAGCTTATGATGTTGATGCAACTGATGGTGATGATGCCTCTGATGATGATTGATATATTTGTTGCTTTTTGCATTGTGTTTTAGTTATATCTATGTATTAGCTTTGCAACTCTACTGTTTTTTTTGTTTATTTTTGGTTTAGTTGTGACATTTGTTCACCATGTTGCACTAAATGAATATGCTTATTATTGTGTATTATTCTAAATATCCTTGTGACTATGCTTTTTATCACTTTTTGATTGATGTCAAAGGGGGAGAAAATTTTTTAGAGCAAAAATGAGAGCATAGAAAAAATAAGAGCATATTTGAATAAATAGCAAGGGGGAGAAAGCCAAAATGGCCAAAGCCAAAATGGCAAAATGAGGAAATATAAAAAATATATGCAAATTGAGAAATTTGGGCTATAATGCAAAAATATATGAGATAATGCTCTAATAATTATATGATATGATGACTTTAGACATGCTAATGAACTATGATGCACTAATTGTAGTGACCTAAAGAATAATGGTATTTAAATAATGAAGAGGAAGGGAAATGGAAATAGTAACAGGGCCTCGTCAACGAACACAGGGCATTCGTCGACGAGGATAACATAGGGCCTTGTTGACGAAGACAAGTTTTGTTGATGAGAAGATACTGAGAGTGGATTTTTCGAAGTTTGGAATTCGTCGACAAGGGTTCAGGTTCGTCGACGAACTTTCTATAGGACTCGTCGATGAGGTGACGTGGTTCATCGACGAATCCTGCAGTATAAATAGTGTTTAACTCGGTTTTCTTGCAGAAAAATCCACCGAATTCACACACTCTCTCTCTCCCACGGCTTCACCTCCATCTCTCTTCGATTTTAGCCCCGTTGTTCGCTGAATCGATGATCTGAGGCCACCACGACGCTCCTGGGGAGGTTCACTCCAAGTCTGCTGGTGCGGATCGTCGGTGGGACGAAGTTGGATTTCATCCCAAATTCTCGGTAAGGTCTTTTAAGAAAAATTTGGTTTAGTAGCAGTTGTAGGAAATGTAGTAGACGTAGAAATAATGATGTTTTGTTCTAAGATTTATGGTTTTCAGGGTGTTAAGTGGAGAACCCTGCGAGTGTAGGACTTGCTATAGTAGGGGGATTTTAGCAGAAATCAAGTAAGGGAAATATGCTATGCTAGGCAAAATTAGTATGATTTTTAGTATAGTATATATATTTTTACCAGATTATTATTCACAGCAGGAAATAATACAATTTATCCATTATGTATAATATGTTTTAAAGTACTGTGTGGCTTGAGAATATAGATATAGTACAGAGACATGCTTTATAGTATTTTTCAGAGCTATGTTTTATAGATTATACAGACAGTGAATATATTTTATAGTAATTACAGAATACTATGATTATACAGTTGATACAGATACAATTTACAGTACCATGACATACAGTTTTATAGTTCATTTCAGAAATACAGTTGATACGGATATAGTTTAACACAGCGTCATGGTTTATATAGTTGTTACAGAATCATGGTAAAACAGATAGTTGTATATAGAGATGTATTATATAGTATTAGACCCTGTGGACCATACAGTTTACAGAGCACAGTACCGTAGCTATATACAATATAGAGTGCAGCCACCTATTCGGATAATTCGTGGTATAAAGGTCGATCGTATAGAGCCCATGAGTGGACAAACTCCCCATCATATAAGGGTTGAGAACGGCTAATCAGACCGATGGAGTATAGTGGTTTATCCTAGTTGGCCAGTCAGGGTAGATCCCGCCTATGGGCCGCACAACCCTATCATGAGGGGTTAAATCATGACGCACAGTTATCCACAGGGAAGTTTTTAGTTATTATTATTATTATTATTATTATTATTATTATTATTATTATTATTATTATATACAGATTTACAGAGACAAAGAATATACTTATGTACATTAGAAGTATTTGAGTAGAAACCTAAAATATAGATATGTTAAACAACATGGAAAAGGTGGTGGTTTGTATTACTTGTATTGTATTTACAGATTCAGTTACACATGATTATATAGAAACATATTTTTATAGTATTGTAACTCATTTGCCACACACTAGCAATAGCATATTTCATCTTACTAAGCGTTAGCTTATCCCATTACTTTAACATTTTTTAGGTGATCCAGGTAGGCGAGCAGATCAGGCTCACGGATAGAGGGGCCTCAGTATTGCCCTAACAGTAGAGTGAGTATTTTGGGAGTATTTTTGTATAGCCCTAGCCAGTTAAGGGTATTTTGGGAAACAGTCATATATGTATATTTTTGGAAACATTTTAGCACTATGGTATTGTATATAATTATATATGGTTATGTTCATTTGAATTTCGCTTCTCGCTGCTTAGGTTGATGGTTGGGTTTAATCCAGTTTGGTATCGGAGCATTATAAATGTTATAGTATATATATAAACCCTAGTTAATTAGCAGGTCGTTACACTAATACTTGATTATGATATATAAATCTTTGAACTTACATCTGAAATCTTGATTTTGATACATATGAATGATTTTTCCAAACATTTTTAAAATTATGCTTATTGTAAGAGGAGCCTTACAAGTTGCTCCTTATTTGTCATCATAAAAAAAGAAGAAATTATTGGCCTAACATGACTTTCAAATCTTATTTTGATGATAACGAGTCAAGGTAAATTTAACATGTTGTGGTTTGAGTGAGGATGTTTCAGGAAACTAAGTCTAAGAAGTTCAAAAGTTCAAGAATTAAGAGTTCAGGATCAAAAGTGATTATTAAAAGCTCATACTCCAACAAGAAGTGATCAAAAGGAAGCTTAAAGGATCAAAGACAGAAAAATCTTATGGAAACTCAAAGTGTAATGACCTAGAATTTAAAATAATTAGAAAATATAATGAATAAAGTGATTAAAGGATAATAAGGGAAAATGAAGGATTTTTAGAAGAAAAAGCAAGCCTCATTGACAAATGTCTTGTCCTCGTCGATGAAGGCATCCCGAGAGAGAATTTTGAAGCTTTTAATTTCGTCAATGAAGGTATTTTCTCGTCGACGAAGTCTCTATAGCGCCTCGTCGATGAACCCACGTGTCTCATCGACGAAGGTCTGCCTATAAATAGAGAGTTCTTCATTTTTCAGCGAGAATTCGCGAACTCTCTCTCTCCTCTTTCTCTCTCTCTCTCTCTCTCTCTCTCTCTCTCTCTCTAAAACGGTTTTCCAGCCTTCTCTCTTTGATGCCGGATTTGACCCAATTTGACTATCTAGAACCACCACGAGGTTTGTACGATCACTCTCTACAAGGTTGTAGGAGCTGATCGTTGGATTGAGTGGTTTGGAAAACATCCCAAAATTAGGGTAAGTGGGTTATTTTGGGATTTTCTTAAGGAAAGCCTAGGAAGTAGTAAATATGTGTTTTTCTTAAGATTTGAGTTAATTGGAATTCATTTAATTAAATAGGATTTTTGGATTCAGGGTCCAAGTGAACATTGTGGGTATCAGTTTGGGGATCCTATTAGCATAACTCGAAAATCAAGTAAGGGGGAAATTTATGTATTAAATCAGATTTTTCATGAATTAAATTGGATTATGTTTTATTTAAGTATATATATATATATATATATATATATATATATATATATATATGTTTCCATGTGGGTATAAAATGCCAACCATGTAAAACCATGTTTTCTGAGTCTAGGAATGTTTATATAACTATGTATATGTGAAAGTAAATGAATGAAAGTGAAAGGTATTTTCTGAGGAATTATGTAAGAAATGAAATGTATTTTCAGCATATAAATGTCAAATGTGGGTTGGCCTACTTTGCAGGAATATGTATGAATTTACTGTTAAATTGTGTGGCATGAGATTTTGTGCAAATATATGTTAAATGTATGAGATGCAGGCTAAGCAAGTAAAGTATTGATGTAACGATCTAAAAATTTACATCAATTATATATAAACTACTCTGATATCCCCTACTATGAAACTCGAGCCTCGGAAGGGCACCGGGGTAAATTTGAATATAAAATCATACCTATGTAGCAGAAACGTAATCCATAGATCCATACACATCATACAATACCAGGAATCTATATTTCCAAACCATAACTATATAATACATCTCTCTCCAAAATACCTATCCCAAAATACAATACCCTACACAAACTTACCCTTTAAACCAGGCTAATCAATATACTCTTTATCTGCGAGCCTTATCTGCTCGTCCAGGTGGCTCACCTAAAAAATGTTAAAGTCATGGGGTGAGTCGACACTCAGTAAGTGGAAATATGCTATTACTAATGTGTGGCAACTAAGTTAGGAAAACTGTTTAAATAACAACTGAACTATAATACAATAGTAAATCTGTAAAGCATATCTTTCCTTTTGCAATTTAAAATATAACTGTATCGTCTGTATTTTCTACTTTCCATACTGCTAATATCATACTATAATCATCAGATGTTGTAAAACTGTATACATATACATAACTGTGCTTTATCCCTGGAACTCTGCATGTCATGATTTGACCCCTCAAAACAGGGTTGTGCGACCCGTAGGCGGGACTTAATCTGGTCGGCACTCCAAATAAGTCAATATACTCTACACTACCTCAGCCCGGCCAAATTGCATCCTCTCTGAGATCAGTTTCACGGTACCCACACACTATCTGAGATATGTGGTTGCACTCTATTCTGTATATAGCAATGGTACTGTGCTCTATATTCTTTATCTGTATCTGTCTGTAATCTTTCCTCAGGGATCTGATACTATATATACATACATATATACTCTTTTACTGTTTTCATCATGTTTCCAAAATTACCATAACGCTATCATTTTCTACTGTAAATACTGTAATCTTTGCATCATATATCTATAACATCTTGATGCTATCTCTGTATATTTGTCTGTATACTTTGTCTATATACTCTGTCTGCATACTCTGTATGTTATGGTAATAGGAAACATGACAAACTATAAATACTGTATATACTATTCTAAATAAAGCTGTAATATACTGATATGAGTAAAACTGTAATATACTATTCTGGATAAATATCTATGATATACTGATCTGTATAAAACTATATCATACTAATTTAAGTAAAACTGTAATATACTATTCTGGATAAATATTTGTGATATATTGATCTGTATAAAACTATATCATATTGATTTGAGTAAAACTGTAATATACTGTTCTAGATAAATATATGTAATATACTATCTGTATCTGTGTAATCAGTATAGTATGATATACTGTAAAAACTATATAAGTTCTTCATCACATAAATATCTACTCAGGCCACACGAGCATTTAAAATTCATATTCTGCAAAACTGGATAATAAGCTGGTATATTCATATATGTAAAATCTCTGATAACATTATAAAAATTCGTAGCATAGCATATTTCCCTTACCTTATCTCTGAAAAGCTCCTACTAAATTTTGGTCCTATACCCGCAGGGTTCTCCACTCAACACCCTGAAAACCACATCCCCCAGAACGAAATATCAGTATTTCTTCATGTATTATATATCTTATAACTGAGGAAAAGACAAATACCGAATAAAATGCCTTACCCTGAGATTGGGACGAAATCTAAACCAACTTCACCAACGATTAGCTCTAGCAGACTTGCAGAGAACTTCACCAGGAGCGTCGTGGTGGCTTCAGATCGTTGATCTGGCTAGCAACGGACCCGGAATCAAAGAGAGAAGGAGGGAGATACGTTTTAGAGAGAGAAAGAGTGATTGCTGCGCCGAAATCTGCAATTTAATCTGGGTTTTAACTATTTATAGCACTGGATTCGTCGACAAGACACGTCACCTCGTCGATGAAGCCTATTGCCTCCTTCTGTTCCTGTTTCCATTTCCCTCCCTCTTTATTATTTAAATACCAATATTTTTCAGGTCATTACATTCTCCCCTCCTTATAAAATTTCGTCCTTGAAATTTACTATCTGTATCTCCATTTATCATCCCATAAAGGAAAATTGTCTACTTGTTTTATTACTTGTCCTCACTTATGGAGGAGGAATACCGTAGTTACATACTAGGTTCTGGGAGATTACATATATAAAACTGAAACTATCTACTTACTAAATCCATACATGTACCTGCAAAAGAAACTTATCTAACTATTATACTTTACCTAATTACCTCTATACCTTTTGGAACAACTGCTGGTATTTCTGTCCGATCTGCTCCTCGAGCTCCCAAGAAGCTTCCTCTATAGCATGATTTTTCCACAAAACTTTCACTAATTGAATTTCTTTGGTGCGCAGTACTTGTGTCTTTCTGTCTGAAATTTATACTGGTGTCTCTTCATAGGCTAGTGAATCCTTGAGTTCTATCTCTGCATAGCTGATGATGTGGGATGAGTCTGGGATGTATTTCCTCAAAATAGTAATATGAAACACGTTATGAATTCGACCCAAAGTTGGCGGCAAAGCTAGCCTATAGGCAACTGACCCTATTCTCTCTAGTATCTCAAAAGGGCCAATATACCTAGGGCTCAACTTGCCATTCTTTTCAAACCTCATCACTCCTTTTAGAGGAGTTATCTTCAAAAATATTCGATCTCCCATATCAAACTCTAACTCTCGGCGGTGAGTGTCTGCGTAGCTTTTCTGCCGACTCTGTGCTGTACTGATTCTTTCTTTAATTAATTAGACCTTGTCAAACACCTGTTGTATTATCTCTGGACCCAAAACTCACCTTTCACCTACTTTATCCCAGAAAAGAGGAGAACGATATCTCCTGCCATATAATGCCTCGTAAAGTGCCATGCTGATGCTAGCCTGATAGCTATTATTGTAAGAAAACTTAACTAACGACATAAATTGAATCTAACTACCTCCAAAATCAAGCACACAAGCACGAAGCATATCCTCTAGTGTCTGAATTGTTCTCTTAGTCAGACCATATGTTTGGGGATGGAAAGCAATGCTAATAGCTAATTGTGTACCCATAGCCTCCTGAAAACTTTTCCAGAATCATGAAGTAAATTGAGGATCTCGGTCTGGAACTATGGATACTGGTACTGTAACGCCCCAACTTGGGTCTGCCAGGGAGCACTGCGTCTCTCCTCCTCCACCTGGACCAGACAATAGAGGGTGGGTCTTATCAGACTAACGACTGACCCTACAAACCAACACGTGTCATTTTCAGTGTGTTTTTTCCTCACTCGCATACTTCTTGAGAAAACTTCCCACATGGTCACCCATCCCAAGATTGCTCCAAGCCAAGCACGCTTAACCATGGAGTTCTTATGGGAAAGCTCCCGAAAAGAAGGGTGCACCTTGTTGATATGGGTAGTAACATCTAATCTTTTAAGTCTTTCATCCATGGGGTACCACAGGTATACCATGGACGCGAACTATCTCCTGAACATATATCTCTGGAAGTCTGTCCATAGAGTAGCCAACTTTAATAGGGATAAAATGTGCAGTCTTCATCAAACGATATATAACTACCCAAATTGCATTCAACCCCTGCCGTACTGGTGGTAATCCCATAACGAAATCCATCGAAATGTGATCTCATTTTCACTCGGGAATAAACAATGGTTGTAACTGTCCTGTTGGTCTTTGGTGCTCAGCTTTAACCTGCTGGCACGTCAAGCACTGCTGCACAAATTCAGCTATTGCTCTCTTCATTCCACTCCACCAAAAGTACTCTCGAAGATCCCGATACATTTTAGTGCTACCTGGATGTACGGTGTATAGGGATCTGTGAGTCTCCTCCAGTATAGTTCTTCTAATCTCAGTATCCGCAGGAACATATAGCCTAGCACGGAATTGTAGGGCTCTGTCATCTGATATACTGAACTTCTCTCCTTGACTATCCCGCACTCTAGCCATCACCCCTGCCAACTCTGCATCATCACCCTGAGCTGGTTTAATCCTCTCGTATAGCGTAGGTTGAACCTCTAGACTAGCAATAACTTCCTGAGAACTCTTCACTAATTCTTCTATTCTGAGCCTCTCCAAATCCATCAGAATTGAGTGCTGAATCTCCATAACTACCAGTACGGGTCCCCTTGATTTCCTACTCAAAGCATCTGTCACTATATTCGCTTTTCTTGGGTGATAGCTAATCATGCAATCATAGTCTTTAATAAGCTCTAACCACCTTTTTTGCCTCATATTCAACTCTTTCTGCGTGAAAAAGTATTTCAAGCTCTTGTGATCCCTGAAAATCTCGCATTTTCCACCATACAGGTAACGCCTCCAAATCTTAAGAGCGTACACCAAAACAGCAAGCTCTAAATCATGGACATGATAATTCTTCTCATATTCTTTAAGTTGTCTAGAAGCATACGCAATAACACTGTTGTGATGCATTAACACGCATCTAAGACCCTTCAAAGAGGCATCACTATATATTACATACCCGTCCTCCCCTGATGGAATAGCTAATACTGGAGCTGAAACTAACCGCCGCTTTAACTCCTGAAAATTCTGCTCACAGTTGTTGGTCCAATCAAACTTTACATTTTTCCTTGTAAGTTGTGTTAATGGACTTGATAGTCTGGAGAATCCATCTATGAACCGCCGGTAATAGCCTGCTAATCCCAAAAAAATCCTAACCTCCTGAACGTTGCCTGGCTTTTCCTAATTCACCACTGCCTCTTTTTAACTCGGACCAACTGATACACCTGCTTCGGAGACCACATGACCGAGAAAAGTAACTTGCTTTAGCCAAAACTCACATTTCTTTAATTTGGCATACAATTTCCTTTCTCTCAATATCTGCAACACCATCCTCAAATGATGCTTGTGCTCCTCAAAACTCCTCGAATAGACCAGTATATCATCAATAAATACAAACACAAACTGGTCCAAATACTGATGGAACACCCGATTCATCAAATCCATAAATACTGCTGGTACATTAGTCAACCCGAATGGCATCACTAAGAACTCGTAATGCCTATACTTGGTACGAAACGTGGTCTTCAAAATATCCTCTGCTCTAACTTTCACCTAATGGTAGCCTGACCGCATATCAATTTTAGAGTATACCTGGGTCCCCTGAAGCTGATCAAATAAATCATCAATCCTAGGGAGAGGGTATTTATTTTTGACTGTCAATTTATTTATCTCCCTATAATCAATGCACAGCCTCATGGTTCCATCTTTCTTTTTCATGAATAAAACTGGCGCTCCCCAGGGCGACACCCTAGGCTTGATAAAACCCTTATCCAGTAATTCTTGTAGCTGATCTTTCAGTTCTTTCAACTCGACTGGAGTAGAGAATGGGGATATAAATATTCTATGTTTTACGTTTTTATGTTTAAAGGTTATTGAGTAGAGAATGGAATGATTGTGAATATACTGGAATGTTTTGGAGATGTGTATATCTATGGAAATGTAGGTGATAGATGAATTTTATGGATTTTTATATAGGGTTAGTAAACTCTGGTATTATAGTACTATGGTATTATGTTAAATGGAGATTATGTTTATGTTTTCCACTGCATATATTATGGATTATGGATTATCAGGATTTTATCAGGTATAACGCACCAGACCCAGGTTTAAGGGTTCGGGGTGTTACATTTTGGTATTAGAGCAATGATTTTGGGATTTTGGAAATGATTTATATGGGAGTAAAGGAATGAGTTAGGATGAAAATAGGAAATGGGTAGGTTAGGTATTGAGAAGTAGGTATAGTGTAGGGAAGTATAAGAATTTGTCTTATGGCTTGGAGGCAAAAATCCCTTGGCGGACTTTTGTGATTTTCTGATTAAGTCGACAGTCTCAGAAAACCACGGTAAATCCATCTACGGTGATGTTTCCTAACCGTGAGATTGGTCCTTATATAGAGATTTTGGATTTTTATTGGATTTAAGCTAATGATTATGATATTTGAAGTTATGATATGGAAATCTGATCTCTTTTCTGTCCTATTTTCAGGATGGATTCTGGAGATGAGAATGTAGAGGCTGAAGGAAGGGAGGATTCAGTGACTTCTAGCGAGGTAGAAATAGATACCTCTAAGGTGCTGCGAGGTATCGTCCGTCAAGTTAAAGAAGAAATGAAGAGGGAACTCAAGGAACAAAACTGTCCACCTGCAGGACAAGGTTGCAACATAAAAGAGTAAAATTTCGAGGACGAAATTTCTTAAGGAGGGGAGAATGTAATGAACCAAAATTTAAAATAATTAGAAAATATAATGAATAAAATGGATTAAAGGATAATAAGGGAAAATGAAGGATTTTTAGAAGAAAAAGTAGGCCTCATCGACGAATGTCCTGTCCTCGTCGACGAGTGTCTTTCTAAAGCTTATTGACAAACTTTGTTCCTCATCAACGAAGGAATCTCGAGAGAGAACTTTGAAGCTTTGAATTTCATCGATGAAGGTATCTTCTCGTCGACGAAGTCTTTACAGTGCTTCATTGACGAACCCACGTGTCTCGTCGACGAAGTCCTGCTTATAAATAGAGAGTTCTTCATTTTTCAGCAAGAATTTGCGAACTCTCTCTCCTCTCTCTCTCTCTCTCTCTCTAAAATGATTTTCTAGCCATCTCTCTTTGAGTTCGGATCAGATTTGACCCAGTTTGACGATCTGGAACCACCACGAGGTTCGTAGGATCATTCTCTGCAAGGCTGTAGGAGCTGATCGTTGGATTGAGGGGCTTGGAAAACATCCCAAAATCAGGGTAAATGAGTTAGTTTGGGATTTTCTTAAGGAATAATGTTATTTGAAGCCTAGGAAGTAGTAAATAGGTGTTTTTCTTAAGATTTGAGTTAATTGAAATTTATTTAATTAAATAAGATTTTTGGATTCAGGGTCCAAATGAACGCTGTGGGTATCAGTTCGGGGATCTTATCAGCGTAACTCGAAAGTCAGGTAAGGGGGAAATTTATGTATTAAATCATATTTTTCAGAAAGTAAAATGGATTATGTTTTGTTTAAGTATATATATGTTTCCATGTGAGTATAAAATGTCATTCATGTAAAACCATGTTTTCTGAGCTTAGGAATGTTTATATAGCTATGTATATGTGAAAGTAAATGAATGAAAGTGAAAGATATTTTCTGAGGAATTATGTAAGAAATGAAATGTATTTTCAGCATATAAAGTTAAATGTGGGTTGACCTACTTTACAGGAATATGTATGAATTTACTGTTAAATTATGTGGCATGAGATTTTGTGCAAATATATGTTAAATGTATGAGATGCAGGCTAAGCAAGTAAAGTATTAAGAATAAAATATGATATGAACAATGTTGCATGTGTATGTTAAATGCAACCATGTAAATGTAAGACAGCTGAAAGGCAACCATGTTAGCAGATTCTAGCGCATTTCTATGTGGACTAACTGTTGGCAGATTCTAGCGCATTTCTATGTGGACTAACTAACGATGGCTAAAGACCAGTTGTAGTATGAAGGAATGAAATGAAAACTTTATGCAATGAAATGACAATGGAATGACAATGCAATGAAATGAAATGTGAAATGTGAACGATACAAATGGGAAAGAGTCACTTAAAGTGAAATGCAATGCAATGTTAAGCTATGAACATGAAGGGATGTGTATGATTAAATAAATACATAAAGAATGATGTATTATGATTTTAAAGTATTTATGTATGTAGAATATGCTATTATTTGGGCAGGGTGTACTCTTCATCTAAGAGCTTGCTAAGAAAGGCGAGTGCACTAGTAGCTTCAGATGTAGTAGTAGCCGCATAACGTACTAGGGTAGAGGGAACCAATTTGTATGGGCATGTACATATCCCTATACTTAGGTTCTTTGCTGGTAAATTATTGTTGAATTGTGTAAGTACAAGATCAATCTAACACTTGAGAGCTTACTGAGTAAGGTGAGTGCCCTGGTATGCTTTAGTTGTGACCTTAGGGTTACCTAAGTATCAGACAGAGGGGTGCAACTTGTATGGGCAGGTAATCACCCCTATCCTTGGGTAATCTCGTGGGTTAAATATTTGCATGTGATTGTTTAGATTTAGAAAACTATTTCAATGTTATGATAATGATTTGCAAATGTATTTAAAAAGATATTTTTATACCTCATGTTAGCCACACGCTGTTTTAATATATATGTTTCTTCCCTTACTGAGATGTGTCTCACCCGAATATGAATGTCTCTTTTTCAGGATATCCTCAAGGTCGGGCCTAGAGAGCTCGAGGGTTTTAGCATTTTTTAGGATTGTAAAAGAGAAAGGGTATATTATGATAAACTTTGGGGATGTAAATATTCTATGTTTTACGTTTCTATGTTTAAAGGTTATTGAGTAAGGAATGGAATGATTGTGAATATACTGGAATGTTTTGGAGATGTGTATATCTATGGAAATGTAGGTGATGGATGAATTTTATGGATTTTTAGATAGGGTTAGTAAACTCTGGTATTATAGTATTGTGGTATTATGTTAAATAGAGATTATGTTTATGTTTTCCGTTGCGTATATTATGGATTATCAAGATTTTATCAGGTATAATGCACCAGACCCATGTTTAAGGGTTCAGGGTGTTACACAAAGGATATTGAAGCTTAAGACAAGATGGACTCAAAGCAAAGATATATACGAAGAATTCAAGTTTAGAAAGTTTTAAAATCTTAAGGAAGTCAAGTGTAAGCACTTCATTTAAATGTCAAAATGATTGCTTTGAAGCTCATTAGGTTTAATTATGGACTTAGAGATCTTATTTTGAAAATCCTATAAAATGTCTTTGAAAAGTCTCAAAACAAGTTGGTAAGAGTTTTTGGAAACAAACTTTAAAAATAGTGCTTTTAACCGTTTAGGCGAATGACAATTTTTGCTAAATTAAATTTGGAAGATAGTATAAGATTAGGCGACTAACCCCTATGAATTCAGGCAACTGACCCTATTCTGACATTGAAAATACACTGATTTTCAAATATTTGATGACTCACCCCGATGGGTTCACTCGACTGATCTTCGTAACAACTAGTTTTAAAACAACGTTTTAAAGTTTCCGAATTGAGTTGCTTGCACCCCAAACTTTGCAAAAACTTGGAAAATACTCCAAGTAACTTGGGCAACACGAATTTATGACTTTTTAGCTCTATAAATACATGATTTCACAAATCAAGTTGAACACCAAGAATTGAAAATCTGATTTCAAGCCTATATTACTCACTCTCTCAAAGCCTTCTTGCACACACCTACTTGCTGAGATTTTCTTAGAATCACTGAGTTATTGTTCACCAATCTCTGAGAAAAACCTTTGAGTTTTGAATCAATCAAAGAAAGAATCCCAGTGATATACTCTTTGAGCTTCAATTCTATTCTTCATTGATATTTACATTGAAGTATTGATTAGTTGTGCTATGTTTTGTACTAATCTACTCTATTTGAGAGTAATTCTTGTACGCAAAAAATTGTTCTTATTTTCTTTTTTTCTTGATGTTTCAGGGTTATTGAATCGTTGTACCAAGTGTGAGGTATCGTTTGGAGAGGTGTACTCTAGTCTATTGAAGGAGGGATTGTAAGGTTGCTTCCACACGTAAAGGAGTGTTATAGTGGAATCCTTAGGTGGTGTTGCCTAAGGCGAGGACGTAGGCGGGTATAACCGAACCTTGTAAAAACTCGGTCTCACTCTCTTTCCTTGAATTCTCTTTATTTTTCAGCACATATATAATTGTGAGGTTGTTTATTTAAATCTATAAACTGTGTGGATTGGATATTAAATAAATCGAAAACTAATTTAACTTTTGGATTGCAAAAACCAAATGGGAGTTTGTTGGTTGATCAATAATCATTGCGAAAACCATAAGGGAGTACGTTGATTGATTAACACCCAAAAATCATTAATTGAAAGTTTATTTAAATTATGAGTTTTGGAAGAATGTTGGAAATTTCAATTATGCTTCATTAAATCTATTAACACGGGGCTTTTATCAAACTCTACTTTGAGTTATTCATTCGTTGAATCTCGGGCGCTTTGCTGAAATCATTCTATAGTAGGAATCTTGTTTTGATTATCTTGTTGAGTGGATTGAAATATTCAAAGGCTGAAATTATTACATTGTGAATCATTGGTTGGGTGTTGATTGAATTTACTGCAAGATCAAGTTGACATACTCATTTATAGAGGCTCAAAATTTGAATTCGATTTTCAAGTGGACTAAGTGATTAAACCTTAAACATTACATTTATGATTGTTGAATATAAAAAGGTTCAGAAAGAATTTATAAAGAGATTTTTAAAGAAATTTTTAAAACCCAATTCACCCCCCTCTTGGGAATACACCTTAGTTTTCCAGTGACATTCATATTTTTCATAACACACCCTTTTGGATATCACCAATATATTAACTCATTCTGCTAATATCTTTAAGATGTCTAATTCTGGTGAGATGAACCAATTTCTTGAATGTTGTTGTAGGCAAAGCTTTTGTTAACAAATCTGCTAGATTATCACTTGATCAGATCTACTAAACGTCTATATCACCATTCTTATGGAGTTCATGTGTATAGAAGAACTTTGTAGAGATATGTTTTGTTTTGTCACCCCTTATGTATCCTCCTTTTAGTTGAGCTATACATGCTGCGTTCTCTTCATATAAAACTGTTACAATATCTTTGATTGATTGAAGACCACAATATGCTTAGATATGAGAAATCATTTATCTGAGTCACACGCATTCTACTAGCTTCATAGATAGTTAGTATTTCAGAATGATTAGAGGATGTTGTTGTAACCATTTTTTTTTATTGATTTTCAATATATAACTGTTTTTTCGTAAAGAAATACATATCCAGTTTGAGATTTAGCATTGTGAGGATCAAATAGATATCCAGCATTTGCATATCCTACTAGTTGAGATTTGGAATCAAATGAGTAGAATATACCCAAATCAAATGTACCTCGCAAATAGCATAGAATGTGCTTAATTCCATTCCAATGTCGCTGAGTAGGAGCAGAGTTATATCTTACTAGTAGAATTATAGTAAATGCAATGTCGAATTTTGTACAATTGGCCATATACATTAAAGAGCCGATAGTGCTTAAATATGGTACTTCAGGGCCAAGTAATTCCTCCCCCCTCATCATGAGGTTGAAATGAATCCTTCTTAACATCAAGTGATTGCACCATCATTGGAGATCCCAAAGGATGAACTTTGTCCATATAGAATTGCCTTAATATCTTTTCGGTATATTTAGATTGATAAATAAGAATTTTGCCATTTACATATTCAATCTGTAGGCCAAGATAATATTTTGTCTTTTCTAAATCTTTCATCTTAAATTCCGTCATTAAATAATTAGTAGCTTTAGTGAGCTCTTTAGGAGTCTCAACTAAATTCAAATCATCAACATAAAGAACAATTTTAGAAAATCTAAATTTTAATATTTTAATAAAAACGCTTGGAAAAATTGGATCATTTATGAATCCTTTTTTCACAAGGTACTCACTTAATCAATTGTACCACATGCGTCCAGATTGATTTTGTAACGACCTGCTATTTAACTGGGCTTTTTTTTTTTTTTTTTTATACTATTGAAAGATTTGTAATGCTCTAATACCAAATTGTATTAAACCCATTCATCGACCTAAGCAGCGAGAAACGGAATTCATATAAACACAACCAAGAAAATATACAATACCAGAGTGCTAAACTGTTCCCAAAGTATGCATATATGACTGTTTCCCCAAAATACCCACAACAGGGCTAGGGCTATACACAATACTCCCAAAAATACTCACTCTACTGATAGGGCAGTACTGAAACCCCTCTATCTGCAAGCCTGATCTGCTCGCCTATCTGGATCACTTGAAAAATGTTAAAGTAATGGGATGAGTCAACGCTCAGTAAGACGAAATATGCTATTGCTAGTATGTGGCAAATGAGTTACAATATTGTGAAAATCTATTACTATATAATCATGTATCACTGAATTTATAAATACAATACCTGTAATATAAACAATCATCTTTTTCCTGTTGCTTAACATATCTGCACTTTAGGTTTCTACTCAAAATACTTCTAATATATATAAGTATATTTTCTGTCTCTATAAATCTCTATATACATAATAATAACTGAAAACTTCCCTGTGGATAACTATGTGTCATGATTTAACCCCTCATGACAGGGTTGTGCGGCCCGTGGGCGGGATCTATCCTAGCTAGCCGACCAGGATAAATCACTATACACCATCGGTCTGATTAACCCACCTCAACCCATATCTGATTGGGATCCTGTCCACTCATGGGCTCTATACAATCGACCTTTATACCACGTATTATCTGAATAGGTGGTTGCACTCTAAACTGTATATAGCTACGGTACGATGCTCTATAAACTGTATCTATAATGTCCATCAGGGTTTGATACTGTGACGCCACGATTTTCATACAATTTTTTTTATAATAAACAAACAATCACATCATAAATCCACAAATCGGTCACGTCAACAATCCTACTATCATTCATGCGACCCAACCCGCATTAGGTATCGGGTAAAAAGTTATTTTATTATACAACCTAATAGCGGAAGACAATATACACATATCAATTAGAATACAATACCCAAAGTATCAAGGTACATAAACACACAATACTATCTCATACCCAAAAATAATACAACTCTAGGGATTCACACCTCCCTAGTCCCAACTCACCTTGTATATCAGGGTCTCAACTCCCTATGATCACCGAGCTCTACCACCTAGCTTATCTCTGTCCCCTGAAAAAATTAGATAATTTGGGTGAGACACATCTCAGTAAGAAGGAATAAATTATTTACAGAGTGTGGTCATATGAGTTCAATTATAATACACTTTACTTTTCAAATCACCATTTCATTTAAGAAAATACACTGATATACACATTCTCATAATCGTATAGATATACAACACAATCTTTTATAAGCTTTAAAATCATTTATCAAATTCAATGATATCCAACACATAATTATCCACGAAGTTCCTGAGAATAAGGAAGATTACCCGCTCATACAGGTAGTTTCCCTTTACCTTAACACAATATGCAGCCAGGTATGGCCACATTTGATACTTATCAGGGCACTCACCTTACTCAGTAAGCCCTCAGGCGGAGAGTTTCACTTCTCCTTAATTATTTATATTATTAACTCACGCGGTTCATTTCTCAATTTCAATTCTTTCTTTCATTTCTCATTTTAGCCAATTTTATCATTCTTTCACTTTTCATTTCCACTTTATTTTCCAACTCATGAGTATCCTCGGTATCAAATACCAACATCGCGTCTATAACTCATGGCCACGTTGAGGATCTTTCTATACACGCCATGCTTCCCCCCATGGTCAAGGTTGTGAGGCCCGAAGGCTGGATTTAACCGCGATTGGCCGTCCCGGTTAGATCAAATATCATATCACATATTGCATCTATAGTACGACTGGCTGGCCTATAACCCTGATCCGGACTTAGGGGGCCCAACAACCCTACACAATGGCATAGTCAACTGTCACGTCACACGCTCCAAGAGTTCGTGTGGTTGCATTAACACCACTAGCAACGGTACCGTGCTCAATATCATAACCATCCAACAGGGTTTACCACCATATACCCACAATCGTTATGTGGTATTGACATTTTATCATTCATAGTTCACGTATTCCCACATTTCTCATTTTCATATTGCAGAATTAACATTGCAATATTTTCATTTCACCTATTCACATTTCAATATCAGTATTCTCAACACATTTCATCATTTAAATGATATTTTCTCAGTTCATAATTCATCTCATCTCATACTATCATATACATATCTTATTTCACAATTACTCAGTATTTCTCAAAACACATTTCCATATTTCACCTTTCTTCATTTTCTCAGAGAATACATTTTTTGCACATTTCACTTTCATCATTCTCCCACATTTCAATTCTCATATTAAAATACATTTCAGTATCACATATTTTACAAGGTAAATCATCAAACTCAGTTTAAACATTTCTCAATATAAATCATATGCCACACAAATTTCATCTGATATTTATATCATAATAAATTTTAGGTAAAATAACATACACCATTTTCACATATTTCTCAACTCATAATTTTCATAAAAATAATGTTACAATTTATTCCCCTTATTTGGTTTACTGCGAGACTCGCTAGAACCCAAAATTTCACGCCCTTGGCGCCCAAAATTTAACTCCTACAATTTACATTTTTGCTATATTAATTAATATATTTCTTCAAAATAATACTCATCGAGCCTTTCCTAGGCTCCATATACCTCAAATTAATATTTAAACTATTATTTAAAACCCCCATCTAATTTTCAGAATTTTGCCTACGGGTCTCAAAATTACCCCTGCAGCGCTCACCCGGACCCTAAATTTCAGAAATTCTACTTTAGCCCCAGATGCTCAATATTTTAGCATTTCTAAATTAATGCTAATTAATTAAAAATAAGCCCCTTAATAGGCCCCATACCCCAAATTTGGGATTTTGACTCGACACCCCCATGAGAATTCTGTCCCGCTAGACTTGTAGAAAATTATTCCTAGATTCTCGTGGTAGTGTCTATTTGTCAATTGAGTTTATATTTTGTAACAAATTAAAGAAAAAAAAGGGAAAAATGGCTTCCCCTAGGAAATATGTTTACGTCGCTCCTACCACCAATCCGCTCCGGTAGAAATGACGACAGTGACAAATGGAGTCTAGTGGTATCTTTGGATTTTCGATCGGGCGAAAATCTATCATGAAATCGAGGAGAGAGGGAGAGAGAATGAGAGGTGAGAGCGTCTGTGCGCGCAAGTTGCAGAAGAAGAAAAGAAAAGAAAAGAAAAGAAGAAGAAGAAAGAACAAAAGAAAAAGAAAGTTAAAAGGAATAACGAAATCAAATGAATCTCCTGAAGCTAGAAGCTTCAGAAGAATAAGAAGAAAAAGAATAATAATAAATATAATAATAATAATATATTTTATTAATAAAAATAAAAATAAATTTTAATTATTATTTTTTTCTTTTTTTTCTTAAATTCAATTAATTAATTAATTAATTAATTATTATTTATTTTTTTTGGGAATCATTCTACTAATCTTCTATAAACCTTTTTTCATTTTTTTTATTTTTTTGGGGCTTATTACATTTTCCCCTCATAAAAATTTCATCCTCGAAATTTGCCATTCCCCGGTTTTCCCTTCCTTAGTGAAAATACTTCTAATTTATATTAATTAACCTCACTTATGGCGGAGGAATACCGTGGTTACAACGAGGGTTCTGGGAGATTACAACTTTTCCAAAATTCTCCCAAAACCATTCATATTTCAAAATTTAAAACCCTATCTATCCTATGTTACACTATACAAATAAAAACTACAATACTATTCCATTCACTTGACTGGCTCAACTCTAAACTCCACTGAATAAGTGCAGATATCTCTGACGCATGTGATCTTCTAGTTCCCAGGAAGCCTCCTCAATGGCATGGTTGCGTCACAGAACTTTTACTAGTGGAATCTTCGTGCATAGCTCCTGTTCTTTCTAGTTAAGAATCTGCACTATCACTTCCTCATAAGTTAAAGTGTCTCTCAACCCCAGTGCTTCATAAATAATCACATGGGAAGGGTCTGAGACATATTTCCTCAGCATAGAAACGTGAAATACGTCATAGATCTTAGATAGGACCGGTGGTAATGCCAAACGATAGGCAATTGGACCCACTCTCTCAAGAATCTCGAATGGTCCAATATACCTAGGGCTCAACTTACCCTTCCTCCTGAACCTCATAACACCTTTCAGCAGTGCCACCTTCAGGAATACATGATCTCCTATGTAAAAATCCAATTCTTGCCGACGAGTATCAGTATAACTCTTCTGCCGGCTCTACGCAGTTCTGATCCTGTCTCTGATGAGTCTGACTTTATCCTGAGTTTGCTGTATCAGCTTTGGCCCCAATACCTGTCTCTCTCCAACCTCATCCTAGTACAACGGGGATCGACGCCTCCTGCCATACAGTGCCTCACACGGTGCCATCCCAATGCTAGATTGATAGTTGTTGTTATACGCAAACTCAACCAGTGGCAAATACTACATCCAACGACCTCCAAAGTCCAGCACATATGCTCTCAGCATATCCTCCAGAATCTGTATCGTCCTCTCTGTCTGTCCATCTATCTGAGGATGAAAACCTGTGCTGAACGACAACTAAGAACCCATGGCCCCTTGCAAACTCTTCCAAAAACGAGATGTGAACCGTGGGTCTCTATCTGAAACTATGGACACTGGGACGCCGTGGAGTCTAACTATCTCCTGTATGTATAACTCAACCAATTTGTCCATGGAGTAGCTAACTTTGATCGGAAAAAGGTGGTAGTTTTTGTCAATCGATCCACCACTACCCAAATAGCATCCTATCCATGCAATGCTGGCAGTAATCTTGAGACGAAATCCATCGATATATGCTCCCACTTCTACTTAGGAATGTGGAGTGGCTGTAATGATCCCATCGGTCTCTGATGTTCAGACTTTACTTGCTGGAACGTCAAACACTGATCCACAAACTGAGCTATCTCCCTTTTCATGTTGCTCCATCAGAAGGACTCTCGGAGATCCCTGTTCATTTTAGTGCTACCCGGATGTACAGTATATAGGGACCGATGTGCTTCCTCCAGAATGACTTTCTTGATCTCAGGATCGGCAGGAACACATAACCTGGTACGGAACCTCAAGGCTCTATCATCTGAAATGCTGAACTCTAGTTCCTGACCATCCTATACCTTTCCCATAAGCTTTACTAATTCTGCATCATTTATCTAAGCTACTTTAATCCTCTCTTGTAGAGTCGGCTGCAAAACCAAGTTAGCAATGAATGCCTGGGGATCGCCCTTTACCAGCTTCATGCTGAGCCTCTCTAGATCCTTCTGAATCGAATGCTGAATCTCCACTGCAGATATAGATGAATCCACTAATTTTCGACTCAAAGCATCAGCAACCACATTAGCTTTTCCTGGGTGGTAGCTGATAGTGCAGTCGTAATCCTTTATTAGTTCTAGCCATCTCCTTTGCCTCATATTTAATTCCTTCTGCGTGAAGAAATATTTTAAACTCTTATGGTTAGTAAATATCTCATACCTACCCCCACATAGATAGTGCCTCCAAATCTTCAGCGCATAAACAACTGCTGCCAACTCCAGATCATGGGTAGGGTAGTTATTCTCATATTCTTTCAACTGTCATGAGGCATAGGATATCACTCTCCTTCGTTGCATCAACACGCATCCGAGCCCTTTATGAGACGCATCACTATAAATTAAGAACCCCTCTTCTCCTGAAGGAATCGTCAACACAGGCGTAGGGTTGAGTCGCTGCTTCAACTCTTGGAAGCTCTGTTCACATTCATCAGACCACTTAAACTTCACTCCCTTCCTGGTCAATCGGGTAAGTGGTCCTGACAATCTAGAGAATCCCTCAACAAACCTGCGGTAGTACCCAGCCAATCCCAGGAAACTCCTGATCTCGTGCACATTCTTTGATTGTACCCAGTCTACTACCACTTCAATCTTACTCGGATCAACATAAATACCACCCCTGGATATAATATGTCCAAGGAAGGTAATCTGTTCTAGCCAGAACTCACACTTCTTGAGCTTCGCATAAATCTTCTTCTCTCGCAATACCTGAAGCACTATACTCAGATACTCCTCATGTTCCTCTGGGCTCTTCGAATACACCAGTATATCATCAATAAATACTACCACAAACTGATCCAAGTACTGGTGAAAAATCCTATTCATCAGATCCATAAACACTGCAGGGGCATTCGTCAATCCAAACGACATAACTAGAAATTCATAGTGACTATACCGCGTTCTAAATGCTGTCCTTGGAACATCTTCCGCTCTAACTTTCACTTGATGGTACCCAGAGCGTAAATCTATCTTCGAAAAGATCCGTGTCCCCTATAATTGGTCAAACAAATCATCGATACGCGAGAGCGAGTATTTATTCTTGATAGTTACTTTATTTATTTCTCGATAGTCGATGCACAACCTCATCGAACCATCCTTCTTCCTCACAAACAAAACCAGTGCTCCCTAGGGTGACACACTGGGCCGAATGAACCCCTTATCTAACAGCTCTTACAACTGCTCATTCAATTCTTTCAGCTTTACCGGTGCCATTCTATATGACGCCTTTGAAATTGACATTGTCCCCGGAACCAGATCAATAACGAACTCTACCTCATGATCAGGAGATAGTCCCGGCAAATCCTTGGGGAATACATCAGGAAAATCCCTCACCACTGGGATATCCTCCACCCTCAGTTCCCCTTCTGATACTACCTTCACATAGTCTAAATATCCCTAACAACCTTCTGATAGCAATCCACGTGCCTGAATAGCGGATAGTAACTGAGGTGGGGTACGCACACGTGATCCCACAAATCTGTACTCCTGTCCCTCTAGAGGTCTGAATACTACCACTCTCTGATGGTAATCAATGCTAGCATAGTGAGCAGCTAGCCAATCCATGCCCAAGATTACCTCAAACCCATGCATGTCTAAAACCACCAGATTAGTTAACAAAGACCTCCCCTGAATATCCACTGGATAGTCCCTGAGTACCTTTCTACATACCCCTACAACCCCAGTTGGCATCGCAAAAAAAAAAATAATTTGTAACTGCTGAGGCTCAAACCCACACAATTTAACATAATCCCGGACGATAAACGAATGCGTCGCCCCAGAATCAAACAAAATAGTAGCTTTAAATGAAAATATTGAAACCGTGCCTGTCACCTCATCTCCTGCCGCCTCAACATCTCCCGACGTCAGTGCATACACTCGTGCCAGAGCAGTATTCCTCTGCTGTGCACCTCGAGGTGCCTAATAGCCTCCTCTGTATGGTCGAGGAGCAGCCGCTACCACTGGTGGTGCCTGGCAATTTCTCACGATATGCCTAGGCTGGTGGCACTAATAGCAGACCACCTCTCTCACTCGACACTCTCCTGAGTGCCTCCTCAAACATCTGGGACATAAAGGGAGCATCTGTCTGCCCTGTACTACTCGCTTTCCTCCTCCCGGTCGTCGTCGTCCTCCGGTATCATATCTCCTCCACGGCCCTCGACTAGGCCCTGCCTGAAAGTCAGAAGGCGTAGGCCTCTTCCTCTAGCTCTTGGATACTACGCCTCTTTGTATGCTGCTCTCAATCATCGCAGCTCTGTCTACTATCTCCGAGAAAGTTTGAGCTCGGAAACCTATCACTTGCTTATACCGGTTCTGCCTCAAGCTCTCCTCAAACTTCCTCGCCTTCCTTTCCTCATCTGGCACCATATACGGGGTGAAGCGAGACAGCTGAACAAACCTCGCTGTGTACTGCTGCACCGTCATAGACCCCTGTGTCAAATACAAAAACTCCGACGCCTTTGCACTCCTAACTGTAGCGAGAAAGTACTGCTCGAAGAAAATCTCCCTAAAGCGGCTTCACGTCATCGCTATAGGGTCAGGCCTCTGCTCCTCCAGTACTCTCACTGACCTCCACCAGTGCTTTGCCTCCCCGGTCAATTTAAATGTAGCAAATAATACCTTCTGCTCGTCTGTACATGAGAGGACTGCCAGTATGTCCTCTATGTCCTGAACCCAATTCTCTACTACCAATGGGTCTGCTCCTTCAGCAAAAGATGGGGGTCGTATACGCGTGAACTGCTCGATTGTGCAGCTCCTCTCCCCCGAGCTCCTGGCCATCTCAGCCATCACCTGCTGAGTGACGCTACGCAACACTGCGTTAGGGTTTGCACCACCCCAACTGGAAGGTCTTGCTCCATCACCTCCAGCATTCATGTGACTGTTCCCCAGATCCATCTGGCAAAGGAAACAACTAATCTCAGCATACAATCACTATCACACAATCCATACACTACAATAACTCATAAATTATTCTTCTGTCCACAACTTAATCCCCATTTAAGATTCAGTCCTACCACTCAGAAACAAGACCCAGCCATAATATCCACGATTTTCCTGAAATTGTCACCCCTAGAAAAAACACAGAAACAACCCCGGTACTCCTGTCTCTAAGTGCAAGATAGAATCCTAAATTCTCACCTCATCCTCAAACAACCACTAACTCATATGTCTGTCTACTCATCACCTATTTTCCTCAAAATCCACATCTATACTCTTGTATTGTATTCCGCTGTCTACTAAAGTCTACAAAACCTAGCAACCTAGGCTCTGATACCAAACTGTGACGCCCCGATTTTCATACAAATCTTTTTCATAATAAATAAATAATCACGTTATAAATCCACAAATCGGCCACGTCAACAATCCTACTATCATTCATACGACCCGACCTGCATTAGGTATCGGGTAAAAAGTTATTTTATTATACAACCTAACAGCGGAAGACAATATACACATATCAGTCAGAATACAATACCCAGAGTATCAAGGTACATAAACACACAATACTATCTCATACCCAAAAATAATTTAACTCTAGGGATTCACACCTCCCAAGTCCCAACTCACCCTGTATATCAGGATCGCAGCTTCCTATGATCACGGAGCTCTACCACCTGGCCTATCTCTATCCCCTGAAAAAATTAGATAATTTGGGTGAGACACATTTCAGTAAGAAGGAATAAATTATTTACAGAGTGTAGTCATACGAGTTCAATTATAATACACTTTACTTTTCAAATCACCATTTCATCCGAGAAAATACACTGATATACACATTCTCATAATCGTATAGATATACAACACAAGCTTTTATAAGCTTTAAAATCATTTATCAAATTCAATGATATCCAACACATACAGGTAGCTTCCCTCTGCCCTAACACGTTATGCAGTCAGGTATGGCCACATCTGATACCTATCAGGGCACTCACCTTACTTAGTAAGCCCTCAGGCGGAGAGTTTCACTTCGCCTTAATTATTTATATTATTAACTCACGCGGTTCATTTCTCAATTTCAATTCTTTCTTTCATTTCTCATTTTAGCCAATTTTATCATTCTTTCACTTTTCATTTCTACTTTATTTTCTGGCTCATGAGTATCCTCGGTATCAAATACCAACATCGCGTCTGTAACTCATGGCCACACTGAGGATCTTTCTATACACGCCATGCTTCCCCCCATGGTCAAGGTTGTGAGGCCCGAAGGCTGGATCTAACAACGGTTAGCCGACCTGGTTAGATCAAATATCATATCACATATCGCATCTGTAGTATGACTGGCTGGCCTATAACCCTAATCCGAACTCAGGGGGCCCAACAACCCTACACAATGGCACAGTCTACTGTCACGCCACACGCTCCAAGTGCCCGTGTGGTTGCACTAACACCACTAGCAACGGTACCGTACTCAATATCATAACCATCCAACAGGGTTTACCACCATATACCCGCAATCATTATGTGGTATTAACATTTTATCATTCATATTTCATGTATTTCCACATTTCTCATTTTCATATTGCAGAATTAACATTGCAATATTTTCATTTCACCTATTCACATTTCAATATTAGTATTCTCAACACATTTCATCATTTAAATGATATTTTCTCAGTTCATAATTCATCTCATCCCATACTATCATTTACATATCTTATTTCACAATTACTCAGTATTTCTCAAAACACATTTCCATATTTCACCTTTCTTCATTTTCTCCGAGAATACATTTTTTGCACATTTCACTTTCATCATTTTCCCACATTTCAATTCTCATATTAAAATACATTTCAGTATCACATATTTCACAAGGTAAATCATCAAACTCAGTTTAAACATTTCTCAATATAAATCATATGCCACACAAATTTCATCTGATATTTATATCATAATAAATTTTAGGTAAAATAACATACACCATTTTCACATATTTCTCAACCCATAATTTTCATAAAAATACTGTTATAATTTATTCCCCTTACCTGGCTTACTGAAAGACTCACTAGAAGCCAAAATTTCACGCCCTTGGCACCCGAAATATAACTCCTGAAATTTTCATTTTCGCCAGATTAATTAATCTATTTCTCCAAAATAATACTGATCTAGTCTTTCCTAGGATCCATATACCTCAAATTAATATTTAAACTATTATTTAACACCCCCATCTAATTTTCTAAATTTTTCCTGCGGGTCCCAAAATTACACCCGCAACACTCACCCGGACCCTAAATTCTAGAAATCCTACTTCAGCCCTAGATGATCAATATTTTAGAATTCTAAATTAATGCTAATTAATTAAAAATAAGCCTCTTAATAGCCCCCATACCCCAAATTTGGGATTTTGGCCTAACACCCCCATGAGAATTCCGTCTCGCTAGACTTGTAGAAAATCATCCCTAGATTCTCGTGGTGGTGTCCGTTCGTCAATTGGGCCTATATTTTGCAAGAAATTAAATAAAAAGGGGAAAATGGCTTACCCCAGGGAATATGCTTATGCCGCTCCTACCACCGATCCGCTCCGGTAGGAATGACGGCAGCGGCGAATGGAGTCCAGTGGAATCTTTAGATTTTCGATCGGGCAAAAATTCATCACGAAATCAAGGAGAGAGGGAGAGAGAATGATAGGTGAGAGAGTCTATGTGCGTAGGTTGTAGAAGAAGAAAAGAAAAGAAGAAGAAGAAAGAATAAAAGAAAAAGAAAGTTAAAAGGAATAATGAAATCAAATGAATCTCCTGAAGCTAGAAGCTTCGGGATAAGAAGAAGAAAAAGAATAATAATAATAATAATAATATATTTTATTAATAAAAAAAAAATAAATTTTAATTATTATTTTTTTCTTTGTTTTCCTTTTTCTTTTTTTTTTCTTAAATTCGATTAATTAATTAATTAATTATTTTTATTTTTTATTTTTTTTTGGGGAATCATTCTACTAATCTTATATAAACCTTTATTTATTTATTTTTTATTTTTTTGGGGATTATTATAGATACTATATTATACATCTCTATAGACAACTATCTGTTTAATATGATTCTGTAATAACTATATAAACCATGGCGCTGTGATAAACTGTATCTGTATCAACTGTATTTCTGAAATAAATTGTAAAATTGTATGTCATGGTATTGTAAAATGTATCTGTATCAACTGTATAATCATGGTATTCTGTAATTACTATAAAATATATTCACTGTCTGTATAATTTGTAAAACATAGCTCTGAAAAATACTATAAAGCATGTCTCTGCACTATATCTATATTCTCAAGCCACACAGTAATTTAAAACATATTATACATAATGGATAAATTGTATTAATTCATGTTGTGAATAATAATTTGGTAAAAATATATATACTATACTGAAAATCATACTAATTTTGCCTAGTATAGCATATTTCCCTAACCTGGTTTCTTCTAAAATCCCCCTACTGTAGCGGGTCCTACACTCGCAGGGTTCTCCACTCAACACCCTGAAAACCATAAATCCCAGAACAAAACATTATTATTTTTACGTCTACATCATTTCTTATAATAGCTGAAAAACCTAATTTTTCTTAAAAGACCTTACCCTGAATTTGGGATGAAATCTAACTTCGTCCCGCTGATGATCGGCTCCAGCAGACTTGGAGTGAACTTCCACAGGAGCGTTGTGGTGGCCTCAGATCGTCGATCCAGCTAACGACGGGGCCAAAATCGAAGAGAGATGGAGGTGGAGCTGTAGAGAGAGGAGAGAGAGAGAGTCTTCGCTGAAATATCTACGTAAAAACTGAGTTTAAGCACTATTTATACTGCGAGATTCGTTGACGAGCCACGTCACCTTGTCAACGAGTCCTGTATGACAAACCTGCACCCTCATCGACAAGTTTCAGAATTCCAAAAATCCACTCTCGATATCTTCTCGTCAACGAGACGGGACCTCGTCGACGAGATCCTGAAGAACACTCATCGACGAAACCCCTGTGTTCGTCGACAAGGCTTGGAAAATTTATTAGAATTGTCACATCCAAAATGTAATGTCATCGACAAACACAAAGCGTTCATCGATGAAGTCGGCTACCTGTTTCTGTTACTGTTTCCATTTCTCTCCCTCTTTATTATTTAAATACCATTATTCTTCGGGTTGTTATAGATTTAATCCATATAAAGAATGATGAAGTTCAATTGAATATAAATTTCAGGGTTTTGCTTCATGCAATTTAAATCCTTCAAGGTTTTTCATATAAATTTCATTATCCAACGATCCATATAGGTATGTTGTTACAACGTCCATAAGCTGCATGCTGAGTTGTTCAATGACTACTAGCCCAATTAAGAATCTGAAAGTGATTCCATCCATTACGAGAGAATATGTCTCCTCATAATCAATTACGGGTTTCTCCGAGTAATCTTATACCACAAGTCTTTCTTTATATCGAGTAATTTCATTATTTTTATTTCACTTGAGCACAATTACCCATTTGTATCCAACGAGTTGGACATCTTCTGGTGTTTGGACTACAAGTCCAAAAACTTCTCTTTTGGATAGAGAGTTTTATTAACAGATTTAGGTTCATGATCTTCATTACTTCTAGTAATGTCAGTAGCTACAACATATGCAAATGTAATATTGACAACAACTTTATTTCTATCCCACATTTCTTCTGTGTAATGAATTGATATATCATTATTATTTTTAGGCAACTGTCCATTTTCAAGGGATGTCTCTTCAGGAGTTTTCTCTTCAATAGATTCTTTTTCAGGAGGTTCCTCTTCAGGAGGTTCCATAATAGGGATTTCATTTTCAAGAGAAACGGGTTTGTGAATGTCGAATGGATTATCCACCTCTATAACCTCTTCTGGAGTGTTTTCAAATTTCAATTTTCTCATTCTGAGAGTTTTATTTTTTGCATCAACAGGCCTTCCATGCTTAACTTGCGGTTTAGGTTCATTAGCCGGCTGTTGTCCTTTAGGGACATCAATACATGTTGGAATATATGCAAAAGGTATTTGAGATTTTAATATGACCTTTGTACCTACAAAAGAATCTATAAATGATTTGCAATCCCTTGCAAATGTATAATCTTCTGAACTTCAAGTTCATTTTGATTTGTGTGAGAATCTAAATGAGATAAACTCATGGTATTCTGGCCATATGATTTCATGTTGTGCTTCAGACACTGATTTTGCTCTCCCTCTAATGTAGGGAATACTATTTTATCAAAATAACAATCTTAAAACTATGCTTTAAAAAATCACCTGTTAAATGTTCAAGATATCAAATGATAGAAGGGGAATCAAAACCAACATAGATATCAAGCTTACGTTGAGGACCCATTTTAGTTCTTTGAGGAGGGACAATAGGAATATATACTGCGCAACCAAAAGTTCTTAAATAAGAAGTACTAGGTTGTTGCCCAAAAACTAAATGCATGAGTGAAAGATTATTGTAAGTAGTTGGCTTTAAAAATAAGTAGTTACCATTTTTTAAATCATAAGGACACACCCCCCTTAAAAATCAATAAAATCATCAAAATATTTATAAAATATATTTCCAAATTTTATAAAAAATCTTTTATAATTTTTAAACATTTTTTTTTAAAAAAAATTTGGGAATTTTAAAGAAATAATTCTTATTTTTATGGCTTAAAATGACCCAAATTTTTTATTTTTTCTGACCTTCAAAGTATTTTCCTAAATTTCTCCAATTTTTCTAGATTTTTTCATAATTTTTCCTATTTTTATCAATTTAAAAATTGAATAAATAATATAAATAATAAAATAGTGAACTAATTTGAATGGTCTAAACCGGGTCAATCGGTCCAGGGGGTTTGCAACAAAGCCACGTGTTAGCTCAGGATGAAGACACGTGGTCATAAATATATATATTTCAAAACAGTAGGGTGACGCCACTCAGGACACGTGTCACCCTTCAAGTGATGCCTCCTTTTATTATTATTATTATTATTATTATTATTATTATTATTATTATTTTAATTTTCTGTCATAGGGTGACATCCTTCCACGTGGCAGCCCCCAAGAGGCCCTAGGTAATGGACGAGGATCGCTGACATGACATGATTTGGAGCATCTAGAGAAAACATATATTGGACGGTCTAGATTAAACCACATCGCCATTTGAATACCTAGACCAGAATGTGCCACATGTCACCATGCAGTGGTGACACATGGCCTACTAACCCCATATATAAAAGTAATTTTTTCTCTCTTTCTTCCCATTTTTCCCACACATTTTCTCTCTCTCTCTCTCTCTCTCTCTCTCTCTCTCTCTCTCTCTCTCTCTCTCATTTTCTTTCTGTTCATCTCTCCCCTTCTTCTCTCTGATTCTTCAAAATTCGCTCTCCTCTGCAAATCCCTCTCTCTTCTATTTCTTCTTCTTCTTCTCATTCTTTCTCCCTTTCTCTCTCTTACACTCTCTTCTGCTCTAACTCTCTCTCCCCTATTCTCTTTTCACCCTCTCAGATTTGCAACCTCCCTCGCTCAGTTTCTCAGACCTCTCCTTCTTCGACTTCTATTTTCTTCTTTTCCCTCAAATTCCCCAATTTCTTCTCCCTCTAATCTATTTCCCCTCTTTTCTTTATTTTTGATCTAATGATTTACTAACTTTTCTTGTTTTTGTAGGTCAGATTTACATGGAGGAACCTTCAAAACCCTAGATCTATTCATACAACGATAAGTGTCTCCTTTCCCTGTTGTTTTCATTTCTGTTTGGATCTATTGGTCTTGATCTATGTTCCTAGTTTGGGTTGAATCTGTTTTTAAACTAGTTGATTTTCCCAAACCCAATGAGTCAGACTTGGGTTGACTTAGTTGAATCAACCCACCGAGTTAGTCATGGACTGACTCCATGAATTGAGTCAACTCGCCGAGTTAGTCATGGACTGACTCCGTAAGTCAATCCTCTGAGCTTGGGTGAGTTGGGTTTGAAATTGGGCCCAAATCTAGATTTTAAAAATTGGGCTTAGGGGTTTAAAAAAAAAAGAAAAACAGACCCGATTAAATTTTTAAAAAGGGTTTTAAAATTGGTCCCCAAGCCCAGATTCAAAAATTGGGCCCATAGTTTTATTTTTAAAAATGGGTTTTAAAATTGGGCCCCAAATCAGATTCAAAAATTGAGCCCACTGTTTTATTTCTAAAAAAAATGGGCCCTGGTTAAATTTTAAAATGGGGCACACATCCAGATTTGAAATTGGGCCTAGGTCGGAATTTTCAAAATTGCGCCCTAGCTTCATGGGTTTGAAATTGGGCCAGAGCCCTCTTGTTCTTTTATTTTTTTTTATTTTTTATTTTTTTAAAAAATTTTTGATTTTTTTTTTTTTAAATTTAGGCCTAAAGCCTTTTGCATTTTAAAAACATGGGGTGGGGGATTTTGAGTGGGCCTAAGCCCTTTTGTTTAATTAGCAGACAGGGTCCTGAAGGTCTAGGTCAGGTCAACGAGTTTGGTTTAGGTTATAGGTTAGTCAACGGGTCAAGGTTAGTGGATCAGATTCGTGAATCGGATCTGATTTGGATTGGGTCGCTGAATCAGGTCATTAGATGGGATCCTATATGCAACACATCCAATGCAATATTGAACACATAAAGCCCCAATAAATTTACCATTTACCTCTGGTTTTCAACTTTTTCACCTTTGAGTTCTCTTTTGATTTTGAGACACGAACTCTGACCTCTACGCCTTCTTCTGAACTACGCCCCTATCAGAACTACTTCACCTTATGGATGCACCACCGAATGTCTTTACCACAATTCGAACACCTTTATGTCTCTCTCTCTCTCTCTCTCTCTCTCTCTCTCTCTCTCTCTTTGTGATCTTATTACTAAATTTATCACAATAATTCACACACTATGTTTGCTATGTGAATATTGTCAGAACACACTCACTGCAATTCTCACACTGTATTTCTCACACTCTACATTATCTATACTTTCTGTTGTTGTCCTTGCTCTACGAAGGCTCCTCCCTATTTATAAGGTTGGGGCCTCAAACTGTATAGGAAACATATTAATCTCATGGATCCTCCAATCAATTCAAAGAATTATTTAGATCAAATCTTGCAGATTTTTTTCCAAATTAATTCATAGAATCAAGACATCAATCTTGCAAATTCTTTTTTTTTTTTTCTTTCAAAAATTTTTCTTTAATGCCTGATTTCTTCTGAATTAGTGTGCAAGTGCTAGCTGTGGTTCATGAAGAATCCTTGATTATTCCTTGTGAGTGCTAAAAAAGTAATTTATTATTTGACCCCCGTATTTCATGTATTTGTTACCCCCTTAGTCCCTCCCAATGTATTTTGTAATTATGATGTAACTGTCCTATATTTCCGTGTATAATGAATAAAAAGGGAGTTTCTCAAACACCCAGAATTGGTTACATTTTATTGCCAACGAGGACCCGTTTGGATAACATGCAAAGGGACAGTCAAACAAGGACTTAATTGAAATAAGGAACCTAAGAAATGCTATCAACAAGGACCTCGATTAAAATAATATTAAATGGAATAAAATAAAATAAAATGTTATCCAAAGGGCCGTTACATTGCTGGAATAAAAAAAAAAATGTCATAGAAGTTGTTACAAAGGACCCTATAGGTTTATTTCATTTTTAGGAGATGAGAGAACAAATAAAGAGACCCTATTAGAAAAAGGCCCAATTAAAATTTAGGTGTCTACACATACATACATACATACATACATACATACATATATAGGGTTAATTTCAAAGTATTGCGAAATTCCAACTTCATATTTTTGAATACTAAACTAAAATATCATTATTGCATATATGTACTAAAGTTCTACGTGCATTCCTTTACATTTGTACATATGACATACTTTAGCCTCCAAAATTTTAGAGATATTTTTGGCACATATGACGCACAAAGATGTGTATTTGTTGCAATTGAACTAAGAAGATGGTCGACCATCCAAAGGCGATTTTCCAAACCTCCGCGGTTCGATCAATCAGATAATTTTGAATTAGGAGGTTCGGTCAACCAGGCGGTTGGAATTTCCCACATGGGGGTTCGGCCGACCAGGGCGTTGCCTATATATTTCTGGTTGGTCAACCAAAGGGTCAACTTATTGACCTGGTGGGGGTTCGGTCGACTAAAGATCTCAGTGTAACTAAGTTCAGTCGACCGAATATGCCATCCTTGGGCATTTCGGTCTTTTTCCCTTTATTAAATTGTCCCTAATTATATGATGTTTATTTTAGAGACTATTGGGGACATTTTTATGCAATATTTAGAGTCCTAAAGACAATCTATAGTCTTTGTGAGTTAACCCCAAAAATCTGGTATCGGTCGACCTGCCCTAAGGTCATTCAGATCGCTATGGTCATTTGAGCTTATCAGTCCTATCATACAGGACATGCAGATTATTACAGACCTTGGAATAAACGATTATTACAGACCCAATTGAATGAAAAAATACAACATTTAAAAGCAATAAGGGTCTTCATATTTCTTCGGGTCTCCAAGTGTCATCATATGATATTGTCAATGAAAACCTACACACACACTCGACAATCATTAAATACCAGAGTATTAGTCAATCAAAATAGGGTATGACCCATAGGGTCAACGGGTGACTCCAACATCCATTTTTCATGAAAATATAAGCCACTTTTTTATTTCACCCACCCTAGGGCACGCTCGCTTTGCGGGGACGTCGCAACACCTACATCCACGGGAGCAAGCAGCTGATTTTCATTATCTCTTTGTGAAGCTTTTCAAGTTTACATCAAGGGTTACAAAATATAGTCTATGTACTAACCCTATGCCTAAAGAAGACTTAGTCTATAAGTAAAACATTTTTGTAGCAATCCTCAGAGGAAAATCCTCCGAAATCTCCTAATCTACTAATCTCTTGATTCAAAATCTATGAGTTGGGCCAAACAATACCTTGAAATTAGGATGAATTCCAAGAAGTGGTGAATTGGGTCATTTAAAAATTTATTTGCGGAATTCTTATTTACTTTAACCCTTAATTATTCTATCTTTCAATGCAAACAATATTTCTCCTAAGTATGAATGTAAAGATCAATGCACAATCTGAATTTATAAAGTGAAATAAAAATTAATATATTCAGTTATGCCCTTTGTTAAGAAAATGATTTTCAACTAGAATCAATAGTGTATTCAAGAATAAACTCAATGATTCTTTTTATGTCTCAATGATATAATAGAGATTAAGAACTGATTTTCAACAACAAATAAATTTTCTTTCAAAACATATTTTTTAACTTACTTGTTTAATTTCAGCTTTTATGCTTTAATCTGAAAATCAATTTACCACTTGTTCCTCCTCAACCATATAGCTGTTACAAGTTCCATCACAACCAACCAGTATTCAACAAACCCTAATATTTAACAAGTTCAGAATTTTAACACAATGCGATATTAAACAATACTGGATATTCACCAAGATTCGATATTCAACACCATTCAATATTTAGCAAGATGATAATGAAAGTATATTCAAGCACACAGGTTATATGTCTTGCAGAAATAACAAGAGTAGGGAACAGAAAGCTGAACACCGATGTTTTTACAATGTTTGGCCGCAACCTATGTCCTTACCTCACGCAACACACTGTGAGGATTTCCTTTCCCAACTTCATTACCAGGTGAAGTTACAACCTCTCTCTCTCTTAAAGGTGGAGTTCGCGTCTCTAACGAGAACAACCTCTCGATAGGCAATGATTCAATACCTGAACCATCAACCAATACAACAAACAACGACAATTGCTTGTACAAGAGAAAGCTCCTCAAATGAGCAGATTTGTACACGTTAGTATCAAAAAAATACTTCAAATAAACAATATGAAAGTTGAAACTCAAAAGTATATCACCAGAACTGATTCAAGAGTATGATTTTTGAAAGATTAAATCAGTTTTAGATGGGTACACAACAAGAATACAACAATCGTATAACCAGATTGTATATTGAAAAATATGTGCCTACCATTGTGTGTTCTTTTGCCCTAATGTGCGACAATAAGATGTTTAAATAGTGCACTAGGGTTTCAAAAATTTTTTCTCAAGTTTTCTCTTAATTTAGAAACCAATCAAGTAAGATTTGGAAACAAGATAAGCGTTGTAACTCATTTAAACATATGCATCAGTCGTGTGTCCTCAAAAGGTCAATCGCCTGTGCTCTTTTAAAAATAACGCATTCTGAAAGTCAGAATGGGGTCAGTCATCTATGCCCAATAGGTCAGTCGCCTGTGCCTATTTAGTTTGTATATTTTTAAACTCAGTAGCACCACAATCGCCTGTTGATTTATCATTAGTCATTTGTCCTTTCAGCAACACTTGTTTTTCAATATTTTTGGTTCCAAACTTAATTCATGTAATGGAAAACTTAATTTGGACTTTAAGAAACATTTTCCATGTATAAAATCAGGTATCTAAGTCCAATGACATATCCTAGGAGTTTCAATCAATCAATATTAAGTTTTGAAGTACTTACATGAGATTTTCATCAGACTATTCTATCTAAGTGCCTAGTTCTTCATGTTGTGAAGCTTCCAATATGTCTTCTGAGCTTTATGCACTACTTCAACGAGCTTCATATCTCAGATAACTTTATATCCTTCATGATTCATGACTATAAGTGTTCAAATCAATTAAGCTCTTTAAGTATGCTCACAAAAACACTTAAGTCCTGAAACTCAAACTCACATAGACATGTTAAGTAACCTTGATTTGTTATCATCAAAACGAGATTAAGCCTTACTAGGCCAACAATACTGTTGACGGTTTCAGGCAAATCGTTGATGGTTTAATACCAAGGCCAAAACTAAAGACTATGTCCTGATTGAAACTGTCGACGATTTTCTTCCTGCACCCTCATCCCTTGTTCTTTGCTTAACAATGCTATCCTAGCCTATGCATTCTACTCAATATAAGTCACAAATTTAACAAAATATATAAAATAGTAAATACTAAAAGTTGTCTGGTCTTTCCATTAATATCTAGATATCTTTTGTTACACATAAAAGGTATGTGCTTTAGCTTTAGATAAGCTTAACCAAGGCATTTTTTTAAAAAAAAAATTGTCAGTTTATTAAATTAATTAAAACTCTTACATTTGAAATCAATATATGAAGTTGCCAATAATAAAAAAGCTAGTTCATCAATAGAATATATTAATTATTACAGTATAATGGAAAGACAACTATATAAGGAACTCAAAAAAAAAAAAAATGAAAGCGATGAATAAAGACAACTACAAATGTAATCCTTGGATTTAGGGTTTTTAATTGTCACAAAGGCTTTCTTATATTTTGAGCTTGGGGTTGAGTTAGTTCTATGCTAGCTTACAAATGGAATATTATAATTTGATTTGTTAATTTGGACTAAGATTATAAGTTAAATTTAGAAATTGTTATTCGAGCATGAAAATGGAATAATATTATGAAATTTGTTTTGTTTCTAAATATCTTGCATTAATGCTAGAGTCCATTTGTTATCGTAATTTGTTTTATTTTATTTTATAATATATTAACATTTTTTGATTGGTTGTTGTAGACTTTTAGAATTTTGGGTTAATTGGGCATTTACCATATTCATATTTTTTTTAAAAAAAATTATTATTAAATGCGAAGACCTTTCTTTTTTTCAAATTTGAAGTATAGAAAAATAATAATAACTAAAGATTTTATTCTTTTAAAAAATATATACATTTTCTTGTGACCACATAAAAACCCCATGGACCAAAGAATATTTTTTCAATTAATGATCATATATGATGTTTAAACTTTAAAATATGTACATTTCTAATGCCATAATTGAATACCCTCTACAATATCTCTATATTAATTAAAGAAACCATTTTAATCATTTATTTTTCTATAATATTCTTAACTTACAAATTATTTTTTTGTTAAAATCTTTTAAAATCAAAAGTGTAATAGTAATTTAGTGAATTATATATATATATATTTTTAAACTTCATCTTTGAAATATAATACTTATCACATAGTACTTAGTTTTTCCAATAAAGAAAAACACTTAAGTTTGGAACTAACTGCATAGAATGAGCTTTCCAATAATAAAAGAAAAATATAATCAATCAATAAATTATTTATAAAAAAAATAGAAAACGGAGAAGAAGGCTCAAGTAGTATTTTGTCTTCCAAAGCAAGATATGTAATATATCCCTTTTTAAGAAAATATTTACAATTCAATTTTCAATGTACCATGCTACCACCTTGAGCCCAAAAGAGGCTTCTAAGCCTCCTATTAACTTTAGGGATATTGCTCTTGTTAAGAGGTTGCATCCCTTTGTTCCATCACTCTACTCCATCTCTCTCTTTCTTTTCTCTAAATCTTTCTCCTCTTTAACTCTTTCTCTTTCTTTCTCTCTGATCTCTAACTTTTTTTTTTTTTTTTTTCTCTCTGTCTTGTCTTTGCATATATATATATTGATGAAGGATTAGGAGCATAAAGAGCTTTGAGCTCTCTGTCTCCTTTTGTTACCATATCCTAGCCTGTACAAAATTCCACATGCAAGTATCCCCCCCTTTCTTTTTCTATTTGATATGTTTTTCTCTCCATTCTTTCTTTGTCTTCTTTATCTCTAGTTTTCACTCTCTTTTCCTCTTTTCACATTTCCCACAAACTAAACATAGGGGGGGGGGGGATTTCAATTCGGGTTTGACTTGAGTTAAGGCTAGGTTTGGTTAGGTTCGGTTGGGTTAAATTAGATTAGGTTGGGTTAAGTTAGGGCTAGGTTGGGGTCAGGTTAGGTTAGGTTAGATCTAAATAGGGTTTGGGTTGGGTCAAGTTATGGTTATCTTATCTGGGCCAAGTGTGCTTTGGGCTAGGTCAACTAGGCCATTCGGTTGGGTTAGATTCGGGTTAGGTAAAGGTTTAGGTTTAGGGTTAGGTTGGGCCTAGGCTAATTTTGGTTTTAGGCTATATGGTTAGACTCTAGTGGGTTCTAGGTTGGGCTTTAACTTAGAATTGGCTTAGGGTTTAGGTTGGGCCTAGGCTAGGTATTGTGTAGAAACTTGGTGAATTATATTAATTAAATAATATAGGGAGGAGAGGAAAAGAAATTTAAAAGGGGGTGACAGCAGGCATCGTCAATGAACGCGAACATTCATCGACAAACTTCCTTTGTGGCCTTGTCGACGAAGTGACGTGGCTCGTCGACGAATGCTAGAGTATAAATAGCTCAAACTCGATTTCTCTTCAAATCTGCTGGAGTGGATAGCTAGTAGGGTCAGCTTGGATTTCATTTCAAATTCAGGGTAAGGCCTTTTATTCAATATTTGGCTTTCCTATAGTTGTAAGAAATGTAGTACTCGGAAAAATACTAGAATTTTTTTCTGGGTAATGTTGTTTTCAAGGTGTTGAACGGGGAACCCTGCGGGTGTAGGCCTTCTCATATTAGGGTCTTTTTCAGTAATAAGGTAAGGGGATAAACTAAAGCAGTCATTTTCCATTTAAATTACTATTATTTAATAGTAGAATAATTTTTAGAAAATATGTGTTATGTATGAGTATATTTGAGAAAATGTATGTTTGGTAAAATACTGCTATTGCACAGGAAATGTGATTTCAGAACAGAATTTATAATTTTATTCAGTTTGTGTGGCATAAATATTATTTTACAAATATTATATCATGTTAAGTTAGATTTATAGGATAAAGCCTGTTTACAATTATTTTCAGAAATAATATGATAAATGTAGGAAATTATGATTTCTGAATACAAGAAAAATGGTATATTTATTCAGATTATTATTTATGATATTCGGCGCAAGGCCATGATTGATAGCCAGTGCAAGGCCGCATTTATTTTTGTTATTCGGCGCAAGGCCACAGTTATGCATGTAATCGGTACCAGGCCATAATTATTATGTTATTACAAAATTCATAAAATTCTATCAATTTATTTATGTTAAAAAGTAAATAAAGTTCCAGGAGCACGGTACCGTAGCTATACAGTTCAGTTCAGTTCAGACTTATGCTAACTGCCCCTTTTAGTAGAGGGGGTGGGAGATGGATAGTCGATGTGGCTTTCAGTGTAGAGTTGTAGACGTCTACCTGACAGTATGGATCAGGGTATGGTAGACCCTTCGTACTTACAAACATTTTTGACTCGGCAATGGTTGGCCAACCATTGTTGGGTCCTACCTTCGGGCTGCATAACCCATCATAGAGGGTAATACATGACACCAGCTAGTTATTCATCCTGAGTAAATTTTAGAATTATTAGTTATATCAGATGATTTTATGAACAATGAAATACAATATGATTTAGTAGAATTATGAAACTGTATGTTTACTTAATTATGTTATTATCAGTGTTTTCAAGCATGTGACATATACTGTATGATTTAGCACGTAAATATTCATGTTGCCACACAGCTGTATTTAGTTTATTTTCCCTTACTGAGAGGTGTCTCACCCCAACTTAAACCATTTCAGGGAACCCAGAAAAACAAGTAGTTCGGGCCCTGTGTCGTTGAGGCGGTTGTACTACTCCACTAGGAGGGTGAGTTTTTGAACTAGGGTCTGTAGGTTTTTTATGTAAGATCCTAGTGTTATCTTTTGATATTTTGGAGGATTGTATATATACATATAGTATATTGTGGAATATAGGTGCTCTGGTATTTTGTATTATATGGTTGAATGGTTGAATTTTGTGTATACTGCTGCTTAGGTTTCCACTGTGTATAACAGGTGTGTCTCCGTTACCCACAGGTTCAAGTTGACTTTATTATATTTCAAGTAAATGATATTTATTATGATTGATTATGTAGCAAAGTAGGCAGGTCGTTACAGTTTAGTATCAGAGCCTAGGATGCTAGGTTCTATAGACTCTAGAATACAGTACTAACAATACCAGAGTATAGGATAAGGGAATTTAAGGTTTGGTTTGTGGTCTAGATGTAGGACTTCCATGATGGTTTTTGTGTCTTTCTTGGGGTGACAATTTCTGGAAAGCCATAGTAAACTATGGTAGGGTTGGGTATCTAGGTTGCAGGATTGAACCTTGAATTAAGATCATTAATGATGAATCAGTTAGGGATATAATATGTTTGTTAGATGATATGTTATGGTAATAGGGTCCTAAGTTAAGTTTATTGTCTTTTCAAGATGGACCCTAGAGGTAGTAGCGCCCATGCTAGTGATAATGAGGGTGCTGGGCCCTCGGGCGTTGCAGGTGGTGATTTAGATGCGGTACTGTGCAGCGTGGCTCAGGAAGTCATAGCTAAAATTGTCAGGAACTCCAGAGAGCAGGGTGGTTGATTAGTACATAATATTGCATATTTATGAACATTTATACGCCATCTTAGTGCACAGAAATAAGTAAATCATCTACGTAATATGCATATAGAACTTATTGTGTGATTTTTTGTGATTTGTAGGTAAATTGCAATAAATAATTGATTAGCCCTTGGGAGGAGTATGGATTGGCTGCAAAGACTTTAAGGATTCAAAGTACTAATTTGTGAAGTGAGGAAGGATGTTTGGAAGAATTGAATAACATCCAATAGTGCTTTAATTCGGGTTAATTGAAGTAATGTAGTAGTTTTGCGCAGCTTTGGTAAATCGGTCATAACTTTTGACTCGGCTGTCCAATTTATGCAAACTTGGTTGAATTTCAAAGAAGACTTCAAGACCTACAAATTTGCATTTAATAAGAAAGTCCAAATTACAATGTTTAGCCTTCCAAACTCGAGTTAGAAGAAAGGTGACGAGATTAAATAATAAATTTCAACATCACAAGGAGTACAACTACCATTTTGGTAGGTGAAGGTGTTTGTGGTAGGTATAGGAGTGTAACTAATAAATTGTGTTAGGTTTTTGGAGTGGAAGTAGTAGTTTTTCAACCTATAAATAAGAGGCTTGTGTTAGCCTTAGGGAGCTACCTCATTTTCTTGTATTCTCTCTCTCATTTCTTTGTAAACATTCGGAAGTTTTTAATTTAAGTATTTCTTCTTTTCATTCTAATGGCCAACTAAATTTCAAGTTAGGCTAAGGGTAGAGTCCTACATCTTATTATTGGTAATTCTCATCTCAGTCTTCAAGTATTTTAGGTTTAAGATTGGTTAATGTTCAATGATCTTTTTCTAAAAACTTTTGGTTTTGTAAACTTCTTAATTGATTGTAGACAAGTTAAATCTTGACACAACCAATGCGTTTTGTTCTTACATTCTAAAAGTTTGCTAAAATATTTTCATTTGACATTATTCAACAATTTTTGTCAAACCTATGCATTTCAAGCGATATATTTTCCAATCAAGTTCAATAGGTATATTGATGTTGGTTGAGTTATAAAGATGAGATTTGATTACCAATGATGAGATTAGGATGAAATCTAAAGCCTAACCCTTTAATTAAATTGTTATAATCAAGTGACAGTTGTATTCATTAAAATCAATCCCCACACCTCTCACTCTGAATTAATTTGTGACGTATGAACTCTTAAACTTACCAATTGAATCCCTGTGGAAATGACCTTGGGACTCCAAGATTTACTATGCTTGATAATGGAATTTTCCTACGCTTGGGAATTGGACAATGATGAACAAAATAAAATAACAAGCAGTGGTCCGTCTGCAGGCTACGACAGTTCGATTGAAAAGTTCATTAAAATGAATCCTCCGGCTTTCTCAGGGGGGGGGACTGATCCTGCAGTCGCTAAAAACTGGGTGTAGGAGATTGAAAAAGTATTTGCAGTGTTCTGAGGAGCACAAGGTGTTGTTCGCTACATATAAACTAATTGGAGAGGCCGAGAGATGGTGGACGGCAGTGAAACTCTTAGAGCAATAGAGGACAGTGCCTATAGAGATGACATGGGAGCGATTTAACAAGATATTTTTCGACAAATATTTTTCGGCCTCGTCCAAGGAAGCCAAACTAGAGGAGTTCCTGAATCTGAAGCAGGGTTCGCAGACAGTACAGCAGTACGCGGCGAGATTCATTAAGTTGTCTCACTTTACCCCATACATTATTCTAGATGAGACGAAAAAGGTAAGACAGTTTGAAAAATGTCTGAGGAGAGAAATATATAAGCAAGTGTTGATACTGAAATTGTAAGATTTTACCGAGATGGTAGACAGGGCATCTATGGTAAAAGCTGGAGAGCGGTTGGAGGCTGAGGAGCAGAGACAAAGGAAGAGATCCATTCTGTCTGGTTCCCAGCAGGGGTCTACTCGAGGTTCGTGGAAGAGAGGTGACTACTACAGAGACCAAAGGTAAGAGTTAGGGAGTCGTGGGTTTCAGGGTATGCAGCCATTTCTAGCTTGCCCGACTTGTGGGAAGAGGCACCTGGGTGAGTGCCATGTCGGGTGAGGTATTTTCTACCAATGTGGGGAATTAGGGCATATAATGAAAGATTGTCAGGCTCAGATTGGAGTTGCTCCCACACCTAGACCTTCTCAGGGAGGCTATCAAGCACCACGTGGAGGCTAGCAGAGGAATATGGCTTTAGCCAAAGTTTTTGCTTTGACGTCGGGTGATGCTGAGATAGCCGGCGATGTGGTGACATGTATCGTTAGCATGCTTTCCTTTAAAGTTACCGTATTATTTGATTCAGGAGCCATATACTCGTTCGTGTCTATGGAGTGCATTAAATTATGTGGGGCAGAAACACAGTTATTAGACACCGAACTATTAGTATCTACACCGATCAGAGCAACAGTGAGGTGTAGTAGGGTGCTCCGAGGCTGTCCACTTGATATTCAGGGGAAGATTTTGTCTACTAATTTGATAGTGCTGGACATGCACGGGTTTGATGTCATATTCAGTATGGATTGGCTAGCAGCTAACTTTGTCAGTATAGATTGCCCTTTGAGAGAAGTGATATTCATACCTCCAGGAAGACCAGAATTCAGGTTTATAGGGTCGCGGGTACAAACCCTACCTCAGTTAGTTTCAGCTATTCAGGCGAGAAAACTGCTCCAGAGCGATTGTCAGGGATTCATGGCTTTTGTGAAGGAAATGTCAAAGAATGAATTGAAACTCACTAGTAAGCTAGTGGTAAAAGAGTTTACAGATGTTTTTCTAGATGAGTTACCAGACTTGCCACCTAATCATGAGGTAGATTTTCCTATTGATTTCCTTTCAGGTACAGTCCCAATTTCTAAAACACTTTACCGAATGGCGCCTGCAGAGTTGGTAGAATTAAAGAATCAGCTGTAAGACTTGCTTGATAAGGGTTTTATACGACCCAATGTATCTCCGTGGGGAGCTCTAGTATTATTTGTGAAAAAGAAATATGGGTCCATGAGGATGTGTATAGATTATAGGGAAATTAATACGGTGACAATCAAGAACAAGTATCATCTACCACCTATAGATGATTTATTTGACTAGTTCCAGGGTACACGGGTGTATTCTAAGATTGATCTCAGATCAGGCTATGATCAAGTAAAGGTAAGGGTGGAAGATGTATCAAAGACAGCCTTCAGGACCAGGTATGAGCATTATGAGTTTCTTGTTATGCTTTTTGGTCTAATGAATGCTCCTACGATATTCATGGATTTGATGAATAGAATCTTCCACCAATATTTAGACCAATTTGTTGTTACTTTTATTAATGATGTATTGGTTATTCGAGGAGCTATGAGGAGCATGATACAAATTTGAGGCAAGTTTTACAGACGCTTAGAGAGAGGAGGTTATATGCCAAATTTAGCAAATGTGAATTTTGGCTCGAAAAGGTTGTGTTTTTAGGGCACGTCATCTCAAGGGATGGAATTTATGTGGATCATAGTAAAATTGATACGGTAGTGAATTGGGCTAGACCAAGGAACGTCTAGGAAATTAGGAGTTTCTCGAGGCTGGTTGGTTATTACTGTCATTTTGTTAAGGGATTCTCAGTGTTATGAGGGCTTTTGACACAACTGATTAGGAAGAACGCCAGTTTTGAATGGGACGATAGTTGTGAGTAGAGTTTCCAAGACTTAAAGCAAAGGCTAGTCATGACACCAGTGTTGATCATCGCGTCAGGGGGTGAGGGTTATGTTATCCATAGTGATGCGTCCTTAAAGGGACTTGGCTGTGTATTGATGCAGTATGGTAGGGTGGTAGAATATGCTTCTAGGCAGTTGAAAGAGTATGAAAAGAACTACCCTACCCATGTTCTTGAATTAGATGCAATAGTACATGCATTGAAGATTTGGAGGCATTACCTGTATGGCCAGCGATGCGAAATCTTCCCCGACTATAAAAGTTTAAAGTAATTTTTCACTCAAAAGGAATTAAATATGAGGCATACAAGGTGGTTGGATCTCATTAAAGATTTTGATTGTACTATCATTTGCCACCTAGGGAAAGCAAATGTGGTAGCTGATGCGTTAAGCAGGAAGTCTGTGGAACCAACGATGACAGCTATGGAGATTCAATATCCGATCTTGATGGATCTGGAGAGACTCGATATAAAGTTGGTTGAGAGTGATCCTCAGGTATGTGTTGCCAGTTTAGTGGTGCAGCCTACTCTACAGGAAAGGATTAAAGCAGCTCAGAGAGAGGATCCAGAATTAGCAGAGGTTATAGTTAGAGTACAGAGTGGTCAGGGAGAGGAATTTTTTATTACAGATGATGGAGCTTTATGGTTCCATTCTCGATTATGTGTTCCTGCTGATGCTGATATCAGGAAGACCATCTTAGAAGAGGCTCACAGATCTTTACACACGGTTCATCTTGGTAGTACGAAAATGTATAAGGATATGCAAGAGTTTTATTGGTGGAGTGGTATGAAGAAGGAGATTGCCGAGTATGTAGCTCAGTGTTTGACATGCCAGCAGGTTAAGGCTAAGCACTAGAGGCCGGAAGGACAGTTGCAACCACTCTTTATCCTAGAGTGGAAATGGGATCATATATCTATGGATTTTGTTTCAGGGCTACCGTCAACATTGCATGGTCAGAATGCAATTTGAGTGATTGTAGATTGTTTAACTAAGATTGCCCATTTCTTTCCCATCAAGATCAGCTACTCCATGGACAGACTGGCAGAGATCTATATTCGAGAGATAGTCCATTCTCACGGGGTGCTAGTGTTTATAGTTTCGGATCGAGACCCACATTTCACATCACGATTTTGGAGGAGCTTGTAGGAGGCTCTAGGGTCTCAGTTATCAATCAGCACGACATTCCATCCTTAGTCGGACGGACAGACTGAGAGGATGATTCAGATATTAAAAGATATGCTTCAAGCATGCGTACTGGATTTTGAGGGTAGTTGGACCCAGTTTATGCCACTGGTGGAATTTGCGTACAATAACAGTTACCAAACCAACATTGGCATGGCACCATTTGAAGCACTTTACGGTAGAAAATGTCGTTCTCTTTTATATTGGGACGAGATGGGTGAGCAGCGAGTTGTGGGACCATAGTTAGTACAGCAAGCGTATGATAAGGTTCGGCTCATTAGAGAGAAAATCAGTGTAGCTCAGAGCCGATAGAAAAATTACACCCATAATCGCCACAGGAAATTGGAATTTGATATTGGTGATCATATGTTTTTGAAAATAGCTCCGTTAAAAGGGGTTATAAGATTTGGAAGGAAAGGTAAACTTAGCCCTAAGATCATTGGCCCGTTCAATATTTTAGAGAAAGTGGGGCCGGTTGCCTACAGGTTAGCTTTACCACCTGTATTGTCTAGGATACACGATGCACGACGTATTCCATGTCTCTATGTTGAGGAAATACGTCTGAGGCCCTTCTCACATAATTAGTTATGGTGAATTAGAGCTCAGTGATTCACTAGCTTATGAGAAGGTTAATGTACAAATTCTAGACAGGAAAGAGCAAGAATTACGTAATAAGAAAATTCCTCTAGTGAAATTCCTATGGAAAAATCACACAGTAGAAGAAGCTTCTTAGGAGCTCAAGGAACAAATAAAGCAGAAATACCAGCAATTATTCCATGGGGTTCAGTCGTAATCAGGTAAGTATAAGTTATTATGTAATGTTTCTTTTGTAGGTTAGTCAGTGTATGTATTACTTTAGTTAGTAAATAGTATTTTGGTTTTGGGAGAATTTTATTTTATATGTGTAATCTCCTAGAACTTGGAATGTAACCACGATATTCGTCCGCCATAAATGAGGGTAAGTAATAAAATAAGTAGACCACTTTTCTTTAAGGAATGTTGAATCATATGGATAGTAAATTTCGAGGACGAAATTTAATAAGGAGGGGAGAATGTAGAGACCTAGTGAATTATATTAATTAAATAATATAGGAAGGAGAGGAAAAGAAATTTAAAAGGGGGTTCGCATTCATTGATGAGGTGGCTTATTGGGCTCGTCAATGAGAAGATACTGAGCGGCTAGATTCAATTCCGAATTTCATCGACGAGGAATAAGCATTCGTTGACGAACTTCCTTCGTGGCCTCGTCGACGAAGTGACGTGGCTCGTCGACGAATGCCAGAGTATAAATAGCTCAAACTCAATTTTTCTGTAGAATTGTCACGCGAAAAACCTACCTTTCTCTCTCCCTTCGATTTTCCCTCCTTCTCTCTATGATTTTGGGCCGATTTCTTGCTAGTTCGACGATCCGAGGCTGCCACAACACTTTTGGGGAAGTTTCCTTCAAATTTGCTGGAGTGGATCACTGGTAGGGTTAACTTAGATTTCATTCCAAATTCAGGGTAAAACATTTTATTCAATATTTGGCTTTACTATAGTTGTAATAAATGTAGTACTTGAAGAAATACTAGAATTTTGTTCTGGGTAATGTTGTTTTTAGGGTGTTAAACGGGGAACCCTGTGGGTGTAGACCTTGTCAAATCAGAGGCTTTTTCAGTAGTCGAGTAAGGGGATAAACTAAAGCAGTCATTTTTCATTTAAATTACTATTATTTAATAGCAGAATAATTTTCAGAAAACATGTGTTATATATGAGTATATTTGAGAAAATGTATGTTTTGTAAAATACAGCTATTGCACAAGAAATGTGATTTCATAACAGAATTTATGATTTTATTCAGTTTGTGTGGCATGAATATTTTTTTACAAATATTATATCATGTTAAGTTAGATTTAAGGGATAAATCCTATTTATAGTTATTTTCAGAAATAATATAATAAATGCAGGAAATTATGATTTCCGAATACAAGAAAAATGGTATATTTAATTATATTATTATTTATGATATTCGGCGCAAGGCCGTGATTGATAGCCGGTGCAAGGCCACAGTTATTTTTGTTATTCAGCTCAAGGTCGTAGTTATGCATGTAATCGGCACAAGATCGTAATTATTATGTTCTTACTGAATTTAGAAAATGCTATCAATTTATTTACGTTAAACAATATATGTTCATGTACTATATGTTATCAAAACCCGGATGATAGTTTAGATCAATTCTAGGAGCATGGTATTGTAGCTATACAGTTCAGTTCAGTTCAAACTTGTGCTAAGCGCCCCTGCTAGTAGAAGGGGTGGGAGATGGATAGTCGATGTGGCTTTCAATTTAGAGTTGTAGACGTCCACCTGATAGTCCGGACTAGGGTGTGGCGGGCCCTTCGTACTTATAGACATTTTTGACTCGGCAGTGGTCGGCTAACCATTGTCGGGTCCTGCCTTTGGGCTACACAACCCATCATAGGGGGTAATATATGACACCAATTAGCTATTCATCCTGGGTAAATTTCAGAATTACTAGTTATATTAGATGATTTTATGAACAATGAAATACAATATGATTTAGTAGAATTATGAAACTATATGTTTACTTAATTATGTTATTATCAATGTTTTCAAGCATATGACATGTACTGAATAATTTAGCATGTAAATATTCATGTTGCTACACACCTGTATTTAGTTTATTTTCTCTTACTGAGAGGTGTCTCACCCCAGCTTAAACAATTTCAGGGAACCCAAAAAGACAAGTAGTCCGGGCCCTGCGTCGTTGAGGCGACTGTACTACCCCACTAGGAGGGTGAGTTTTTGAACTAGGATTTGTAGATTTTTTGTGTAAGATCCTAGTGTTATCTTTTGATATTTTGGAGGGTTGTATATATACATTGTTGACTCTACGAGTCCAATCCAGTTTTGATAATGACAAATCACTTGGTATTTGATCTGTGCATTGAGTTTGTGAACTGGAACTATATTAAGCATGCACGGAAGGATAACGAGTCATGGAAGCCATAAAGTAAAGCTTACATATCTTGGCAAGATCCATGGAACTCAAAGAGTACGAGAATCAAGATGCAAGTGGGAAAGTTCAAGAACGTCATGGGAATGGGTACTTAGAACTCATATATTTTCATTTTCGTATGATTTAATTTAAGGCTCAACATATACCCTAGAATGAATTTAGGAATCATGCATTTCATGACCATCTTTAGGGGACATTCATGGACTTAGAAATTTTTTTAAAGCCCTGGAAAATATTTTTATAAAAGACCCAAGAAGGAGAGCAAAGCAGAATTTTGAACTAGAAAAAAAAAATTCAGGAAATGGCCACTTTGGTAACCTGAACTCAACCTCAGTCGCCTGAAGAATTTCTTCAAGAGCCTAAAGATTAAGTTTAGTAGCCTGAAGATTTAATAGTGAAACATAGAATCTAGATGAGGCACTTCGGTCACCTGAACTTAGAACTTCAGGCGCCTGAACTCGTCACTTCAGGAGCCTGAACCCTACTTCAGTCGCCAGAACCTGCGGGAAAACTTAAAAATCTAATTTTTAATGTGCGAACACGCGAGCTATCTTTTGATCCAGTGGTCAAGATCTATTCTATGGGTAAGATAACTATATATACTGAATATCTAAACCCTAGTACGAGAGCTAAGATCAACGTGAAGAGAAGAGAACATCTTTTTGACATAAAATTGAAAAACTTGCTCTTATTGTTATACGATTGCCTGCACTTCAACTTCTACTCATCAAGCTTGGGCAAATCAAATTGGAATATCAAAGGGAACTCATTTACTCATCTTGCTTTCATTCTAATATTGAGGTTTTGTAAATCAATCTTCTCATTAAAAGTGATTCTCATAGAGTTTCATCATTTAAACTGATTTGCTGATTGATATTCATTTTTCAAAGAACTTGGTATTACAAAATCCATTTTCGATTAAGTGTTAAGAGGTTGATCTTGAGTGTGCATATAGTAAATCATTTTTTAGAAGATTACCACTTGAGAAGAGTTTTAGTTATTGATTAAAATACTTTTGGTTCAAGTGAGTTTTTCATTCAAAAAGTTGATATTTTTAATATTGCAAATCTACTTATTTGAATATTTTTAGTGTTCATAACGATATATTATTGAGGGATATTCTCTGAAATATATTACATTAGGGCTTTGATCTTTGGTATACATATCGTATATATATATATTTTCATATTACAAAGATCATGGTGTGATTGAACATTTGAAAGAAAGTTTTTGATTTAGATCTTACACTATTCTAGACTCATTTTTTAATAAGATCATATTTGATAATTGAGCATCGTGTCTTCAAAGCTACTACTCATACAAACATTTTGGGAAATTTGATAAAACGAGAATTGAGTGTTGAAGCATATTCATTCATAAAATGATTGTATCGTTTCATTCATTCCGAGCTTCAAGTTTCATCATATGTTAATGTATTAGGAATTTGAATTGTACTCACTAGCTTTTGTTGGAAACAATTTTGAGTGTTTTATAGATTTCATTGTACTCACGGTTTGGGTTGTGAACCAGGTTTGAAGAGAGAGTTGTATCTCTTATAAGCAGCGGAGTAGGAGGAAACTGTACCTTTTGTAAGCAGTGGATTGTAAGGGAAGTTCTGTCCTAATTTAAGGAGCAGGGATTATAGTGGACTCCTTGAGTGGGTTGCTCAAGGCGAGGACGTAGGCTGAGTTAGCTGAACCTCATAAAATTGTGTTTGTCTTCTCTCTTCCCTTAACTCTTTACTTTTTGCACTACATTTTATTATTCGTATTGCATGTGTATGTTGAATAACTCTACACACACTTAATTTGGTACAAAGAACTCATTGATAAAATAAATTTAATTCAGTCATAAATCCCAGCAATTAATTTGGTAAATATACAAATAGGGATTAAGTGGTAAATAGGTTCAAAGAATTTTAAAATACCCAATTCACACCCCCCCCTCTTGGGATTACACCTAAATCAACATTTGATATCAGAGCGGGTTTACATAGATTTAATATTTTATTTGTAAAAAAATCACATGGCACACATCGGTGTAATTCCATTCTGTGAGGAATGATCTTATCTTAGTCCTCCAATATTTTACGGTGAAAATTTTTCGACTTGGAAACTAAAAATGAGTGTTTTTATAAAATCAATGGACTGGAAGGCCTAGCAGGTAATAGTTAAAGGAATTTGTGTGTCTACAAATGAAAATGATACTAGTTTAATGCATGCAAATTCAAATGCCATGGATATGCTTTATCGTGCTTTAGATTCTAACATTTTTCATGAATTTTCGGCATGTACATATGCAAGAGATATGTGGGAAGAACTTGATAGGAAGTATGGAGAAACCCAGAAGAAAGAAACCACCACTCTAGAAATGTCAAGTTCAAATGATCAAGAGGTGGCAAATTGTAAACAAAATGAGTTAATCGAGGAAGAGGTATATGTATCTCAGCCTATTTCATATAATGATTCACTTATTGATTCATATGATGAATCGTGCGTTATATTATGCAATGAATCATGTGTTAAATCAATATAGATAATTCTAATAATGATTCATGCAGTGTCCCTTGTGACAATATTGCTATTGATGCATGCAATAATTCAAATGATGAATATTATGACAATTCTTGTAATGAAACATGTGTGGAATCGTCTGTTGATAATTCCATTTATAAAATGTGGAATGATTCATATGATGTTTATCGTGATAAATTTTTGGTTGAATCACGTGTTGAATCATGTAATGAAAGCATGAGATCTAGAAAAAGCTTTAGTTAAAATGCATAAGCTTCTAGCTAGGATATCTGAGGAGAAAATGTGGTTGAAAAATGAAAATGGAAGGATAGCTAAACAATTAGAGGAATTAAAAGATTATCATGCTATTCTAGAAAAGGAGAAAATCATGAAGATTCTGAAGATCACCTATTTAGATAGAAAAATAGATGAACATGCTGAAAATAGTTTAAATAAACCCTTAGAAGTTAAAAGAAAGTATATTTCCAAAATGGGTTCGAATGTAACTCAAAAATTGCATAGCTATGTCTCGTTAAGTAAGAAGAAAGAAATAAGCATGTCTTCCCACGAATATACAAAACTTGCTTGTTTTGTAAAATGAAAAGGCATACCCGATATAAGTGTCCATTTAGAGGTGTCCGAGACAAAGACAAGAAAATGACTTGGGTAATCAAGAAAGGTTCAAATTGGAATCACATGATCATTTAATTCTTTCTTTGTTCTTAGGACTAATTATAGGGTAGGTGATGAATAATAAGCTTAGGGATTAATATATGCTTAAAATGTAAATCTTAGTATGTGTATCTACTACACTATTATTATTCTAAGAATCCTACAAGAAAGTTAAGTCAATATGATTCTTTAAGTAATACATCCAATCTAACTACCTAATGCTTTTATATCGTAATGATTGGGTAAAATGATAAAACATTGAATAGCAGGCAAATCTTGATGTATTCAAAATGAAGATTGAGAGATTAATTGATAAAATATTAGGAATCTAATATCCTTGCAATGAGCAACAAAAATCACAACATTGAAGAATAAATCCACTTCCAAATGAATTGAAGTATTGCTACTTAACGTATAATTCTTATTGTTTAACCCATGCTTAAATATTAAAATCCTAAGTTAAGCAGACCATGTCCAATGCCTTAGATAGTAAGGCCTATAGAGTGTACAACAAACGAACATTAACGTATAGAATCTATTCATGTAGTGTTTGATGAGTCAAATCCCTTCTCCAAAAGAAATGATGAAGATGAAAATGAAATAAACAAGGAATTTGAGGAACTATCCATTGAGAATGATTCAGAAAAGAAAAATGAACTTAAGGAACCATCCACTAAAACTATTTAAATTGAAGATGAGGTTAATGAACCACCTAGAGAATAGAAATACATAAAGAATCATCCCATTGATCAAATAATAGGTGAAAAATTACATGGTGTAGCCACATGATGCACTCTTAGGAATATGATTAGTCACTTTGCATTTCTATCTCAAGAAGAACTTAAGAATGCGAGTGAAGCTATAGAGGATGAATCATGGGTGTTGTCCATGTAAGAAGAGTTAAACCAGTTTGAGAGAAACAAAGTATGGACATTAGTTCCTAGACCTGAGGATAAGTCAATCATTGGAACAAAATGGATATTTAAGAATAAAAAGGATGAACATGGGATAGTTGTGAGAAATAAGGCTAGACTAGTAGCTCAGGGATATAACTACGAAGAAGGTATAGATTTTGAAGAAACCTTTGCACCTGTAGCTAGAATGGAGGTTATTTGAATGCTTTTAGCATATGCAGCTTTTAAGGATTTCAAGTTATATCAAATGGAAGTCAAAAGTGCATTCTTAAATGGCTACATAAGTGAAGAAGTGTATGTAGAACAACCCTCGGGTTTTGAAAACCATAAGAAACTAAATCACATGTATAGACTGACAAAAGCCTTGTATGGTTTAAAGCAAACTCCTAGAGATTGGTATGAATGATTAAGCGGTTTTCTATTAGAAAATGGATTTATAAGAGGAAATATAGACACAACTTTGTTCATAAAGACTAAGAAAGATGACATTCTCCTAGTGAAAGTGTATGTAGATGACATCATATTTGGAGCTATAAATAAAGAATTGTGTAATGAATTTGCAAATACTATGCAAAATGAATTTGAGATCAGTATGATGGGTGAACTAAATTTCTTCCTAGGACTTCAGATCAAACAAGAAAAACATGGAATATTCATAAATCAATCGAAGTATATTAGAGATCTACTCAAAAAGTTTAATATGGAAGATGGAAAAATACTAGGTACACCTATGAGCGCTTCATTGAAATTAGACAAAGATGAACAAGGTATACCAGTAGATGTCAAACTTTATCGTGGAATGATTGGTAGCTTACTTTATCTGATTGCCAGCAGACCTGATATAATGTTTAGCGTATGTTTGTGCGCAAGATTTCAGTCTGCACCAAAAGAATCACATTTGCTAGCTGTTAAACGAATACTTAGATACCTAATAGGAACTGTGGAACTTGGGTTATGGTATCCTAAGTATACATCTTTTGAGATTATCAGCTGTTCAGATGCTGATTTTGCGGGTAGCAAAGTGGATGGGAAGAGCACAAGTGGTAATTGTCATTTCTTAGGACATTCCTTATTCTCTTGGTTTTCCAAGAAACAAAATTCAGTAGCTCTTTCCACAGCTGAGGCTGAATACATAGTAGGAGGGAGTTGTTGTGCTCAAACGCTATATATGAAGCAACAACTAAAGGATTTTGGATTAAGTTATGAAGTAATCCCTATAAGATGTGAAAATACGAGTGCAATAAACATCTCAAAGAATCCCATATTACATTCACGAACTAAATATATAGAGATACAACATCACTTTCTTCGTGATCATGTGCAAAAAAGAGATGTGACACTTGAATTTGTATGCACAGATGAACAATGGGCAGATATATTCACAAAACCACTTGCGGAGGATAGGTTTATCCAAATTGGGCATGAATTAGGCCTGATGCATAGTCGAGAGGTTGCCTAAAATTTTATTAGATGACATAATTCAGGGGGAGCAATGTCACTTAAGATGTAATCATTTGGTATCAAATCAATCAATATTTGTTCTCATTTGATATAAAATTAGTCCGCTTTTGGTATCCCATCAATAAACATTTGATATCCTCACATAATTGTTGAAACTTATGCATTAGTAAGGGGGATAGTTGATGTCAAAAAGGGGAAGAAGAAATTTTTAATCTGATGGTTGAACAAGTTTACAACTTTAAGATTTCTAAGAGGAGAACATAAGGTCCACTCATGTATTATTATTATTATACATCTTTTTGTTGATGTCAAAAGGGGAAGAAAAATCGGGAGCAAAAATAAAAAAATAAAAAATCAGAAGCAAAGAAAAATCAGGAGAAAAAATTGTTATTGATGTTAAGCAAAGGGGGAGAAGGATAATAGCAAAGCAAAAATTGTTGAAATATCATAAGCATATTTCATTTGGAATCAGGCTAAACACTTTGTGTATGAACATGAACATATTTTCATTTATTGAATATTTGATGCATTATTTGAGGGGGAGCCTTATTAAGCGTAGCCCATTATATACTTTTTTACTCGTGTATTTGTCATCATAAAAAAGGGGGGAGATTGTTGACTGTACGAGTCCAATCCGGTTTTGATAATGACAAATCACTTAGTATTTGATCTGTGCATTGAGTTTGTGAACATGAACTATATTAAGCATGCACAGAAGGATAACGAGTCATGGAAGCCATAAAGTAAAGCTTACATATCTTGGCAAGATCCATGGAACTCAAAGAGTACGAGAATCAAGATGCAATCGGGAAAGTTCAAGAACGTCATGGGAATGGGTACTTAGAACTCATGTATTTTTATTTTCGTATGATTTAATTTGAGGCTCAACATATACCCTAGAATGACTTTAGGACTCATGCATTTCATGACCATCATTAGGGGATATTCATGGACTTAGAAATATTTTTAAAGTCCTGGAAAATATTTTTGTAAAAGACCCAAGAAGGAGAGCAAAGCAGAATTTTGAACTAGAAAGAAAAAATTCAGGAAATGGCCACTTCGGTAGCCTAAACTCGACCTCAGTCACCTGAAAAATTTATTTAGGAGCCTGACGATTAAGTTTAGTAGCCTAAAGATTTAATGGTGAAACACAGAATCTAGCCGAGGCACTTCAGTCGCCTAAACTTAGAACTTCAGGAGCCTGGACCCTACTTCAGTTGCCTGAACTTGCGAGAAAACTTAAAAATCTAATTTTTAATGTGCGAACACGGGAGCTATCTTTTGATCCAATGGTCAAGATCTATTCTAAGGTAAGATAACTATATTATAGTGACCCGAAGAATAATATCATTTAAATAATAATAAGAGAGAGGAAAATGGAACAGAAACAGAAGGAGGCCGTAGACTTCGTCGATGACATTGCATTTTGGGGATAATTTTAATTTTAGGAAATTGTCAGGACTCGTCGACGAATACAGGGGTTCGTCGACGAGTGCAGAAGAAAATTCGTTGATAAATATAGGGATTCGTCAATGAGAAAATACCGAGTGGGGTTTTTGGGTACTATGAATTTCATCGACAAATATAGGGTTTTGCCGACGAATTTAGTGAAACGTCAACGAGGTGACGTGTCTCGTTGACGAATCTAGCCCTATAAATAGCTAAAAACCATATTTTTATCACAATTTTACGCCCCTTTCTCTCTCCTTTCTCTCCCTACGTCACTCTCTCCCTTCTCTCTTCGTTTCTGGCCTCATTAGTTGCCAGATCAAAGATCTGAAGCTACCACGACGCTCCTGGAAAAGTTCTCTGCAAGTTTGCCGGAGCGGATTGTTGGGGAATCGAAGTTTGATTTCATCCCAAATTCAGGGTAAGGCCTTTTAGCCTACTTTTGGCCTTTTGGTAGTTATAAAAAATGATGTAGGCGATGAAATACTGATATTTAGTTTTGAAAAATATTGTTTTCAGGGTGTTTTGTATGAGGCCTTGCAGGTGTTAGGCTAGTATTCCATAGGGGCTTTCTAGTAGTTAGGTAAGGCAAATATGCTATGCTAGGTATTTTTAAAATATTATATAATTTATTAAATGATGAAAATTATGTATTACAGTATTGTGTGGCTTTTGAATATGAATATAGTAAGAATATATGTTTTACGATATTTCAGTATTTTGATGTTATGATATTTCAGTACTAGGATTTTATGAATCTCAGTACCATGATTACACGAATATCAGTATTATGATTATGTAGTTTCAGTGTTATGATTATACAATTCTCAGTTTTACGACATATGAATTACAATACAGTTATGCAGCATCATGGTTATTACGATTATTTCAGAATCATGATAATTCAGATAGTTGTATATAGAAATACATTATATAGTATCAGACCCTATTGGACTTGTAGCTACAGAGTACGGTACCGTTGCTACAGATATTATGTTACTTTATGAGTGCAACCACCTATTTAGATAATACGTGGTAAGGTCGATCACCTAGGCCCTTGAAGAGGTTAGGCTCCCCATCTAGATATGGGTTGAGGTGGGCAGATCGACCGATGGAGTATAGTGATTTATTCCTGGTTGGCCAGTCAGGGTAAATCCAGCCTACGAGCCGCACAACCTTGTCATGAGGGGGTAAGTCATGACACACAGATAGCCACAGGGAACATTTTCAGTTATTATTACGTATGTATAGATTTGCAGAAACAGGGAACATACTTACTTATACTAGAAGTATTTTGAATAATAAACTCCAATACTGTCATGTTAAGCGATAGGGACAAGGGTGGTGGATTTTATCACTTATACTTTGTTTATATATTCAGTTATACATGTTTATTTGAAAATAGATTTCATGATATAGTAGCTCATTTGCCACACACTAGTAATAGCATATTTCTTCTTACTGAGTGTTAGCTCATCCTAGTGTTGAATTATTTTTCAAGTGACCCAGGTAGGCGAGCAGACCAGACTCACAGATAGAGGGGCTTCTGTAGTGCCCTGTCAGAGAGTGAGTATATTTTGGGAATGATTTTGTAAACCCTAGCTAGTTAAGGGTATTTTGGGGAACAAGTATATGTACATATTTTGGGAAACATGTAGTACTCTGGTATTATGTGGTATTGTATATATATGTTCAAATGATAATGTCTATGTGATTTATGCTTCTTGCTGCTTAGGTTTATGATTGAGTTTTTCCCCAAGATGGTATCAGAGCGTGTAGATTAGTATATATATATATATATATATATAAACTAGTTTATTAAGCAGGTCGTTACATATATATACTGAATATCTAGACCCTAGTACGAGAGCTAAGATCAACGTGAAGAGAAGAGGACATCTTTTTGACATAGAATTGAAAAACTTGCTCTTATTATTATACAACTACCTACACTTCAACTTTTACTCATCAAGCTTGGGCAAATCAACTCAGAATATCAATGGGAACTCATTTACTCATCTTTCTTTCATTCTAATATTGAGGTTTGATAAATCAATCTTCTCGTTAAGAGTTATTCTCATAGAGTTTCATCATTTAAACTGATTTGCTTATTGATATTCATTTTTCAAATAACTTGGTATTATAAAATCCATTTTTGTTTAAGTGTTAAAAGGTTGATCTTGAGTGTGCATATAGTAAATCATTTTTGAGAAGATTACCACTTAAGAAGAGTTTTAGTTATTGATTAAATACTTTTGGTTTAAGTGAGTTTTTCATTCAAAATTTTGATATTTTTAATATTGCAAATCTACTTATTTGAATTTTCTTAGTGTTCACAACAATATATTATTGAGGGATATTCTCTGAAATATATTACATTAGGGCTTTGATCTTTGGTATACATATCGTTTATATATTTTCATATTACAAAGATCGTGATGTGATTGAACATTTGAAAGAAAGTTTTTGATTTAGATCTTACACTATTCAAGACTCATTTTTTAATAAGATCATATTTGATAATTGAGCATCATGTCTTCAAAGCTATTACTCATACAAACATTTTGGGAAATTTGATAAAAAGAGAATTGAGTGTTGAAGCATATTCATTCATAAAACGATTGTATCGTTTCATTCATTCTGAGCTTCTAGTTTCATCTTATGTTAATGTATTAGAAATTTGAATTGTACTCACTAGCTTTTGTTGGAAACAATTTTGAGTGTTTTACATATTTCATTGTATTCACGGTTCCGGTTGTGAACCTGGTTTGGGGAGAGAGTTGTATCTCTTGTAAGCAGCGGAGTAGGAAGAAGTTGTACCTCTTGTAAGAAGTGGATTGTAAGGGAAGTTCTGTCCCAATTTAAGGAGCAAGGATTATAGTGGAGTCCTTGAGTGGGTTGCTTAAGGCGAGGACGTAGGCCGAGTTGGCTGAACCTCGTAAAATTGTGTTTGTCTTCTCTCTTCCCTTAACTCCTTACTTTACGCACTACATTTTATCATTCGTATTGCATGTGTATGTTGAATAACTCTACACACACTTAATTTGGTAAAAAGAACTCATTGATAAAATAAATTTAATTCAATCATAAATCCCAGCAATTGATTTGGTAAATATACAAATTGGGATTAAGTGGTAAATAGGTTCAAAGAATTTTAAAATACCCAATTCATCCCCCCCCCCTCTCTCGGGATTACACCTCAATCAACATACACATACAATATATGGTGGAGTATAGGTGCTCTAGTATTTTGTATTATATGGTTGAATGGTTGAATTTTGTGTATACTGCTGCTTAGGTTTCTGCTGTATATGATAGGTGTGTCCCCGTTACCCACAGGTTCAGGTTGACTTTATTACATTTCAAGTAAATGATATTTATGATGATTGAATATGTAGCAAATTAGGCAGGTCATTACATATTGATTTGGGTTTAAGTTGGGCTTAGGTTAGTTTGGGTTTAGGTCAGGGCTTAGAGTTTAGAGCCAAGGGTTTTGGGCTTCTGTATTAGGCTAGGTCCAGTTGGACCTAAGGTTTGTTTGGGCTTGGGAAGCTTAAGATCTACGTTGGCCTAGGGTTTAGGATGGGCTTAGGGTTTAGGTTATGTTGGGTTTAAGTTAGGTTTGGGTTAGTCTAGGTCTATGTCAAGGCTTAGAGTTTAGGGTTGAGGGCTTTAGGCTTCTAAATTAGGCTAGGTTTGTGGATTCTAAGTCTGGATCAGGGTAGGCCAACTCACATTTTGGCTAACTCGAGTTAAGGTTGGGTTGACACGAGTTAAAGCTTAGGTTGACTCTGGTACCTGAGTCTAGTTAACTTGGGTGTTCAGGGTCAGTTTGGCTTGGTCCAAGTCTACTGACCTGTGTCAGGGGTAGCTTGACCCAGGTATTTAATTCAGGTTTACTCAATTATTTAGGTCTTTCTTTAGGGTATTTGGGTTAGGTTGACCTAATTTTTAGGTAGCTCCTTTCTGGCCTGCTTAAGATTTTGGCAGAGTTTTGGGACTTGGCTTGAGATTCTGATTCTAGGGTTTTTATTTTGGGTTTGAGATTTGGCTAAGGATCCCTTGGGTTCTTCCTGGGGATTTTTCTTATCTAATTTCTTGATTTTATGATTTAAACAATTACGTGCAGGCTAAGCCAAATCCAAAATACCTCAACATTGCAAATTCCTTTTCTATCAAAACCAATTTCAGTTTTCAAATTTCCATTCTTATTTTCAATACATTGCCATTTAATTCAATCCTAAATTCTACCAATCATGCAACAAATCCTAATTTCCAAGCATTCTACAACATTCCCAAATCACACAATCAAAAGAGCTTATGCATTGGTCAAAATGAGAGAGAACATTAGGGTGCTTACCTCCTAGGTTCTTCCTCTACAACCTCTATTCTCTATCAATCGAAAGTCATCTTGCTTGATCCCTTTATATGACTTCTCTTCCTGGTTTCTGTTTTACTCTATACTCTTACTGCCCGAAGGGTCCTCAACCAATCTTCCCTTTTTTGCTCTCATTCTCTTCTTGAATTTCCTTTAAGCTTTGTTACTCTCTCTTCAATCTCTCTATTCTCACTCTCTGCTTTCTTTATTTTCTCTTCTTTCTCCTCGAGAGACTCTCTAACTCTCCAAGGTACCCTACTCTAGCTCTCACCTCTATCTTTTTATTTATAAGCTAAATGGAGGGACAAGATTCTAATTTTTTTAGAATTTGCTAGGGGGTTGGTAAGGGTAGTGTAACGGAGCAAGCTCTAGGAAGCATGGTAATGGAGCAGAGGGCTGCCATGTGTGTGGCTACAAGGTAGTGGAGCAAGAGGGGAAAAGGGGTTTCCAACAAGGGATCCTCTAGGGGCCAAGTTGGGTTGAGTTTAGGGCCCTAAAAAATAAGCCCCAATTAGGCTTTAAGTTAGGCATAGGTTCACTATAGGCCTTAAATGTAAAAGTAAGCCCAAATTGGGCCTTAAATTAAACATAGGCCCACTATGGGCCTCAAAATTAAAACTAAGCCCAAATTTTGGGTTTCTTTGTTAGGTTGCAACTAACCTTGGCTTTGGTCTTCCATGTGTGCAGGTGTAGAATATCTTGGTAGGTATGTCTAATTAGGGTTCTAAAGACGGCTGATAGTTGCCCCCTTTTTTTTTAGTTGTATTGTATTTATATTTCTTTTTGGTTGTGTTTTGTTTATAAATGTAAATGAATGACTATAAACAAAACAAAGGATTATGTGATACAAACCTAGTGAATGGGTACTTATTTCAAGGTGGACAGAATGAGTGAATTGAAATACCTACAGAGAGACTAACCACTGGGTTAAGTTCTTAGAAGACACTTTTGTTTTGACACTATTTTTTCCAAAGGCAGAAAAAAAAAAAAAAAAAAACTTGATCACCAAAGTTGATTTGAAACTTTATCAAAAGGAAATCAACCCCAATTATACTTGTTTGAGAATTTTTAAAATGGAAATGGATTGAAATAACACCTTAATTTTTTTTTTTTTATATAAATCAAGAAAAATGGGGTGTTTGCAATGATCAAGAATGTTTCATTCAAGGGGGAATAATTGGACCTCACAAATGAGGGGGGGGGGGGGATTGTCTAGAATTTTATTTATGAGTTTATTCCATATTGAAAAAATAGAGTGGATGAGAGTGTTTATATACGTGGTTGGGTTTAAGACTTAATAAGCTTAAGCTTTGGATCTAGTTGGTGCTCATTCATGTATCTTAAGCCCACCTATGCACTCCCCAAATCCTAACAATCAAATGATGTGCTCTTTTTATGTCCCCACGAGCCCCTCTTGCCCTATGCAATCCCCAGACATAAATGAATTGAAAAAAAAAATGCCCAAAAATTGATTTAGTTAAAAATACCTCACAAAATCAAATTGAGAGGCACATGTCCAACTTAACAGAGGAAGACCAACTTTTCAAATGTAAAAAATAGAAATGACAAATAAAATCAAACATGTAATTGATTTTTTTTTTTTTTAAACAATGGTCCAAAACCCTTTAGACACTCAAATTAATCCACCAAAATAATGAGTCTACCCTTTACCCTTCTCCACTTAAATATCAAGATATTATTTCAAAAAATAATATTTTTGGTGCATTTAAACCATAATTCAAAAAATATAATTCAAGTTGAAAATTTTATTAGTAGTTGTTAAATTAAAAATAATAAAATGCACCAAAAATTATATATAGACACATACAAAAAAAATATATAAACACAAGTAGTTCTATGTAACAACTACAATGAAACTAGGGTTTTTAAAAAAAAAAATTTATATAGTCTCAAAAAAATATAATAAAAGAAGTTAACTTCATTACTTTCTTAGTGAGTATGTTTCTTTTCTTATAATTATCTATGATTAAGTAAGATGGAAGAAAAGAATTTATGTGATGCACTCCCTTAGTAGGACTTACGTTTGTTAGGATCCTGTGAGCAATCAGAAAAATTAAGACACCAGAAATTTACATGGTTCGGTCAAGATCGACCTACATCCACGGAGTACACCACAATTCACTTAAACCGCTGGGAAAGAAAATACAATTCTCTCAGGCCTCTCTTCTTTCTTCCTCAAACTCTTTTCTTCCTCTCTATTCTTCTCTATGCATTTCATCTCTCCACAGCTCCGCTATTTATAGGTAACTGGTAATCAATCATAATAAATTACAATAAATTAAATTTGAGAAACTACATTCATCAAAATTAAATAGTTGTGGATAACATCTCCAGCTTGCAGCTCACACGTCTCCAGCTCAGATCACGCATCTCCTAGATCAGCTAACATGTCTCCTGGCTCTAGTACAACAATCTCTCACTTGGAGATAGAGACGTCTCCTCAACCAGTATCATTATATGAATAAATGATGTGCTCAAAATATGTCTTTAGGCATGAAGACCAACTGAAGTTGAACACAACTTCAGCTTCTCTATAGTCACCACCTTAGTTAACATATCTGTTGGATTTCTACTACCTTGGATTTTTTCAAGTGTCAACACGCCGTCCTCTATTAAAGATCTGACGAAGTGATAACGCAATCCAATATATTTAGTTCTGGAATGAAATGCAGAGTTCTTTGCCAAATGTATCGCACTCTGACAGTCATTGTACAAAACATTTCTCTCTTGCTTTAATCCAGGCTCCTTTAACAAACCTTGAAACCAAATAATCCCTTTATTGGCTTCTGTCACTGCTACATACTTAGCTTTTGTAGTGGATAGAACAACAATATTCTATATCTGTGACATCTAACTAACAGTTGTTGTGCCAACAGTGAATATATATCCGGTGGTGCTTCTGCGATGATCAATTTCACCTGCAAAATTAGCATCTACAGACCCTTGGATTTTCAAATCACTTTTTCCAAAACATAGACACTTATCAATAGTGCCACATAGATATCTCAAAATCGACTTCACTGCTTCCCAGTGTGTCTTCTCTGGATTTGCCATATACCTGCTGACAGCTCCCACTGCTTGGTTAATATCTAGTATGGTACCAACCATAGCATACATTAGACTTCCAACGGCTGAGGCGTAAGGTACCTTAGCCATGAAATCTTTTTCTTCATCTGTTTGGGGAGACTAGTCCTTTGAGAGACGGAAGTGACCTGCCAATGGTGTATTTATAGATTTGGCGCTACTCATGTTAAACCTCTATAAATCACGGCTGATGTACTCTACTAAGATAATCGCAACGTTCCTTGTTGCTTATCTCTAGAGATCCGCATCCAAAGAATCTGCTTTGCAGTACCCAAGTCTTTCATATCAAATTCCTCTAACAATTGCTGCTTCAATTTTTTGATTTCTTCTATATTTGATCCTGCGACTAGCATATCATCAACATATAACAGTAGGATAATATAACTAGTACGATACCTTTTGAAATAGTAACAGTGGTCAGCATTGCACTTCTGAAAATTGTTCCTCTGCATACAGCTGTCAAATTTCTTGTACCACTTCCTAGGAGATTGTTTGAGACCATATAAACTCTTCTTTGATTTGTATACAAGATTCTCTTTACCTTTAACTAAGAAACCTTCTAGCTGATGCATATAAATTTCCTCATCAAAATCACCATGAAGAAATGCCCTTTTCACGTCCAACTGCTGAAGATGTAAACCCTCTGAGGCAACAATACTTAATACAGATCTAATGGTTGTTAGCTTCACAATTTGTGCAAAAATATCAGTGTAGTCAATTCCTTCCTTTTGTTCAAAACCTTTGACTACTAACCGAGTTTTATACCTCTTGGATCCATCATGCTCTTCTTTGATCCTTTACACCCATTTGTTGTGAAGAGCCTTCCTACCATTGGGCAACTTAGCAAGTTCCCATGTTTTGTTGGAGTTAAGAGACTTCATCTCGTCTTTCATTGTAAGCTCTCACTTGCTTGAATCTCCTGCCTGACATGCTTCAACATAGCATTCAGGTTCTCCTCCATCTGTAAGAAGTAAATGATTCACATACCTCCTATATGGTACATGCTGCCAAGAAGATCTCCTAAGATCTGGTGCTGGATAGGAGGTGGTGGTACAATAATCTACTCCACAGGTTCCTCTGCTTAAGGATTCTCGGTATTCTGCTGAGGATTCTCAGTGTTCTGCTAACGTATCCTTACACCTTCTAGAACATCATCCACATCTACAAAAGTTGTTTCAGACTCTGTAATTTCTGTTGTGTGTCTATCTTTGTACATCACCTTTTCATCAAAAATCACATTTCTGCTTCTAATCATCTTTTTGTTTTCATCATCCCAAATGCGACACCTATATTCATCTCCACCATAACCGATGAAGGTGCATTTCCAGGATTTCGAATCTAGCTTATTTTTTACATGAACATTGATATATATTTATATATATATATATATATATATATATATATATATGCAACACATCCAAAAAATTTCAAATGTGAAAGTCTTACCTCTTTATTGCTTCATACTTCTTTTGGTATATTATAGTCCAATGGTACTGATGGACTCATGTTAATCAAATCAGCGGATGTGTTGATTGCTTCTACCCAAAACATCTTTGGTAATCCTAACTGCATATGCTTGCTTCTGGCTTTTTCTGTCAACATTCTGTTCATCCGCTCGGCTACGCCGTTATGTTGAGGCGTACCTGGTACAGTTCTTTCCATTCTGATACCATGCTCAAAGCAGAATGTCTTGAACTTGGTGTCAACATACTCACCACCATTATCTGTTCTCAGCTTCTTGATTTTCAAACCAATTTTTTTTCTACCATTGCTTTCCAATTTTTAAAAGCATAAAAAAAATCAGATTTATATTTCAGGAATTAAACCCATACCTTCCGTGAATGATCATCAATAAACGTTACGAAGTAATGTTTTCCACATGTGGATAAAATGGTCATTAGTCCCCATACATCTGAATGGACTAGCCCAGGTCTCTCTTTATTTGGGGTTCTGATGTTTGTTTGGAAACTGACCCTCTTCTATTTCCCAAATATGCAATCCTTACATGTGTTAATCTTCATTAACTTCAAACCACTCAACTTGCCTTTTGAGTGCATCACCTTGAGTCCCTTCTCACTCAGGTGTCCAATTCGTTGATGTCATATGTTGCTATCATCATTTCCTACAGTAACTGTAATAGATATGCATGCATCAAGAGTTACATAAAGAGTACCACTTTTCTTACCTCGTGTAATCGTTAGTGCACCCTTCGAAATCTTCCATTCATCACCAATAAAAGTTGTGTTATATCCTTCATTTGCCAATAGACCATCTGAGATCAAGTTCTTCCTTAGGTCTGGAATATACCTGACATCTCTCAACTTCCATACTAACCCGTTCATCTTGATCTTCACTATCCCTTTGCCAGCAATGTCGCAAGGTTGATCATTGCCCAGATATACTTTACCAAAATTACCTAATGTATACTCCTCTAGACAATCTTTACTACAAGTGGCATGGAATGAAACTCCAAATTCTAACACCTAAGACTCATTTTTGCTCTCCAAAGAGCATATCAACATATCATCATTTTTTGAAGCAACATTTGCTTCTGTCTTTGCCCTCATCTCATATTCTTTCTTCAGACTTTTGCACCGGTTCTTGTAATGACCTGTTTTTCCACAGTTCGAGCACTCAATAATTTTTGTGCCCTAGGAACCTATGTCCTGAGAACCTCTGGGATTTCTGGATTTAGACCGCCTAGGCGTAGATTTTTCGCGGTTATTTGATCATCCATGCCTGTTTCCTCTACCTCGACTTTCTATGTTCAAGGCTGAACTCGAAGTGGAACCATGGTTTGACGGCATTATGATTTCTTCCGTCAAAATCATGCTGACGACCTCATCGTATACAAGCATTGATTTCCATGCAGAGCTACTGATTGCAGTAACAACACCATTCCAACTTTCGGGCAACTGACTGAAAATCAGTAGGGCACGAATCTCACTATCAAATGTAATCCCAACTGAGGCGAGTTGATCCGACAACTCGTTGAAATTATTTAAATGCCTTTTAAAACTGTCACCTACAGACATGGTCACAGTAAATCATATTTTCATAAGATGTACCTTGTTAGCGGCTGACGGCTATTCGTACATATTAGAAAGTGTATCCATCAGAGAATTGGTGGATGATATATGCTTAATATTAAATGCCACAAACTTTGACAATGTCATTCTAATGGCTCCAAGAGCTTTACGATCAAACAACTTCTACTCATCCTCATTCATAAATGCTGGCTTACCCTTTCAATGGTAAGTGCAACTCCTTCCCAAACAGATAATCTTCAATCTACATCTTCTAGAAACCGAAATTGTTGCTGTTGAACATCTCGATCTTTGAGCTCTTTTCGTTTCACATCTCGATTCGCTGATCTAAAGATGGAATTAGCTTAAATGGATAGCACGGTTAGATCTAGAATGGTCGAAAACCTTATAAATGGTCCAAGTTGTTCGAAAAACGGACCCAAAATAACTCCGAAAAGCCTGGTTAAAGATTAGGTCAAACCTGGTCAATGGTTGCTGACATTGTAGGTGCTGACGTGGTAGTGTTGACGTGTCACTGTGGGGCCCATCTTATGGCAAATTTGGTGGGTCCCACTATTAACGTGCCAGGTGATGTGGCAGCCGACTCAGCGCGCTAACGTGGACTGGTTGGGTAGGATCGAATCCGAGTTGGGTGCGGTCCGGATCCAGAATGGAGGTCAAGTTGGTCTGAGTCTAGAGCGGATTGGGTCGAGTACTGTCTGGGTCTGGAGCGAGTCGCCGGATCGGGTCGAGACGACCGGGCGAGGAAGACCTATGGCGCGCATGGGGGCACATGGACGGCAAGTTACCAGCACGTGACAGCGCGTGAGAACATGAACCACACCGTCAAGGCGCGTGTTGGTGCGTGTGCGTCCGCCTAAAATCCTTTTGAGCTCCGGTTTGCACTGTTGCCTTCATCTCAGTGAGCTGAACGGGATCGTGGCCTCAAAATTCAATTTCGAGCCAGTGGAAAGAGCTCTGATTTCAGTGAAAGTCTCCAATCTAGCCTTTTTGCTCCAAACGTGGCTCTGATATCACTTGTTAGGACCTTGTGAGCAACCAAAAAAATTGAGACACCAAAAATTTACGTGGTTCGGTCAAGATCGACCTACGTCCACGGAGCACACCAAAATTCACTTAAACCGCCGGGAAAGAAAATACAATTCTCTCAGGCCTCTTTTCTCTCTTCCTCACACTCTCTTCTTCCTCTCCGTTCTTCTATGTGCATTTCATCAAAATTAAATGGCCGCGGATAACATCTCCAGCTTGCAGCTCACGCCTCTCCAGCTCAGATCATGCGTCTCTTAGCTCCAACACATTTGTTTATTGTTTTATTTCTTAGAATACTATAATAAATAGGATCATAAGCTATGTGACCTTTATAATAAATATATTATTTGTTTATATAATTATACAAAAAGTACATATTAGGGTGCAATTACTGATTTTTACTTTCCTTTTTTAGTATAAAGATTTAGTATCTAATTAATAAGATTAGAGAATTTAAAGTTTAAAACAATAACAAAAATGAAGTATTTACAAAAGTCAAACATCTCAGAATTTCGGAGCACCTTCAAGTCTTAACATTTTGTGTTGTACATAAGTATAGCTAACTATAATTTAAACATTGTTTGATACTGATATACCCAAAATATATCACCTACCTAAAGGAAACTAGAGCACAACATTAATAAGGGGAGTTACCGCCTAAGTCAATTGCCATGCCAGAGCAATTGATGCCCGCCTTATAATGGTCAGAGTGATCTAAGGTAATGGGGTAATAACAGGAGCGATTCATGCCCACAACATAACTCACCAATAAATTGTGTATCACCCTCAGGTCAAACTCCTTCACTATAAATAGGGACTCGAAGAAGAGGCTAAGGGATCTCATTTAAAACTCTATTTTACTGTTGCGTAAAAACCTCTCAAACCAATCCCTGACTTAGGCATTGGAGAGATCCGCCGAAATACACCCTGAGTCTTCCAAGTCTTATTTATTTATCTCTTTTCAGGTGGTCGTTATCCAAATCTTGAAGGTTGTTCAATTTTTTTCCGCAACAGATACGAATACTAGACTATTTAAATTGTAGTTGTAATTTTTTTTTCTCTATAACACGGGTCAATTATTCAATTTAATTTAACTAATTAATCTATAAATAAATTATTTAAAAGTATATATATTTTTTCACATTTTTAATGTGCTTACATGAGATGGTAAAGAAGAGTAAAAAACTAAATGGACCATTTTAGGATAGTTTTTTATTAGACTAACATAGCAATAAATTTGTGTTGACCCCAATTCATTTAATGAATGTATTTACTTTCTTAATTAAGAACAGTGAATAGGCATCTTAAATTCCATGTGTCAATATAACGAATATATATTTATTCATTTAATTGTACAAAAAAAGTTTGAACTTGTTCCTATATTTTTTTTTCCCATTTTTTCAATTCAAGTTTATCATAATTGAGCATTAAAATTTTAGACGCAAAAAGAGTATCTTGTTATATATATATAGGGCTAATTTCAAAGTATTGCGAAATTTCAACTTCATATTTTTGAATACTAAACTAAAATGTCATTATTGCGCATATATACTGAACTTCTACGTGCCTTCCTTTACATTTGTACATATGACATACTTTAGCCTCCAAAATTTTAGAGATATTTTTTGGCTCATATGACGCACAAAGATGTGCATTTGTTACAAATTAAAGTCAATCATTTATCACAATGTAATAAGAATACAAAATTTGACTAGTTTATATTTTTATAAAGAATCGCTCTTTAACACCTTGATGACAATTGGGATGTTAATCAACAAATATAAGGATTGCATCATGGAAATTTTTTAAAAATTAAATATTGAAATTAATCTAGTCAATTACTTAAAATATATGAAACTAAAAGTTATATGGTCTTTCGATTAATATCTAGATATTTTTTGTTACACGTAAAAACCATTTGCTTTACCTTTAGATAAGCTCAACTAAAGCATATTTATATATATATTTTTTTAAGTTGTTAGTTTATTAAATTAATTAAAACTCTAACATTTGAAATCAACTTCATATAATGAGGTTGCCAATAATAAAAAAGGTGGTTCATCAATAGAATATATTACTTATTACAGTATAATGGAAAGACAACTACATAAGGAACCCAACAAAAAAAAATGAAGGCGATGGGCAGAGATAGCTGCAAATGTAATCCTTGGATTTAGGGGTTTTAATTTTTGCCAAGGCTTTCTTATATTTTGACCTTGGGATTAAGTTAGTTCTGTGCTAGTTAATGAATAGAATATTGTAATTTGATTTGTTAATTTGGACTGAGATTTTAAATTAAATTTAGAAATTGTTATTTGGGCATGAAAATAGAATAATATTATCAAATTTGATTTGTTTCTAAATATCTTGCATTAATGTCATAGTCTATTGGTCATTGTAATTTGTATTTTTATAATATAGTAAAATATTATAAAAATTTGCATTTCATTTATAATATTATTAATTTGCATTTGATTTGATTTGTTGATACGAATGTGCAATGAAAACCTCACACAACTCAAACCAATTCAGATCAAGTAATGCAAGCACTCAATGATGAATATATGGAAACAATCACTCAACCACAATAACAATAATATAAAGCAATAAAATCAATGACACAATAAATTTAAGTGGTTTGGAAATTTTCCTACGTCCGCGGGAGCAAGTAGCTGATTTTCACTAATCCTCTGTGAAGCTTATCAAACTTACATCAAGGGTTACAAAATATAGTTTAAATACTAACCCTACGTGTACAGAAGACTTAGACTATAACTAAAACACTTATGTAGCAATCCCTAAATTCAAAATTTGTGACTTGCGCCGAGCAATACCATTAACAGTTTAATATCGAGGCCAAAACTGAACACTGAATCCTGACTGAAACCATTGACGATTTTAGGGAAGCCATTGATGCAACTATCAATAGTTTTTTTCCCTGCAGGCTCCTCCCTTGTTCTTTGCTTCACCATGCTTTCCTAGCGTATGCGTTCTACTTAATATGAACCACAAATCCAACAATATCCACCTTGATGAATATTAACCACTTAGGAGAAATCCCAAAGCATAACCCCGCTGCTCCACCTAGGACAGTGATTGGGACCGCCCCCCATCTAGCACCTGGAGACATAAACCAAGTCCAAGAATTGCTTAAATTTGTTCATAGTAGCAAGAACTCTTCCTTGTTGAACACCCAGCTCCTTCAGTGATCCTTTAAACCACAATGCTACCTTGGTAGCCTCAGCCACTTCCAAGTACTCCGACTCAGTTGTTTAAAGTGCAACCTGAGACTATACCCTAGACTTCCAAAAATTAGGCCTTCCCATAACATACCTTGTTGTAGACCTCCTATCATCTAAGTCCTATGTGTAGCTTGCATCCATGAATCTCACAACTGACGGATCGCTCTGTTACCGGCCAAAGCACCCACTACACTAGTATAGGAAATCTTTGACATGTCCCGAACATCACTGTCCGTACTTGAGTACTGAGCAGTAGACAATTTACATTAATTCCCTAATGGTGTATCGGTGACCAGTATAACCATCTTAAACCTCTCCAACACCTTCTCCACAAACCACTCTGAGACAACCCCAATCTCCCTGCAACTTTATCCTTACAAATCTCTAACCCAAGAATCTTCTTAGTTGTACCCAAAACCTTCATGTCTAATTCCTTTCTAAACAGAGTTTCCAACTGATTAACCTTGGTTGAAATCTTCTCGGCAATTAACATATCACCAATACAAAACAACAAAACAATTACCCACTTGCACCCTATCACCCTATTCCCCTCTGGAAGCTACACCAACTCCCACATCTGATTCTTATACTGTAACTCCATCTCCCACCATAGCACTTATACACCTATTTTCCCCTTTGTTATGCACCGTATCTTGAAAAATAGTAGGAACCTTATTGGTAGTAATGAATTCATAAGACATCAGATCATTAGATTTATACCTAGGCGTTGGCCTGATAGTGCACTAGGGCTCATTATGATCTTGCTAGTCCCCTGAGCTAGAACTCCCTGCAATATGAATGATGTCATCTCTGTCCTGAGTTTGTAGCTCCACTTGCATCACAATCTCTTTTCTACTATAATTTATATTGGGATACTACAAGTCACCTGAGTTAGAACTCCCTACACTTCTACCCTGAGTCTCTAGCTCCACATGCACAACATGCTCGTTGTTGCTGTAGTTTTTAGCTCTTTTTTCTCTTCATCTACCTGAGTATGCTGCACTATGACTTTAATCTCAAAAACCACGTATCTACTGAGGACCACCTTGTTTGCCATTGGATCACACAGCTTGAGCCTATTTTTCTTATATTCCAGAAAGATGTACCATCCATACATTGCACCAATATTAAATCTCACCCCACTAGAAACATGCAAGGCTAGACCTCCAAACACTCTCAAACCAGAGAAGTCTACTGCACAACCTGTCCAAACTTCTCTTGCAACTTTCCATCTAATGATACCCTTGGTGATCGATTAATCAAGAAACACGTCATCCTTGCCGACTTTACCAAGAAGTTAATTGTAAACACTGCATACAACCTACCATGCTCACAAAACTCCTTGAACATCAGCGTACTCAGTTCCAATTTCTGACCTGAGGATCTCTCTCCTAGTTCGATTTTCCACCTTAGCCACAAGTTAAACCCCGCAAACCTCGCCAACTTGTTCCGCATGAAATACCTTCAGACCTTTTCGTGATAAACTCATGAAGTACCTTTGTCCAACCCGTGATGCTACTTTCATCCGTCCCCAAACATCCATAACAATGCAGTTAAGAATACCCTCCATTTTGTGTGTGGTTGATTTACACAAAACAATATTACTTGACTTAGAATTTGCAGTTGCAGCTCCACCTACAACTGTGTTACCCAGCAATGCATAGATAGTCCCTGCTAACCTCTGTCCCTTTATCACCATCAAAATGCATTTACACACCTTCATTATCCCACTTTAAGACTTGTAACTATACCCGTTTGAATCCAAAATGCCCAATGAAATCACATTCTTTCGTAGATCAGGTATATGCCTTACATCACATAACGTCCTTACCACACCATCATACATCTTAATTCTGATATCCCCCATTCCGATAACTTTGCAGGCCGCATCGTTTCCCATTAGTACAGAACCAGAACTCGCCAATCTATAAGTGATAAGAAAGGCTTTGTTGGATATCATGTGAAAAGAACATCCTGATACTAGGATCCAAGAATCTGTAAGGCATTATGAACCTGATGAAACAGATACCATATCACCATCACTACTCCCTGAGTCTCCTTCTTTCACTACATTCAAAGATTTTGATGAACCCTCTTGAGTTTCTGCATTCCCCTTCTTCCACTTCAGACACTCCAATTTTATGTGCCCAATTTTCCTGCACTTAAAACAATGGACGTCCCTCCTCCTCATGGACTGCAACTGAGTTTTATTATTACTCGATCCGCTCTAAAACTTGCCTCTCCCACGATCCAAATTACCCTCTGCCAAGAGTCGTTTACCTTGTGAACTCTCATCGCTGACCTTCTTCCTCTGATGGAACCCCAACAATGCACTCGTGATATCCTCAAACTCCAGGGTTCGTTGATGAAGCTCCTGGTGTAGAACGGCGCTTCAGTGGTAATACCCATGAAAAATACTTAATCTAATTGATCCAATGATGAGAACTTAATCTAGGGTCAAGAATACTTATAAAATTAACCTCTAAACACTAGTGCAGCAGTTTCTACCTACTCTTGAGTGATTTGAGCATATTGCATCAACTTTTGGCATACTTTTGAGAGCTTTGAATCATGGCTAAGAATTTGCTCCTGCACTCCAAAGAATCCATATTTGTCTAGGCATTCTCATCTTCAAGGTCCAAGCGAATACACGCACAACTTCTGCTAAACTAGTTTGATCTTGAGGTTTAGAAAAATATTTTATTGAGTATTCAATCTTTTATTAAACGGTTGTCTTCTCCATTATTTGTTTATCCAAAAAAAATTTATTGAGAGAAAGAAACCTCTTTTCCCATAGTTATTTATTTGAAAAATATTTTGGGAATAGTATTCTAAAGCTTGAAACCTTGTGATACTCAAAGTTATTATTTTATTCAAAAAGATTTACATTATTGGTGCAAAAGGTACTTGAAAAATATTGTTTAAATCTTTGTAATATTCAAGAACATATTTTTATTCAAATAATTTTATAAAAATTGTATAGTTGATTAGATCGTTGGATCATCTTTGTCATACATATTTTATATAACGATCATTCATCATTTATTTCAAAATGTTTCATTGAATATCATACACACTCATTGAGCTTCATGTTTTATCATATGAGTATGCACTAGGATTTCCATTGTACTCACTAGTTTGGTTAGAAACATTTTGAGTTTTTGCAGAAAAGTTGTAATCATTATATTGTATTTACAGTTCGAGTTGTGAACCGGGGTTGAGGAGGAAGCTACACCTCTTGTAAGCACCAAACTGTAAAGGGAAGCTCCATCCCAATTAAAGGATTAGGGATTAGTGGAATGCTTGAGTAGGTTCCTCAAGGCAAGGACGTAGGTCGGGTTGGCTGAACCTTGTAAAAATCGTGTTTGCATCTCTCTTACCCTTAACTTTTAAATTTCAACTTAAACTTATTTATGTGGATATTGTGAATATCTTAAATACATAGTAGGTCTGCTAAGTAATTGGGTAAAATGGATTGATTGAAAAAATCACACATTAAATTGATTAATTGTGAAACATTGAACTAGTTGTAAAGTAGATTGAAATTGTGTAATTGAAAGTTCTCAAGATTAGAACCTGAGGACATAATTTTTAAAATACCCAATTCACCCCCCCCTCTTGGGATAACATTGGAATTCACATTTGATATCAGAACTAGGTTACGTAGACTTAACTGCTATTTTTGTAGAAGATCACAATGGCACACATCGGTATAATCCCATTCGATGAGGGACACTCATCCACTCAACCACCAATTTTTTGTGGTGTAAATTACACCTATTGGAAACAACGAATGTACATATATCTTTTAAATGTTGATTGGAAAGTGTGGAGAATAGTTTCTAAAGGAAATCATGTTCCTATGAAAGTAGTTGATAAAGTAAACATACCTAAGAATGAAGATAAGTATACAAAGGATGATTGGAAATATGTACAAATAAATGCTACTGCAATAAACCTTCTATACTATGCACTAGACGTTAATGAGTTTAATAGGGCGATGGCCTGTAAAACTGCTAAGAAGATATGGGAAAAATTAGATCTAACACATGAAAGCACTAAGGAAATAAAAGACAGTAGGATAGATATGCTTACTAGTGAATATGATGCATTTAAAATGACTGCTGATAAATCTATTCAATCCATGTGCACTAGATTCACCCACATCATGAATTCATTAAATGCTCTTTGTAAATCTTACCCTACCTATGAGTTCATCAGGAAAATCCTTAGGGGACTACAGCCAATTTGGGAAGCCAAAGCTACTGCCATAGCCAAAGGAAGGAATCTGAAAGAAATGTTGGTAGATGAACTGATCGGATCACTTATCACTTATGAGCTAGCAATAAATGAAAGTAAAAATGAGCTTAATAAGGCAAAGAGAGTTACATCTCGTAAGACATCTTCTAGAAGCTCTAGTGAAGGAAGTGACTCAAGATCAGAAGATGATATGACCTTGTTAACTAAGAAGTTCAGAAAGTTCATGAAAAAGAACAAGAAGCTTAATAGAAAATTTCAAAACTCAAAACCAGAAAAAGGAGAGTCAAGCAAGAGGAAATAAAAGGATGATCCACCAACTTGTTATAATTGCAAAGAGGTTGGACACATCAAGCCAGACCGCCCTAAGCTAAAGAAAACTTCCAAGGAAAAGAAGAAGGCACTAAAAGTCGGTTGGGACACGCATAGCACCATCAGCTCATATTCTAAATCCAATGATGATTAGGTTGCCAATCTGTGTCTAATGGCATATGATGATAAGTTACAATCGTCTTTCTCAACATCATCTTATTGTTCCAGTGATTCTAAAAATGAAAATAGCATGTTTTCTTATAATGAATTTCAACAGGAATATTTGTACACTTTTAATACACTTGAGAAGAAAACTAAGAAAATCTCTTATTTGAAATGTAAATTAAAGGAACTCTCAATGCTTATTGAAAAACACAATGAGTCCTATACATCTATGATAAGATAAAAGGATTTAGAAATTTAGGAATTGGAAAGAAATTTGAAAGACAATTCTAAAATTATTCATAAATTTACAGAGGGCCAGAGTAACTTTGAAAGGCTCCTTGGAGTACAAAGAAATTCTCTAGATAAAAAAGCACTTGGTATTAATGGAAAAGAAAATTTGAAACAAAAACATCTTTACATGGGTTATTTTGTAAGAGAATCAAAAGCTTACATTCCATCAAAAGACTCCTATAAACATATTACATGCTTTAAATGCAAAAGGGTAGCTCACATTAAATTTTATTACCCTTTTAAGAATAAAGATGTTAAAATTAAAAAGGTATGGAAAGTTAAAGGAGATTCAAGCACTAACCCCCATGGATCCAAGAAAAAATGGGTCTATTGCAAGTATTCTTGAGATCATCCTCCTCAAAGGATAAATGGTATATAGACAGCGGGTGTTCACGACATATGACTGGAGATAAAGTTAAATTCACGTCCATCACACCAAAGGACAAAGGATTTGTCACTTTTGGGGACAATGCAAAAGGCAAGATCATAGGAGTAGGTAAAGTTAGTAAAGATCAATTACTTATTATAGATGATGTTTTACTAGTTGATGGTTTAAAACATAACTTGCTAAGCATAAGTCAACTGTGTGATAAAGGTTATAGAGTTTCTTTTGAACATGAAAAATGCATTGTTGAATAAAAAATTGATAACAAAATTCTATTTACTGTTGATCGTCATGAAAATGTATATACCACCAGCTTTGATAACTTAACTTCTCAACATATGACATGTTTCTCTACTATGAATGAGGCTTGTTGGAGTTGACATAGGAGACTAGGACACGCAAACATGAATTTATTATCTAAACTAATTAAGGGAGAGTTGGTTAAGGGATTGCCTAACACAAAATTCGTGAAAGACAAAATTTGTGATGAATGTCAACTAGGAAAACAAGCATGATCTAGTTTTAAAAAGAAGAAAGTAATCTCTACTACTAGGCCACTTTAAATGCTACACTTAGATTTATTTGGTTCAAATCCAATTCAGAGTTTAGGAGGAAAATCATACGCTTTTATTATCATTGATGATTATTCTAAATTTACATGGGTACTACTTTTAGGTCACAAAGATGAAGCATGTGAACAATTTATTAAAGTGTGTAAGAAAATTCAGAATGAAAAAGGTTATACAATTACAAAAATCAAGAGTGACAGATGTAGTGAATTTAATAATCAAGGTATGGAAGAATACTGTGATTCATTAGGAATATCTCATAATGTTTCAGCACATAGAACACCACAACAGAACGATATAATTGAAAAAAAAAAAATAGGTCTATACAAGAAATGTCTTGAACAATGCTTAACTAACATAAGTTACTTAAATACTTTTGGGCTAAAGCAGTGAACACTACTTGTTATGTATTGAATAGAGTTTTGATTAGACCATCTATAAATAAGACTCCTTATGAATTATGGAATGGTCATAGACCAAATATCTCGTATTTCCATGTCTTTGGCTGCAAATGTTATGTACTTAGAGATAATGAACATTTAGAAAACTTTGATGTGAAATCTGATGAAAGTATTTTTCTAGAATATGCCTTAGATAGTAAAGCCTACAGGGTATATAATAAATGAACATTAACCTTTGTATAATCCATTCACATAGTACTCGATGAGTCCAATCCATTTGCTCAAAATTCTGACAGAGAGGATTAGGTGATAAGTAAGGAATTTGAAAAGTTGATTATTGAAAATAATTTAGATAAGAACACTAAAGTTAAGGAAACACCTTCTAAAGATAACCAAGTTGAAAGAGAAGTTCATAAACTACCTAGAGAATGGAAGTGCATAAAGAATCACCCCATAGATCAAATTATAGGTGAATCGTCACATGGAGTAGCTACACGATCATCACTTAGAAACTTTGTTAGCAACTTTACATTCTTATCACAAGAAGAACCTAAGAATGTGAATGAAGCAATTGAGGATGAATCATGGGAGATATCTATGCAAAAAGAATTAATACAATTTTAGAGAAACAAAGTTTGGACATTAGTTCCTAGACCTGATGATCATACATTTATTGGAACAAAATGGGTCTACAAGAACAAGAAAGATGAAAATGGAATAGTTGTTAGAAATAAGGTAAGAGTAGTAGCTCAAGGATATAACCAGGAAGAAGGAATAGATTTTGAGGAAATCTTCGCACCTGTAGCTAGAATGGAAGCCACTCAGATGTCATTAGCTTATGATGCTTTTAAGAATTTCAAATTGTATCAAATGGATTTTAAAAGTGCATTTTTAAATGAATACGTAAGTGAAAAAGTAAATGTAGAACAACCCCTAGGTTTCGAAAACCATAAGTATCTATTGACCTTATAGGCCATATTCCATTTTGATTATGACAAATACTCTGATATTTAATGGTTGATGAGTTTGTGTGCAGGACCAATCGAACGTATCATATGGTGCATACACATGGGCTTAAATAAGACAAAGACTTAGAATGTTTATTCATTATAATTTATATTTATCATTTTGGGTCTGTAATAGTAACATAAGAACACGGTCTGTAATAATTAATGTCTTACCTACATGGTAGGATAAATAAGCTCAAGACCATAGATGGACCTTAGGAAACATCCTTCAGTCGACCGAAGGTCAACCGATGCCAGATATTTGGGGTTAATTCTCAAATGCCTTAGACTAACCTTAGGACCCACAAATCTACACGAAAAATTTTCCTATTGCATTAAAAATAAACATCATATGAATAAGGTTAATATATAAAGGGATCAGGACTGATATGCATAAAAAATGCATATTCGATTGACTGAATCTGAATGCTTGAAAAGCATTCGATCGACCAAACTAGGAAGTGGTCAACAGTTTGACCATGGCTCGATCAACCAAACCAGACTAGTTCAATTATACTGGTCGACTGAACTGCTCTGAGGTCAACACTTTGACCCTTCGATCAACCGACCCAAAATGTGTTGCAACGCTATGGTCAACCGAAGTTCCTCGAGTGATGTCCTAACTACCTGGTCAAACGATCTTCATAGTTCAACGCTAAATTGAAAAATCACTTTCAAATCTTCTAGGACAGTCGACCAACAACTTAGATCATTTTCTCCATGGTCGACCGAACGTTGTCACTTGGTCAACCGAACCTCAAGTCCAGTCGACCGGTGCTCTTGGGTTGGACAATTTTTTTTACCGAGGTTAAATTTTTTAAATAGGGTTAACTTTACTAAAATGTTTTTAAACAATCCTAATAATACCCTACATCTCCTGAACGGTTCTATTTTTGGGGAACTCTATATAAACCCCCTCATTTACAAAAAAATTAGAGATAAAATTAGCAAAACAATTAGCAAATTTTCTCATATTTTCAAAACCTCATTTTCTTACATTCAAGCTTCATTCTTTTATTCTTACTCATCCTCATTGCAAATCTAGCTAAGTAAGAGTATTATTGTGAGTTTCTAGTTAAGCCTACACTCTCGTTAGTTCTAGTTGATTGACATACATTTTTATTCGAGAGTAAGCTTGAGTTTTTCTAGGAGACTTCATTAATAAGTCTTCCATAGGAAAACTTCATAAAGCTTGTGAGTTTTGCATCATCATTGCAACACTTAAGAGTTCGTATTGTTTTTTGTTTGTGAAATAATTTTTTACAAACCATTTTAAAATATCCAGTGTGCTTATTTTTTAGAAAAATACTTTTGGGATATTTGCTTGTGAAGATCTTTGTTATTGTACCTTTTGATTGATAATATCATCTTGATACAAAGATCAAATTATTTTTACAAACTGATTTCAAATATCTTGTGTGATTTATTTTGAGAAAAATATTTGTTGAAGGTATTTGAAAGTGTGCTTGAAGATAAACACTATTTTACAAATTAACTTCAAATATCTCTAGTGATTTATTATGAGAAAAATATTTACTGAGGATATTTGAAGCATGCTTGAGATCTTTGTTACTGCATTGTGATTGATACTATCATTTTGACACAAAGATCATATCATTTATACTCTCACACACTGATTGCAATATTTGCTTAAATATTTGAAAGTAGACACTTAGACTACACTGAGCTTATCAAATCCTATCTTTTGGCAGTGTATTGATAATATTGTAGTACATATATACTTGTGAAGAAGTGTATTTCTATGTCCAAAAATTTCATATCATTTGTTATATTCCAGGCGTGGGCCTGAAGAGGGAGACTAGCCCTGTGGAATAGTCCCAAACTACCTTAGACCTGCTTAAGAAAGTTAGGTGCGCCACTCTGGTAAGGCATGTTGTAGTAGGTGCCGCTGCACCCGTTTAAGTGAGCCGTAGTAGAATCCTTGTACTGGTGTAGCCAAGGTAGGGACGTAGGCACTTTAGCCGAACCTCAATAACATATCGCGTGTATCATTTACTTTTTCCATACTTTACTTTTTTGCACGTGTATGTTTATTTATTGATTACATAGACCAACCCTAGGTTGTGTAATACTATTGATAAATCGATTGACCTAGGCGATAATTTTTAAATACCCAATTCACCCTACTCTTGGGATTGCACCAAAACTAACAGTATCCAAATCACGTTTATAGACTAACTAAAGCCTTGTATGGTTTAAAGCAAGCTCCTAGAGTTTGGTATGAAAGGCTAAGTGGTTTACTACTGGATAATGGATTTATTAGAGGAAAGATAGACACAACACTCTTCATAAAATCACTCTTCATAAAATTTAAGAATGATAACATGCTCCTATTACAAGTATACGTACATGATATCATCTTTAAAGCAACAAATGAAGAGTTGTGCAATGAGTTTGCAAGTTGTATGCAAAACAGATTTGATATGAGCATGATGGGAGAACTTAATTTCTTTCTTGGACTACAGATCAAACAAACAAAACATGGAATTTTTATAAATCAATCGAAGTATATTAGAGACTTGCTCAAAAGGTTTAATATGGAAGATGGTAAAATTCTAGGAACACCTATGAGCCCTTCCTTAAAATTAGACAAAGACGAACAAGGCATTAGGGTTGTACACGGTTCGGTTTGGTTCGGTTATTGCCAAAACCGTCAACTGAACCGAACCTCTCGGTTTTTAAAACTATCGAACCGAAACCGAACCATATACCTTCGGTTTAAAACCAAACGAAATCGTTTTTTTTATGGTTTGGTTCGGTTAATTCGGTTTTACCAAATTTTAAACTAACAAAATAAAAAAAATTATTACTTAAAGCCAAGTCAGGCCACATCCCACAACCTCCTATATTATTCCAACTGGGCCAAGGCTTTGACTACAAAGTCCAGCACTAAAGAGGATGAGCAGATCCAACTTCAATAAATAGGGTGGGGAAACTTCTTTCTTCCCATTTCCAACCGATGTGGGATGACCAGAGCACCAGAGTGAGAGATAATGTGGGCGTGACTCATGAGCTGCGTTGCTGAACTTGCTGTGTGTGACTGCTGGCGTGGAGATGTGGTCGTTGGTGACTGGCGTGGGCATGACTCGTAAGCGTCACTGCATCAGCATGGGGTGGGACTTGGGAGGAAGCGGGAGGTGCTATGACTATGAGGAGTCGAGGACGAAAGGATTGAGCGACTCGACGTTGGTGTGGCTGTGGGCATGAGCGTCGGAGAAGATGATGCATGCTGTCATTGTTGTGGTAGTAGCAGACTGCTACTGGTTCAGTTCTTCCCAATAGCACTCATCCCACATGGCCAAAATGGGAAGCTTCGGTTCTCATGCCTCCTTGATAAAATCCTTCCCCACTCCCTGAGAAAGTACAAGACAATAAGTCAAATTAAAAAAAAAAAAATATATTCCACAGGGTATAATTATTTTTCCCACATGTACTTGTAATCAAAGTTCCCACAGGGTATAATTATTTTAAAATTATAATTGGTTTTTGGTTTTTATGGTTCAGTTTTTAAGTGAAACCGAAATCGAAATTGAAATCGAAAATCTGTTTTTTATAAATTCAAAATTGAAACCGATGACCGAAATCGAAAAACCGAACCGAACCTTCAAACGATTCGGTTTCGGTCCGGTTCTCGATTTTTCGGTAAATTTTGTACACCCCTACAAGGCTTACCGGTAGATGTTAAGCTCTACTGCGGGATGATTGGTAGCTTACTATATCTAAATGCTAGCAGGCCTGAAATAATGTTTAGTGTATGTTTGTGCACAAGATTTCAAGTTGCACCTAAAGAGTCCCACCTATTAGCTATCAAAAGAATACTTAGATACCCGATTGGAACCATTGAACTTGGATTATGGTATCCTAAGTATACCTCCTTTGAGATTGTTAGCTATTCGGATGTTGACTTTGCTGGTAGAAAAGTAGATAAAAAAAGTACGAGTGGCACATGTCATTTCTTAGGATATTATTTAGTCTCTTGGTTTTCAAAGAAGCAAAATTCAGTTGCTTTTTCCACAGCTAAAGCAGAATATATAGCAGTCGGAAGTTGTTGTGCTCAAACGCTATACATGAAACAACAACTTCTGGATTTTGGTTTGCACTATGACACAATTCCTATAAAATGTGACAAAACGAGTGCAATAAACATCTCAAAGAATCCTATATCACATTCAAGAACTAAACACATAAAAATTAAACATCATTTTCTTTGTGACTATGTGCAAAAAGGAGATGTGACACTTGAATTTGTTTGCACAGATGAACAATGGGCAGACATATTCACAAAACCACTTCCAGAGGATAGGTTTATCCAAATTAGAAGTGAATTAGGCTTGATACATAGTCGAGAAGTTGCCTAGAGATATATTAGGATACATAACTGAGGGAGAGCAACATAAATTAAAACTACGCAATGGTTATTGCACATGAATTTCATGAATTTTAATGCACAAAATTGTTTATCCATATCTATGTCAATTGAAATGTTGCGTATGTTCACGTTAAAATTTGATTCAACAAAACAGTTATACCTTTAGAAAGGTGGCGAAGTAAGTTGAATAACACAGGGGGGGAGATATTTCCCACAGTACAATTTTGAAACATAAGGAGATATATATATATATATTACAAAGATGAGATATATTTATGTTAGTACAATTTTTTTATATACCTTTTTGTTGATGTCAAAAGGGGGAGAAGTATGTACTAGCAAAAATATTTTTTTTATTTTGAAATTAAAGGAGGGAGAGATATTTTCAGTGTAGACATTTCAAAGTTACATATTCTACAATGTGTATGAACTATATTGTGTGTGAATTATATTGCTAAATTCTAAATTATGCATTATCTTAGGGGGAGACTTGTTAGGTGGAACCCATTTTCGCTCGTGTATTTGTCATCATCAAAAGGGGGAGAGATTATTGACTCTACGAGTCTAATCCTATTTTGATAATGAAAAATCACTTGGTATTTGACATGTGCATTGAGATTTTGAACAGGATCATAACTTAGCATGCACAAAAGGTAAGGAATTCATGGAAGCCATGAGAAATCTAAAGCATATACAACCTGACACATTCCATTGAACTAGAGGAGTAAAAGGATGAAGAAGAAGGCTTCAAGATCTTCAATTGTAATGGGTATTTAGATTTGATTGTATTTACATATTTCATATGATATAATTTGAAGTTCAAATATATCCTAAATTGACCTTTGGACTCTTGCATTTCATGAAAGATTCATTTACATTAGTTCTAGGTTGGATGGAATATTTTAGAGGCAAAATAATTCTAGAAAATAAAGGCCTCGTCAACGAACCCCATGGCCTCGTCGACGAATGCATTAAGGCCACTCGACGACGAACGTTTTGTTCTCGTCGACGAGAAAATACCGAGAGCTCAAAAATCTCAAACAGTTCTCTCTACAATGAACTCATGTTCCCATCGACGAAGCTCCTGGCGCAAAACGACAATTTAGCAGTAATACGCACAGAAAATACTTATTCTAATTGATCCAGCAATCAGAACTTAACCTAGGGCCAATAACACTTATAAAAATAACCTCTAAACCCTAGTGCAGCAGTTTTTGCTACTTCTTAAGTGATTTGAGCATATGGCATCAATCTTTGGCATACTTTTGAGAGCTTTGAATCTTGGCTAAGAATTTTTGTATGCACTCCAGAGAATCCATATTTCTCTGAGCATTCTCATCTTCAAGATCCAAGCGAATACACATACAACTTCTACTAAACTAGTTTGATCTTGAGGTTTGGAAAAATATTTTATTGAGTATTCATTCTTTTAATAAACGGTTGTCTTCTCCATTGTTTGTTTATCCAAAAAATATTGTTGAGAGCAAGAAACCTATTTTCCTATAGATATTTATTTGAAAAATCTTTTGGGAATAGTATTCTAAAGCTTCAATCCTTGTGATACTCAAAGTTATATTTTTATTCAAAAAGATTTTCATTATTGGTGCAAAAGGTACTTGAAAAATATTGTTTAAATCTTTGTAATATTCAAGAACATATTTTTATTTAAATAATATTATAAAAATTGTATAGTTGATTAGATCGTTGGAGCATCTTTGTCATACATATTTTATATAACGATCATTCATCATTTATTTCAAAATGTTTCATTGAATATCATACACACTCATTGAGCTATATGTTTTATCATATGAGTATGCACTAGGATTTCTATTGTACTCACTAGTTTGGCTACAAGCATTTTGAGTTTTTGCAGAAAAGTTGCAATCATTATATTGTATTCACAGTTCGAGTTGTGAACCGGGGTTAAGGAGGAAGCTACACCTCTTGTAAGCACCAAACTGTAAAGGGAAGCTATGTCCCAATTAAAGGATCAGGGATTAGTGGAATGCTTGAGTGGGTTGCTCAAGGCAAGGACGTAGGTCGGGTTGGCTGAACCTCGTAAAAATCGTGTTTGCATCTCTCTTACCCTTAACTTTTAAATGTCAACTTAAACTTATTTATGTGGATATTGTGAATGTTTTAAATACATAGTAGGTCTGCTAAGTAATTGGGTAAAATTGATTGATTGACAAAATCACACATTAAATTGATTAATTGTGAAACATTGAGCTAGTTGTAAAGTAGATTGAAATTATTTAATTGAAAGTTCTCAAGATTAGAACTTGAGGACATAATTTTTAAAATTCCCAATTCACCCCTCCCCCCTCTTGGGATAACATCGGAATTCATATTGAGCACCCAGCTCCTTGAACGATCCTTTAAACCACAATGCTACCTTGGCAGCCTCAACCACTGCCAAGTACTCTAACTCAGTTGTTGAAAGTGTAACCTGAGACTATACCTAGACTTTTAATAATTAGGCATTCCCACAATATACCCTATTGTAGACCTCCTATCATCCAAGTCCCCTATGTAGCTTGCATCCTCGAATCTCATAACTAAAGGATCGCTATATTGGCCGCCGAAACACTCCACTGCACTGGCATTGGAAACCTTTGACATGTCCTAAACATCATCGTCTGTCCTTGAGTAATGAGTGGTGGACAATTTACATTGATTCGCCAACAGTGTACTGGTGACCAGTTTAACCATGTTAAACCTCTCCAAAACCTTCTCCATAAAACCACCCTGATACAACCCCAATCTCCCTGTAGCTTTATCCTTGTGAATCTCCAATCCAAGAATATTCTTTGTTGCACCCAAAACCTTCATGTCAAATTCATTTCTCAACAGAGTTTCCAACTAATTAATCTCAGCTAAAATCTTAACAACAATTAACATGTCACCAATATAAAACAACAAAACAATTGCCCACTTGCATCCTATCACCCTCTTCCCCTCTAGAAGATCTGATTCTTATGCAGTAACTCCATCTCCTCCACCATAACACTCATCCACATATTTGTTTTCTTTATTGTGCACCACATCTTGAAAAGTAGTAGGAACCTTGCTAGAAGTAATGAATTTATAAGACATCAGATCATTAAATTTATACCTGGTCGGTGGCCTAATAGTGCATCTGGGCCCATTGTGATCCTGTTAGTCTGCCGAGCTCGAACTCCCTGCAATATGAACGATGTCATGTCTGCCCTGAGTTTGTAACTCTATCTGCATCACAATCTCCTTTCTGTTGTAGTTTATACTATGATACTGCAAGTCTCTTAAGATAGAAGCCCCAGAACTTCTTCCCTAAGTCTCCAAGTCCACCTCCACAATATGCTCGTTGCAGCTGCAGCTTTCTGGCACTTGTTTCTCTTCATCTACCTGAGTACGTTGCACCATGGCTTTAATCTCAAAAACCATATCTCCATGGATCACCGCCTTGTTTTCCATTGAATCACACAACTTGAACTCTTACCCTAAAAAGATGTACTATCCCGACATTGCACCAAGCTTAGATCTCACCTCACTATAAACGTGCATAATTGGAGCTCTAAACTCTCTCAAACCAAAGAAGTCTACAACATAACCTATCAAAACCTCTCGAGGAACTCTCCCATATAATGATACCATTGGTGATCAATTAATCGAAAAACATGTCATACTTGGTGACTTTACCAAGAAGTTCTTTGAAAGCACTGCATACAACCTGCCATACTAAAAAAAAACTCCTTGAACAGCAGCATACTCAATTCCAATGTCTGATCTGAGGATATTTCTCCTGGTCTAGTTTTCCACATCAACCACAAGTTAAACCTGACAAACCTCTCCAACTTGTGCCACATGAACTAACCCCCAAACCTTTCATGATAAATTCATGAAATACCTATGTCCAACTCTTGATGCTACCCTCACAGGTCCCCAAACATCCAAAACAATGTAAGAATACCCTTCATTTTGTGTGTGGTTGATTTATACAAAACAGTATTACCTGTCTCAAAATTTGCAGCTACAGCTCCACGTACAACTGTGTTACCTAGCAGTGTATAGATATTCCCTACTAACCTCTGTCACTTAATCACCATCAAGACACCTTTACACACCTTCATTATCCCATTTTTAGACTTGTAATTATACTCCTTGGAATCCAAAGTTCCTAATAAAATCACATTCTTACGTAGATTAGGTACATGCCTTACATCACATAACGTCTTTACAACACCATCATACGTCTTGATTCTGATATCCCCATTCTGACAACTTTGTAGGGCGCATTGTTTTCCATTAGAATGAAACCAGAACTCACCAATCTATAAGTGGTGAACCAGGCTTTGCTATGCGTCATGTGAAAAGAACATCCCAAGTCTAGGATCCAAGAACATAAGGCATTCTAAACCTAATGAAACAGATAGCATGTCACCATCATTGCACCCTAAGTCTCTTTATTTCACTACATTCATAGATTTTGACAAAAAGAACATCCCAAGTCTCCTTCTGTATTCCCCTTCTTCCACTTTGGACACTCCGATTTTATGTTCCCAATTTTCCAGCACTTAAAAAACCAAACATCCTTCCTTCTCCTGAACTTTGACTGAGTTTTACTATTACTCAATCCGCTGCAGAACTTGCCTCTCCCACGATCCTGATTACCTTTTTCCACGAGCCCTTCACCTTCTGGCCCCCTTCCTCTAATGGAACCCTAACAATGCACTCATGATATCCTCCAACTCCAAGTTTCTATCCCCCACATTATAGTTGTAACCAAATTCTCGTACGTAGGATATATAGGTAGGGAATTCAGTAACATCAACGCCTTATCTTCATCCTTGAACTTCACATCAACCTGATTTAGATCCTCGATGATCTAATTAAATACGTTGATGTGTTTATTCAAATCCGGACCCTCTGCCGTCTTAAGCTCGTAAAGTCTTTACTTAAGATATAACTTGTTTGATAAAGACTTGGAGATATACCGGCTCTCCAGTTTCAGTCAAACTGTTGCTGGTGATATCTCATCCATGACGTGATACATCATGTCATCGGGCAAACAAATCTGGATAGTAGACACAGCCTTCACTTCCACCTCCTTCCAACTCATGTTGTCCATGCCTTCCAGCTTCTTTCCTATAGTGCCTTCACTATACCTTACTGCACTAACACGTCCTTAACCCTCCTCTGCCAAAGTTTGAAATTTCTCGTTCCATCAATCTTACCAATCTAAAACTTTGCTAAAGAAATCCCAGCCATTACAACCAATATCTCTGATACCAATTGTTGATATGAATGCGCAACAGAAACCTCACACAACTAGAAACAATCTGGAACAAGCAGTGCAAGCACTCAACGATGAATATACAAAAACAATCACTCAACCACAATGAGAATAATGGAAAGCAAAAAAATCAATGGCACAAGAAATTTACATTGTTCGCCAATTTTCCAGTTTACAAAATATAGTTTAAATGTGAACTCTATGTGTACAGAAGACTTAGACTATAACTAAAACACTTTTGTAGCAATCCCTAGAGGAAAATCTGAACTTCAAAATTTCCCAATCTACTGATCTCCTGACTCAAAATTCGTGACTTGCGCTAAACAATATCGTCGACTATTTCAGGAAAACCGTCAACGGTTTAATATCAAGGCCAAAACTGAAGACTGAATCCTGACCGAAACTGTCGTCAATTTCCCTGAAACCATCGATGATTGATACTGAGAACAAATCGTCGATGTAATCATTAACCTAACCGTTGACAATTTTCTTCCTACAACCCCTTCTGTATAGACCCAAAGAATTATAGTAATTAAAAAATAAAAGAAAGGAGAGAAAAGGATTTTTTAAAAAAGGGTTTCAGCAGGGTCTCATTGACGAGTGCAGGGTGCTCGTCGATGAATCGGCCTCTTGGGCTCATCAACGTGGACGCGTGTGATTTTTGTGTTATGAATTATGTCGGCGTTGATGTCGTGATTACGTATGATATGAAAGAAATTATGAAATATGTTTACGTCATATGTTACTCTGAAATATGATACAATTATGTTTTAATATGTAATGTACTATATGTTATCAAAACCCAGAAAGCTTAGTACATTTTTATAAAGTACGGTACCGTAGCTATATGTTTATGATTATGAATATGTTAGTTCTATCACACATCTTATGTAGAGTGTGAGATATGGCAGTTGATGTGGCTTTATGGGAGTGTCATAGTTCCCTTGGTAGACCAGCACAGGTGGAACAGGCCCATCGTACTTACAGACCTATGTTTGACTTAGCGTGGTCGGCCAGCCATTGCTACGTCCCGCCTTCAAACCGCACAACCCTGTCATGTGGGGGGTAAGACATAACAATAGCTAACTAACTATCTATCCTAGGTAATAATTCAAATATGATATGATTATATAAGATGAGTTTTCAGTACAAAAATTTAGTATGTTACGCTATGTTATGATAAATCATGTTTTATTCAGATATGATACAACTGTTTTTACCAGTTATGAAATATGTACTGTTCATATGTATATCACGAAAAATATTCATGTTGCCACACACTTATATTAGTTTATCTCCCTTATTGAGAGGTGTCTCACCCCAGTATTACAAACATTTCAGAAAATCCAAATAGGAGGGGACAGAGGCAGGAGATGAGAGGTCGTGAGACTCAAGGTATGCAGATCTACCCAGTTTTTCATACATGTGGAAAGAGACACTTTGGAGAGTGTCGAGTAGGGAGAGGTGTCTACTATCGGTGCGGTGTACCAGGACATTTAGTACGAGATTGCCCTACATCACCTGGTACCGCACCTGCTCCTAGACTACACCGAGAAGGTTATCAAGTGCCTCATGGAGGCCAGAAGAGGAATGTAGCCCCGGCGAGGGTTTATGCTTTGATGTCGGGAGACACGCGCAGATGACGTCGTGACAGGTACCTTTACTTCTTTATCATATCAAGTTATTGTTTTGTTTAATACAAGTGTCACCCATTCTTTTGGGTCTTCGGGGTATGTTAAATTGGCTGGTGTTGAGACACAGTTATTAGATGTTGAACTGTCAGTAGCAACACGAACAGGGTCAATGGTGAGGTTTCGTAGGGTGCTTAGGGGTTACCCAGTAGAAATTCAAGGGAGAGTATTACCAGCTGATCTAATTATGCTAGATTTGCATGGATTCGATGTAATACTGGGTATGGATTGGTTGGCTACTAACCATGTTAGTATTGACTGTCATCTAAAAGAGGTGATTTTCAGACCACCAAGAAAGCTAGGATTCAGATTTGTGGGGTCACGGGTGCAATCCCCACCTCAGTTAGTGTCAGCCATGCAGGCGAGAAGACTTCTTCTGGACGGATGTCAGGGGTTTATGGTTTATGTAAAGGAGGTGATAGAAAATGAATTAAAACTTGTCAATACATCAGTGGTTAAGGAGTTTCCAGACGTTTTTCTAGAAGAACTACCTGGATTGCCTCCCGACCGTGCTATAGATTTTACTATCTACTTACTTCAAGGGATGACACCGATCTCTAAAGCTCCCTACCGAATGGCTCCAATTGAATTAGGAGAATTGAAGGATCAATTGCAGGATTTATTGAATAAAGGGTTTATCAGATCTAGTATATCACCCTGGGGAGCTCCAGTTTTATTTATGAAGAAAAAGGATGGGTCTATGAGGATGTGTATAGACTATAAAGAAATAAACAAAGTAACAATTAAGAACAGGTATCCTCTACCCCGTATAGACGACTTATTTGATCAGCTTTAGGGTACACGAATCTATTCTAAGATCGACCTCAGGTTAGGTTATCACCAGGTGAAAGTTAAAACTAAAGATATTTCAAAGACATCTTTTAGGACCATGTATGGGCATTATGAATTCCTAGTTATGTCATTTGATCTAACGAATGCTCCTTTTGTATTCATGGATTTGATGAATAGAATCTTTCATCAGTATTTAGACTAGTTCATTGTGATTTTCATTGATGAAATACTAATCTACTCGAGGAGTTTTGAGAAGCATGAGATGCACTCAAGGCTAGTTCTTCAGATGTTCAGGGAAAAGAAATTGTATGCCAAGTTTAGCAAATGTGAATTCTGGTTAGAGAAAGTTACATTTTTGGGGCATGTTATATCAGGGAATGGAATTTCTATAGATCCCAACAAGGTAGAGGCAGTAGTGAATTGGGTTAAGTTAAGAAACGTATAGGAAGTCAGGAGTTTCTTAGGACTAGCGGGATATTACTGACAATTTGTAGAGGGATTCTTAGCATTATCGAAGCCTCTAACACGACTAACCAGAAAGAATGTCTGATTTGAATGAGACGATAGTTGTAAGCAGAGCTTTCAGGAATTTAAGCAAAGGCTCGTGACAGCACCAATATTGAGTATTCCATGGAGACGTGATGGTTATGTGATCTACTATGATGTTTCTTTGAGGGGGCTCGGATGTGTATTGATGCAGCAGTGCAGAGCAATAGCATATGCCTCTAGACAATTGAAAGAATATGAAAAGAATTATCCCACTCATGACCTAGAATTGATTGCAGTGGTTCATGCACAAAAAATTTGGAGGCATTATCAATACAGTGAGAAATGTGAAATATTTTTAGATCATAAAGTTTAAAGTACTTCTTCATGCAAAAGGAGCTGAATATGCGGCAGAGAAGATGGTTAGAGCTCATCAAGGATTATGACTGCACCATTAGCTACCATCCAGGTAAAGAAAATGTGGTGGCTGATGCGCTGAGCCGAAAGTCCATGATAGCAACATTGTTAGCAGTAAAAATTCAGCACCCGATCTAGATGGACTTGGAGAGACTTGGTGTGGAGTTAGTAGAGAGTGATCACCACACATTTATTGCCAACCCGGTGGTGCAACCTATGCTACAGGAAAAGATTAAAGTAGCCTAGAAAAATGACAGAGTTGATAGAATTGATAGAGAAGGTGCAGGATGGACAGGAAGAGGAGTTCAGTATTTCTAATAATGGAGATCTGAGGTTCCATACCAGGTTGTGTGTGCTTGCAAATGTGGATATCAGAAGGACGATCCTTGAGAAGGCTCACAGATCCTTATACACGGTTCATCGAGACAGCACTAAAATGTATAGGGATCTGCAAAAGTATTTCTGGTGGAGCGGAATGAAGAGAGAAATAACTAAATTTGTGCAGTAGTGTTTGATGTTCCAGCAAGTTAAGGCTGAGCACCAGAGGCCGGCGGCCAGCTACAGCCACTTTACATCTTGGAGTGGAAATGGGATCACATTTCTATAGACTTTGTGACAGGTTTATTGCTGGTACGATAGGGACAAAATACTATTAGGGTGGTCGTAAATTAACTGACGAAGACAGCTCATTTTATTCCTATTAAAATCAACTACTCCATGGACAGACTAGCAGAAATATATATTTAAGAGATACTGCGATCACATGGTGTGCCAGTGTATATAGTATCAAACCGGGACCCATGTTTCATGTTACAATTTTGGAGTAGGTTGCAGGAGGCTCTGGGGTCTCAGTTGTCTTTCAACACAACATTTCATCCTCAAATAGACGGGCAGTTAGAGAGGATGATTCAGATAATAAAGGATATGCTACGAGCTTGTATACTGGATTTTGGGGGTAGTTGGACCCAGTATCTACCGCTAGTCGAGTTTGCATACAATAACAACTATCAACCCAAAAGCAGCATGACACCTTACGAGGCTCTATATGGTAGGAGATGTCATTCTCCTCTATATTGGGATGAGGTAGATGAAAAGAGAGTTTTGGGACCAGAAGTAGTGCAATAGGCATACAATAAAGTACAGCTTATTAGAGAAAGATTCAGTGCAGCTCAGAGTCAGTAGAAAAGTTATGAAGATAATCGTCGTAGGAAATTAGAATTCGAAATAGGAGATCATGTATTTTTGAAAATAGCACCACTAAAAGGTACTATGATATTTGGGAGGAATGATAAACTAAGCCCTAGGTTTATTGGCCCTTTTAAGATACTTGAGAAAGTGGGGTCAGTTGCCTACCGGTTAGCCTTACCACCATTTTTATCCAAAATACATGACGTTTTTTATGTTTCTACACTGAAGAAATATGTCCTAAATCCCTCCAACGTGGTTAGTTATGTAGGAATAGAACTCAACGAATCACTAGCTTATGAGGAGATACTGGTGCAAATCTTAGATAGGAAGGAACAGGAATTACGTAATAAGAAAATTCCATTAGTAAAAGTCATGTGGAGGAATCATACGGTGGAAGAAGTTTCATGGGAGCTTGAGGAAGAAATACATCAAAAGTACCCACATTTGTTCAGTGGGGACGAGCAGTTGACAGAGAGAGAATTTTATGCTAAGCAGATAAAGTTTGATTTATTTTATGTTAAGCAGGATAATGTATGTATAAGTGATATTGCAGGTTATAGGATAGGTAGTGTTTTGGTTTTGGAAGAATTTTTCTTTTATGTATATGTAATCTCCCAGAACCCTGAATGTAACCACGGTATTCCTCCACCACAAGTGAGGGTAAGTAATAAAATAAATAGCCCATTTTCCTCAAAGGATGGTGTTCAATACAGATAGTAAATTTCGAGGACAAAATTTTATAAGGAGGAGAGAATGTAGAGACTCGAAGAATTATAGTAATTAAATAATAAAAGAAATAAGAGAAAAAGATTTTTCAAAAAGGGGTTTTAGCAAGGTCTCGTTGACGAGTGCAGAGTGCTCATCGACGAATCAACCTCTTGGGTTTGTCGACGTGGACGTGTGTCTAGTAGATGAGAAATTACTGAGAGGGCTATATTCAAGGCCTAAAACTCATCGACAAGGAGTAGGTGTTCGTCGACGAACTCCCTTCATGGACTCATCGACAAAGTGATGTGTCTCATTGACGAATCCGCCTATATAAATTTGCCAATTTCGGGATTTCAGCTTGAAAATTTTCAAGAAACCCTTTTTATCTCTCTCTAAAACGTCTCCCCACCTTCTCTCTAAGTTTTCGGCTTTGTCCTTCCCCGGTTCGATGATCGAAAACTGCCATGCTACTCTTGAGAAGACTCTCTTCAAATCTGCTAGCGTAGTTCGTTGGTTAGGCCAATTTGGGAACCATCCTAAAATCTGGGTAAGTTGGTTATTTTGGATTTTATAAGCTATTTTGTGTTTTGGATTAAGGAAAATGCTTTAGATAGTACAATACTGAAGTTTTGTTGAGAAAAATATAATTTCAGGGTGTTGTTGCTAGGAGCACGCAAGTGTAGGTTTGGAATATTTTGTGGGCTTCTCAGTAAGCCAGGTAAGAGGATAAATGAAGTCAATATTTTTCATGAAATTATTATGAATTAAACATAATTTATTTTCAGGAGGATATATATGATATAGAATTATGTTTGAGAATACTATTGTTGAACAGGGAAATGATTTTAACACATTTTATATGGAATTATGATTTTAGAATTAATTATGAGCTTATAAGACTAAGTACATTTGTGTGGCATGAGTATAATATTTTTATGGAAATTATGGAATATTGTGAGTTTTCCAAGATAAGCATGTTACAGCCATTTTCAGGGAAACCCTAAAAAACAGTACAGGAACTATGGTTTTAAAATTATGTTGAAAAGTGCGAGAAAGTATACTTATTTTGTTCTGAAATATGCTGGCGGAAATGTCTTGATTCTTATGTTAAGAAATATGTCGACATAAATTCTTATGTTATGAAATATGCCGACATAAATGCTGTGATTTTTACATTATGAATTATGCCGGTGTTGATGTCGTGATTATGTGTGATATGAAAGAAATTATGAAATATGTTTATGTCAGATGTTACTCTGAAATATGATACAATTATGTTTTAATATGTAATGTATTATATGTTATCAGAACCAGGATAACTTAGTTAAGTTTTTAAAGCACGATACCATAGCTATGTGTTTATGATTATGAATATGTTAGTGCTACCACATATCTTATGTAGAGTGTGGGAGATGGCAGTTGATGTGGCTTTATGGGAGTGTTGTAGTTCCTCTAGTAGACTGGCATAGGTGGAATAGGTTAATCGTACTTACAGATTTATGTTTGACTTAGCGTGGTCGGCCAGCCATTGCTAGGTCTCGCCTCCAGGCCGCACAACCCTGTCATGTGGGGGGTAAGACATGACAATAGCTAACTAACTATCTATCTTGGGTAATAATTCAAGTATGATATGATTATATAAGATGAGTTTTTAGTACATAAATTTAGTATGTTACGCTATGTTATGATAAATCATGTTTTATTCAGATATGATACAACTGTTTTTAATAGTTATGAAATATGTACTGTTTATATGTATATTACGAAAAATACTCATGTTGCCACACACTGATATTAGTTTATCTCTCTTACTAAGAGGTGTCTCACGCCAGCATTACAAACATTTTAGGAAATCCAAATAAGAGGGCGGATAGAACCCCACGATAGTAGAAGTGGACTGAACTACCCTATCTTGAGGGTAAGTGTGTGAGCCAGGGTTAGATAGATTTTTGGGTTGTGACCCTAGGTTACCTTTTTGGTCTTTTCAGAATGTATGTATGTATATATATATATATATATATGACATATTTATTAGAACTTTGGTATGGTTTCTTGTGTTCTTTATGGCATGTATGTAATTTATGTTTCCCGCTGCTTTGGTATCGGAGTTGTATGATAGATATATCCTGGGTACCCATGGGTCCAGGTGGATTACAACTATGACAGTTTAGCATATATATGGTAAAATAGGCAAGTTGTTACACCCTCCCTTATTTTTTTGCTTCATCATGCTTTCCCGGCATATGCGTTCTACTCAATATGAGCAACAAATCTAACAAAATATATAAAATAGTGATAACTAAAAGCTATATGGTCTTCCCGTTAATATCTAGATATTTTTTGTTACACATAAAAGCGAGGTGCTTTAGCTTTAGATAAGCTCAACAAAAGCTTTTTTTTTTTTAAGTTGTTATTTTATTAAATTAATTAAAATTCTTACATTTGAAATCAACTTCATATAATGAGGTTGCCAAAAATAAAAAAGTTGGTTCATTAATAGAATATATTAATTATTATAGTGTAAAGGAAACACAACTACACAAGGAACCCAATAAAAAATTGAAAGCGATGGATAGAGATAGCTACAAATGTAATCCTTGGATTTTAGGGTTTTTAATTGTTGTCAAGGCTTTCTTATATTTTGAGCTTGGCATTGAGTTAGCTCTATGCTAGCGTACGAATAGAATATTATAATTTGATTTGTTAATTTGGACTGAGAATTAGGATTAAATTTAGAAATTTTTATTTGAGCATGAAAATGGAATAATATTATGAAATTTGATTTGTTTTTATATATCTTGCATTAATTTGCATTAATGCCATGGTCCATTGGTTGTCGTAATTTGCATTTTTATGATATATTAAAATATTTTGATTGGTTGTTGTAGATTTTTAAAATTTTGAGTTAATTGCGCATTTACCATATTCATATTTCAAAAAATTATTATTAAATGCGAAGACCTTTTTTTCAAATTTGAAGTATAGAAAAATAATAATAACTAAAGATTTTGTTCTTTTAAAAAGCATATAGATTTTCTTGTGACCACATAAAAACCCCATTGACCAACGCATATTTTTTCAATTAATGATCATATGTGATGTTTTAAACTTTTAAGTATGTACATTTCTAATGCCATAATTGAATATCCGTAGATTTTCTCAGGAGTTTAATATTTCTGATGACGGATCTCTGAGGTTCCATACTAGGCCTCTGTGTGCCTGCAAATGTGGATATCAAAAGGACAATCCTTGAGGAGGCTCGCAAATCCTTATACATAGTTCATCCGGGCAGCACTAAAATGTATAGGGATCTACGAGAGTATTTCTGGTGGAGCGGAATGAAAAGAGAAATAGCTGAACTTGTGTAGCAATGTTTGACATGCCAACAGGTTAAGGCTGAGCACCAAAGGCCAGTGGCTAGTTACAGCCACTTTGCATCCCGGAGTGGAAATGGGATCACATTTCTATGGACTTTGTGATGGGTTTATTGTCGGCACAATAGGGATAGAATGTTATTTGGGTGGTCGTAGATTGATTGACAAAACCGCTCATTTTATTCCTATTAAAATCAACTACTCCATTGACAAACTGGCAGAAATATATATTCAAGAGATAGTATGATCACATGGTGTGCCAGTGTCTATAGTATCAAACTGGGACCCATGTTTCACATAACAATTTTGGAGGAGCTTACAGGAAGCTTTTGGGGTCTCAGTTGTCTTTCAGCATGGAATTTCATCCTCAGATAGATGGGCAGTCAGAGAGGATGAATCAGATATTAGAGGATATGCTACGGGCTTGTGTGCTGGATTTTGGGGGTAGTTGGACCTAGTATCTACCGTTGGTAGAGTTTGTATACAATAACATCTATCAGACCAGCATCGGCATGGCACCTTACAAGGCGTTATATGGTAGGAGAAGTCATTCTCCTCTATATTGAGATGGGGTAGGTGAAAAGTGAGTTTTGGGATTAGAAATAGTGCAACATGTAACGACCCCCGACCCGCCATGTAGGCTTGGAGTGCTACTTTAGTGATTTCTGTGTACTTAATATCTTATTCATCATATATAAAACACATATGTGCAGTGGAAATAAAATACAAAATCCTCAAATTACATTACCAGAGTTCTAACTATCTTTATATACAAATATATCTATTTTTACATAATTACATCCCATAAAAGTAAACAAAAATAAAATCTTTATCTACACACTACCTACATATATTTACACCTCTAGCCCGGCTCTTCTAGCCCGTTAGACCGATCTCTACGATTTCCTGAAAAGATAGTTTGTAAAGTAGGGGTGAGGCACGACTCAGTAAGGGAAAGACTAAATTAATGTCAGTGTGTGGCCAACATGCATTTAGTATAGAAAATAATCAGTTCACTAAGTAGATAAATACATTTATGGAAACATTATTATTTTACACTCACACACACAATTAGTCGAGGATAGGGAAGATTACCTGCCCATACAAGTAGCTTCCCTCTACTCTAATATCATTACTGCTATTAGGGCACTCACCTTTCTCAGCAAGCCCTCGAAATTATCTTATTAATTATTTGTATTCACATAAACTAACAAATATGCATATAAGACACTCCCTGTGACAAACACTTCATTTACTTCTCCCATGGCACGGGTTGTGCAGCCCGAAGGCTGGACTAATGTCTTGGGGGTATACTCTGCAGGTATACGCAGCTCTGGTCCGATTGCCCTCACCCAGGGGGTGCATTCACCTCACGTAGGCAAATCGAACGAGACCATCCTACACCTCTCAGCACAGGAGTGGGCGCACACGGCCACATAACAAATCCCTAACAACGGTACCGTGCTCACAATACACTAGTCCCCAGGGTTCCTAAAGCATATCATACAATTTAGATAACAGAAGATACCATTTAAAACATTAATTCACATATATTCCCTGTTATTCCAAAACCTGGCTCTCGGCCATAAAACACAACTTGGCTTAATGCCGTTTAACAAAACTCCGGCCCTCGGCCATCAAATCAAAGTCCTGCATTTTCACAAGTAGTTCTAGTATTTCTCAAACAATCCCGTATTTCACAAACAATTCAGTATTTCAAAATCCCAAATCCAAATATACAATAATCCATACAAATTAAATCATCTACCATACGATTTTCCACATTTTAACATATCTATATAAATAAACAAGTTTTCGGCCATTCATTTTATTCAAAAATACCATACCATATATCCTAAGTTTGTAAAATCCATTTCGAACGATTGGTTTTCAAAATAACCTTTAAATTCCTAAATAAATAAAAAATTTATATAAACATAACAATTAAATTGATTCAAATTTTATAAAATTATTGACTTAACTTAATCCCCTTACCTGATTCCTGAAAAGCCCACTAACACCTCGGCCTACCCCTCATGGCGTTCAAAACCCCTAAAATCCTAAAATTAAAAGTTCATTACATTACTCATCACAATCCCTGGAGGAACTTTCTCTAAAATTCTATTAGACTCTGAATACCCTAAATAGCCTAATAAAGCCTAAATTATTAAACTTACCCCCAATTTAGGATTGATACCCCATAGCTCCAATTCGAAAACCCGCTCCGGCTAGATTGTAGAGAATCTCCCCACAAATCTCCTGACAATTTTCGTTCGTTAATTGGACTTATAGTTTAAGAGAAATTGAGATAAGTTTGAGAATTGGCCTTACCCCAGGAGATATGCCTACACCACTCCTACAACAAATCCGCTCTAGTAGGATTTTCGGTGGCGGTGAACAGAGCCCAATGATATTTTCGGATTTCCGATCGGCCGAATATCGGAGACGAGATTGAGGAGAGTGGGAGAGAGGGGATGGAGGAGATGAAGGGGAGAAAGTGCCTTATTATTATTATATTATATTATTTAATTAATAATAATTTTTAATTAATTAATTAATTAACTTTTTTAAATTTAAATTTAATTTAATTTTAAAAAATTAATAATATTTTTTAAATTTTTTTTGGATCACTATACAATAGGCATACAATAAAGTTTGACTTATTAAAGAAAGAACCAGTGTAGCTCAAAGTCAATAGAAAAGCTATGCAGATAATCGTTGCCGGAAATTGGAATTCGAAGTAGGAGATCATGTATTTTTTAAAATAGCACCACTGAAAGGTACTATGAGGTTTGGGAGAAAGGGTAAGCTGAGCCCTAGATTTATTGGCCCTTTCGAGATGCTTAAGAGAGTGGGGTCAGTTGCCTACCGGTTAGCCTTACCACTAGTTTTATCCAGAATACATGACGTGTTTCATGTTTCTATGCTGAAGAAATACGTCCTAGATCCCTCCCACTTGATTAGTTATGCAGGAATAGAACTCAGAGAATCACTGGCTTATAAGGAGATACCAGTGCAGATCTTAGACAAGAAGGAACATGAATTGCGTAATAAAAAAATTCCACAAGTAAAAGTCCTGTGGAGGAATCTTGCGGTGGAAGAAGTTTCATAGGAGTAAGAGGAAGAAATACATCAGAAGTACCCACATTTGTTCAGTGGGGACCAGCAATAGACAGAGGGAGAATTTTATGCTAAGTATATAAAGTTTGATTTATTTTATGCTAAGCAGGATAATGTATATATAAGTGATATTGCAGGTTATAGGATAGGTAGTACTTTTGTTTTGGAAGAATTTTTATTTTATGTATATGTAATCTCTCAGAACCCTGCATGTAACCACGGTATTCCTCCGCCACAAGTGAGGGTAAGTAATAAAATAAGTAGTCCATTTTTCTCAAAGGATGGTGTTTAATACAGATAGTAAATTTCAAGGACAAAATTTTATAAGAAGGGGAGAATATAGAGACCCGAAGAATTATGATAATTAAATAATAAAATAAATAAGAGAAAAAGATTTTTCAAAAAGGGGTTTTAGCAGGGTCTCGTTGATGAATGTAGGGTGCTCGTCGACGAATCAGCCTCTTGGGCTCGTCAACGTGGACACGTGTCTCGTAGATAAGAAATTACCGAGAGGGCTGTTTAAGGGCCTGAAACTCGTCAATAAGGAGTAAGTTTTCATCGGAAAACTTCCTTCATGGACTCATCGACGAGGTGACGTGTCCCGTTGATGAATTCGCCTGTATAAATATGCCAATTTCAAGATTTTAGCATAAGAATTTTCAGGAAACCCTTTCTCTCTCTCTCTCTCTCTCTCTCTCTCTCTCTCTCTCTCTCTCTCTCTCTCTAAAACGTCTCCCTCTCCTTCTCTTTAAGTTTTCGGCTTCGTCCTTCGTCAGTTCGATGATCAGAAGCCGGTACACTACTCCTAGGAAGATTCTCTTCAAATCTACTGGAGTAGTTCGTTGGTTAGGCCAACTTGGGCACCATCCTAAAATCTGGATAAGTTGGTTATTTGGGCTTTATAAGCTATTTGGTGTTCTGGACTAAGAAAAATGCTTTAGATAGTATAATATTGAAGTTTTGTTAAGGAAAATGTAATTTCAGGGTATTGTGCAAGGAGCGCGTGGGTGTAGGTTTGAAATATTTTGTGAGTTTCTCAATAAATCAGGTAAGGGGATAAATTAAGTTAGTATTTTTCATGAAATTATTATGAATTAAATATCATTTATTTTCAGGAGGATATATATGATATAGAATTATGTTTGGGAATACTGCCGTTGAACAACAAAATGATTTTAACACTTTTTATATGGAACTATGATTTCATAATTAATTATGAGCTTATAAGACTAAGTACATTTATGTGGCATGAGTATAATATTTCTATGAAAATTATCCTATAATGGAATATTGTGAGTTTTCCAAGATAAGCATGTTACAGTCATTTTCAGGAAAACCCTAAAAAATAGTACAAGAACTATGGTTTTAAAATTATATTGAAAAGTGCAAGAAAGTATGCTTATTAAGTTATGAAATATGTCTACGTAAATGTCATGATTCTTATGTTAAGAAATATGTCAGTATAAATGCCGTGATTCTTATGTTATGAAATATGTCGATGTAAATACTGTGATTTTTACGTTATGAATTATGCAGGCGTTGATGTTGTGAGTACGTATGATATGAAAGAAATTATGAAATATATTTATGTTAGATGTTACTTTGAAATATGATACAGTTATGTTTTAGTATGTAATGTATTATATGTTATCAGAATCCGGATAGCTTAGTTCAATTTTATAAACGACGATACCGTAGCTATATATTTATGATTATGAATATGTTAGTGCTATCACACATTTTATGTAGAGTGTGGAAGATGGCAGTTAATGTGGCTTTATAGGAGTGTCGTAGTTTCCCTAGTAGATTGGCACAGGTGGAACAAATCCATCATACTTACAGATTTATGTTTGACTTAGCATAGTCGGTTAGTCATTGCTAGTTCCCGCCTTCGAGTCACACAACCCTGTCATGTGGGGGGTAAGACATGACAATAACTAACTATCTATCTATCTTGGGTAATAATTCAAGTATGATATGATTATATAAGATGAGTTTTCAGTACAGAAATTTAGTATGTTACGCTATGTTATGATAAATCATGTTTTATTCAGATATGATACAACTATTTTTACTAGTCATGAAATATGTACATATGTATATCACGAAAAATATTCATGTTACCACACACTGATATTAGTTTATCTCCCTTACTAAAAGTTGTCTCACCCCAGTATTACAAACATTTCAAAAAATCCAGATAAGAGGAGCCCCGCGGCAGTAGAAGTGGACTGAACTACCATGTCTGTAGGGTAAGTGTGTGAGTTAGGGTTAGATAGATTTTTGGGTTATGACCCTAGGTTACCTTTTTGGTCTTTTTGGAATGTATGTATATATTTATGACAGATTTATTAGAATTCTGGTATGGTTTCTGATGTTTTTATGACATGTATGTAATTTATGTTTCCCGCTGCTTTGGTATTGGAGTTGTATGATAGAAAGATCCCGGGTACCCATGGGTCCAGGTGAATTACGACTATGACAGTTTAATATAATTATTAATAAAATATATATATATGGTAAAATAGGCAGGTCGTTACACCCTCCTTTATTTTTTTGTTTCATCATGTTTTCCCGACGTATGCGTTCTACTCAATATGAGCCACAAAATCTAACAAAATATATAAAATAGTTATAACTAAAAGCTATATGGTCTTCCCGTTAATATCTAGATATTTTTTGTTACACATAAAAGCCATGTGCTTTAGCTTTAGATAAGCTCAACCAAAGCATACATTTTTTTTAAAAGTTGTTATTTTATTAAATTAATTAAACTCTTACATTTGAAATCAACTTCATATAATGAGGTTGCCAATAATAAAAAAGCTGGTTCATTAATAGAATATATTAATTATTACAGTATAAAGGAAAGACAACTATACAAGGAACCTAGAAAAAAAAAAAAAAATGAAAGCCATGGATAGAGACTGCTACAAATGTAATCCTTGGATTTTAGGGTTTTTAATTGTTGCCAAGGCTTTCTTATATTTTGAGCTTGGGATTGAGTTAGTTCTATGCTAGCTTACGAATGGAATATTATAATTTGATTTGTTAATTTGGACTGAGATTTAGGGTTAAATTTAGAAATTGTTATTTGGGCATGAAAATGAAATAATATTATGAAATTTGATTTGTTTCTAAATATATTGCATTAATTTGCATTAATGTCACGGCCCATTGGTTGTCGTAATTTGCATTTTTATGATTTATTAAAATTTTTTGATTGGTTGTTGTAGATTTTTAAAATTTTGGGTTAATTGCGCATTGACCATATTCATATTTTAAAAAATTATTATTAAATGCGAAAGACCTTTTTTTCAAATTTGAAGTATAGAAAAATAATAATAACTAAAGATTTTGTTCTTTTAAAAAGCATATAGATTTTCTTGTGACCACATAAAAACCCCATTGACCAATGCATATTTTTAAAATTAATGATCATATATGGTGTTTTGAACTTTTAAGTATGTACATTTCTAATGCCATAATTGAATATCCTCTTCAATATCTCTATATTAATTGAAGAAACCATTTTGAATCATTTCTTTGTGTATAATATTCTTAACTTAAAAATTATTTTTTAGTTAAAATATTTTAAAATCAAAAGTGTAATAGTAAATTAGTGAATTATATTTTATTTAAACTTCATCTTTCAAACTTAATACATATCATGTAGTACTTAGTTTGTTCAATTAAGCAAAACTCTTAATTTTGGAATTAGCTGCATAGAATGAGTTTGCCAATAATAAAAGAAAAATATAATCAATCAATAAATTATTTATTTAAAAAAAAAATAGAGAAAACAGAGAAGAAGGCTCAAGTAGTATTTTGTCTTCCAAAGCAAGAAATGGAATATATCCCCTTTTAAGCAAAGAATTACAGTGTAATTTTCAGTGTACCATGCCACCACCCTGAGCCCAAAAGAGGCTTTTAACTTCAGGGATATTGCTCTTGTTGAGAGGCTTCATCCCTTTGTTCCTCTTTTACTAGCTATCCAAACAGGATAGGAGATGAATCACTTCAATTCCTTTTCTTTTCTTTTGTTTTCTTTTCTCAAGTAAAAATTTAAATGATTATTTTAGTCCAAATACAAAAGTGAGAAAATCACGTCTCAAAATTTGTCGAGCACATCAGTACAGGTACACAGACGACAGCTCCATATACTATGTACATTTACCCTGCCACAATACAACCTCTGATAATGTTCATCTCTATACAAACAGCAACACAAGCAGACGAGAAGAAAAATGAAGTTTAGAAAATCATTATCACTTGGGTGCTCACCATGCCTCCAAACACATTCCTGTTACTACCATGAAAATGGAAAGAAGAAAGCATTAACCACTGGCAGTGGTTGTAGTAGACCTACTAGCCCATTTCTCCATCACAGTGCCCGGTGAAGTTGGCAGGTGCATACGCTTCAACAGAACAACATTATCAGATTCTGGCGAAGCCGGTGGTGGAACAACCGGCAATGGTGCCCCAGCTGTGTCATGTGCATCTTCTGTCTTCTCCACATTGCCCTGCTCGCTCTCTATGATCATCAAGACCTTCAAAACCTCGACCATGGATGGCCTTGCTTCCCTGTCAAGTTGCAGACACTGAAAAGCTAATTCTGCAGCTGAAATTGTCATCCTCCTAACTGCTAAATCTGATTCAAACCCGAGGCATGGATCCACTAACTCACCAAATGCTTGGTTTTGGATCTTGTTAACTGCTAAATTAGCCAGATTAATTTCATGGTTTTGCCTAAAAATATCTACAGCTGGCATTGATGAAATGAGCTCAATGAGGACAACCCCAAAACTATAGACATCACTCTTCTCGGTAAGCTGGTAGCATTGGTGATACTCAGGGTCGACATAGCCAGGAGTGCCCTGTGGAGCAGTTGAGACATGCGTGACATCATTTGGGAACAGTCGTGAAAGCCCAAAATCTGCAACCTTGACACCAAAATTATTGTCAAGGAGGATGTTGTTAGTTTTCACATCTCGGTGTATGATATCAGAAGCATGGAGGTAAGCCAATGCACTGGCTGTTTCTATGGCTATTCTCAACCGAACAGGCCATGGGAGCGAGCTGGGTGTTGCCTGATCACCATGGAGATGATCAGCAACTGTTCCTTTGGGAATGAATTCATAAACAAGGAGGAGCTCACGGCTGTAACGCGAAGTGCAACCATAAAGAGTGACAAGATTCTGGTGGCGTAAGCGGGTAAGGATTTCAATTTCATTCATGAACTGCTCAACCCGCTTGTAACTTTTCTCATAAAGGCGCTTAACTGCAACTTCCCGCCCATCTCGGAGTTTGCCTATTTGACCAAAAAAAAAAAAAAAATCGAAGTGTATCACAACGTTGTCGTTTAGCAGTGTCCGAAGTTATCTCGTGCCATATATAACAGTGGAATTTCCTATTTCTTACCATGGTATACAGTTCCAAAACCCCCATCGCCAAGTTCTCTGGCAGGGTCAAAATTATAAGTGGCTTCTTGAAGTTCACTGTACGTGAAGACTGGGACCCCAAAGTAGAAGCAATCCCCAGGGCCTGATTTTGTGGAAGGATCAGGAGGGTTTGTGAAGATGAAATCTGAAGAAGCATACTTCTGCCGGTAACGACGCCAAACGATATAAAGGATTGAGCAAACAATGAGGATGAAAATGGTCGCACTCCCAATACCTGAAGCAGCATATATACAATCAATGTTTTGAGTAATAAGCAGCGAAGGATGAAAACTATGAAGTTGTATAGAATTGAAATACACATTGCTGAGAGAAATTTGATATTACATTTTACATTGGCAAAATACATTTTTGGGGTTATCTTTACATCTTTAGAGGACAAGCCAAAATGTAAAATGGATCTGATCGGATGACAAAGCCCTTAGGGTTATCTTTACATCTTTAGAGGACAAGCCAAAATGTAAAATGGATCTGAACGGATGACAAAGCCCATAGGTGAAATATTTTTTCATGACATCCAATCCAGGAAAAGGAAAAAAAAAAACTTTCCATGCTAGCAATGGAACAGAGTCTCTTCATTTCAGATGTCACACGTAAACACAATCGACTAATTCTGAATACCCACATGCACTTAACGACTTTTCCCCATCCATAAAAACTTGATTGAAGAGGAAAATTACCTGCTGCTAGCTTCAAGATCGATTTTCCTTTACCTGAAAACAAAGAGTTAAGAGGAAGAGGGATGGCAGTGAGTTTAAACATTGAAGATTGGATGCAGATTGCAGAGACGCAATCCACATTGACTGGAAGTACATCAAAAGAGGAATTCAATTAGCATGATACACATAGAAACAAAAAAATGAGTTATCCAAACCCAAAAATGAAAAAGAGAATTAAGCTGAGCACACAAACACATAATCCAAACCCAAAAATGAAAAAGAGAATTAAGCTGAGCACACAAACACATATTCTGCAATACACATGCATATCTAATTTTTACCTACACATCGAACTCTCCCCTTGCTGTCATATTTACACTGGCCTCCTTGATGACGACAATCGATACAATCCCAGGATAATTGTGCTTTAAGATAGAATTCATGAGCTAAAAGTGAAAACGGGTCCGAATAGTTTTTGTTCTGCTTCGCCATCGGAAGCTGAATGACTGAACATTGAGGAGGAACTTCTTTTCGAAAATTATAGGGAACATCATCATATTTGATATCGTAGGCACCGCAGGTATGTTCAAAACGAGTGTGTAGAGCACTATGTAGAGTACGGTTGCATTTAAAGAAAGTCATATTGGGTTCAATTATCAAATTGATTTTAAGAGAGGTGGGCAATTTCAAATTCTCGAAAACATCACACTTGTTGTTTTTCAAGCGCTGTTGAAGCTCTACGTCGTTGATGAAAATGGTGTCATCCTGAGATATGTTCATAACTTGGTACCATTTTCCTTGTTCCACCAGCTGGATCCTCTGGTCTGGCTGTGAACACGTAACTGTCAAAAGCCCGCACTCCGGATCATCATTGATTTTCCTGAAGGGGAATCTGATACTGCCGAGGTTCCCGCACACGAAGGATGAACAGTTGTGGGGCTTTGCAAAGAGAGGAGGCAGAAGATGAGAGAAGAAAAATAAAATGACAAAAGGGGCAGTACCCATCTCGGATTTTCCAACCAAAAACCCAAACAGAAAAAGCACAAAACCCAGAATCAAGTTCTCCAATATAAAACAAGCAGCTTTCGTAATATCTCACTTCTTTTTCTGAGTCGCCGCCACACAATTTATTACGCTCCTTATCGTCTCCACGCGGCAGTCGACTTAGAAATTGCAAATGGGTGGTGTATGCGGAGTGGAGAAGCTGAAGTAAGGGCAGAGTGGGGTCACTGGTAATGTAAAAACTGTATATGGCAATCTGGTGAGAACACCATTTCTTTTTAATTACCGTAATTGCTACACCGTCGGCCCGTCCTGTTTGATCCTAACGCGAAAGACTTGACAGTACCAGTATTAGTGTGCGTCAAGTTTCACATGGCCTTGTGAGCAGTTTCAAAGTATATAATATTCTCTTCACTCTCTCTTGCGCCTACCTAAGTTTTGTGAATGAGTCCCAAATCGGGGGATTGACACGTAAGTTGTCTGACAACCAGACCGCTAGACTCGTCAAAAGCTCTCTATGTTCAAACGCTGATTGAATTTTTTGAAAAGAAAGCTTCGACTTGCATGTAACATCACGGCAGCAACGCAAGCAGGAAAGATGGGAAATCTGGTTTATGGATGACCTCCAGCATTGGAAATTCTCAACGTAAGTTGTGGTGCTGATGCTAACCATGGAAGACTATTAGGGTAGTTTTGTTTTGTGCGAGTGAAGAGGAAGATGGGGTAAGGAAAAGCCGCAACTCCTTCGAGAAAAATTAAGTCCAGCTTTGAGCTCTGGTCGTCTGGATGATCATTGTTTCATGGTTGTTCCCATTCTCCCACAATTTCAGAAAATACAATCGATGGGTTATTCTCTACTCTTCAATATTTCTGGGTAATGCTCTGTTTGGCGTTTCAGTTTCCTCCTTGCACATGTCTTTCATCCCCTTTTCTCTGAGTTCTCACTGTAATCGTAGACTGAATCTGGAATTTTTTAGGAGGAAGAAGACCCAGATTCATCGTCTCGCAGAACAAAACCCAAACCCAAGACCCAGATTCATCGTCTCGCAGAACAAAACCCAAACCCAAACCCAAAATCAAAATACGAACATTTATCTCATTTAGTTCGCCCGAACGCGGATTTTCTGAAATTTCACCCATAACCGATAACCAGAGCGAATCGCCATAATCACTCTCCGAAGGCTGGATAATCCTGTGCTTGTCGCAGAGATTCTAACTCACAACTTTATAGACGAAGAAAGGCGCAGCGTAAGGAATTGAAAATTCATGTGGAAATTGTGCAATTCCCCGGAATTGAGTGGGCGTAAAATGAAAACAAAGAAAAAGAGAATATCAACGCGAAGGTTTGGGGTAGGGGCTAAATTAAAACTCGAAAAACGGAGCGGGGGCCAGTCAAGAATTTAAAATAGTTTATCTTCGTCCGCAATTATTTTTATTGTTGTCGAACGTGTTCCTAATCCAAAGCCAATTTTTTAATATGAAGTTTGACCAAATAGATAATTTTGCTGTCGTGGAAAAATAAAATATTAATTTTTAAATTTATCGTAAAGCATACCAAATGTTTTATAAAAAATTAAGAGATAAATTTCTCTTAGTGAACTTTTCCTTAAAATTTAGAGATATTATATTTAATTTTTAAATTATTTATATATATTATTAGATAAATAAAAAGTTAAGAATTTTTGAAATAGCAAAAAATTTAATTTATTTTTAAAAATATTTTTAAAAAGTCCATAAAATTTATACAAACTAAAAAATAATTTTTTGCATTTTATTTTTTCGGAACCGAGAGAAGCATTTTTAACATTCCACGTATAAAAAGGATTTAACTATTTTAGAGTGGAACAAAATATAATAACCACAGGGCAAGACGAAGGACAAACCTGGGCCCGCATCACGGATCCAAATGGAATTTGGGCCGCTCCTGCAGCCTCAGGCCTGTCTCGCTCATCGTAGTAATCTTATGGCCCAGTAACCAGATCATGTCTTACCACGTGTTTTTGTTGCCATTTTAAACAAAGCTAAAACTTTGTTTGCCCTTCTATTACAGCAAGCCATATATGAATTTATCCATTGTCTGCACCAAGGGCTAGTATTTCTTACCCTATAGTACTGTAACCGCAAGTGTGGCTAAGCAATTATTCAGAATCAATAATGACATATTTTGATTCAATAATTGATTTTTTATTAGTCAATTTGAGGGATGAAGTGTAACAAATCCCCGTTATAGTTGAATAATGAGCAAAAATCAATGGTCAAGAAAGCAGCTAAATCCTCGTACCAATATTATCAAGACTTCTTCGCATTGCATCAAAGAGGAGGAGGATTCCAACCTCGCCAAGCATAAAGAACTCGAGGGCTTGTTGACGGTTAATCATCTCAAAGATTATAAGGATTTGAGATCACTAATGATGGGGGTTATGATGATATTTAGCATACCAACTATGTACCTTGATTATTACACGGACTTAAGGACTTGTTGATTGTTGATTATCTCAAAAATTATAAGGATTCGAGACCACTAATTATGGGGATTATGATCCTAAGCATACCAACTATGTACCTTGATTATTACACAAACTCTATGCACGACTATTTACGCATTATCTTTACCTCAAAGCTCGGCACGCTTAAATGGAGAGAAGTTTATCCAAAACTATCAAACCAAGTGGGAGTCACTCTTTGGTTTGAACTTAATTGGATATAGTAAGATCATAGTTAAGACCAATCAAAGAAACCTTTAGGCTTGGAAAAAAATATAAATTTATTTCCTACCCAAAACAAAGGAATTATTGGCATTAAGTTAACAACATGCTTTGCCAATCTATCGCCTAACCAACATGATAACATTATGAAATGGTGGGTAATCACTAATGATAAGTGTGGGTTTTATAGTATATGTCTGTTGTTTATGGTGTGTGGTTCTTATACTTTGGATTTCATAAACAAAGAAAGAAGAAAAACATAAAGAGGCAGCATTGTTCTCGTCGACGAAAGCAGAAAATGGGTTCGTCGACGAATGCCCTGTTCTCGTCGACGAGTGACCTTCTATGGATTGTCGATGAATCTCGTGTACTTGTCAACGAATGCGCCTGGGTTGCGAGCAGTTTTTCTTTTTCTTTTTCTTTTTTGAATTTGAACGTTAGGTTGGTTGGGTAATTGGTGGGAAACCTCTGAGGGACTGTTGTATATGTCATTCTGGGGATGTATTAACAGATAGAGTGATCATTTGAGAAGTGTATTGTGTACTTTGTAATTTCCTTAGTAAAATTCTTGTGTCATTGCTTCCATGGATGTAGGTTTTGCCGAACCACGTAAATCTTATTGTTGTTCTTGGTGTTTATCACTTTCTGGTTGTGTTTCATTTACTTGTTATATTTATTCTGCTGTACATTTTAATTATTCGATCTATATCACAACAAATTGGTATCAAAGAGATTGTTGTTATGGTATCGAGATCGTCTTTTGCAAAATTTGACATCATCAAATTTGATGGAACTGGGAACTTTGGTTTATGGCAGAGGAGAGTGAAAGACATTATTGTACAACAAGGAATGGGAAAGGCATTACTTAGTATTCAACCGGATGGAATGGATGAGGCAAGATGGGGAGATTTGCAAGCAAAGGCTGCTTTTACAATACACTTATATTTGGCCGACGAAGTACTCTATCGGGTAGAGGAGGAGGATTCTCCAACGGCTATATGGTGAAAGTTAGAGAGCTGGTACATGTCCAAATCTCTTAATAATAAATTTTTTTCTTAAGCAACGTTTGTATTGGCTTAAGATGGTTGAAGGATCAAACTTAAATCAACACATTAATGCCTTCAATCAAATTACTAGTGATATGATAAGAGTTGATGTTAAGTTTGATAAGGCTAACAAAGCTTTGATGTTGTTAAATTTTTTGCCCTCGACTCATACCTATGAAAATTTTGTAACCACTCTTACGTGGGGAAAAGAAACTCTTGATCTTGAAAAGGTAACAAATGTTTTGCTAAATTTTCATCCAAGATTGAAAATATGTGATAAAAGAAAAGAACTTGTGGTAAAGGGTAATAACGAGCGAGGTAAGGGAAAATCCAAACATGGATCAAGTCAGAAATCCTGAAACCAATCCAAGAAGAAGAAAGAAATTTGGTATAATAAATGTGATAAAAAGGGGCATGTGAAACCAGAATGTCCAGATTATAAGAAGGGAAATTCTGAGAAACATGATGGTACTTCAAAATCTGTGAATGTTGTTCAACAAGAAGGTTCAGCGTGTAGTGATGGTGATGTTCTATCAGTTTCAGCGGGGTCAGAAAATCCAACAGACTCTTGAATACTTGACTCGGCCTGTTCATCACTTATAGTTTAGTGAATTTTGATAAGTTCTTATGGGTAATGATGCTTCTTTCAAGATCATTGGCATAATAAATGTAAAGATAAAAATATTTGATGGTGCTATATGAACGTTGTGTAATGTAAGACATATACTAGAGTTGAGGAAGAGTTTGATGTCACTTGGTACTTTGGATTGTAATAACTTTAATTACAAGTCCAGAGGTGGAATTATGACGGTATGGAAAGGTAATCTAATTGTAATGAAAGGGTAGAAACTAGAATGGAATATCTACACATTGTAGGGAATTACCGTTGTAGGTGGAGATGCAACCATAGATACTGAATTAGGTGAGACCGTCTAGTGGCATATGCGCCTTGAGCATATGGGGGAACACGACATGAAAGAACTACACAAGAGAAAATTGTTGAAGGGCTTGAAATCATGCCAACTGGAATTTCACAAGATTTGTGTTCTTGGAAAAAAGAACAGGGCAAGGTTCAGTTCAATTATACACAAGACAAAGGGTATTCTTGATTATGTGCATTCAGATGTTTGGGGTCCGGTTAGAGTTTGCATCAAAGGGTGGATACGTGTATTATGTGAGTTTTATTGATGATTACTCACGAAAGGTCTGGGTTTAGTTCATGCATCAGAAATCATATATGTATGCCAAATTTAAGATTTGGATGGTTAAAGTGGAAAACCTGATAAGGAGGAGAATCAAATACTTAAGGTCGGTTAATGAGGCCGAATACGCTAATTCTCGGTTTATGAAGTTTTGTGTGGAGTAGGACATCAAGAGTCACTTTACAGTTCCCTGAACACCTCAGCAAAATGGTGTGACAGAACGGATGAACCAAGCTCTTTCTGAAAGGGCTCGGTGTCTCAGATTAAATACAGGGCTACCAAAGAACTTTTGGGCCGAGGTAGTAAGTATGACTTGTTTTCTGATAAATCGATCACCAAGGGTGTCACTAGAGGGTAGAGTGGCAAAAGAGGTTTGAACGGGAAGTGTAGTAGACTACTCCGGATTGAAAGTATTTGGGTGTCCAGCCTATGTTCAAGTAGCTAGTGAGGAGAGGTCTAAGCTTGACCCAAAGTCTCTTCGTTGCATCTTTTTGGGATATTAGAGGGTGTAAAGGGATATAAGCTATGGGACTTAGTGGAAAACAATGTGGTGATCAGTAAGGATGTAGTCTTTCATGAGAAGACTATAATGAAGCGTACTCAAAAGTGTGATGAACAAGATCAGGAGCCAGAAAGTTGGGGAAGTGATAAACATGTTGTGCAGGTGGAGTTGGAGGCTCAGGGCAACGTCAATGATCATGGTCCTATGATTGCAGGGAACTTTAGCCCAGGAAACCAGCAAGTCGACGATATTCCTATACGAAGATCCAGATGCACTATCAAACCTCCACCAAGGTATGGATTTGAAGAGTTAGTATCTTATGCTTTCCTTACTAGTTGCAACAATCCAACTACATTTCAAGAGGCAGTGCACGACCAGGAGAAAGATAGATGGATGGACGCAATGATTGAGGAGATGGAATCACTACAAAAGAATCAAAGTTGAGATTTAGTGGAGCTTCCAGATGGGAAGAAAGTGATAGGTTGCAAATCGGTATATAGGAAGAAGAAAACAATTTTAGAAAAGGAAGGAGAGAAATTCAAGGCACAGTTGATGGCAAAAGGATACTCACAGAAGAAAGGGATAGATTATGATGAGATCTTTTCTCCAGTGGTCTGACATACTTCTATCATAATTGTGTTTGGGTTAGTAGCCCATTATGATCTTCATTTAGAACAAATGGACGTGAAGACGGCGTTTCTTCATTATGACTTGGAGGAACAAATCTACATGGTACAGTCGGAGGGATTCATTGAACCGGAAAAAGAAAATTTTTTTTGCAAGTTGAAGAAATCTCTTTATGGGCTGAAATAGTCTCCAAGGCAATGGTATAAACGATTTGATTCGTACATGATCAAGATTGACTACAAAAGATATGAATATGACTACTGCGTATATGTGAACAAGATTGAGGATTGTTTTCTTATTTTCTTGCTATTGTACGTCGATGAGATATTGATAGCTGCAAAAGATTTAACTGAGGTGAATCGGTTAAAGGACCTATTGTATAAGGAATTTGACATGAAGGATCTTGGCTAGACCAAGAAAATAATTGGGATGGAGATTCACCGGGACAAAACTGCAGGGAGGTTATGACTATCTTAGGACGGTTATATACAGAAGGTGTTGGAGAGGTTTAGCATGCCTGATGCAAGACCGGTGTATACCCCTTTAGTGAATCATTTTAAGTTGTCTGCTGCAGATTGCCCAAGTACGGATGAGGAAATCCAAGACATGTCAAAGGTCCCCTATGCTAGTGTTGTGGGGAGTTTAATGTATGTCATGGTTTGTACGAGGCCAAATTTGGCTCATGTGGCGAGCGTGGTTAGTAAGTTTCTCTCTAATCCAAGAATGCAGCATTGAGAAGTCGTCAAATGGATACTCGGATGCTTACGAGGTACATCGGGATGTGGCATCACGTTCGGCAAGTAACAGGGTTGTCCTTCAGTTATGGGGTTTGTTAATGCTGATTATGCTAGAGATATGGATGACAGAAGGTCTAAAACGGGATATGTATTTACCCTTGTAGAAGGACCGGTATGTTGGAAATCCATGGTACAGTCTTTGGTAGCATTATCCACGACTAAGGCGGAATATATGACATTAGTTGAAACTGCAAAGGAAGCCTTATGGCTTACTGGTTTAGACAGAGAGCTGGAGTTTCAGCAAGATGGAGTGGTGCTGCATTGTGATAGTCAAAGTGTCATTTACTTGACAAAGAATCAGATATACCATGCTAGAACTAAGCACATTGATGTGAGGTTCCATAGGATTCGGGAATTGATTGCTTCGGGTGAGCTTGTGTTGGAGAAAGTTCACATGTCTGAAAATGCAAAGGATATTCTGACGAAAACAGTTACTTCTGAGAAATTCAAGTATTACTTGGACTTACTCCATGTCTCCAATTGATAGAAGAGAAACAAACCCAACCAAGCGTTTCAAGTTCAAGGTGGAGCAGTCGGATGTTTTTCGAGATTCTCCTAAGGGGCGTGTAATCGTTAGGGTGGAGATTGTTGTTTATGGTGTATGGCTCTTATACTTTGGATTTCATAAACAAAGAAAAAAGAAAAACATAAAGGGGCAACACAGTACAAACTCGTCGACGAGTGCCCTGTGCTTATTGACGAGTAGATCCCAACAGCAAAAAAATTTCAGAGATCCTGAGATACCAAGAGCAGAAAATGGGCTCGTCAACGAATGCACTGTTCTTGTTGATGAGTGGCCTTCTATGGATCATCGACGAATCCCCTGTACCTGTCGACGAATGCGCCTGGGTTGCGAGCAGTTTTTGTTTTAATTTTGAATTTGAACATTGGGGTGGTTGGGTAATCAGAGGGAAACCTCTGAGTGACTGTTATATATGTCATTATGGGTGTGTATTAACAGATAGAGTGATCATTTGAGAAATGTATTGTGTACTTTGTGATTTCCTTAGCAAAATTCTTGTGTCATTGCTTCTGTGGATGTAGGCTTTGTCGAACTATATAAATCTTATTGTTGTTCTTGCTGTTTATCACTTTCTGGTTGTGTTTCATTTACTTGTTGTATTTATTCCACTATGCATCTTAATTATTCGATCCATATCACAACAATGTCCAAGTTGCTATGGTTAGCCTTTGTATCGGCTTTTACAAAACTAGTTGCTTAGTCAAAAATTATTTGAACTAATTGACTGACGTGAGGGCCAATTATCTAGTTATGATATATTTGGAGAAAACATCAATTTCCTAAAATACATACAATAGGCTTGTATCAAAATAAAGGCATTTGCTCAACAATGTAAAAGGATGTTCAATGAGATTCTAAGGACACATGCCCGAGATATAACCCATAGACCGAGGCATGTACAATGAGTTACAAGTACTCATTTATGAGCCTTAAATGCCATCTTGTATACTCACTCACAAAGGTCACAAACAATGTTAGAAAGGGTTTAGTCATACTCATATTAGCACTCAAAGGAAACCAAGAGATCAACCTCAACTCAAAATATGTGGCATCGCCCATTTTCAATGAGCTAGACATCACTCAAGGCAAAGTAGACATACATCACAGCTAACAAAATCAATTATGCCCATAAAAACTATGCAAGATTTCTAGAGGGCCCAAGAATCTCTAATAACAAAATCAAGCAAAGATAAAATAATAGTGATCTCTTAGGGTTTTATAGGGTACTACAAGTTTAAATTTAAAATATGACTATTATGGATTAGAAATGTAAATGTTAGTGATAAAATTGAGAGATGCTAAATTCCTTAAAATCAAGATAGAAATTGGACGAGTTGCTTATAATTAGTCAAGTAATGAAAAGAAGAAGGATTTTGCGCCATTATTATTATTATTACCATTTGCTTTCCTCTCAACCCCTCTTCCCCTCTCCCCTAGTTCCCAATCAAATCCTTCTTTTCTCTCTCCTTCTATGATTCCTATTTTTCTACTTCCCTCACCATCTTTGCCCCTATCATGCAAGGGCGTCCCTTTTGTTTTTTGAATGAGGTAACTTGAATTCCCACACCACTTCGACACCAAATTTTCCCTACCCACTTTGGGAACTATATGTTGGAAACAAGGCTTGATCCTTTTAATTGAGTTGGTCATACTTGCTTGCATTAACTTGAGCTAGAAATAATCAAGATTGCATTCCTTGTAGCATTAGCCTCAACAATTGATGCAATTGTTTTTGTGGTTGACAACATCATTCACAAGTTAAGTTTCACTTTCTATTTCCCATTGATCTTGCCTATATTTTGCAAAATTTCAATCTAAGAGATACTCTTCCACATTATTTATTTCTAAAAAATAAAAAATTAAGCTACACCCACCCTAATACCAAACAAATGCAAACCAATTCAAATTGAATCTAATATGGTTTGACTTCAATTTGGGTTTTTCTCCAACCAACCTAGTTGGTGCGATTGGAATTTTGAGTTAAACTGAGCTCAAAAACAACCTTGATTATAGTCGCATAAAATTGACAAAATGATATACTTACACTCAACTCAACTAAAAAAACTAGAGCTCAAACCCAATTCAACTCGATTGCATGTTCTTATAAGTAAAGATCAACTTGACTAATTAAACATGATTTGGTTGTAAAAATAACATTTAATAGATGTACAATATAAAATATACAACTAATAAAATTACAAAAAATATTGATTAGTCTCTCAAATAATATTGCAAAACCTTCATAATTTACTTAATTAAATACTCAAACTCAAATTGATCTCAAATAGTTATAAAACGATTGAGTTTAAGTTGCACACAAACCGACTTGAACCACTAGTATCCTTACAAATGAGTGATTTGAAAAACTAATTTTAAGTATTTCACAACATACATGTTACCAAATTTTTTCCCTTACCCCATTCAATTTGGATATATTACCAATAAATAAATTATTCAACAAAAAAATTTCATAATTGCTCCTCTTTTTTATTAAGTAAAATAATATAATTATAAGAATTGGTTTCTTTATTTTCTAAAATTCAAATGTAATCATTAACATCTTCTCCCTCTCAATATATGTTGATTTTGCAAAGCTTTAAATTCTAACGAAATTAAAATGGTGCAATTAGCATCATAAGAGTGCATTATATATATATATATATATATATGCATATGTTTAAAGTGTAATCTTGAAACAAAATAGGCAATAGCAAATAAATTGCAATTGATTACGAATATTAGCGTGCTTCAAAAAACATATGAATATTTGATTTTTTTTTTTGTCGATATCTTTTTTCCTTGAGTTGCAGAGTTGGTCGTGGGATGAGACCATCTTCTATATAGATATATATACATGAGAATCATTTTCGATATTGTCATATCTATGTACTTATCCCCAAATAGTTGACAAACAAAAAGTCATAAACTTAATAGCTAATTTAAATAGACACTTAGAATAAATGCTACAGTCAACCTTGCTTCGCGGCAAGAAACAATATAATGGTTAATTGTTTAAAATGGATAAAATATTTTTTTTAAACTAAATATTTTTTTTGTTGTCTATCAAGCTCTTCAAATTTATTTTTTTTTTAATAAATTCTTCTTTAAATATTGCACACTATACATATATAGGAAGTTGACATTCTATACTTATTATACTAGTCAATAACTTATCTATCCATAAAGAATTATATTTGGTCAATAACTTAGGAATCATATTTACAAATGACCATATAAATAGGAAGGAATTATATCTAATTCGAAGTCCAATAGACAAACGATGCATAATCTTCAATTTGATAAGTAAATAAACAAGAAAGTAAGAAAGACAATAAGTTGGGAATCGAGAAGATGTTATGTCACTTTTTAATGTAAGTGCAATGTAGGGACGAGAGTGGATGGACAAGTGCTGATGTTCATATGATTATATAATGATTAAGAACGAATTAATCAATGCTATGGACATTGTAAATATAATAATAATAATAATAATTCCTTGGAAATTTCTATATAATCATTTTTATTAAAAATTATATTAATTAACTTATTAGAATGGTATGGGTCATACAACTAGGGATATTTTTGTCTTTCTAAAAAAAGAATGCCACCCAATTGAAAATACAAACTATATATACTAGTCATGGATACGCAAGTTACTTGTGCTCCACAATTTTTTCTAAAATTTCATGTTTATCTCGAGAAAATAATTGTGAACAAAATGAATAAAAATTAAAAAGTACGTAAATTTTATTAGAAAAATAGTTATGATTAATTATAAGGACATTTTGAGGTAATTATGGATATTTACAAGAGCACTGTTTTGGAGGAATTATGCATAGTTGTAGAAGAGTCTTAGATACTTTAAAACCCCAAAAAAAAAATATAAGAAAAAGAAAATGAGAATACCAAAGTCGAAGGGATCTCCACAAATAGATATAAGAGATAAATACATAATATAAATTATTAGTTATTAATTTGAAGAAATTGATGTAGTCTTTTATCTATGTATTTTCTTGATTGCACCCTTTAGTACTTTTCTATAATTTATAATTAAAAATAAACTTTTTTAATTAATAAATAAGTTAACAAATAATATTCCTTAAAAAATTACCTATGAATTTATAATCAATCATTTCTCATTCATTATTTTTCAAAGTGTTAAGGCTTAAACCAAACATTTTTGTTTTGGAATAGAGTATCTAAAAAGTAAAAGTTGTCGGGATGAGAATGCTTAGATGAATGAATGATATAACATTAAGAGGTAAATTAAGGAATGAACAAATTCACACTAAATTTGCTGTAATTCTTATAAAAGATAATATAAGGAAGAGAAAACTCAAATGGTATGGACACTTGTAACGTAGGTCACATAGTATACCAATGAGAAAAAATAAGTTAATTAGTGTCAGGAACAGTAAAAGAATAGGGGTAGAGTTAAAATATCTTGAAATGAGATAGTAAGTAAGAATTTAATAATCCTAAATTTGTCAAAAAAAAATAATTATGATCGCACAAATTAGCGAAAAAAGATTAGTATAACTGACCTCACATAATAGGCATTAAGGGTTAGTTTTGTTGTTGTACAAATTTATAATCAATCATTTCTCATTCATTATTTTTCAAAGTTTTAATACTTTAAACAAATACATATATCATTTTATTTTTTGGAATTATAGACTTATTGTCATATTTACCACAAAAATATTCCCAAACTACAAAAACTGCACCATCTTCCTCTCTTTCTAAAATTAGAAGTAATTCTGGTCAAGAGATTTTGAACCCTAAACCTCCCCAAAGAGACAAACAACACCACCGGCTCAAAGTCCAAATACTTAAGGGCTGTTAAAAAAAGTATGAAAATAAAAATTAAAAATTAAAAACTAAAAAATAGAACTAAAAGTTGTTTAGTTAATATTTTTTTAAAATAAAATAAATTTAAAATTTGATTAAAAAATATTTGCACTTGAATTAAATAATAATTATAGAATACGATTAAAATAATAAAAGGAGAAAATAATATTAATTAAAAATATTATAATAAAAAATAAAAATTATTATAATTATTTTATTAATGATTATATTTCAAAATTCATTTTATGAGAACAATTATAGTAAATACAGGGCGAGGACATGAGCATGCACGCTCGCATCCCCACCGTACATATCTGCTGAGTTTATAAATTATTTTTTCAAAAAAAATTAGAGAAAAAAAGAAACTGCATTTATTTGTCTTTTTTAAGGTTATAAAATCAATTAATAATTGAGGAGTGCTTTGCACGATTTTGATTCCGACGGTTCATTTTATTATTTTTCTTCTCTATAAATTGAAACATAATGAACTTTAAACTATTTGGTTCTTAGGTATGTTTTATCTTACTCGTTTTTATTCTATTAAATCCATTCATAATTTCATACCACGATTTAGCTTTGGGGATAGCTTTCAGAACGCCATGATTCCTTTCGGAGTTTTGACCAAAAGGCGGCTCTTAAAAAATTGAAATGACCTCTGCTCTAAATCAACATGGCGCTTCTAATTTCAATTTTGAATAGTGCTTGCCGCCGGCCGGCCGCCGCCGTGTGTGAGAGAGAGAGAGAGAGAGAGAGAGAGAGAGAGAGACTTACTTGGAGGAGGACAACTGATATAATGAGGGCGATCGGGACAGTAACACATGGAACGGTGAGTGACCTCGTCGAACCCGCACCGGCCACCGGTCTCCTCGCACTCGCCGCAGTCAGGCGCGAACCACTTCAACAAGAACCCCCTTCTCAACACCCACCTGTAGTACTCCCACTCCCCCGCCGCTTCCCCGCTCCCGTTTCCGTCTTGCGCATCCACCGGCGCCGCCACAACCTTCCTGCACTCCCTGGACGCATTCCCCAACATCGGATTCTCCCCGAACATCGCCAACACGTTCTCCTTTCCATCCCCACACCCCCTCAGCTCGTACTTCGTAACGTTCCCGCCGGAAACCGCCGGGCAATTGAACAGCAAAAAAAGCTCCCCCTGATCCGGCGCCACCTTGAACTTGTCTTCGACGATAGTTACATTCTCGATGGAACCGGCGGCGCCGCAGCCGGGGGTGGAACTCGAGTCCGCGGCTGCGGCGGTGACAAGAATCGAACTGTTGTGGTAGAAGATCTGATGGACGACGAAATCGCCATTGTTGAGCTTCAGTCTGAAAATTGGGCGGTTGGTGTTATCGCAGGAGAGATTAAAGCTGGGGACACCACAGAAGGGCTCGTGTCGGCCTTGGATCCAAAATGGGTACCTGATGTCATGGATGTCGCCGCAGGATTTGGGTACGCAGGCTTTGAAGTGGAAGTCGTCGGCGCACGAGGATTTTCGGGAGAACAGGAGGAGCAGGAGGAAGACGGAGATGCTTGAGACGACGACGATTTGTGGTTGTGGGACGGTCAGTGCTCTGCGATTGGCGGACATGCTGCGCTAGGATCAAATTATTGAAGTCGTGGAGGAGAAGATTCATACTCACATAAGAGAAGGATAGAGAGAGAGGGTATGATGCGGATATGATATTAAAAAAATATGCTTTAGGGATGATGCATTTGACTTGGAAATTAATTGGGGGGTGGCAGACTTTGTCGCTACGCGTTGAACGGCATGCAGTTCAGAATTGGAGGGGAGAGAAACATTGTGCCTTCACACCTCTGAAAGTAAAATACTGATCTACATATGGCCATTACCAGAAACTGCAGAGAGATCCTTCCTCAGTCGCATAGATTGACCATACCCATGCTTTGCTTCACTATATATATATATATGAACACCCCTTACTTTTTCTCTATATGACAATTCACCTCCTATATTTTTAGAAATTATCAAAAGAACCTCTAATATTTAATTTTATTGATAAATTGAATCTTCCGTCAATTGATTGCATAGTAAAAAATTTAATATTATCCTTAATAGAATGATCTTTCCACTTAATCTTAATAAGATAAAATAAGAAAATAATATTAATTTAATAAATGAAGTTGGACAAGTTGATCGGTTAATTACGACATATTTTAAAAATTAAACTTACAAAACATTCCTAGAGCTAAATCAATTGATCGATATAAGCATGATAATATAATTAAATTATTTAAAAAAATAAAAATTATAAAAAATAAATAATGCTAATAATTCAAAAAATACTTAAATAAATGTATTGTTACAAAATATTTGCTATACACATTTTATGAAAATGAAATGACTATATATATCCTTAACAAATAAAATATAGTTTAAAAAATTGATTTGGATCAGACAATTGATCGAGCTGTGACTTGTTTTTTGGGTTTGCCTGAATATCATATTTAATAATTTAACAATTTGAATAAAACCAGAAAAAGTTAGGTGAATTGTCTCAAACAATTATCAACCAATTAATACAAATTTGAGTTCTCTTTAATTCATTTAGCTAACATTCCATTTTATAGTTTTAATTTATAAATAATGAATTTTGAAATTTTATTTTATCTTTTTTTAACATTATGTTTGATAAGTAACTTGAATTTAAAAATTTTGAACTATGTTTATTTTATCATGTGTTTAGTCATTATTTTTTCATAGAAATTACATCTAATAAACATTTTCCAGTATTAAAATTACTAGGCATTTTTATGATTTATTAGTAATTTTTTATTTTTCATTCATTTTTAAAAAAAATTAAAATAATATTTCTTTTTTCAATTAGTTGATCTAAAACGATTGGATTAGATAGATCAGTTAACTTCATAATCAATTAGGTATTCACGTCGCTCAGCTAGAGATCGTTAGGTATTATTGCCAAAACTTAGAGAAACGAAAATCAAAAATAAAATAAAAAATCTAAAACAAAAACTAAAAACTAAAAATTAGCAACCTGTTTGGTTAACATTTATAAAACTAATATAAATTAAAACTTAATTAAAAAATAGTAAAAGTATTTTTTAATTGGATTTATTATTATTTTTTTATATTTATGTATATTTTTCTTTTAATTATATTTAAATTCATATGATTAGTTAAATTTCATTTTAATTTAAAAGTGTATAAAATGAATAATTTAATCCAAAAAAAAAGTACTTCTGGATATTAAAATTTTTGGCAATAGGTTATCAAAAACAACTTAAAATCATAAAATTTGATTTTCAATTTTTTAGCAAGCAGCTGAAAATCAGTAATAGAAATAGAAAACTGACAATACAAACAAATGTTTTTATAATTTTTTTTCATTGTGGAGAAATAGAAATAGAAAATAGAAAACAACAACAATATCAAATAAATCCTTAGTTTTCAAGACGTTTTGCTGATAATTTTTTAAAAATTGAATTTACTAAACAAGTTTTATTTTTAAAATATCATTTTATTATGGTTAATATTATTTTTTCACATGTACATAACAGCTGACTAACGGAAAGTTCATTTTGTTAATAAAATTAAGCCTAAAGGCAGAGATTTTTTGACAATTTCTAAAAATACAGGAGGTGGAATGCTATTTTGAAAAAACTTGCTGGATTTTACCCTATATATATATTAACCAATCTCAATCTCCTCATTACTTGACCTTTATGTATTTATTTATTTATTTGTGTTTCTTTTTGGTGACAGCAAATGACATTTATTTTTTTACGGTGCCAAACACTTACCTTAGTGTACAAGAAGAGACTTAGAACATGCATGGTTGTTCTTTGCTTCTTTTGATAGGGAGAGAATCCATGGCTGGGAGAGAAGTACTAGGCGAGAAGATTTGCTTTCACTTGTTGGTGGAATGTAATTCAAGCGAAAAGGGTCTGACAATCTTAACTTGAATAACGATGAAAAGAGTATGAGACAGTAGATTAAATGTCCTTTTTTCTAATAATTTTTCTTTTTTTTTTAAACAAAAAAAGATGTTTCAGACTCATATGTAGGCACGTACCGAAATTATTTCATTTTTGAATTATTTTTATTAGAAATATGGCTCATATTTTGAGTGCAAACGCATGCACTGAAAAGGTTACGTGAAGTGAGAAACAAGAACAAGAAAGAAGGCTGCGGGAAGAGGAAAAATTGTCAACGGTTTGGGTTGTAATCGTTGACGGTTTCAAGCAGAATGCAAAGTGTTACTTCTCGGTTTCATAAACATAGGCAAATTTCCGAACCACGTAAATTTTGTGTCTTTTTATTGTGCTTTCATCATTCTCATTATTGAGTGTTTGCTTCTTTAGTATTATTCATCATCGAGTGATTGCATTGGTTGTTTGTTGATTAATTCGTGTGTGAGTGTGCTTCCGTTGTGCATCCACGAACAACAAGTGGTATCAGAGCTATTGGTTCTCAATAGTTCACTACAAAAAATAAGGTTAATAGTGAAGAATCAAACTGTCACTAACAATCACAAAACCGTCACTATAGTATTAGTGACGGTTTTGAATTAGTCGCCATAACTGCGGTTACTAATAATTATTAGTGACGAATTTTACAAATCGTTACAAATAATAGAGTATTAGTGACGGATTATAACTATAACGACCTGATTTTACATCTATATATTTTTTTCTTTACAAAAATATATTGTATAGTTACTCTGCTCTGATACCTTATGATAAAAACAAACATCATCATGGTCCAGATGGGACCCGTGGAATCTGAAACATAATAAATCACCTAAACAACGAGAAGTAGAATACATGCAATCATAACCATATATATACAATACTAGAGTGTCAAAATTCTTCCCAAAATATACATACATAACCATTTTCAAATTACTCTAATCTAAACCTAGGGACTACCCAATAAAATGACTACCCAAAATACTCACACTATAGTCAGGGCAGTACTATAGTCCCTTCTACTTGCGAGTCTAATTTGCTCGCCTAACTGGATCACCTGAAAAAATATTAAATCACTGGGTTGAGACAACGTTCAGTAAGACGAAATATGCTATTGCTAATGTGTGACGGGTGAGTTTACATATGTGTAAAATCTAATTTAGAAATACCATAATTAACTAAATCTGAGAAAACATGTATAAATGATGTACAATATAGCTCATACCTCTGTTACTTAACATAAACTGTTTTTCTGAATTTTCTAATCATAATACTTCTAATATTTATAAGTAAGTCTACGGTTTCTGTAAATCTAGACATATATATATACATATATATATATATATATATATATAATAACTGAGAAAATTTCCCTGAATGGATAACTGAAAGTCATGATTTAACCCCTTATGATAAGGTTGTGTAGCCCGGAAGTGGGACATATCCTGGCTGGTACGATGGACTGCTGATATCCACATAAAATTTGAGTTATGTGGTTGCACTCTGAACTGATAATAGCTACGGTATCGTGCTCTGCTGATTGAATCTGATCCATCAAGGTCTGATACTATATATGTAACTGATATTTTTATATTACTGTTTTACCATGATTTTGAAATAACCATAACATTACAAAACTGATCTGAAAATCTGAGTATTTGACTGAATATTTAATATCTGTATATCTGTGTATCTGTCTATGTACCTGTTAATCTGAGTGTTAGGGTTCTGAAATCATGGTGTTATGAAATTGCTGAAGATATATATTTTTGTACATATACTATAAATCATGTTTCTAAATATACTGTAAAACATGGTATTTGTAGCTGCATAAATACTGTGCTAATTTACTATAAACTCATGCCACACGATTTAAATAAATAAATCACATGCTCTAAAATTTGTATTTTCTGCTAAACAAATATTTTATAATCTAAATGATAATAATCTGGTAAAACATATAATTTCTGCTGATAATCATACTAAAATTCCTAACATAGCATATTTCCCTTACCTGATTATCTAATCACTAACTGTTATTTACAATCCTATGTGTGTGACATTCATAATTTCAACATCCTAAAATAACACACATATATTTTCCTAATCAAACAACTGAATTTACCTAAAAATTATTGCATACATATTTCCCCAAATCCACATATGCATAATTCCTAAACTATAATCCATATATCATTTTACCTGAGTTCCTGAAATACCACTCACTGGGGTCCTCAACCCTTGTTCGTAGGGTCCCAAAACGCCCTATTCCTGAAAATACCCTAATTTTACTTCACAAAACTCCAATATATTCGCATATAATACAGAATCTGACCTCAAATGAACTGAGTAATACTAAAAATACTCAAATAATCCACTCACCTTGGTTTTGGGATGGTTCCCAAACTTCTCAAATCAATATTTCGCTCTGGCTATATTGTAGAGAATCTTCCCAGGATCACCGTGATAACTTTTGATCATCGAACCAGGGAGAATCGAAGCCAAAAACCTAGAGAGAAGGAGGAAGCACCGACTTTTAGAGAGAGAAAGTGAATTGGACGAAATTTTGCGTTGAAAAATGAATTTTGGCATACTTATACAGTTGACTTCATCGACGAAACACATCACTTCGTCGACGAAGTCAAGAAGGAAGTTCATCGACGAACTCATAACCTTCGTCGAAGAAATTCAGGCCCTGAAATTACCCCTCTCGGTAATCTTTGTCGACAGGACACGTGGCATGCGACGAATCCAATAGGGAGTTCGTCGATGAGGTTGGAGGGTTCGTCGACGAACCCTGCTTTTCCCCCCTTTTTAAATTTCCTTTTCCTCTTCTTCTTTTATTAGTTAATACTATAATTCTTTTGGTCTCTACAATAACCGTCACTAAAACGCTAATACCGTCACTACAAATTTTATATTAGCTCGACTCAAAATCGTCACTAATAGTAAAGTATTAGTAACGAATTTAAAATCATCACTAATACTTTGAAATTCGTCACTAATACTCTACTATTAGTAACGGTTTTGAAACATTCACTAATATTTGAAATCGTCACTAATTATATACTATTAATGATGATTTTGAAACTTTCACTAATACTTTGAAATTCGTCACTAATACTCTACTATTAGTGACGATTTTGAAACCTTCCCTAATACTTAAAAAATGGACAATTATTAGTGACGGTTTTAAAACCGTCACTAATAATTTAAAATTAATAATTTTTTTAATCATTAATTCCTGTAAAAATCTGTAATTACTTTTTTGCATACATAACATTAAACCATAATTACTAAAAAATTCATAAATTATTCAAAATTCTAATTCAAAAGCAAATGCAAATATAAATACATTATACAAATTCAATTAAAATATAGAAATTCCATCTATTCATATAACAAAAAAATACAAAAAAAATTCAAAATTCAAATACAAATATATTATACAAATTCAAATTAAAATACAAAAATTCCATCTGTTTAGATAATTAAAAATATATAAAAAATAATTAAAAACTACATCCGACTATAGTGCATGATATCGTGTCAGTGTTGTGACAGCTGCAAACTCTACAAATTAAGAATTTTAAAAAAAAAATTAGTATACAAATATATGTATATGTACCATAAGTATCAATGATTTGATAACAAAATAATCGAACATTCGGACATTAATGCGAAAGAAAAAACGAGAAAAAAAAAAAAACTCGAGAGAAGTATAATAATTTAAGTGCGATTATGGGAAACGTACGTCAAAGGAATTAGTGATGAGTTTGCAAAATGATTTAGTCATTCGGTGCATTATGAATAGTAATCTATAATGTTGTTCACATAAAGGATGAAGTTTAATATTCATTTAACTTTCACTCATCCTTTCAAAAATATTTTAACATTCATTTATCATTATTATCTTTGTACATGGTCTTATTTTGGAAAAATTTTAACGAAATTTCAATAGACTGTCATCTGTAAATTGAACATTTTTCCATAAAATCTGTACCTGAAACCTAGTTGTTTTCAGCAAATAAATCATTTCGAGCATGCAACAACCTAAATCCACTATCAGGATGCAATTCATAATATATTACATCAGCCAAACAGTCGGCATTCAATACATGTATGTATTTCAGTAGTTCAATCTATAATTCATATAACATAATACCATTCATCAAAAAAATTTAGTCATTCGATGCATTATGGATAGTAATATGCATTGTTGTTCATATAAAGGATGAAGTTTAATATTCGTTTAACTTTCACTCATCCTTTCAAAAAATTATTATTTTGAATATAACAATAGTGTGGTAATATTATATAATAGGGGCATTGTTGTCCAACCTACTAAAATAGGGCTGCAATTTGGTTTGAAAAGTACTATATTCATGGGAATGAGGGAAAATTACCCATGAGTATCAAACTTATGACTTAGTGAGATCCTATATACTCTTATGAACTAGTACACACATGCAATTTGCTCAACTCTTACTCAATAAACATGTGTGAAACAGAACTATAAAAGTTACAACTAATATTACCTCAAACACTCCCCATTACATATGATTATACATTAACTTCCATTAGTATGTGCTTGAGATCTCTTGAGTGAATGTCCTCTTGATCTTTGCCTATTTAAGTGTCCACTCAATCTTTGCCTATGAAAATGTTTGCTTGATCTTCGCACTAAAATCCGTATTTATGTGGTTTCGCCACTTATACCTGTCACACCTTAGTATACAACAATTAGTTTAACTTGGAACTACTAATGTGTTGTTATCATCAAAATATGATAATTAAGATCATATAGTCACTCAGGCTAACACCCTTTTTCAAGAGTTGACCCTCCAAGGACGTTGTGACACTTGGTATCATTTTTGTTTTCTTTTTTTCGTTTTGTACATTAAAGAAATAGATTGTGATAATGTGTTTGTTTACATTGCCTATTGTTATTTTTATTGTCGATTTTGATTAACTTTTTTTTAAAAAAATTAAAAAACCTTATTTTTATGCATAATTAACTTTTGCATGTGAACTACAAGATCAATAATTTATTGAATTACTATGCAATACAATTTACATTTTGGAAGCAGCTTAAAGGCCAGAGTATCTCATTTGGAATGAGATGCTCATTGATTTGATTATGATAGCAACTTTTTTTTTTCTTTTTACATACATGAATTTACTTTATACATAATTTTCAATTAAAAGTAAAAAAAAAATATTGGTTTAAAATATAATTAAAATAAAAATATTCATACATTTTCTAAAATTTTGAAAAAAAATTCAGTCAAACAAATATATTTTACTATTTCTCAATTTTTACGTATGAGGTGGTTGTTCTTGTAACACTAAAAAATGAGTTTCAAAAAATAATAATAAAGTGAAAGAATGAGAATAATTTTTAATTTTTTTAGTCATTTTTAGCTTGTATTTTTATTTTTGTGTTTTTATTATTTAAATCATATACATTTTTAAATTAATATTTGATTTAATGCCAAAAATGACTATTTCCTCAATTAAAATTTTAATTTGTATTAATTTTTATAAATATTAACCAAACATGTTGCTAATTTTAATTTTAATTTTTTGTTTTTGATTTAAAATTTTTTTTTCTAAATTTTATTTTTATATTTTTGAAAATGTTACTAAACAACGATTGAATAAACAAATCACAAATGAGTTCATGGCTAAGACTTTTACTGATTATTGTTTCCTATTTGTCTCATGATCAAAAAGGAAATGCAGCTAAGGTGGTTGTAGGAATATTATCATCATAATAAATTAGCATTGACTATAGGATTATAAATCCTAATAAAGAGGAAGATGAGTTATTCATATTTCATTTGATTGTTAAAGATAAATTAAAAATTAGGTAAAAGATACTAACTTATCTTAAAATTTGACTAAAAGACGAGTGCCTCTTACAAGGTTTAAAAAATCCCATACTGACTTTCCCTAAAGTTTTAAAAATACAACAGATCTCTTCTAAGATTTGGCAAAAAGCATATACCAATTTCCTCTCAAAAGACTTGCTTTTTTAGAAAATGTAAAGAGGGTTTTGCGTCTTTTTAACAAATCTCATGAGAGTTATTTGAAATTCTTGAAATCTCAAGAGAGTTCCTGAAGGGCAAGTCCTTGTCCTTATGCCAAATCTCAGGTAAGATTACTATCTTTTACCCTAAAAGTCAAGCACTAAAAATTCTAAAATTCTAAAAATTATCTAGCGGTCGAGAAAGTGTACAGTGTGTTCAGTTTCCTAGCTTAATTTATAGTTTTGTTCATCCCCCATATATATATATATATATAGAGAGAGATTGAGTTGAAGGCATGACGATCAGGTTATTCATTCAAAGCAATATCATCAAATCAGCATGCATACGTAATTCCATACGAACATAATATAATTAAAGGCATTCAGAATTTCATAAAGGAAAAAAACAAAAATGGAAGTTTGAATCTTAATATTAGACCTTGAGGGGTACACGATGGGCACACTTGTTTTGGGAATTAAGACCTAAATCCTTATGAGGACCAACTAGAGGTGCTTGTCGCCATATATTTTTTAGGTTAAATATTATGAATGTGAGATCCACCCAAACTTCAAAAGAATAAATCTAGATTCAAATGAAGTCCAAATTATTCACTCTACCTTTAAGTAGATCAAATTAAATTCGAAAGGATACTAAATGATAGGGTTTTCACATTATTTATGTTTGGAGAAAAAGACTAAAGGAAAGGAGAATTTGTTGTCTTCCTATTTAGCAAGCAAGAAAATGCAAAAAAGAGAAAAAAAAAATGAAGGGAAAAAATATATAGAGAAGAGAAAAGGCAAAGGAAAGAAAAAGAAATAGAGAAAGGAATGGGAGAAAAAAAAAACCGGAGGGAAACATGATTTATGGGGCTCGACTTATTTGGTATCTAGGAAAATGCCAGAAGAAGAAAATAGCACTCTGTTTAGATCAAGGTATGTTTGAAAGGAAAAAGCAAAATAAAATAAGAAGAAAAGTTCTTTTTTATTTTATTCTTTGTCAAATGTTTTTTTTTTCTAATATAATTAAAAATTAAGAAATGTCAAATGTTAATAATGTATAAATTATTTTTTTCAATAATTTTTTAAATATTTTTTTTTCTCACTTCCCTTGATAACCAAACATAATGGGGATTCCTTCATATTTACTTTTCCTTTTCTTACGTTGCACATGAATTTTGAGGCCCTTTGAAAAATATTAAGGAAAGAAAAAAAAATTAGAAGAAATTTACTTTAGTTATCAATGAAAGTGTGAAATAAAATAAATATATATATATATACTACATAAATTAATAAAAAATTGACTTTACACATCATTAACATTCTTAAAAAATAATTGTTATCATTTTACAACAAATTTTTGTTTTTAATAGTATTTGACATGTATAATAGAATTTGAGTTTACATGTTCTTTTCTTTTCCTCAAATAAAATCTTGATTGAAACAAAGCCAAAAATAAAAATAGAAAAAAGGGGTCTTGAGAGAGAGAGAGAGAGAGAGAGAGAGAGAGAGAGAGAGAGAGAGAGAACCGTACCGTAGCTTTTTTGGATAAAAGCATATTGGTAGTTGCTCCCACTGTGGCATGTCTTCTAGTTAGGAGTGTAGTTGAATTGATTTGAGTAGAGTTGACCAAGTGGGATACTTAAACTCCACTAAACTCGAAAAATATTGAACTTGAATTCAATTCAACAACAAGCTGGTTCTTAAAAGTAAACTCGAACTCAACTCAAATAAACTCTATTCATTTATAAATTAATAATAAATACATGTATAAATATTACATAAGGTAAATACAATATTAAATATATGAATAAAATATATATCATGGAACTTTGTATAATATCAAAATAACAAAATTTGAAAGACCAATTAGGATTGCAAGCATAATTTTAAAATTTGAACTCAAGTCATTAAGCTACTCAAGTAGCTTGAAATCTAGTAGAATCTCGAGTCGAATCGAGTCACAAAGTGACTCGAGTTCAAGTAGCTTACAAGTAGGCTTCACTCACTTACACCTCTGTTCCTAGCGGGGCTGCTTCCCTCTCTCATTGCACTTAAACACCTAAACATACTCCCTTTTCCTATGGGAGCGTTCATAACATCTTTCAACATGTTTCAAAAATATGATATTCACTGCATTTTATTTTACATTTACTTTAGGATTGACATATGATTTAATTAGCATAAATTTGTTTTAAGAAATTTCATTCCTATAGCCAAAATAAGGTTATCTAAATTTTGAGAAAATGAGAGCGGGAAAAGACCGACATTATAGCATTAGCATAATATAAAACAATATTATTATGTTGACTATAACTTTAGATGTTATTACGGCGCCATTTGCAACTTGAAAAATGTTTGAGAAATGAAAAATAAAAATAAAAAATAGAAGGAATCTATCTTTTCATGTTTAGTTATGAAGAAAAGTGAGAATTTTTTTTTAAATGTGTAAAATAATGAACAATATTTTGATTTTACACATTATTAGTATATTTATTTACTAATAATTATTTTTAATAATATTTTATATAGATAGAAACTATAATGAAAGATAAATTTCCTTTCTTATTTTTCTTTCTTTTCTCTAGAAAGAAAATCCTTAATCCACACTAGCCCAAAAGTTACAATTGATGTCATTAAAAGTAGAGTTAACATCCCATTCCATACCCTTTTATCACTCACATAATTCAAATTATAAGTCCCAAGATGTCTCCTAAGAAGCACCAATAGTTTCAACTACCTAATAGCAAAATTTATAAATGATCTTATAAAAAGCATGCTTATGGCGATACTTAATTTTGATGTTATTATAAGCATTTCTTTTAATAGTGTCAATGTACAAGCTTAAAGCCAGAGCTTGTATGATGTATACCTTGCATTTATTTCCTTGATAAATTATTTTCAAACATGTAAATCAATGTAAAGAGAGGCTTTCTTGTGGTGAGAGTCTTTATCAACTAGATTTTGTATTTGTTGTTATTATTATTATTATTATTATTATTATTATTGTGCTAGAGAGGGTCTTTGTAAATCTTATTAAGCTATTATAAGAAACACAAAATATCTCAATATTAAAAGAAAATATAGCGGTGATTGGTGATTATGTTGGTTAAAAACTATCATTCATCAAACATATGCGGTGACATTAGTACCTCTTTAATGCATAATCAAACTCAATGACTTCACTTACCTTCTTGGACATAAACCTTGTCTATGTACTAATTTTATAGTATATCTTTAACTTAAAATCTCATATAAATTGATAGTTAATGAAGTGAATAGACTCATTTCTTGTAATTCATTGAGTTTTGGCTCTCAAATTAATTCACACATTGGGATAAAGAACATCACCAACTATACACTTCGTGTTTGTTGTTATTACACTTACCTCCAAATAACACATTTGTATTTTCTTTTCATAATTGTACAAGACATATAAATTATAAAATATATACAATGGTGGAGGTAAAAATTACTGCAATATGCAATATGCAATATGTAAGTATAACACACACACACACACACACACATTCATGTTATACTTGTTTGAAATGGCACGTTATGAAAACCTCATTAGAGGTAAAAGGATAAGAATAATATGACTTGATGGAAGAAGAGAGAGAGAGAGAGAGAGAGAGAGAGAGAGAGAGAGAGAGAGAGAGAGAGAGAGAGAGAGGCAATGGACTTATTTAGGGTTAGATTTAATTATATTATAAATGAGGCCTATTTAGGGTTAGATTAATTATATTATATGTGTTGGTGTACGCCTAGTCCCACATCGTCTCTATGGGTAGTTTCAAAACCATTATAAGATCCTCTTAACTCTCTCTCCTTGATACCTAGGTTTTGAGGATGAGCTCTTTAACTTAGTATCAGAGCTAGGCCTTGGGTTGCTTGGCTCCTTTGTGGGCTGGACTCCTCCTCGCGTCATTTCTCCCATGGGCTCGAGGGGGAGTGTTGGTGTACATCCAGTCCCACATTGCCTCTGTGGGCAGTTCCAAAGTCAGTATAAGATTCTTTTACCTCTCTCTCCTTGATACCTAGGTTTTGAAGATGAACTCTTTAACTATATGCAAATTAGTTGAGAGATACTTACAAGATAGATCACACACTTATTTATACCCATTCCAAGTATGTTGATGACCATTTTGATTGAATTCTCAAACAAAGGTTGGAAATTCTTTTGCATTTTTCTACCTTTTACCTTTATGTTTTTGTTTTTTTCTATTTTTTGACATTTTTGACTTTCCCAAGTGGTTTGAGACAGTACAAAACTATTATGTGAGGTTCGGCAACAATCTTGACCTCGACTACACAAATTGAGACAAAATCCCTGCCATTTCTAACTTATATGGTATTTTTCCGCTAATTTTGACTGCACCAAGGGATTTAGAGTAGTTCAAAATAGTAAAGTAATGTCCCTAGTTATTTTGTCCTCCAATACAAAAATCAAAGCAAAAGCCCCAATATTTATGGCTTTTTGGCTCTCTTTTTGCCAAATTTGACTATAACAGAAAATTTAAAGTACACCAAAATAGTAAGAAGAGGTTAGATTGTAATTTTAGCTTTTGCATGTACATCAAAGTGAACTTCTGACTTTTCTGCAATTTTCTAACTTTTTGAATACTTCTGAAATTTTTGCTCATTTTTTGTCGACGCTATGTTACCTCTTTTTTTTAATTTAATAAACAAAATTTAAATATTATAATATTTTAATATTCAGGATTTTTTTTAAAAAAAAATGAAACTTAAATAAATATTTAAAATTAAAAAAAAAAGTTGGTGCATAGCCCCACGTGCTACTTGCCAAGATGAAATTGCATCCTTTTATTTATCAAAAAAATAAATAAATAAATAAATAACAAGTGAGTGCATGCTGACACTTAAGTGCAATAATATGATGTTGTTTTGGCCATTCTCTTTGTGCCAAAACTGCATCATTTCGACTTCCCCCTTGCCTTCTTCGTCCTTGTGGCTTTTGCAATCGGAGGCTCACGAAGCGACCATTGTTGTCTTGTCCCTTGTTTTTTTTTTAATTATTATTTTTGTTCACTCTCCTCCTCTCACTTTCACCCACCTACACACTCATTTACCCCCTATTATATCCTTTTCAGTGCCTCTCTTGCCCTTTTGCCACCCTAGCAGTGCGGCTCTAGTGGAGCCACACTGCCAGCCTTCTTCTTCTTTTTTTTCAAATTTTCCTTTTTTTTTCTCCTTCCCATGCTTATAAAAGTCCCTAGGGGTTTGGGGAAAAGGGGGGGTCGCTCAGCTTCTATCTCTCTCTCTCTCTCTCCTTTCTCTCTCTCTCTCTCTCTCTCTCTCTCTCTCTCTCTCTCTCTCTCTCCTCTATTTCTTATTCTCCTTCCTTTTTTATTTCAGACCTTTTGGTTTTACCCTTGCCCCCTATTATGTGTGTGGTGTGTATGCGTGAGAGTGTGTTTAATTAGTGTGTGTTCAGTTTGTGTGTGACTGTGAGCTGGGCATGTATAATACATGCATGGTGTTGGATGATGCATGATGTACGCATGATAATGATGAATAATATATATATATATATATATATATATATATATATATATATATGCATGTATATGTATGTTATGATGTGTGTATGCATGAAATTTGTATGGTGTATGATGCAGGCATGGATTTGCACGTGCATGTGCATAATGCATGATGATGCATGTACACATGAGTATGTATGATGCATGTATGTTCATGATACAAACTAGAACACCTTATTGGACAAAAGTTGAGTCCAAAAGTGGAGAGACTTGGCTAATATTTTCCTAAAGTAATATTAGTTCAATGCCAATATTGCCATAGACCGAATGAGCCTTCAGAACATAGAGAACAAAAATTCGAAACTATCAAAGATTATGCCCATAGATGGAGGGAGGTTGTTGCTTAAATCAATCCACCATTATCATACACTGAGATGGTAATTAGTACTTTTGTGCGAATATTAGGGATGTATTATGATAAGCTGATTCTGAAAAATATGTATGACTTTGCAACAATTGTGGCTATTGGAGAAAGAATTAAAAGTGGTTTGTGTTAGGACCCTGTGAGCATCCAGAAGAAAATGACACCAAGAAATTTACGTGGTTTGGTCAAGAACGACCTACGTCCACGGAGCACACACCAACTATTCAATAACTCGCCGGAAAATGTTACAATTCTCTCTCTCTCTCATCTCTCTCCCTCTCTCTCTCTCTCCTCTCCTCTCTCTCTCTCTCTCTCTCTCTCTTCCTCCCTTCTTCCTCACAACTCTCTCTGCACTCTCTGTGCTCTCTCTGCACTGTGCTGTGCTGTTATCAGCTATTGTACAATATCTTCCACAGCCTCTTTATATAGGCTTGGATTTTAAATGATAATCAATACAATTTAATCAAAAATTGGAAGTTTAAAACTAAGATTAATGGAGAATAAATTCCACCCATTTTCTGACTCAGCAACAATGCGTCTCCAACTGTATTTCTGGCTCCATCTCTAACAATCTCCCATTTGGAGACAGAGACACCTCCTCAACCAGAGTTTCATGAATAAATGATGTGCTCATAACATGTGTCTTCAAACATGAAGACCAACTGAAGTTGCGCACAACTTCAGCTTCTCTGTAGTCGCCACCTTTCTGTCTGCTTGATTTCTGCGGACTAATCTGATGGCTGTCATCTTCACAACTGGTGTAAAAAAGCTGGTGTAGTCAATCCCTTTCTTCTACTCAAAGCCTTTGACTACCAACTGAGGCTTGTACCTTCTGGAGCCGTCATGTTCCTCTTCGATTCTGTACACCCACTTGTTATGAAGGCCTTTGGGCAACTTCCACATTCTGTTGGAGGTGAGGGACTTCATCTCATCCTTCATCACAAGCTCCCACTTGCTCGTATGTGACATGCTTCATCGTAGCATTCGGACACTCCTCCATCTGTAGGAAGTATGTAACACCCCGACCCCGAGGGGCCTGGGATATTAACTTTTTACTACTCATTTACAGCGGAAGCAAATAAACTCAACTTTTATTAAACCAGAGCACTAATCATCCATATTACAATCATTTATTTCAAAAGAAGAAAAATTACACAAACATAAATATTGAAACCATACTAATATTTCTAATCAATCTTTATTTTTCTAATCCCCACCCGCATGCTTGCTAAGCTTGATTTCCGACATGTCCTTCAGAATTATCTGAAATAAAATATGATTGGGGTGAGACAACGCTCAGTAAGTAAATAAGATTATTATTAGTGTGTGGCCAAAAGGAGCTTTTAAAGAATTTCGTAACACAATATTTAATACTATAACTTCAAGACTGCTTTTAGAATAAACATAAGTTTAAAAAATTTCTGCATAAAACTTTTGTCATCAATTTCAGCAGTAAATTTTTACAATCATATACTATAACTGCTAAATTAAACTTTTAACTGTAAAAATATTTAATGATAAACACACATATACTTTTCTTTATACGTTTTCCTTAGATCGTCATTTAAGCACCAAAATGATCCTTTTCACGTAAACTTACACTTTTCCTTCAAATCATCAGTAACTTTGTACACGTAATTAAATGTATAAACATATATAAAAAAAAAAACCACCCTTAGGCCTGTTTGCCGTAAGTCATGTTTACCCCCATGACTGGGTTGTGCGGTCCGAAGACTAGACTTAGCTGGCTGGCTGACCAAACTAAATCAACGTACGTAAACTTTAAGTGAGATTTTCCTTATTAAGTCCTGGTCCGGAACCAGGTGTGCACTCAGGAGAAATCCACTAACATAAATAACCACTCTGTAAACAGTGTGGGTGCACTCTGATCCGTATAAACTTTAAGCTGCGGTACCGAGCATCTGTAACTTTGAACTTTCGTTGCCATAAGGGGTTTGAAAATCATCTTATTATCATTTATGCAATTTAAAATAATATCGTGAAAATCTCATCTTTACTCATATTTACATAAAAAAATGTAACGTAGAAATAAACTCATGCCACACAATTTTTGTGTTAAAAATATATATAATTTTATTTTTGAATAGAAAGAAATGCTGAAAATTTACCCGAGGGGATTGGAACATTTCTTAACCCAAAAATAGATGCAAGTATATTAAAGATAGAACTGGTATAATTAAATATGCGTGAAAATAAACTCGGGTATGAATTTAAAATAAAAAGAAACTAACATAATCAAAATTTACTTACCTTCTTCTTTTACCGTGTGCTACGAACACAATAACTATCTTTAAGATATGAGATCGGAAAGAGTGGGTGAGTGAGAACTTACTCAAAATTCTCACTCCACCACAAATTCTTTCACTCACTAATCCTTCTCTTCCTTAGAAAATTGTTGTGAAAAATGAAGGTTGAGAGCTCCCTATTTATAGGAAAATTTTGGGGAAGAAATGGAATTTATAAAAGTGTGGGGAGATGGGTGAAATTATAATTTTTTTAAAATTAAAGAATGGGCAAGGGATGGGTAAGGTATGGGTTGAGTATGGGATGGGGATGGAGGCCATGTGGGAGTGCTTGCCACCATTCCCATTAAATAAAATTTTAATTAATCACTTACCTAATTAATTAATCAATTAGTTAATTAATTATTTTATTATTTTATTATTTTTCTTAATCATTATTATCATTATTATTATCATTGTTATTACTTTTAAACTATTTTGAGTATTTATTTATTTTATTATTTATTTTTGAACAAGAATTAAATTTGAATTTTGAAAACTCATGTGGGCCCCACACGGTCTTGTGGTCCCCACACAACTTCGAGACCCGAATGGATCCTACGTAACTCGAATAATTCTTATACGATTTTATGCATCCTAAATAGCTTTGAGACTCGTGTAAACCTCCATACGGCTTCGGGACTCATGTGGGCCCCACACAGTCTTGTGGGCCCCACATATGATACTTACATTATTGTTATTTTATCATATATTTCTACAAATTATGTCAGTCAAAACATTATTTTATGTACTTATTTACGTATATAAACAATGTCTACCTTGTTTATCCTATGAAATTCCATTTTGACCAGGCCGACCTCCAGGGAGCGACTGAGCCGCAATGGTCTCTGAGCACTCGCTTAGACAAGGTCTTTCTTAGGCATCAAACATGGAATCAAGGATCCTAACAGAGAAACACTTTTTTTTTTTTTTTAATACTAACTATTATTATTATTATTCATTTTTTTTTTCTTGGGTTATTACAAAGTAAGTAATCAGTATACCTTCTGTCTGGTATATGGGACCGAGTAGATCTCCTAAGCTCTGGAGCTGGAGTAGGAGATGGTGGTGCGACGATCTGCTCCACTAGTTCCTCCACCTGAGGATTCTCGGTATTCTGTTGATGTGTCCCAACACATTCATGGGTGTTTATCTAGAAACTAACTCTGTCCTGTTTCCTGACTATACAATCCTCACACATGTCAACCTGCACTGACTGTATATCACTCAATTTTTCTTTTGAGTGCATCACCCTGAGTCTCTTCTCGCTTATGTGACCAAGTCGTTGGTGCCAGATGTTGCTATCGTTATTTCCTGCAGCAACTGAAATAGACATGGAGGCATTGGAGTTTAGAAAAAGTGTTCCGCTTTTCTTACCTCATACAATCGTTAGTACATCCTTTGAGACTTTCCATTCATCGCCAATGAATTTCGTCGTGTATCCCTCATCTGCCAACTGACCTATTGAGATCAAATTCTTTCTCAGGTCTGGAATATACCTGACATCCTTCAACTTCCATACTGACCCATTTATATTGATCTTTACAACTCCCTTACCAATTACGTCGCAAGGTTGATCGTTGCCAAGGTACACTTTACCAAAATTACCTAGTGTGTACTCCTCTAGGCAATCTCTGCAGCATGTGGCATGAAATGAGGCTCCGGAGTCTATGACTCAAGACTCCTGCTTGCTCTCCGAAGAGCAGATCAACATCTCATCATTCTCAGAAGCAATATTTGCTTCTGTCTTTGCCCTCATCTCGAATTCTTTCTTCTGACTCCTGCACTGATTCTTGTAATGACCAGTCTTTCCACAATTCCAGCACTCAATAACTTTAGTGCTCTGGGAACTTGTGTCCTGAGTACCTCTGGGATTTACGGATTGAGACCACCTGGGCCTAGATCTGCCGCGGTTGTTTAATCGTCCATGCCTTTTTCCTCTGCCTTGACTCTCCATGTTCAAGGCTGAACTCGAATTGGAGCTATGGTTCTGCTACATTCTTATTTCCTCCGTCAAAATCATGCTGACGACCTCATCGTATACAAGCTTCGATTTTCCTACGGAGCTACTGATGGCAGTGACGACACCATTCCAATTTTCAGGCAACTAACTGAGAATTAGTAGAGCCCGAATCTCACTATCAAACGTTATCCCGACTGAGGCGAGTTGATCAGACAACTCATTGAAGTTATTCAGATGCCTGCTGAAACTCTCACTACAGACATATTCATCGTAAATAGTCTTTTCATGAGATGTACCTTATTTGTGGCTGAAGGTTGCTTGTACATATTTGAGAGCGCATCCATCATAGACTTGGTGGATGTTATATACTTGATATTGAACATCACTGATTTCGACAACGTCATTCTGATGGCTCCGAGGGCTTTTCGATCAAGCAACTCCCACTCGTCCTCGTTCATGGATGTTGGCTTACCCTTCAACGGTAAGTGCAATTCCTTCCCAAACAAATAGTCTTCTATCTGCATCTTCCAGAAACTGAAATTGTTCCCGTTGAACATTTCTATTTTTTAGCTCTTTTCATTCGACATCTCAATTTTCAAATCTAGAGATGGAATTAGCTCAAATGGATATCATGGATGGATCCGAAATGATCGAAAACCCTAGATATAGTTCGAGTCGCTAAAAAAATGGGCCCAAAATGACCCCGAAAAGCTTAGTCAAACTTGGTCAGACTGCTAACGTGGCAATGGGGTCCACCTGCTGACGTGGCAGTGGTACCCACATGATGACATGGTGCCTCTGCCACATGGCACTCCTGCTGACATGGCCCTGCTGGCGAGTGGGCGGTATATGCGCTGACGTGGCGCTGAGGTCAGACCTGGGTCAGGAATCGGATCTCGGGTTCACCCGGATCTAAGTCACCTGCAGGGTCAGGTCGGGTCAACGCGGAATGGGTGAAGAAGACTCGTGCGGTGCGTGCAGCACGTGGGGAGATGTTTGCTGGCGCATGGACGAAGCATGAAGAGGCGTCTTGCTCTGGCAAGGCGCGTGGGGAAGCATGCGGGCTTGTCTGAACTCCGTTATAGCTCCAGAGGGCACCCTTCTCTTCGTCTCGGAGAGAAGAATACGATGGTGGCCTCAAAACATAGTTTTGATCTATTGGACAGAGCTCTGAATTTTTGGATCACTTCCGATTTGGCTTTTCTGCTCCAATCGGGCTCTGATACCACTTGTTAGGATCCTGTGAGCATCCAGAAGAAAGTGACACCAAGAAATTTACATGGTTCGGTCAAGAACGACCTAGGTCCACGGAGCACACACCAACTATTCAATAACTCACCGAAAAATGTTACAATTCTCTCTCTCTCTCTCTCTCTCTCTCTCTCTCTCTCTCTCTCTCTCTCTCTTCCTCCCTTCTTCCTCACAGCTCTCTCTGCACTATGCTGTGCTATTATCAGCTATTGTACAATATCTTCCATAGCCTCTTTATATAGGCTTGGATTTTAAATGATAATCAATACAATTTAATCACAAATTGGAAGTTTAAAACTGAGATTAATGGAGAATAAATTCCATGCGTTTTTTGACTCGGCAACAACGCGTCTCCAGCTATGTTTCTGGCTCCATCTCTAACAGTTTGAAATCAGGAAATTTGTCTGACTACATTACTTTAAAGTTGTTTAAACAAGTCATTGGGAAGAAAACTTTTATTAAGAAGGAAAAGAAAGAAGGTGGAGTGAGTATAGTTTCCCAAGGAAAGGCACAAAATCAAACCTCAACCTAAGTAGTCTACACCTACACGACTCAACCAGTTATCAGCTTGCAAACCAATATGCCTAGCTCATCAAATGTTAATCCAAGTCAAGCTAATTCTATTCCAAAACCCAAAAGGGAGTTCACCAGTCTGCCAATCCCTTTGGTTAATTTATGTCACCAATTGTAGCTTAAGGAAATATTATACCAACACCCATGAAATTGTTGCAAAATATGAAACTCCATAATCCTAATCTATCTTGTGAGTTTCATATGGATACTTCTGGCAGTCATGTAACCAATACTTGCCTACCCCCTAAACACAAAGTCCAAGATCTTATTGATGTGAATATCCTAAAATTATAGTCAGTTGAATATGCTTCCAATCCTAACATCAAGACAAATCCTTTACCAGACCAAGGAAGTATATTATCTATAGTCATTTTTTTACCCAATAAAATAAAAAAACTGTACTAAATATATAAAATTAGGGCAAAAACACAAATAAATAGGATGCATCATAGGGCGGTCAATCGATGCCTTTTCTCCTTTCTTAGTTTGAAACCCCCTGATAGCAGTTGACTAGCTATTATAGGTGGTTGACTGGCCTAGTGAAATTTTGTAATTTTAAGTTGTTTGTATGTGATTAGCCAATAGATCAAGGTATGTCACATGTCCTAGAAGTTGCCACATGTCAAGCAATGACTAAGGTAGTTGGTAGTTAGTGGCCGATGGTTGGTAGTTTGAATTTTAATTTTTGAAATTCAAATTCAAATGGAATTTCTCTCCATCGTACTAAAGGTTTATAAATAGACCCTTTAAGAAAAAAAAAATGAAGGCATGTCCAAGTAGGAGTAAGGAAGGAAAAAATTATGTCTTTGTTTCATTCATTCTTTGGGTTAGAATAGAGGGGATTTTTATAGATCCTACTTCTCTTATCTATTCTCATTTTTTCATTAGGGTGTGTGCAATCAAAGGTGTACCCTCCACTTGATCTATAGAGTTTCCTGTAACATAAGATTCATATCTTAACCTTCTATCTTATTTGTTTTCAAGTTCTAAATTGAGTTTTTTCATGAGAAACATGCATGTTTGCGTGTTTGCAATGTTTAAGTTTGACTCTTTTTTTTTAAACATTTATGTACATCGATTATGCATGCTAGTGTTGTTAGATTATGTTAGTATATCGATTTTATTACAAAAAAAATTGATTGAAATTTCAAAAGAATACATTTTTCTTAAAATTCACATATAGATGGTCGATCGACCTACGGGCATGGTCAACCATCCTTTTTGTAATTGAAAAAGTAGTCATTGGCCTATACAAGATGGTCAATCGACCCTTCGAATACGATCAACTTCCAATCCCAAGAGTAAGTAATTTGTCATCTTTTAATAAATTTTGTTCGATATTTCATGTATTTTTAAGTCTAAACACTCTGGAGTGTGATTAGTCGAATCTTGTGGCTGAATTACAAAGGTTTTTCATAGTTTTTCCATTAAGAAAAAAAAAAACCAAACTTTCATTCTCAAAATGATTTTCAAAAGGTTTTCAAAATTTTCAAAGTTTTTCATACAAAAATCTAGAGTCGTACATCCATGATGTGGCTTTTGGATGTTTTCTAGAACTTTTATAACTTCAAATAACAAGGTTTCTAGGCTGGTTTGTGGTTCTCCCACTAAAAAACCACATCTTTTTCAAGTTAAGCAAATAACATTTTTCAAAGTAATTACCCATGAAGTTCTTGAGGGTAGAAAATGGGTTTTCTCAAACTTAAACTTGATCTTAACCTGTGTTTAATATAGTTCTTATTGAAAAATCTAAGTTTTTTTTAACCAAAAACATTTTTTCAACACAAACATTGTAAGGTTTCAAGTGATTACAAGTGTTTTTCAAGTTATCTTCAGAACTCATCAAAATGTTTTCTAAAACTTATTTTTGAAAATGTTTTGATGAAATGCAATCAGCTTGATTCCTCCATAGCGGATATCTAGGAAATCTACATCGGTAGATTCAACCATAACTTTTAAAAATTTAGTTCCTCCCTTCTTTTTCTTCTCTCTTTATTTTGCTTTTAGATGAATGTTTCAGGGTCTTTGAAAGGGCATAAAATTAGCAGAGTTTCCATGGGGCAAGTCCTCAATATAAACTCTATAAAAGCCTTAGGGATTAAAAGGGTTATAAGTTCATTTTGTTATAAATAAATAAATAAAAAGGAGAACTACAATAGGCAATTGACCGACCCTCTGCAAGCAATTGACCAACAACTGCTCAAGTTCAATTTTTCTTTAATTTTCAACATTTTTCCTCAAAATATGAACTTCAAAAGAGGACACACATACTTACATAAGGTAAGTGCAGTTACCATTCTTGGAATGAATGTTTTAGCATGTTAGATATTTTAAACCTTATTCAAAGTAGGTTTAAAAGTCTAACTTCGATATTCATAATGGTACTCTGGAACCAAACCTCTTTCGAGTTTACTTTGTTCTGCCTTTTCAAAAACTAAAATGAAATGGTAACTTCATTTTATAAACAAAAAAAGGTAAGTAAGAAATCAATGGTTTGGTTCATTTTACTTATTTTTGTTTTCATTAATAACCATGATATTGGCAACCTAAACAGGCTATTCGAGCCCAGTGTCAACACACATCCATCAATACTTCTGAGTTATGTGAAGTTCATTGCATTAGTCAGTCAGTTTCTGCTATCACCATCACTTATACAACCTATTTTCATCAAATATCATCCATCATCCTCACCTAACCTTGAACCTTTGATCTTTAAGCCACCTACTCCATTTTCATATTCTTCAAATCAAGTTATGCCTTGAAAGTATAAAATAGGAAGAAGAAGAAGAATCCAGACAGCTTTTTCGTTGTCTTTTAACAATCTGAACAGCCTTTTTGTTGGATTTTCAACAATTTGAGTAGCTTTCTTGTTATCTTTCAACAACCTGAGCAACTCTTTTGTTGGATTTTCAACAACCCAAGCAACTCTTTGGTTGCCTTTCGACAATGTGAGCAGCTTTTTTGTTGTTTTTCAACAATCCGAGCAGTTTTTCTTTCATGCCTTATGAGTTGTGCTCATCAGTTGGGTCAATTTCTTAGATCTCATGAGTTGTGCTCATCAGTTGGGCTAATTTCTTCAAGCCTCATAAGTTTTGCGCATTAGTTGAGCAGACTCTTCAAGCCTCATGAGTTGTGCTCATTAGATGGACCAAGTTGTTTTATTTCAACTGCCTCCCAGAGTTCAAGTTGTTTACCTCCAGTGCTTCGTCTATCCATGGGTGGAAACATAGGTTCTTCTTTGAATATGGGGAGTTGAGCTTCCATAGGTCCCACATCTGGTTGATCCCTCTTGACGGTGATATCTTTTATCCTATCTTCCTTTTTGTCTTTTTATTCATCCTACTCCACATCTAACTCTACCTATCTTTTTAGCCCAGCAATGCCATATACGCCCTACTTTGTCTCCCATGGAGCAAGCCATCTACGAGCAGCTGTGAGCTGGGGCCTGGCAAAGAATTATTCCCAATTCCGAGCTGCTTAGAAACCTTGTGCAATGCAATTTTAGTCCCATTCCATCTGGTCCTTACCTTTCATTCCCGTGAACTTTGCAGTATTATAATATATGTGCTTTCATCATTTCTCATATCTTTTTTTTTTTTTTTTTTATGCTTGGACTAGAGTCGCTTTGAGGACCTGATCACCAAAATGAAGGGAAAAAAAGCCAGTTGAAGAAAACTTTGCTGGGTGGATCTTCCTAAATGAAAGACGCACCTAGGACTACGAAGCACTTGCTCCACCACCTCCGCCAACTCCACCCGAGGGGTCAAGTTTACATGACTTTGTGGTTTCAGGTATGGTCCTTCGACGTGCTACGCTACTGAAGGATTCTTATGAGTTAAAGATGATCCTCCTAGAAGCCCTGACTTCAGCTGCCTATCATGCCATTTATCAGGTATATTTTTGGTGTGTTTATGGGTTTATTTGTCTGTTCCCTCCATTTTGCTTATTATTTTTTTTTCCAAGTAGCAGCCAGGAATCTTACCTTGGAAGACAAGTTGGTGAAATGTACCTAGTTTCGACAGAATCGCGACAGCAAGCCCTGGCCTTACAAGAACAGCTGAATGCCAGTGCCACCCAGGAGAAAGCTTTCAAAGAAGAGATCACTCGGATATGGAGTATGGAGATCTCGGCTGTTGTTAACACTGCTATTGACTCTGCTATTTTTGATTACCACAACTCCAACAAGTTTTTGCAGGACAAGGGAAATTCATCCTCCAATCGTACCGAGGGGGTTTTCAAAGATGTCAAGAATAGTTCAAGATAAAGTATTCTGACATTGATACAGCTGGTATCCGTTCGGATGCCTACGACAATGAAAGCCCGCCATTAGGAGAAGAGTATAAGGAAGATGACGATGAAGATGGCGAATTTGGGAATTAAAACTTTTGTCGGTGAATTTATTATTATGTAATTGCTTTAAAAGCATACAACTATGAATAATATTTTTTCAATAAATTTGAATTCCATGTGTTCTGAATCTCTTTCCCCTCTAAATCTTTCAACGTGTATGTCTCCAATTTGATTTTTGTTGCTATCTGATATGGTCCCTCCAAGTTGGGCTTCAGTTTTCTTGGCCCTGGTTTGGCAGGATTCTTCCGCACCTTCCTTAACACCAAATCTCCTAACTTGAAAATCCGTACTTTGACTTGGGCATTGTAATATTTGGCCACCCTTTGCTAGTATGTTGCAACCTTGATCTAGGCTTGATCCTGCTTTTCTTCTAGCAGATCTAATTCTACTCTTGGCTCCTTATTGTTCCCTTCTTCATTGAAATATTGTATCCACCAAGAAGGAATTATTATCTTTGTAGGGATGACTGCTTCTACTACGAAGGTGAGCAGGAAAGGAGTTTCTCTTGTAGTCGTTCGTCGGGTTGTGTGGTATGCCTTTATGATAGAAGGGAGTTCCTCCACCCACCTACCTTGCGTTGACTCCATGCGTGTCTTCAAGCCATGCTTAATTATCTGTTCATATTTTCCACCTGCCCGTTGCTTTGTGGATGTGCTATGGACGCAAAATGAAGTTTTACGCCAAGGTAGGCACAAAAAGTTTTGACAGTTGTTGTCAAATTACCTTCCACGATCTGTCACTATCGCCCAAGGTACTTCGTATCTACATATGATTGAAGTCCAGAAAAACTTGGTGATGTTACACTTTGTTATATGGGACAAAGCTTCAACCTCTACCCATTTTTTGAAATAATCAATGGTAACTAGCAAGAACTTCCACTACTTGTGGCAATGGCCCCAATATATCTAGTCCCCATTGAGCGAAGGGACATGGACTACTAGGGGAGATAATGTGTTGGTAGGCGAGTGAGGTATCTTGGCATATTTTTGACATCTATCACATCGTGTCACTAGTTCTAGCATGTCTTTTCTCATAGTAGGCCAATTGTACCTTTGTCGTAAGCTTTGTGAGCCAAAGCTTTACCGGCCAAATGGTTGCCACAAATCCCTTCATGAATTTCTCTCAATATATACTCTCCTTTTTTGCTACCCAGGCACCGTAAATACGACAACATCAAAGATCGCCTATATAAATCTTTTTCTATGATTGTATACCTGACTGCCTTCCTTTTTATCTTCATAAACTGCTTCTTGTTATCAAGTAAAGACCCATCCTGAAGGTATTGTACTAGGATGGTCCTCCAATCTTCTTCATCCTCTTTTATTGTTTCTATGTTGACTCAGGTATCCTCCTAGGTTGGCTTCTTTATTTTCTATAAGTAAACAACATTCTCCCAATCTAGTTTCAAAGTCAAAGCCAACTTTGCCAACTCATCAGCTTTTGCATTTGTTGCCCAGGTAATGTGCTCGGTTGTAAATTTAGAGAATTCCTAGATATACTCCTATGCTTTTGACAAGTATCTCTTTATTTTTTTATCTCTAGATTCAAATTCACCTTTCACCTACTCAGCCACAAGCTGGGAATCACTCGAGACTTTAAGCTTCTTTACTTCGAGGGACATTGAGAGTCGCAGCCCTATTAGTAAGGCTTCATACTCTGCATCATTATTGGTCATTGCGAACTCCAATTGCAATGCATACCGCTATTCATATCCATTTGAGGCTAGAAGGATTAATCTTGCACCTCCTCCTATCCTATTTGAGGACTCATCCACATGTAGCATCTAGACTTCCAGCTCTTCTGAATTTTCATAGACCTGCTCAACCACAAAATGAGCTAAGACTTGGGCCTTAATTGCTGGTCTTAGCTTGTAATAGATGTCAAATTCTCCAATTCAACCAACCACTTCACCATCCTTCCTGAGGTTTTGGGCTGCTGAAGAATTTGCTTTAGTGGTATATTGGTCAACATGACCACCTTGTGTGCCTGAAAGTAGGGTCTTAACCTTTTCACTGCACAAATGATTGCAAAAGCAGCCTTTTTTTGCTGTTGTATAGTTAATCTCTGCTCCATGCAACACCTTGCTCATATAATATATAAGCTTGTGTTGCATACCTTCCTCATATACTAGAACTGCACTCACCGTGCATCGAATAAAGGCCAAATACAAGTATGGATCTTCTTCAGTCCTTACTTTTGTCAAAAGAGGTGGAGAACTAAGGTATTGTTTGAGTTGTTTGAAAGCTTTATCCTACTCTTCTTCCCATTTAAACCTTCCTGCCTTTCATAACGCCTTGAAAAAAGGTGGACACTTATCCCCTGAATAGGAGACAAACCTGTTTAGCGAGGCAATTCTCCCCATTAACACTTGAACTTCATTCTTCGTCTGAGGAGCCCACTTCTTCATCAAGGCTCGTATCTTATTAGGGTTAGCTTCTATTCCCTTGTGGTTTACCATAAACCCTAAAAACTTCCCTGCAAACACACCGAAAACACATTTGGTTGGATTCAACCTCATTTTGTAGATGCGTAACAATTCAAATGCTCCACTCAAATCCTTGCCATGATCATCCACTTTTAGGTTTTTTACTAGCATGTCATTCACATAAGCCTCCATGGTATTCCCCAGGAGATCTTTGAATATTTTTTTCCTTAACCTCTGGTAGGTCGCTCCTGCATTTTTTAATCCAAATGATATTACTTTATAGTAATAGAGTCATTTTTCAATGATGAATGTAGTTTTCTCTTCCTCTTGTGGACGTATGCAAATTTGGATGTAACCTAAGTACGCATCCATAAAACTCAAAAGTTCATGTCTAGATGTGGAGTCCACCAGCTGGTCAATTCATGGAAGAGGAAAACTATCTTAGGGGCATGCCTTGTTTAAATCTTTAAAATCGATGCAGGTCTGCCACTTCCCATTTGACTTCTTCACTAGGACTACATTACTAAGCCACTCTAGATAATTGACCTCCCTAATGAAATTAGCTTTTAAAATCTTGTTTACCTCCTATTCAATTATCTGGACTCGTTCTAGAGCGAAACTTCTCTTCTTCGGCTTCACGGGATGATAATTTGGATCTACCTATAATCAATGCTCAATGACTGCAGGGTTGATTTCTGGCATATCATCAGCAGACTATGCAAAAATATTTGCATATTTACCTAATAATCTTGCCAACTCCTCCTTTAGTGACTTCGACAATTGGCTTCCAATCTGAACACATCTCTTTTGATTACCCTTTATTGGAATGCTAATCAGATCCTCATCTAGCGTGCTGATTTGGGGGTACTCACCTCTTGCCTCCAAATCTTCTACTTTTAAGGTCTCTCTTCCTCTGTCTTCCCTTTCGGCGCCATCACATAATAATTACTTGCTGTCATCTAATCTCCTTTTACTACTTCAACCCTGTTTGGGGTAGGAAACTTGATCTTTAGATGATAAGTGGAGGTCACAGCTCGGGCTGCATTTAGTGTTGGATGGCTCAATAGTATGTTGTAAACTGAAAGGGGGTAGTAGGCTCGCTAAGGTTTGGGTCCTTAATTACCAAAGATAATATTTATATCCTAACTAATCACAAGTTCAATAGAGCGAGGAGTGAGTCGGGTGTCGATCTTAGGGATTCTAGTGCAGCGGTGTACCAATTTTAATATAGTTAACTACACTTTAACAAGAATGAAAAGATGGAATTTTGGTTTGTAGACTAATCTACAAAAGCAATTAAATGAATGAAAATACTTTATGGAAGGGTTATTCCCCAGTTATGAATCCACCCTAGTCTTTACTAAGATATAACTAGGTTCGGTCAATTATTCCGTAATAGGGTGTCAAATATAAGTCATTCACTCAAATGGCATGGGGTAGCAATGTTTGCACCAATCATTCGTAGCATGATCGGGAGAACAGAGTATACCCTATCTAGCAAACATGAATTCCTTTTTAATGTAATTCACTCGAGTGGCATAGGGTGGCAAGGTCGCACCAATTGTTTGAAGCATAATCGAAAGATGGAATATACCCTATCCAAAAAACATGGATTACGATTTAGCACCAACCCTGTTATGCACAATTGCCTGGATCCTATCTATGTCGTTCTTAGCCTAGGGATTCATCACAACCATAGAATCAAACTAAACTAGCCACTCATGGTGCATGAAAATAAAAGCAAGGTATTGAAAGACAATATTAAAGACATCACTTTTATTGAAATTGCAATTGAATGTAAACAAAGTAGTAAATATGTTCTAATGGCCTCCAACGACACTTTAGGCTTGTCACGAACCAAAAGGAACCAAAAAAGAACCAAACTACACTACAACTACTTTAGCAGCTACCCAACAGCGCTCTCAGGTTTGTCACGAATCAAAGAAGAGCTACAGACAACCATCTTTGTAGATTACAACTTTAAAATTAAAGAAAGCACTAAAACTAATCTGAATGGCTCCAATCAGCACTCAAGGTTTATCACTAACCAAGGAGGAGCCAAAAGGGAACCATAATCACGTATTCAAAGTTTAATTTTATACCCAAAAGGGTTTACAAGCAATTTAATTCAAGCCAGGAAAGTTTCACCAAAAATCTGACACAATAGTTTCTGAATTTAAGTACAGTCGACCTAGTCGCACCCTGGGCTTCTCCTGCTCGCGCCTTAGTCGAGATTCTTTGGAAAATCTAAGGTTCATCTGAAGGATTCCTCAATCTAGTAACATAGCCAAGGCCTCTTGGTCGCGCCTTTGGTCGAAGCTCTCAATATTTTTTGCTTCAATTAGCACTTTGGAGTCTTCATTTCACGACTTGGTCGCCCTTTGTGATAGCCTGGTCGCACCACATGGTCAAGTAGGGTCATGTTGCTTTGGATGGAATGAGGCCTTGGAGACCTGGTCGAGCACTTGGTCAAGTCTTGTGCTTCCCAATTGCTTCCTTAACTTCTTGCATTGCTTAACTCCTCAATTTAAGCTCCAATTTTATGAAACATGAAACAAACCACGTGTAACTCCAAATTAGGATAAAAAGGGATAATTACAATGAAAATGAGAATAAAATATAGGTAAATGGGGGCCTAAAATAGTATATTTTAGGAACACATAACAACCCCCAACTTACACTTTACTAGTCCTCGAGCAAAGACAACTAAGAAAAACCTAAAAAAGATAAACAAACTTCTAACTACCTCCTCTTTCATAGGAAACACGATTGCATTTACCATATGTAATAAGGCTTTAAACCTCTAAGTGGCCCTAGTGGACGAGTTATAGTCTCGTGAAGGTTTCTAGGGCGATACCCACAAACACCTATCCCAGTGAACATCAATTAGAATCAACAAGTAACACAACCATGCCATTTCACATACAGATATATGGCATTATTACAATCATGCTCCTTTACAAATAACTTCATTATAAAGACAACTCCGAAACTAATCATTCATACATGTCTCAACAAGGTATAGCCATCAAGAAAATCATAACCCTTAGAGAATCAAGTAGTAATTCAAATTCAGAGTTAACATCATCACATAAATCTTAGTATAAACAAGCATAATCACAAAGCATGTGTAAAGTGAATGATTCATTTCACTTAGATAATACTAGTACACCTACAGAACGGTCGGCTTGACTCAGTCTTACCAGTATATTCTCAAGAACCCTCAAGAAAATAGGTTTACTCTCGTATGTGAGGAAAAAAATCAGGGACAAACATCTCACATACATTGAAGAACCGACGGAAAAAATTAAGTGAACTAGTCTCAAAAGAATGGGATCCATTGAGGCGTCTGGTCTTTCACCCTAGCGCCTTCTCACCTACTCGCGACATCCTACCAAGACCACCCTAAATTGATGATTCATCAACCAATATGTGAATCCATACATATGAATCAGAACAACCAAAGAAGCTTCATACGTGCTAGACTATGGTGTGTTGTATCCCTAGCTTGGCCATTTTGTATTTGGAGTAGACACCTATGTAGGTTACAAGACTTAGGTTTATATCTCCCCACTAGATATCACCTCTAGGCTAGCAAATGAAAATAATAAGACTAGCATATAAAGAATATCTAGAGAAGAAAAATTGAGTTTTGTCAACTCAGAGTTCATGTAAATGACTCTCACAAAAAATAAAAGGCTCAACAAAATCCTCACAAGGTGTCATAATCGCTACAATTGTTCTCTTAGTGCTCACAATGACACCTAAATGTAACGAATCATGTGAAAGTGTTGACTAAGCCTTGTAATACACTATGTAAATACCAAAACTTATATAATAACATTAAAATGAATGAATTCCTAATCAACCCTTATCGAGTTTCCAAATAAAAAAACAAGTTATACCTTATGAAACTATGCACAAACAACTTACTTCATTGTTAGTGAGCATCATAAAGTCATTAACAAGATACGACATGGAATTGAAACACAAATGCTATATAAAAGTATGTAAAGGGCATAAAGTGTATTATCATGGCATACAGCATACAATGTTCAGCTGAAATTTTAAAATTATGTCATATTTGTGCCCTAGATGCAACGTATAGTGCCTTCCTAACCCCTACAACCCCCAACGTAAAACTTTAGTGTCCCTACTAAAGTAAAGATAGAAAACACCAAGAAAGTAAGGTAAGGAAGCATTGCACGTGGATTAAAGAAATACATATGTACTTGCACAGGAACACACCCAACATAAAACTAGAAGACTAGGATGAAAGCAATAGTACATAAGGCACAAATGACAAGAAAGAACAGCACCATATATTAACTGATATGAACTGGTAGTACATAAAGAAAATAAATACACTATGAGCAACGGTACAACCAAATGAAAGTCATGGTGGGTCAAAGTAAAAAAAAAATGCGAAAGAAAGAAGAAAAGCAACTATGTACACGAGCATAGTACAAATACAAGGAAATGAGCAAAACAGTAGTCGCCATGGAGAAATTAGTACTCCTCCTCAGTAGATCCACCAGCGTCATCATTTGGGTCGCCAACTCCTAAGTCACTGGAATCTTCAGACGGTGTGTGAACATTAGACCTACTTGCAACATTAGAAGGTGTGCTCATAGTATTGGCATCATCCTCAGAATCGCTACCAAATACAGCTGGTGACTCGGGAGATGCAAGAGCAGTCAGTGGCTCATAAGCAGTGGGAGCAAGTGGTGGTGGAGCAGGTGCGCATAGCGGCATAAGCACGGGGACAGACCGCATATCGCATGCGAACTGCTCTACTAGATGCTAAAGGGAAGGAGCAGGAGGCCGCGCTATAGACAAAGGTGTCAGAGGTATGTCGACATCCACAGGAAAGATGAGTGTGGTCATCATAGGCGTAGTAAATGGAAGAAGGTCGGAAATGACATCCTCCACCACTAGAGGCTTTGAGACTGCAACTGATGACGGTGGAACGGAGGCTGGCTATATAGGTGGCTTAACATAGGGCGCTGAGGTGGGTACAAGATCAGTAGAAGGCTAAACAACTGGTGTCGTAGAACTAGTGAGGGACTAGGCCTCACCCGCAGACATAGAGATAGGTACAGTAGCCTCCTCAGGCGGAATAGTTGTCTCACTTGTGTTGGATGTGTCTAAATCGATCATCACCACTGGCTTTCCAGCGGGGTAATTCATGGAATCGAAGATGGAGGTGAAGGCTATGGCATAGGTGATAGAGGGGCTGATGACTGCGACACTAGTGATGGAGGTGCAAGTGAAAGAGAAACCCTTGAAGCAACGGCAGCTAAAGAAGCGGGGCTGGAGATGCCGTAGGCCCAAGGGTAGTGATTGAAGCCTCAGCTGGTGCAGCTAGGGATGAAGGAGCTGCAAATCCTAGGTAATTGAAGGGCTCTAACGAATATGGAAAGCAGACTCAAAGAGCCTAAAAAAGTACCCTCAATCTTTGCCTAATCTAACACTTGGGCTCTGCCAACTCATCCTACACCTCTGACCTGAAAATCCTAAAATTTCTGGTGTAGACGGCTCAAGTTGTCCCCTGCCTAAGGCATAGTGGGAGATACAAAAGGAGGAGGTGTCGTCTCTAGTGGTGCAGCCGCCGAGGTGGAGGGCTCAACAGTCGCCCTCCACGTCTTCTTGGGAGCTCTGTATGGTGGTGGCACTGTAGGATGTACTGACTCCTTGGGATTGGGATAGAACTGAGGCACCTCAAACTCAGATCCCTAGGCGCCCTTGAACGGTGCCCATTGGTTCACTTTCAGACAAGTTGTGGCTACCAGACTCAGGCTCTGACCCCACGTCTTCTCATTAGTGACCTCTCCAATAGGAATGTGTGTGTCAAGATCATCCAAGTCGATCTTCTTTCTCATCAAGATCGCCATGATAAGCTAGGCATAAGGAATGAGGGGCTTCTTGGGCTTTCTGACTGGCTGACCGCGCTTTAGCCTCGGCGTAGGCTTCTTCAGCCTAGGATGCTTCATGTTCCTTTCGTAGAATGTGAGCATGTCGTCCATGATGAGCTATGGGATATCCACTTTCATATTTCGACGAATGGCATAGAGGATCTACAAGTAATTATGTGTCGTGCACGCCCCCCTCTACATATTGCCACCATCATAGTACATGCCATGGAAAATATGACGTATCATATGGTGGATGTACGTGGAGTCAATTGCATCCAAGAGGACATCATCAGCCTCCTTATGGGACCACACCCTCTCAATCAAATCATTCGTCAGTTCGAAAACAATTCCCTGAACCTCGATGAGCCAGATGCCTGTGATGGGATTATGCTACATGTTCTAGTAGGATGCCTGCATTAATGTTGGATGATAAGTGGTGGTGGGCAGGGTCATATAATAGTCCATCTTTCTCCTTTCGAAGACCTCGATGCAGCATTTCCTCCGTGGGTGGGCTCAAGTCTAGTCGAGCTAGAACGTTTACATTAGCCAAAAATCATAGTCTTCGAGGGTCATACTCTAAGCCCTCTTCCCCCTGCCAGCCTGCTCCTACTCTCTCTGGGTCGCCCGACCCTTCTTCTTCTTCTTCTTCTTTTTCTTCTTCTTCTGTTGAATAGGTGGAATCTGGTCAGACATGGATAAAGACTCATACCTCGGTTGATTCGTCGACTCTCTTCCACTTGGCGGCGGCTTACGACAACTAGGTCTACTTGGAAGTAGCCCAGGAATCTAAATGGCAAGGCACGATCTCTAAATTATGGATGGATGTGTGAAGAATGCTGTGAAGGGATAGGATGGGGAGATATATAGCCAAAAAGGAAGAGGAAAGGTGGAGAAGGAGAAGAGATACAGCCACGACGAGGGGAGACGAAAGGACAATCTTCTGGACAAACCCTAGGCACGCAAGAATGGAGAAGGGAAACTAAGGATGTTGGTTGGAGAGTTTTTCAAGGTGGAGAAGCGTCGGCAAGGACGTAGGCTGAGTTTGGTCGAACCTCATTAAAAATTCGGTGTTTGCGCTTTCTCTCTTTATCTCTCTTTATATTTCCGCACTTATATTCATATTATATATGTTGTGTATGTTTTAAATATCACTATATATGAATATCTAAAATATGTAAGAATAATTGGGTAATACTGAATTAATTGAGATATCCACTGATTAAATCAATTAAGTTGTATAATACTGAAATCAGTGTATATCCAAATTTGTGCTTGTAGGTTGGGTTTTCAATTAAGGATTGATATACCAAAATATTTTTAAATACCCAATTCACCCCCCCCCCTCTTGGGATTACACCTAAATTAACATTTGGTATCTGAGCCTCATTGCTTAGACTTAAACATTTTTTGCAAAAGATCACGATGGCTTATGTTGGTGTATCCCCATTCAATGAGGGACGATCTTATCTTAGTCCTCCAATATTTTGTGGGGAAAATTTTTCGATTTGGAGACTAAAAATGAGTGTCTTTATAAAAGCAATGGACTAGAAGGCCTGATAGGCAATAGTTAAAGGAATTAGTATGCCAATAACTGAAAATGATATGCATGCAAATTCAAATGCCATGGATATGTTATATCGTGCTTTAGATTCTAATATTTTTCATGAAATTATGGCATGTACATGTGTGAGAGATATTTGGGAAGAACTTGATAGGAAGTATGGAGAAACCCAGCAGAAAGAAACCACCATTCCGGAAATATCATGTTCAAATGATCAGGAGGTGGCAAATTGTAAACAAACTGAGTTAGTCGAGGAGGAGGTATATGTATCTCAGCCTATTTCAATTAACGATTCATTTATTGATTCATGTGATGATTTTTACAATAAATCTTATGAAAATTCATGTGATGAATCCTGCATTATATTGTGTAATGAATCATGTGTTAAATCATCTGTTGATAATTATGATAATGATTCATGCAGTGTCTCTTGTGACAATATTGCTGTTGATGCATGCAATAATTCAAATGATGGATATTATGACAATTCTTGTAATGAATCATGTTGTGGAATCATCTATTGATAATTCTATTAATAATGCCTGCAATGATTCATGTGATGTTTACTTTAATAAATTTTATGTTTAATCATGTGTTGAATTTTATAATGAAAGCATGTCTTCGTATGGAGATCTAAAAAAGGCCTTAGTTAAAATGCATAAGCTTCTAACTAGGATATCTAAGAAGAAAACGTGTTTGAAAAATGAAAATGAAAGGATAGCTAAACAATTATACGAATTAAAAGATTATCATGCTATTCTAGAAAAGAAGAAAATCATAAAGATTCTAAAGATCACTTGTTTAGATAAAAAAAATAGATGAACTTCCTGAAACAATTTCTAGGGTTACAAGTGAAAATAGTTCAAATAAGCCCTTAGACGTTAATGAAATTAGGAATAGCTTCCCAAGAGGGGAGTGAATTGGCTTTTAAAATTTTCTTTTTAAAGTCCTTAACTTCTTTTAATATTTAACCAATTCTTTGACTTGTTTATCTATTTTGTCAATCAAACAAGAACTTGGTTTCTTTTAAACAATCAACAAGACAACTAATAAAACATTCAATCTTCAACCATAGAAATAATTAAACCAGTCAAACCAATCAACCACAATGCTCAAACCAACAACCAATTTGTTTGCCAAATGTATGTTTACTACAGCACTATAAGATTCAAGATTTAGAACTCTTGGAATATAAATGCTATCCGATTAATCTCAAGTTTCATACCATTCAATCACAAACAATACAATATATGTAACTTTCAACTTTTAATTCTTTCAGCCCTGTGGTGAATATAAGTTTGAACAAATCCCTGTATATATGAAATTTCTTCTTCAATATGATATTCAATATAAAATCCAATCACTCTTTCCAAATATTTAGAATTCAAATAAACTCTTGGTAAATTTATCTTTGGGTGTTTAACCAAGTAACGTACTCCCGTATGGTTTCCACAAAGTAAGGTTTAACCAACATAATCCCTTTTGGTTTCCGCAATTCCAAATTAAAATTGAACCTTAAGTTTATTTAACTTACAAATTACGTAGTTTGTATGTTTATCAATTAAACCATCCACGCAATTGTATATGTACTGAAAGTAAAGAGTAAGGGAAAGAGAGAGTGAGACCGGGATTTTTACGAGGTTCGGCTTCAACACAGCCTACGTCCTCACCTTTGGCAAAACCACCAAAAGATTCACTAAACCTGTTCTGTTAACGGGTGGAACAAACCTTTACACACTCCTTTGTTAAGGCTAGAGCCCACCTTCTCCAAGCAATATCCCCTCACTCGATCACTCCTTCAAATAGGCTAGAGCCCACCTCTTTAAACAATACCCCCTTGCTTAGCTAATGATCCAAACACCTCAAACCGTCCAAAGAACTACAAAAAGATATGAAGAAAATACTGCATACAAAGCACTCTCAAAACGTAGTAGATTAGTACAATTTCAGCTCTAGGTACTTCAATAATTTAAATACCACTAAGAAATAGAATTGAAGCTCAAGAGTAGAATTCACCAAGGTTTCCTTTATGCTTTGAAAAATTCAGTATGAGAACCTTTGGTAGATATTTCAGCAACAATTCAGATGTTCTCTTTCCAGCAAGAGTTTGAGCAATTCATAACTTTGAAAGAGGTTGAGAGATATGATGCAAGTATGCTTGTGTGATTTCTTGTTGTATAATTCTTGGGTTCAAAGAGGTATTTATAGGCATTCTAGGATTAGTTTCCTTGTTCCCCAAGTCACTTTGAGTGTTTCCAAAGTTTTTACAACGTTCGTATTTTGAAAAGCCAATTTTTGAAATTTGCCCGTTGGAGTTTTAAAAAAAACCAAAAATCCGTGGAGTTAGTCGGCTAGATAGGCGACTGGGTAGCTCAAAAATCACAGGGTCAGTCGGTTGGACAGGCGGTGACACCATTCTGTCTCCCAAAAATTATTTTAAGAAATTGTCAGTCGGCTGACGAGACACAGTTCATTTTGAGTCAGTCGGCTGGGTAATTTTGCCTTGGTTTAGTCAGTCGGCTGGACAGACAAAAGACTGGTTTTTCTTTTTGATTTTTCCATTTCAGCTTTACACTTAGGATTTGATTTTTCATAAAATATTTCAGGGATTTAAAAATGAGTTTCTTAAGTTTATATTGGTCCCTTAAAGAGCTTCAACAATATTCGAAAGAATATTTAAATATTAAAGCACTTACATAAAGACTTCTAAGATTTTTGTCATTCTTGAACACTTCAAGTCTTCATGCTTTTGTTCTTCAAGTTTTTAGATACTTTGAGATACTGAAATTTTCATTGAGTTTCTCTTTATCTTCAAGCTTTAGTCTTTTGATACTTGATTTATTTGAGAAGCTTTCTCTTGATGTGGCTTTGATTTATAGCTTCTTTCTCTTGTGTCGAGATATGTATTCCTGAAACAAAATCACTCAACAACACATGTTAAACCATTTACATTTGTTATCATCAAAACAAGATTGAAAACCCTAGTTAGGCCAACAGTTAAAATAAATTATATTTCCAAAAAGGGTTCAGATCTATCTCACAAATCACATAGCCATGCTTCATTAAGCAAGAAGAGAAGAAATAAGCATACTATCTCACGAATATACAAAACTTGCTTATTTTGTAAAATGAAGGGGCATACCTGATATAAGTATCCATTTAGCGGTGTTCGAGACAAATACAAGAAAATGACATGGGTAATCAAGAAAGGTTCCAATTGGAATTACATGATCATTTAATTCTTTCTTTGTTCTTAGGATTAGTTATAAGGTAGGTGATGACTAAAAGCCAAGAAATGGTTTGTGTCTAAAAAGTCAAAAATTAGTATATGCATTTACTATACAAAATTTTAAATACTAAGAATCTTGAAAAATCAAGCCAATATGATTTCTTTTAAGTAATATCCAATATGAACTTAATACATATACATACATACATACATATATATATATATATATATATATCATAATAATTGGATTAAATATAAAAATATTGGTTAAAGCTTGCTAATATTGATTTGTTCAAAGTAAAAGGTTGTAAGCTTAATTTTGTAAATACTAAGAATCTTGAAAAATCAAGCCAATATGATTTCTTTTAAGCAATATCCAATCTGAACTTAATACATATACATACATACATACATATATATATATATATATATATATATATACATACATATATATATATATATCATAATAATTGGATAAAATATAAAAATATTGGTTAAAGCTTCCTAATATTGATTTGTTCAAAGTAAAAGGTTGTAAGCTTAACTAGATAAATTATCAAGAACCTTATACTTCCAAAATGAGTAACATAAATCATAAATTCTATATATATCAAGTGCTTATTAAAAGATATCCCGTTATAATCAAATCAGTGGAATTCTCTAAGGGATCCAAATGGTTTATCAAGACATTTTAATAAATATTCCCTTTGTGATTAAAATATAAAATTCCCTAATTTTGATTTACGCCAAAGCTATCTCTTCTATAGGAAATCTTTACCATACCACGATCATATCCAGTAAAAATTCACCTATTCTAGACTCGTGCCCCTGCTTAAAATTGAAGACATACTTATAAGGTAGCGTCCAATAGTGGGATAATCAAAAATACCTTAAAAGCAACATTTATCTTACCTAAGAAGTTGGACATATTCACTTCCACAAAAATATTACGAATAATGTCCACTCATAATGAATACTCTTCTAAACTTAATAGCAATTTAATTGATAAGAGTATTTGTCAAATCTCACTTCACAAGCTCTCAAATTTCAAGTCAAATCTATTAGAAGCGTTTGTATATGTCAAATGGCTAAGTTATTTGCAATAGGTTTCAATATATATAAAAATGCAAATATCTAATAAACTTATGCGTAGAGATCCATAAGAAAAGAGACAATATAGGCTTATAACCATAAAGAAGAATTGCTTATGACTTTTTTGTCCCCCAGCTAAAACATTCAATGCCAAGCTCAAATCATTGAAAATTTTAAAACACTTTGCTGTGATCTTGAAAAATGGTAAAGGCATAAGAAAGCAATAGTGCATAACTCAGGGGGAGCATTTCTTTTTAAATTCATGACTTTATGCTCTCATAATTTTTCTTTATGCCCATATGTCTTTACGAAAACAACATTGCAAATTACTGTCCATATTATACTATATGATTAAATTTCCTTAATGGATAGTTTATAGTTTATGATTTGTTAGTTAAGCTACTTGATTGCATGCTTAATCTGGAACACCACCTGCATGGCTGATGTAGTGATGAAAATTGCACACTGGTAGATATTTTAGGTTGTTGCATGCTTGAGATAAATTACTTGTTGAAAACAACCAGATTGTAGGTACATGTTTTTATGGAAAAAGCTTAATTTATAGATGACATGCTGCTGTAATTTCGTTAAATATTTCCAAAATAAAACCACGTGAAAAGATGATTATGATAGAATAAATGTTAAAATATTTTTAAAAGGATGAGTGAATGCAAAATGAAAATTTTATCCTCATTCTTATTTGATAATGCATGCTTGAAAATATTTAGGGGAGCGAAGCTACATTCCTAGGGAAAAAGCATAAAAACTCATGTGTATCATGGTATCGCAATAGTTGGTTTAAGATATTTTAAAATGATTGCTTATACTACTTGAAATTATCAGTGAAATTAATCCTTGATAAATATAAGCATTTCATTTAATCTAAGCAAGTTTTCAAACTCATAGGGGGAGCATCTGAAAATTATTTCCTATCTTGTTATGCCGTCAATATTCTTATGCTTAGATATGCATTGCGCTATATTGTGGCATGTGCATTAAAGTTTGATAATTTTTCTATAAATCTTAAATGAAAATATTTTACTCTACCACAAAGGTTCAAAATTTTCTATATTTATGATCCATATGATTAATCTTTCTAGTTATATTCCTTTTGGAATGCTCATAAATAATTAACTAGAAAAATGATGCTTACTTGATCTTCCATATTAAAGTTTTTTTTTTAACAAGAATCACCCCCAGTATTTATTAATAATCATTAAGAAATGTACACATTTATGTCATGAATTTTTTTTTTTTTTGTGGGGCATAACATGACTGGTTTGTTGATTAAACATGAAAATGCATGCGAACTAGTTAGACGGAAATCGTGCTTAAACCTTGTTAGCTTTACCGTGATCCCAAGAGGGGGGGGAGGGTGAATTGGTATTTTTAAAATTTAAGCCCTTGGTTAATCTCCTAACACCAGTATATTCACAACCCTATAGAAAATCTAGTGCAAGTAATGTAAATGTTTACTTGGAAGTAAATAAAGCAATTTAATCAAACAAGTATGAACCAAAAAGCAGTAAAGTAAAGGTGACACACAAAAATGTTATCGAGGTTTGGCCAACTGCCTACGTCCCCACCTTGGCTAACAAGCACAAGGATTACCACTATAACTTGCTCACTTAAACGGGTGGAGCGGCACCTATACAAACCAAGTCAATTAGCACAGGGCTTACCTCAACATTTACAACAATCCTTACCGGGCTAGATTACCGCCCCCTCAGGCCACACTTGGAATCACTCAGATTTATAATCAAATGGTATAGACAAAAGTGCTTTCAAGTAAAGCAGATATGTACCCAAATGCGTTCAATCACATACACCACAAATGATTTAATATGTAAGCTCAGTGTGGTCTAAATAGTTCAACTCTCAAATTTATTTTCTATCAGTGTAATGAGTATGTGAGAGTGTCAACAATCTGTGTATCTCAAAATATTCAATTAAACGTGTTCACACAAGATGTCAAGTGAGTCTCAAGTGTGTCAATCAGTAGGATGTCTCAATCACGAATATAGTGTATATGCTTGGTTTGCAAAAGTTATGCAATCTTTGTATTCAGAAAATGATGTATATTTGAATAAATATTGTCACAAAGATTAATTTCACAAACACAAATATCTTTTCACAAATATATCAATGTAAGTCCCACAAGATATTTGAGTAAGTTTGAAAATATTTTTGCAAGCCAAAAACAAATACAAGCTTCTTAAGATATTGCAATACAAATGCAATACTTAGAAACTTAGGAAAGTCTTCTTAGGATAGGCTTATGAGAAAACCCCCCTAAGAACACTTAGGTTTAGCTCTCAATGAAAATTGATTCAAACACACAACAATGAGAGAGTAAACCTTTTAACATCAACGCTCAATACACTTATAGATGATATATAGAATTGAAGAAGGTAAGCTTGAGTGGTTTTAGAGAGAGTAGAAATAGTAGTGAGAGTTTTGCTCAAGAGAAAATATTTGGATTTTGTATGTAAATCAAGTTACTAATTTTCCCAATTGAAGGGGTATATATAGACACCCCATGAATTATGACCGTTGGGGACAAGACTGGTATTATTAGAAAAGTTTAAGATGTATTAGCCATTTTAACCCTGTTTTAAAATTATTAACTATGGTAAAAATTTACAGCAACCCTAGAGGCCCGGTCGACCAGAACCATTTCAGTCGACCGAAGTTCATATAGCTCGGTCGATCGAGACATTTTTGAACTAGGGACTCGGTCGACCGAACACACATGTCCAAGCCGATTTTACCATTTTACCGAGGTTCGGTCAACTGGGATGATTTGAACTGAGTGATTCAGTCGACCAAACAATTGGATTTCTCTCGAGGACCCTCGGTCGACCTGACAGTTGCAATGCAATTTGGGCTCAGTCGACCAGGTGGTCAAAATATTGACCTCAGGAGGTTTTGGTCGACTGGGGGGGGGGGGGGTTTGAACTATGATGGCTCGGTCGATTGGGCTGAGTCAAAATGTTGACCCAGACCGGTTTCAGTCAACCGCGGCAGAATGAACTGCTAAGGTCGGTCGATCGAAAGTGTACAAAGTGTGCATTTCAGTCCTGATTCAATACACTTTCACCCTATTCAAGTGTCTAACATTTATAAGTGCAAAAATGAGTGTACTAAGGTCATTTCTGGGTCCTTTTGAAGACACTAAAAAAATCTGGTGTCGGTTGACCGAGTAAGGTCTTTCTAAGGTCATTTTTAGTTATTCTTAGTTTGAGCTTACGTAATAGATCATGCATGTGATGTGTGTGCTTATTACAAATCAAAGACCCTAATTTACTATTACAGACCAATTACGCAGGAGAAACATATTTTACAATCATAAATATAAATTGGTCTTTAAGCTTCATTTACTTTACGTGCATCTTGATCTTGAGGATTGAGGTTCCTGCACATAATCTCATATACTCATTGGATATTATGAGTATTTGTCATAATCAAAACCGAGTGTGACCTATAAGGTCAACAAACCTACTATTTTGCTATCATTGTCGTATGTTTTAAATTCTAATATTTGACGGGTCTTATGATATGTTCTTTAAAATAATGGTTTGTAGACATTTCTCGTCAACCTATGTTTAACATGTCATTTTAATTTTTTTAATGGCCAGTTATACTATTTGTATGAGCTTAAATACCAAAAAATGGAAAGTTTTTCAAAAAGGGGAGAGTTTTTCTGAGCTAAATAAAAATTGTTTCAAAAAGGGGGAGTATTTTTTTAAAGCTAAGAATTTTTTGTTTTTACACTAAACTTAACCCTTTTGCTGATGCAAAAAAGAGGAGAGGATTGTTGAGTAAAATGATATACTCCTTGTGTTTTTTAAATGATATATTCCTTGTGTTTTTACACTAAATATAGATGCATATTGAGCTGAACTTAAAATTCTCAACTTGAAATATCTCAGTTTCTTTTCTCTAGATATAATTGAATTACAATTTCTATTTCGAAATTTATGCAATTTGCTCTTGTGTTTGTCATCATCAAAAAGGGGGGGGGGGATTGTTGACTTTTTGAGTCCGATCTCGTTTTAATAATGACCAAAAACAATTATCTCATCTGTGCATTGAGCTTTTTAGCAAAATCATCATTTAACACGCACGGATGATACGAATGTTATGGAAGCCATGAGAAACTTGAGGCACATTCAACCTGGCACATTCCATGAAATTAAAAAAGCAAAAGGATGAAGATACTTCAGATTTTCAGTTGTAATGTGTGTTTAGTCTCACTTGTATTTACATATTTCATATGATATAGCTAAAAGCTCAAAAAGACCTTAGACTGACCTTAAGTCTCATGCAATTTATGAAAAATCTATTAACATTAGTTCTATGTTGGATGGACATTTAAGAGGTAAAATAATTCAGAAAAATAGAGGCCTCGTCAACGAACCTCCTGGCCTTGTCTACGAATTCATATGGCCATTCGATGATGAATGAATGTGCTCGTCAATGAGAAAATACCAAGACCTCATTTTTCTCAGACAGGCCATTCGGCGACAAAGCTATGTTCTCGTCGACAAACGTGTGCACTCGTCAACAAGTCTGTCAAGAAGACTGATGCTCCAGTGCGCAATGGGCAGATTTTTTATTAACAAAAATATTTTTAATGATCCAACGGTCAAGATACGCCCATCTACCGACCATATTTATAAATACCAACCCTAAACTCTAGATGAACACTTTTTGCATATTTTGCCTACACTTTATCACATTCATACATCTTTTGGGCATTCTCTCATTTTTTCAAGAGGATTCATGCACACATCTTGCTAGCACGTTTGCTATTGAGGTTTGGCATACAAGGTTTTATATTTGGGCATTTAATCTTCATTGTAAAAGTTTTTCTTCTCTCATATTTTTATTTGATATTTTACGGAGAGCATAAACCCTAACTTTTCATATATCCATTGTTTGATAAATATTTCAGAAAAAGTTTTGCTAGAGTTTAAATCTTTGAGATCATTCACGTTTATACCTTATTCAAAGATTTCATCATATTCCATCATTGCAAAAACTATTTGAGAACAAATCCTAAAATCTCCAAAATACATATTTTTGAAATATCTTTTGTGGAGAAATTTTTTAAATAAAGTTTAGATATTTGGAGCAAACCTATCATATATATATATATATATATATATATATATATATATATATTAATATTATGTACAAAGATCATATATTTGATTACTGCAAAAATATTATTGAAAACATCACATACATTCATTAAGCTTCAAGTTATATCCTATGAATGTGTTTTAGGAATTTTATCATACTCATTAGCTTGTTGAGAAGCATTTAAATGTTCAAAAATTTTGTCAATCTATTGTATCAACTGTTCGGGTTGTGAACTAGGGAGGAGGAAGTTGTCCTTCTAGTAAGCAGCGGAGTAGGAGGAAGTTGTGCCTCTTGTAAGCAACAGAGTGTAATGGAAAGCTCCGTCCAATTTTAAGGAGCGGAATAATATAATCCTTGGGGGTTTTTCCCAATGAGAGGACGTAGGCTGAGTTTGGCCGAATCTCATTAAAAATTCGGTGTCTATGCTCTCTCTCTCTCTCTCTCTCTCTCTCTCTCTTTTTATATTTTCGCACTTTTATTCATATTATATCTTTTATGTATGTTTTAAATATTGGTAAATATGAATATCTAAAATACGTAAGAATAATTGGGTAATATTGAATTAATTGAGATATCCATTGATTAAATCAATTAAGTTGTATAATACTGAAATCGGTGTATATCCAAATTTGTGCTTGTATGGTTGGGTTTTCAATTAATGATTTAAATACCCAATTCACCCCCTATTGGGATTACACCTAAACTAACAGTCGTACCTTACTTCTAGCAGACCTGATATTATGTTCGGAGTTTGCTTATGTGTTAGATTCCAATCATGTCCCAAAGAGTCACATCTTAATGTCGTCAAGAGAATTTTTAGGTACCTAGAAGGAACACATGACTTAGGGCTCTTTTACCCTAAGAATGCTCCATTTGATCTCACCTGCTACTCAGATGCTGACTATAAAGGATGCAAAACCGATAGAAAGAGCACTAGTGGAACATGTTACTTTCTAGGACATTCGTTTGTCTCAAGGTTTTGCAAGAAGCAAACTTCAGTCGCTCTCTCAACCACTGAAGCTGAATACATTGCAACTGGTAGTTACTGCACTCAAGCTTTATACATGAAGCAATAGCTTGAGGATTTTAGAGTCTTGATTAAGGGTACACCAATTTGTTGCGACAACACTAGTACCATCAATATCCCGAAAAACATGTGGCTGCACTTTAGGACCAAACATATAGAGATACAACACCATTTTATTCGAGATCATGTTCAAAAGGGAGAAGTTGAATTAGTATACGTGAATACCGAAGATCAAATGGCTGATATTTTAAAAAAACCCCTAAACGAAGAAAGGTTCAGTAAAATCAGGCATGAATTGGGTATGTGCACCCCCAAGGACCTATCTTAGTTTTTTCCATAAGGAATGCCCTTAGATTAACACGTTGCAAAGGTCTCCTCAATCCCCTTTTTCGGAGGAAACTCTTTCAAGCAAGGACTTTGTCAATAAAAGAATAAAAGAAAATAAATTTGCTCTTTGTTTTTGAAAGGATAAGTGAAAACCTCACTTAATTCTCTTGCTCCTTCTTGGCTGTTCTAAGTTCTAAAGGCAATAGTTTTCACTGTTTTCGTCAACGAGCATGAGGCTCTCGTCGATGAACCTTCAATAGCTAATCATCGATGAGTGTCGGTAGGGCACTTTAAAATATTAGACTTAGAACTATTCCTTCTTTGTGCCCTAACCCTAGCTCTCGTGATTTTGACCTTCTTTGTCCCTCTGATCTCCATTCTTCTTCCTTCATCCTCGTTGAATCTCTCCTTCTCCATTTTCCATCCTCCTGTAAGCCTTTACAACCCTCGAAGCCCCAAAACCCTCTTTCGATCTCTGTCTCTCCATACACGGATACTCTCCCAATGCACCAGATTTCCCAGCCATCCGAGCCCTAATCTAGCTCTCAGCCCTCATCTCGCCCTCTTACACACTTCCCCAAAAGCCCTATGCTCCACTCTCATGGCACCATGATCAAAGAAGTAGGCTACCAATTCTTCCCATCCTCTCGAAGTTGGCGAGAGTTCTTCAAGAAATCCACCCTTTGAACAAGCTCGAAAAGCCTTCGACGAAGCTCCATCTCGCTTCATCTCTTCAGAAGCCGAGTTCCATGACAACAATGACATCTCTAAGAGGCACATGGTTTATGGTAAGACTGTTCTTCCCCTTTCCTTCAGTATAAATTCCTTCGATGTTAGCCAAGATCAAAGTTATAAGGTGGGAAGTTTTGTTCGATGTGGGAGAGCTCGTCTCTGAGGAGTTAGTCTGTGAATTTTATGTAAATTTTGTTCCATCCTCTTGTGGTTGTGTGGTCTACTCTACCATCAGGGGGACCGTAATTCAGCTATCAGACCATACCTTTTCTAAAGTTTTGGGTTGCCAATTTTATCTGGTTCAATTCCTTCCCAAGGCATCATGGCCTTCGCGGTATGATTGGTTCAACTCACACGAGGCCTTGAAGTTAATCGCTAGTGACCCTCATATTCCTACTATTGCAAGACCAAAATCTAAAGACATCACTGTTGAATTTTGTGTCCTGCACCACATGATTACATATAACTTCTCGCCACGAACAAGCGGGTGAGACTAGGTGACTCTCGGTGACATTTTTTGCATGTATTGCCTATAGAATGGCAGGGGGACTTACTTGCCAAAAGTTATCATTTAGCATATGAAGGAAAATTTGAAAAGAAAAAGGGGGTGTGTGTCGTATAGCCACTTGCTCACTACATTTTTTGATCACTTTGGTCTTATCCGCGCTGGCTATTGGATCCTTTACGGAAGATACTTACACTAAGGCTACCCTTCAAAGAATGCATTTTGAGAAGAATGAGGACACCAATACCTAGGTAAAAGCCAATGAACTGGGTAGGGCACCAGTGGATGGGGTGCAAGCCACTATGGAAGAGGATGAGGTGGCTGAGAAACCTTCGGTTGATCTAGTCCTTAAGTGCTTGGATGGGTTGCGGTTTGCAATGGCTCAATCGGATCAACAAAATCATGCTCGCTTTGACTCCCTTGATGCAGTCATGGCACAGATGGATAATCAGACTCGTGCTCGCTTTGATTCTTTAGATGCTACTCTAGCCACCATCTTAGCCAAATTGGATCGCCCACAGTAGTAGCTTTTGGGTAGGAATCCCCCTGTTTTTTATAATGGCAAAAGGGGAGATATATATGGATGCTAATGAGGACAGTAGTACTTGGTTTTTTTTTTTTATGATCAATGGTCTTGGTTGTTCTTAGATGATCTTTTGCTAAGCATGTTACTGATTTTGCATCAATTTTGGTGACTTGATGCAAATTACTTGTACTCTTTATTTACCTTACTTTTGTAATGACAAACAATCATGAATGGACTAATTCTAAATTGATTTTGATTGAATGCTCTACTGATGCTTCTAATGAAATACTGAACTACTTGTGATTAAATGGACTATTGTGAAATACTGAACTGTTGTGTTGAATGGAAATACTGAACTGTTTGTGTTGAATGGAAATACTGAACTGCTTGCGTTGAATGAATATTGAATTGGTTCAGGTTTAAAAATATGGAAAAATGTTTTATTTACAGATGACATGCTGTCGAAATTTCTATTGGTTTTCCAAAAATAAAAAGTGTCCTAAAGTACATACATTAAGGGGGAGGAAATGTTAAAACCTTTTAAACATATATGCATATTTTGAGGGGGAGAATTTCTAAGAAATATTTTTCAAAAAAACACCGATGGTTTACTATCATCAAAAGGGGGGAGAATGTTAGCCCTAGTGGCTAAGGGTTCTCATTCCAGCTTGTTTTGATGATAACAACCCATTAGTAGTTCTTAAAGTATGCTAACATTTTTCCTCAAGTTCAATTTAAATATACAGAAAAATTCCAAGGCAAGCATAAGGGTCAAACATGTATCGAACAAGCCAAGAGCAAATAACCATCAACAAATTCCAACATATGGCATATCTGGAACTCAACTACTCAAGCAAAGCACTTTTTTTACATTGCATATATGTGTTGGGTTGTGTGTGTAGGATTGATATTGTAACTCCTATGCATATGGTATGGTCAAGAGTATCTTACAAGACACGAATAAATCACATAAGCATATAGTTTATAATAGGTTAGAACATGTATTCTGAGTTCACACATGCATATCGAGTTACTTAAACTACATAAGATGTCAAAACGGTTTTCAAACATATCTTATCAAACCAAGACATCTTAAAATTGGTAAAAATTAATTGTGGACAAGATGGAACTTTAACTTGAACAAAAACCATTTTGGAACTTGTCCATATCCATGTAGGTCCTTATATAAGTAAAACAAAGGGACTCGTCGATGAATATAGGGTATTCATCTACGAATTCATGAAGGGACTCGTCGACGTACATAGGGGAATCATCGACGATGAGATCCCGAGATCACCTAAAATCTCATAGCAGACTCGTCAACGAATATAGGGGATTCGGCGACGAAGGCACAATGGGGGCTCATCGACGTACACAGGGGAATCGTCGACGAAGAGAAACCAATACCTATTTGAATTCAGTAGAGAAGACTCGTCGACGAACACAAGGGTTTCGTCGACGTATGCATATGTAAGACTCGTCGACGAAGTCATGGAATCATCGATGAGTGTCGGCCTGCAGACAGCATTTAATGCAAAGTAACAACTATTTTTCAAATTGCCTTTTCTCCATTAGTGCCCAATGGCTCTCCAGCGAGCTGCTCATCCCTTTGCCCTTTAATATGAGTCTTGTACATTCATTTCAAGTAAGTTGAGCACTTGGTTGTTAAGCACATTTATTAAGCACTCAATTCTAGGGTATATCTTTGTTCATACTCTTTTTCTCTTTACTCTTGTCTTACATACCATTCACAAAGAGAGTAGTGTGAGGTGTTGATTTGTATTATTTGCTCAAGAAGGGGCATTTTGTTGTTGAATCATTCTATCGGGGGGTTCTTTGTGAGCCTTGGTTGGGTAATGCTTGGTGAGTACCGTGTTGTAGCTCTTGGTGAGCAGCTGGACTGTGTACTCGAGATTGTAAAGGCTTCTCCGCCGGTGAAGGAGGATTGCTTAGTGGATTTGGGGAATCCGCGAGTTGGTCTTAAGGCGTGGATGTAGGCTTGGTGCTGAACCACGTTAATGTCGTTGTGTTAAGCTTTTCTTATCCTTCCTCTTTCATATTGTTTGCTTGTTGTTATTTTCATAGAATATAAATTGTAATATAATACTATTGCATCTCACCAAGTTATTTTTGTGATTGTAGAAAAAATTTTATATCCGCGAAAGATGTCCATTCACCCCCCCTCTAGATGCGCACCCAGTGTGACGCCCCTATTTTCGTGCCAATTTTTTAATATATCATCAATAAAAATTAAATCATACACATCACATCAGGCACGTCAACACCTCTGATACCACACAAATGACCTGACCCGCATTGGGCACCAGGTAAACAGACATTTCATTTATATTAACCTAATAGCGAAAGTCATAAAATACAAATTATTCAGAATACAATACCCAGAGTATCATTATACATAAACATATACATTTTTATCATACCCAAAATAACACAACCCTAGGGGAATTACACCTCCTTAGTCCAACACTTACCCTGTATATCCGGGTATCCGCTCCACACTATCTCAGAGCCCTATCACCTGATCTGTCTTTATTCCCTGAAAAGTTTAGATAATTTGGGTGAGACACATCTCAGTAAGATGAAATAAATTATTTACAATGTGTGGCAATATGAGTTCAGTTATATTAAAATACTCATTAAAATGATTTCCATCTGAGAAAGTATACAAGTTCATTTTCATACTCGTATAGATATACATCACAAGATTTTGAACACAACTCATGTGTATCAGTGAAGTTCCTGAGAATAGGGAAGCTTACCCACTCATACAAGCAGCTTTCTTATAACGCCCCAACCTGGGTCTGCCAGGGAGCACTGCATCTCTCCTCCTCCACCTGGACCAGACAACAGGAGGGCGGACCTTATCGTACTAATGACTAACCCCACAGACCAACACATGTCCTTTTCAGTGTATTTTGTCCTCACTCACACACTTCCTAAGAAAACTTCCCAGGAGGTCACCCATTCCAAGATTGCTCCAAGCCAAGCACGCTTAACCGTAGAGTTCTTATGGGAATGCTCTCAAAAAGAAAGGTACACCTTGTTGACATGGGTAGTAACATCTAATCCTTTTAAGTCTTTCATCCATGGGGTATCACATTATCCCCCACTTATAGAATGCAACGTCCTCGTTGCGAACCCACATTTCCAAACTCAGGCGATGTGAATCTCATCACACTTCCGGCCGGGTGTTGGCTCTAATACCATTTGTAACAACCCCCCCTTTGGGGCGTTGTCACTTTCCCTTAGGGGCCTTGTGCCCATGGCAACAACGGGTACCTATCAGAGCACTCACTGAGATTGAGGCGTTACGTATCGCCGTACCTCAATTCAGCAAGCCCCCGGGCGGAGAGTCTTATTTCGCCACAATCATTCATAAGCGAGAGTTCCCGAGGATCGGGGGTAACTACCCCTTTTGCTCTTCAAGGATATGGTATATATATATATGGTTAAAGTAATATATATATATATATATATATATATATATATATATATATATATATAAAATATAAAATAATATAAAGATAGAATTAAGTGAATTGGATTTCAATTTGAAATCCAATTCAACGTCAGATTCATCCCCCTCACTCTCTGCAATTGCTCCTGCTGCTTCTGCTTCCTGCGTGCAGCCTGCTCACCTCCGTCTCCGTCTCTCTCCTTCTCTCAATTACTCGACGAGTTTACGACGAATCGGGCAACGGAAGGTGCCGTTAGAATACTGGTTCCGCTGCCGACATTTCTACGGGAGCAGATTTTTCATAGGAATGGCTTAGGTACTACTCCTGGGGAAAGGTAATTTTTCTCCATTTTCTCAATTTCGCTGTTAATATATGGTTAAATCGACGAACAGACACCACCACGGGATCCTAGTCGTCGTCATTGTAATTTTGGCGTATGTAATTTTTCAATTGGGGTTTTCTAGACCCTACTCCAAAGTGAGAGTGGGATTTAAGAATTTGGCTAAATTTAAGGGTATTATTATTTATTTAAGAATTATGGACCTAGGAAATATTTAAAAATATTTTATTCAGGAATAATTTATTGGAATTAGGAATTTAATTTCAGGGTCCGGGTGAGCGCCGCAGGTATTTTTTGGAGTCCCTGTTGGCGTAGTTCAAGAAACCAGGTAAGGGGAAAAATATATATTAAATCAGAATTTTTATGAATTTAATGGAAAAATAAATTGTGTTATATGTACGTGTATATGTTTCGGTATGGGTAAAATGCCAACTGTATATGCGAAAATGAACTGATGAAAGTGGGAAATATTTTCAGGATAATTAAGTAAGAAATGAAAGGTATTTTCAGTATATAAACATTAAATGTTGGTTGGCTTATTTTACAGGCAATGTATGAATTTTATTGCTAAATTGTGTGGCATGAGAATCTGTGCAAATATATGTTAAATGTATGAGATGCAGGCTAAGTAAGTAAAACAATGAGAATAAAATATGATATGGACAATATTGCCTGTGTATGTTAAATGCAATCATGTAAATGTAAGACAGCTGAAAGACAGTCATGTTAGCAGATCTAGCACACTTCTGTGTAGACTAACTGATGACAGTTAAAAAGAGCTGTGTTAGCAGATCTAACACGTTTCTACGTAGACTAACTGATAATGGCTAAAGACCAGCTGTAGTATGAAGTAATGAAATAAAATGTTATGCAATGAAATGACGATGAAAAGGCAATGAAATGAAATGACAAAGGTAAATGATGTAAATGAGAAAGAGTCACTTAAAGTGAAACGAATGCAAAGTTAAGTTATGAACAGGAATGAATGTGCATGAATGTATAATGAGAGAAAAGAATGATGTATTATGATATTAGAAGTATGTATGTACGTAAAACATGTTACGATTGGGCGAGGCGTACCTTCCGCCTGAGGGCTTGCTGAGTAAGGCGAGTGCACTAATAGCTATAGATGTGGCAGTAGCAGCATAATTAGGGGTGTACAAAATTTACTGAAAAATCGAGAACCAAACCGAAACCGAACGTTTGAAGCTTCAGTTCGGTTTTTCGGTTTCGATTTTGTATATATAAAAAATAGATTTTCGATTTCGATTTTGGTTTCACTCAAAAACCGAACCATAAAAACCAAAAATCGATTATAATTTTAAAATAATTATATCTGTGGGAACTTTGATTATAAGTACATGAAAAAAAAAATTATACCTACATTATTTTTTTAATTTAAATTATTGGCTTATACTTTCTCAAGGAGTGGGGAAGGATTTTATAAAGGAGAATGAGAACCAAAGCTTCCCGTTTTGGCCATGTGGGATGAGTGCTTGGGAAGAACCGAACCAATAGCAGCCTGCTACAGTGCTACATTGCTACTACCACAACAGGCGCTAGGCATCATCTTCTCCATCTCCTGGTAACTTGCACACTGCACAGTACCGACTGCCGAGTGCCGACTGCCATGCCCACCGAGTCTCTGACGCTCACGCCCACCGCCTACGCTAGTCGCCAACACCCACATCTCCACGACACTCACGCCCACCGCACACTGCACAGTGCCGACTGCCATGCCCTCCGAGTCTTCGATGCTTACGCCCACACCAGCGACGCTCACGCCCACCGCCCACGCTAGTCGCCAACGCCCACCCCACATCTCCACACTGACGCAGTCACACACAGCAACGCCCAGTTGCCCACGCTCACACTCACACAGACACACACAACAACGCCGACATCTCCAGTTCTCCATGCCCACGCTCACACATAGGCACACAGCAACGCCCACGCTCACGCCCGTCGCCCACGCCAGTCGCTCACGGTCATGCCCACATTATCTTGGTGCTCTGGCCATCCCACATCGGTTGGAAATGGGAAGAAAAAATTTTCCTCACCCTATTTATTGAAGTTGGATCTGCTTAATCTCTTCTGTGCTGGGCTTTGCACTCAAAGCCGTGGCCCAGTTGGCCATGGCCCAGTTGGCCGTGGCCTGACTTGGCTTTATTTAATTATGTTTTTATTTTGTTATTTTAAAATTTGGTAAAACCGAATTAATCGAACTGAACCGTAAAATAAACGGTTTGTTTTGGTTTTAAACCGACGGTATATGGTTCGGTTGCGGTTCAGTAGTTTTAAAAACTGAGAGGTTCGGTTCGGTTGACGATTTGGGCAGTAACCAAACCGAACCGAACCGTGTACACCCCTACACATAACGTACTAGGGCAGAGGGAACCTACTTGTATGGGCGAGTAGATTTCCCTATCCTTAGGGCCTTTGCCGGTAAGCTATTGTTGAACAGTGTGAGTACGGGATTAATTTATCACTTGAGGGCTTACTGAGTAAGGTGAGTACCCCAGTATGCTTTAACTGCGACCTTTGAGTTGTCAAAAATATCAAAGCAGAGGGGTGCTACTTGTATGGGCGGGTAATCACCCCTATCCTCGGGTAATCTCATAGGTTAAACATTTGCATATGTTTGATTAGGTTCAGGGAATTCAAATGTTAAATAATATGTCATATATAAACTCATGTTGGCCACACACTGTTTTAATATATCGTTTCTTCCCTTACTGAGATGTGTCTTACCCGAATATGAATGTATTTTTTTTTTTCAGGATTTCCTCGAGCTCGAGCTTTGAGAGCTCGAAGTTTTTATAGCATTATTAGGGAATATAAAAAGTAAAGGGTATATTTCTATGTTAATTTTGGGATGTACAAAATTTATGTTTTATGTCTTTATGTTTTAAGACTATTGAGTAAGGAATGATTGTGAAAATACTGATTTATTTTGGGAGTTATGTAGATTTATGGAAATGCAGGTGTTGGATGATTTATTATGGATTATAGTTAGAATTAGTAAACTCTGGTATATTTATATGGAGATTATGATTATGTTTTCCGCAACGTATGTTATGGATCATGATTTATGAGGGATATGATCAGGTATAACGCACTGGGCCCGGGTTTAAGGGTTCAGGGTGTTTCATTCCCTCTCCCCTAATATCGTTTGCAACCTTACTCGATTACTCGGGTTAAGCTGCAGCTGATAATTATCAGGGCACTCACTTTACTCAGTAAACCCTCAGGCGAAGAGTTTTACTTCGTCTCATTTATTTATATTATTAACTCATACTATTTCTTCCCTCATTTTCTTTCATTGCATTTCCATTTTCATTTCATTTCCATTTTCATTGCATTTCCATTTTCATCTAGCTCATGAGTGTCCCTGATAACCATTATACTCGTGTCTGTAACTCATGACTGCCCTGAGGATATTCACTATGCCATGCTCCCCCCATGGTTAGGGTTGTGCGACCCAAAGGCTGGATCTAACCACAGTTAACCGACTCAGTTAGATAAAAATATCATATCATATATCCCGTATCTGTAGTATAACTAGCCAACCAGTAGCCTTGATCCGGACTCAGGGGGCAACACAACTCTACTATACAACTCAGTCGACAGTCACGCCACACGCTCCACGAGTCCGTGTGGTTGCACTAACACTACTAGCAATGGTATCGTACTCAATATCACAACCCATCATTAGGATTTCCATATCTATCCATCGTGGTTATTATTACCACATACTCACAATCATTATGCGGTATTGGCATTTCATCAATCATATTTCAATGATCTCATTGCAACTTTCGCACTTTGCAATGTTCACATTTCCCCAATATTCACAATCAGTATTCTCATATCAATCATCACATTTCAATTTCCATATTGCATTTCATATTTCCCATATTCACATTTCAGATTTCACGTTTTCATTTTCACGTTCTAATGTTTTAATATCAATATATACAATTAATCTCATATCAGTATATCTCAATTCATCTCAATAAAAATGTTCTCATCATTTTCTGTGCACATTTCATCACCTCATAATAGTATATATATCATGTTTCACGTATTTCAATATTTCTCAAAATACCCATATCGGTAATTCACACATTCTCATTTTCATAGAAATCATTTCTATTCACATATAAATACCACATTTCATTATTTTCCACTAACATATCAATAATTCTCACTTCGTTATTTACCCATCATTATATTTTACATTTTTTAGTATACATCATATGCCACACTATTTTCATCTAATATTCATAATATATTAATTTCACACGAAAAAATACCATAACTTTATTTCCCACATATTCATTCAATCAATAATATAAAAATACTGCTATAATTTATTCCCCTTACCTATCTTATTGAGAGTCTCGTTAAAACCCAGATCCTACGCCGCCGGCGCTCAAAACTCAAATCTTGCAACAATTTGTATTTTTCCTAGATTAATTAACTCATTTCCCAAAATAATACCCATATAACCTTCCCTAAGCTCCATATACTCCAAATTAACATTTAAACTAATATTTAACACCCGTACCTGGTTTTTTGAACTATGCCTGCATGGTCCCGAAATTACACCGACAATGCTTACTTGAGCCCTGAATTCAATAACCCAAATTCAACCTCAAAATGTCCAATATTCTAGCATTTATAAATCTACATTAATTAAATAATAATTAGCCCCTTAATAACCCCCTTATCCTAATTTTGGGGTTATGCCTACGACGACCCAACGAGAAATCCGCTTCGCTAGACTTGTAGAGAATTATCCCTTGATTCTCGTGGTGGTGTCTGATCATCAATTAGGACTTAAGATTTACGAGAAATTGAGGTAAGAATGAGAATTTACCTTACCCCAGGAAATATGCCTACGCCGCTCCTATGATAAATCCGCTCCGGTAAAAATGTTGGTGGTAGAGAATGGAGTCCAACAATATTTTCTGATTTTCGATCGGGCGAAAATCAGCCGAAAAATTAAAGAGAGTGGGAAAGAGAGACGAAGGAGTGAGAGAGAAAGAGTGAGAGACCAGAGAGGCATTCTGAGAGAGAAAGAGTGAGAGACCACAGAGGCATTCTTTCTCTGTAATCTGAAATCCTAGAAGCTTCAGGTAAGGATATAACATATATATATTAATATAATATTATACTATTTAATTAGATTAATAATAATTTATTTAATTTATAAAAATAAAAATAAAAATAAAAATTATTTATTTATTAATTTTATTTATTTATTTTCATTTTTTTTAAATCACTCCACTAATCTTGTATAACAATTTTCGGGGTTATTACATTCTCTCCTCCTTATAAAAATTTCATCCTTGAAATTGCTATTTATATGCTTCCCATCTTTAGAGAAAACACTTTCAATTTTATTAATTACCCTTACTTATGACGGAAGAATATCGTGGTTACAAAGAGGGTTCTGAGAGATTACAACTATTCAAAATTCTCTCAAAGTCATTTACATCCCAAAACTAAAAACTCCATCTATCCTACGTTACATAATACAAATCCAAATTACAACATTATTATTTAGTCTTATTCTGATTGGCTCAACTCTAAGTTCCACTAAATAGATGTGGGTATCTCTGGCGCATATGTTCTTCTAATTCCCACGAAACTTCTTCTACTGCATGATTGCGCCATAGTACCTTTACCAGTGAAATCTTTTTTGTGCGTAACTCCTGTTCCTTCTAGTCTAAAATCTGCACTGGCACCTCTTCATAAGTTGGTATCACCCAGCTCCAGTGTTTCATAGTTGATCACATGGGAGGGGTCTGGGACGTATTTCCTCAACATAGAAATGTGGAATACATCATAGATCCTAGATAGGACCGATGGTAATGCCAACCTATAGGCAATTGGACCCATTCGTTCAAGAATCTTGAATGGTCCAATATACCTAGGGCTCAGCTTACCCTTCCTCCCAAACCTCATAACTCCCTTCAACGGTGCCACTTTCAGAAATACATGATCTCCAGCGTTAAACTCCAACTCTCGTCGGCGAGTATCTACATAATTCTTCTACCAGCTCTGTGTTGTTCTGATCTTGTCTCTGATGAGTTTGACTTTATCTTGAGTCTGTTGTATTAGCTCTGGCCCCAAAATCTGTCTTTCCCCAATCTCTTCCCAGTATAACGAGGATCGACACCTCCTGCCATATAATGCCTCATACGAGGCCATCCCAATGTTGGTCTGGTAGTTGTTGTTATACGCAAATTCGACTAGTGGCAAATACTACATCCAACGACCTCCAAAGTCCAACACACATGCTCGCAGCATATCCTCCAGAATTTGTATCATCCTTTTAGTCTGCCCATATTTCTAAGGATGAAAAGTTATGTTGAACAACAACTGAGAACCTATGGCCCTTTGCAAACTCCTCCAAAAATGAGATATGAATCGTGGGTCTCTATTTGAAACTATGGACACTGGGATGTCATGGAGTTTAACTATCTCCATGATATATGACTCAGTCAATTTGTCCATGGAGTATTTAACTCTGATCGGCAAAAAGTGGGTAGTCTTCATCAATCAATGCACAACTACCCAAATAGTGTTCTATCCATGCAAAGCCTGCGGTAGTCCTGTGACGAAATTCATTGCTATATGCTCCCACTTCCACTCAGGAATGTGCAGTGGTTGCACTGATCTCGCCGGTCTTTAATGCTCAGCTTTCACCTGCTGGCATATGAAACACTGATTCATATACTAGGCTATCTCCCTCTTCATGTTGTTCCACCAAAAAGACTCTTGAAGATCCCTGTACATTTAAGTGTTACCCGGACGTACAGTATATAGGGACCGATGTGCCTCCTCCAAGATAACTCTCTTGATTTCAGGGTTGGCAGGAACACACAATTTGGTTCGGAACCTCAAGGCTCCATCATTTGAGATGCTGAACTTTGTCTCCTAACCATCTTATACCTTCTCCATAACCTCTACCAATTCTGCATCATTCCTCTAAGTTGCTTTAATTCTCTCTTGTAAAGTTGGTTGCAAAACCAGGTTAGCAATAAATGTCTGGTGATCGCCCTCTACCAACTCCACAGCCTCTCTAGATCCATCTAAACCGGACGTTGAATCTCCACTGCAAATACAGATGAATCCAGTGATTTCTGGCTCAAAGCATCAGCGACCACATTAGCCTTTCCCGGGTGGTAGCTGATAGTGCATTTGAAATCCTTTATCAGCTCCAGCCATCTCCTCTACCTCATGTTTAACACCTTCTGCATGAAAAAGTATTTTAAAGTCTTATGATTAGTGAAAATCTCACACCTAAAGAGAGTGCCTCCAAATCTTAAATGCATAAACCACTATTGCTAACTCCAAATCATAGGTATGGTAGTTCTTCTCATATTATTTCAGCTGTCATGAGGCATAGGCTATCACTCTACCCCACTGCATCAACACGCATCCAAGCCCTTTACAGGACGCATTACTGTAAATTACGAATCCCTTTTCTCTTAAAGGAATCGTAAACACATGCACAATGATGATTCGCTTCTTCAACTCTTGAAAAATGTGTTCAATATCATCAGATCGCTCAAACTTCACTCCCTTCTTGGTCAGTCTGGTCAATGGGCCTGACAGTTTAGAGAAGCCCTGAACAAACCTGTGGTAATACCCAGCTAATCCTAGGAAACTCCTAATCTCGTGCATATTATTCGGTCATACCCAGTCTACTACCACCTCAATCTTACTCGGACCACCCTTGGATATAACGTGTCCAATGAAGGTAACCTATTCCAGTCAGAACTCAAACTTCTTGAGCTTCGCATACAACTTCTTTTCTCTCAACACCTGAAGCACTATCCTCAGATGTTCCTTATGCTCCACTGGGCTTTTTGAATACACTAGTATATCATCAATAAATACTACCACAAACTGATCCAAATATTGGTGAAAGACCCTGTTCATCAAATCCATAAACACTGCAAGAGCATTTGTTAAACCAAACGGCATAACTAGAAATTCATAGTGGTCATATCGTGTTCTAAATGCCGTCTTCGGAACATATTCCGCCCTAACTTTCACCTGATGGCACCCAGAGCGTAAGTCTAACTTTGAGAAAATCTGTGTCCCTTGTAACTGATCAAACAAATCATCAATACTAGGAAGCAGATATTTATTTTTGATAGTTACTTTATTTATTTCCTTGTAGTTGATGCACAACCTCATCGACCCATCCTTCTTCCTCACAAACAAAATCAGCACCCCCTAGGGCAACACACTAGGCCGAATAAACTCCTTATCTAATAGTTCTTGCAACTGTTCCTTCAATTCTTTTAGCCCTATTAGTGTCATTTTGTATGGCGCCTTCGAAATTAGAACTGTCCTCGGAACCATATCAATAACAAACTCTACCTCATGATCAAGAGGTAGTCTTGGAAAATCCTTGGAGAATACATCATGAAAATCCCTCACCACTCGGATATCCTCTACCCTCAACTCCCCTTCTAATAGTGCCTTCACATAGGCCAAGAATCCCTGACAGCCTTCTAGTAGCAATCTCCTCTCCTGAATGGGGGATAGTAACTGAGGTGGGATATGCACACATGATCCCATGAATCTGTACATCTGTCTCTCTAGAGGTATGAACACTACCTCTTTCTTATGGCAGTCAATGTTGGCATAGTGGGCAGCTAGCCAATCCATACCCAAGATTACCTCAAATCTATGCATATCTAAAACCACTATATTAGCTGATAAAGACCTCCCCTGAATACCCACTAGACAACCCCTAAGTGCCTTTCTACATATCCTTACAGCCTCAGTCGGCGTAGCAACAGATAGACTAATATCTAACTACTAAGGTTCAAACTCACACAACTTAACATATTCTTGAGCAATAAAAGAATGAGTCGCCCCTGAATCAAATAAGGCAGTAGCTTTAAATGACAGTATTGAACAGTACCTGTCACCACATCTCTTGCTGCCTCAGCATCTCCCGGCGTCAATGCATAAACTCACGCCGGAGCAGTATTCCTCTGTTGTCTTCCTTGAGGTCCCTAATAGCCTCCTCTATATGGTCGAGGAGCAACCACTATTGCTGGCAGTGCCTGGTAGTTTCTCACTATATGCCTAGGTTGATGGCACTAATAACAGACAACCTCCCTCACCCGACACTCTCCTAGGTGTCTCCTAAAACATATGGGCCAAGAAGGGGGCATCTGTCTACCCTGTATCTCTTATTCTCCTCCTCCCTTTCATTGTCCCCCTCTGTTTTGTATCTCCTCCACAGCCCTCGACTAGACCCTACCTGAAAATCGGGAGGTACGAGCCTCTTTCCCTGGCTTTGTGCTACAGTGCCTCTCTATAGGTCGCTCTCAATCACCGCAGCTCTGTCTACTATCTCTTAGAAGGTTTGAGTTCGGAAGCCTACCACCTACTTATGCAGGTTCTGCCTCAGGCCCTCCTCAAACTTCCTCGCCTTCCTCTCCTCATCTAACACCAGATACGAGGCGAATCTGGATAGCTTAATGAATCTCACTACATACTGCTGCACCGTAAAAGGCCCCTATGTCAGATACAGAAACTCTGATGCCTTCGCACTCTTGATCATAGCGAGACAGTACCCCTCGAAAAAAAATCTCCCTAAAGCAACTCCACGTCATCGCTACCGGGTTAAGCCTCTACTCCTCCAGTAGTCTCACCGACCTCCATCAGTGCTTCACTTCCCTAGTTAATTTAAATGTAGCAAATAACACCCTCTTCTTGTCTGTAGATGAGAGGACTACCAGTATATCCTCTATGTCTTGAACCCAGTTCTCAGCTATTAGTAAGTCTGCTCCTCCAGTAAAAGATGGGGGTCGCATAAGCATGAACTACTCGATCGTGCAGCTCCACTTCCCCGAGCTTCTAGCCATCACCAGCTGGGTAATGCTACGCAACACCACGTCAAGGTCTCCACCACCCATACTGGAGGGTCCTGCTCCATCACCTCCCGTACATGTGTTACTATTCCCTGAATCCGTCCTACAAAGGGAACAACTAGTCTCAGCATACAATTACTATCACACAACCAATACACTTCCATAACTCAAAAATTACTCTTCTACGACCATTTATATCCACATCATCAATTTTTATTTAAGATTCAGTCCTACTACTTAGAAACAAGACCTAACGGTAGTATCCATGGTTTTCCTGAAATCGTCACCTCGTGAAAAACTTAGAAACAACCCCAGATACTCCTGTCTCTAGGCCAAAAGATAGAATCCTAAATTCTCACCTCATCCCCTAACAATCACTAACTCACAACTCGTCTCATATTTTCCTCAAAATTCATTCTTATATTCTAGTATTGTATTCCGCTGTCTACTAAAGTCTGCAGAACCTAGCAAACTAGGCTCTGATACCAAACTGTGACGCTCCAATTTTCGTACCAATTTTTTTTATATATCATCAATAAAAATTAAATCATACACATCACATCAGCCACGTCGACACCTCTGATACCACTCACATGACTTGACCCGCATTTGGCACCGGGTAAACAGGCATTTCATTTATATTAACCTAACAGTGGAAGTCATAAAATACAAACTATTCAGAATACAATACCCAGAGTATCATTATACATAAACATATACATTTCTATCATACCCAAAACAACACAACCCTAGGGAAATTATACCTCCTTAGTCCAACACTCGCCGTGTATATCAGGGTATCCGCTCCATACTATCTCAAAGTCATATCACCTAATCTGTCTCTGTTCCATGAAAAGTTTAGATAATTTGGGTGAGACATATTTCCGTAAGACGGAATAAATTATTTACAGTGTGTGGCAATATGAGTTCAATTATATCAAAATACTCATTAAAATGATTTCCATCTGAGAAAGTATAAAAGTTCATTCTCATACTCGTATAGATATACATCACAAGCTTTTGAAAGCTTTTAATTTCATTTCCAAAATCATTCGTACACAACTCATGTTTACTAGCGAAGTTCCTGAGAATAAGGAAGCTTACCTGCCCATATAAGCAGCTTCCCTCTACCCTGATATCGTTTGAAACCTTACTTGATTACTCAGGTTCAACTGCAGCTGATAATTATTAGGGCACTCACCTTACTCAGTAAGCCCTTAAGCGGAGAGTTTTACTTCACTTCATTTATTTATATTATTAACTCACACTATTTCTTCCTCATTTTCTTTCATTGCATTTCCATTTTCATTTCATTTCCATTTTCATTTCATTTTCATTTTCATTTCATTTCCATTTTCATTGTATTTCCATTTTCATCTAGCTTATGAGTGTCCTTGATAACCAATATACTCGTGTCCGTAACTCATGGCTGCCCTAAGGATATTCACTACTCCATGCTTCCCCCAATGGTCAGGGTTGTGCGGCCCGAAGGCTGGATCTAACCGCAGTTGGCCGACTCAGTTAGATCAAAATATCATATCACATATCCCGTATCTGTAATACAATTGGCCGGCCTATAGCCCTAATCCGACTCAGGGGGCACCACAACTTTACTAGACAACTTAGTCGACTATCACGCCACACGCTCCACGAGTCTATGTGGTTGCACTGACACCACTAGCAACGATACCGTACTCAATATCACAACCCATCATTAGGGTTTCCATATCCACCCATCAGGGTTATTATTACCACATACTCGAAGTCATTTTGCGGTATTGGCATTTCATCAATCATATTTCAATGATCCCATTGCATTTTTCACACTTTGCAATGTTCAAATTTCCCTAGTATTCACAATCAATATTCTCATTTCAATCATCACATTTAAATTTCCATATTGCATTTCATATTTCCTATATTCACATTTCAGAATTCACGTTTTCATTTTCACATTTCAATGTTTTCATATCAATATAAACAATTAATCTCATATCAATATATCTCAATTCACATCAATTAAAATATTCTCATCATTTTCTTTACACATTTCATCATCTCATAGTAGTGTATATATATATATCATGTTTCACGTATTTCAACATTTCTTAAAATACCCATATCCGTAATTCACACATTCTCATTTTCATAGAAATCATTTCTATTCACATATAAATACTACATTTCATTATTTTCCACTAACATATCGATAATTCTCATTTCGTTATTTTCTCAAAAATTATCCGTCATTATATTTTACATTTTTCAGTATACGTCATATACCACACAGTTTTCATCTAATATTCATAATATATTAATTTCACATGGAAAAATACCATAACTTTATTTCTCACCTATTCATTCAATCAATAATATAAAAATACCGCTGTAATTTATTCCCCTTACTTGGCTTATTGAAAGTCTCGTTAAAATCCAGAACCTATGCCCTTGGCGTCCGAAACTCAAATCCTGCAATTCGCAATTTTCCTAGGTTAATTAACTCATTTCCCAAAATAATACCCATATAACCTTCCCTAAGCTCCATATACTCCAAATTAACATTTAAAATAATATTTAACACCCTTACCTTATTTCCTGAACTATGCCTGTAGGGTCCCGAAATTACACCCGCAGTGCTTACCCGAACCTTGAATTCAATAACCCAAATTCAACTTCAAAATGTCCAATATTCTAGAATTTCTAAATCTACATTAATTAAATAATAATTAGCCCCTTAATAGCCCCCTTATCCTAATTTTGGGGTTATGCCTATGACGACCCCACGAGAAATCTGCTCTGCTATACTTGTAGAGAATTATCCCTAGATTCTCATGGTGGTATCCGATCGTCAATTAGGTTTAAGATTTACGAGAAATTCAGGTAAAAGTGAGAATTTAGCTTACCCTAGGAGAAATGCCTATGCCGCTCCTACGACAAATTCGCTTTAGTAGAAATGTCAGTGGCGGAGAATGGAGTCCAGCGGTATTTTCTGATTTTCGATCGGGTGAAAATCAACCGAGAAACTAAGGAGAGTGAGAAAGAGAGAGACAAAGGAGTGAGAGAGAAAGCATGAGAGACCAGAAAGGTGTTCCTTCTCTGTAATCTAAAATCCAAGAAGCTTTAGGTAAGGATATAACATATATATTAATATAATATTATACTATTTAATTAATATTAATAATAATTTATTTAATTAATAAAAATAAAAATTAAAATTAATTAATTGTTTAATCTAATTATTTTTTTATTTTTATTTTTTTGAAATTACTCTACTAATCTTGTATAACCATTTTCGGGGTTATTACACCCGGGCCAACAAGGTACATTAAACCTAAGAAGGAGGGGAGATCAAGCTACAACATAGCCTCAAGGGGATCCTTTGAAAGAATAGATAGGACAACCTCCTCAACACATTCCTCAAGCATGTCCACGTCCACAGATTGAACGTCATACGATAGGTGCTGGGAGGCATGAAACACATTCAACTGGAGCTTCATGTTGCCGAAGGATACATCCATGATCCCGATCCGATACTGAATATAGGCATTAGCCGTAACTAGAAATGGTCGAACTAGAAGGATAGGGATCAGATCTTTGGTCGGGTTGATAGGTTCCATGTCTAAGACAATGAAGTCAATGTAGTAAAAGAACCTATCGACCTTTACTAAGACATCCTCAGCAACACCCCAAAGCCCTTTTACAGATAGGTCAGTGAAACTCAAGGTGATCGGGGTGGGCTTCAATTCTCCTAAACTGAATTGTTTGTATACCAAGGAGGGAAGTAGGTTTACACTCGCTCCCAAACCTAAAAAGGCCCTATCGATAGTGTAATCACCAATTACACATGAGATGGTGGCAGCGCCGAAGTCCTTAAGTTTAAGGGGAATAGAACCTAAAAGAATTGAACTCACATGCTTGGTCAATCAAACTCTTTTGTTTAAGTGCACCTTAGATTTGCGCTTTTGGGTGCACAATGCCTTGAGGAACTTAGCATAAGTAGGCACTTGCTTGGTGACATCTAAAAGAGGAAGATTGATCTTCACTTGCCTAAAGGTGTCCATCATGGACTTTTAATTTCTTCCTTCTTAGGCTTCGAATGTGCCTGAAGAGCTATAGGAAATGACACTGCAGGGATATAGTGGGGCAATGCTCCATTAGCAGAGGAGGTGGGAATCTCAAGATTGCTCACCAAATTGGAGGAGAAGGGGATGCAAGATTCACCCCTAGACTCTACCCTCATCTTCTCCTTACCCTTACCTTAGTTTAGCTTCTCCTTGACCCTATTATCTACCTCCTTACCACTCCTAAGAATGATCATAGCCTATGCTTGCTCATGATATGTCACATGACTAGCAGCCGATTCACTCTTTACCCCCGTACTAGCCTTTGGGGTTAACGAAAGGTTGACTTGGCAACTTACCCTCATCCCTCCTACTCAATGATATAGTTAATTGGCCCATGGTGGCCTCTAGCTTTTCTATAGAGTGAGAATGAGAATGAAGTAATTGTTGATCAACTTGACAATCAACCTCGATACCCTTAAAGGCTTTCAACACCATCTCCTGAAAAGATCTATCATATTGTGGTGGAAGAGGAGATGGATGTTGATAAGATGATTTTTGAGTGGCAGACATAAGAAGATTTTGAGGAGTTTGATATGGTCGAGGAGGTGGAGCAGTAGGTGATTTCTGAGGTCTTTTGAGCTGGAAAACCTGTAATTTGTGGTCTCTAGGAGAAGTTAGGATGTTTACTCGACCTAGGATTGTACTTATTGGAGTATGGATCATTGTACGACATGTCATACTAATTTTGGGTGGTCTTTACTTCCTCCTAAACAAACTCAAATGTAGGAGACACATGGGGACAATTATAGCATGTTGGCCTAACAAGGCTTACGAATCTTATTTTGATGATAACAAATCAAGGGAATTTAACATGTTTTGGTTAAAGTGATGATGTTTCAGGAATTAAGCATTAGAGTTCAAGATCAAGAGTGCATTGATAGCCTACTTTCCAAACAAGTGATCAAAAGAAAGCTTAGCAGATTAAAGTTTGACAAATCTTATGAAAACTTAAAGAATGTTGAAGCTCAAAGTCAAGGTGGACTTAAAGGAAGACATACATGAAGACTTCACATTTCAAATGTTTAAGTCTTAAGAAAAGTCTTATGTAAGTTCTTCAATTTAAAAATCAATATGGATGCTTTCAAGCTCTTAGGAATGATTATTGACTTAGAAACCCATTTTTAAAATACTTGGAAAATATTTTTTAAGGTCAAAAGTTATTTCAAAAAAAGTGAAAATTATTTTTGAAATGAAAAGCACCTTATATCTCCATTGATAAGCATTTCTATCTATCAAAATCTCTTCATATTAAAAAGTGTCCAACATGAATGTTGTGGAATTTTCTCTTAGATTTCTATAGATACTAAGAACGTTTAAATCAGAGTTGTATAGTGAAAGATATAACTAAAATACTGAAGGGTGGTTGAAGCTGACAGCACCTCTTTTTGAAAGGCGAGTAACTTTCCAAATTTAAGATAAAGTAGCGTGGGAAACTTTCAAAATTGTTTGTTTGGACTCCAAACTTTGTATAAACTTAGGAAATACTCCAAGAAAACTTGAAAATAGTCCAAGTAAACTTGGGAAACAAGAAATTACTTTTAGAACTCTATAAATACATGGAAAACCAAAGGATTTTTACACATAACTACTTACAATCTAGCAACCAAAGTCTCTAATTCTCAAAACTCTCTTACTCACACATCCTTGCTGAAGTTCTACTGAATTCATGCTGATACAACCACTTGGTTCTTGTGCTCTTACTAAGTTTCATTCAATCTAAAGAAAAACTTGGCGATTAATTTCTTGAGCTTCAAATTCATTTTTTATTGATATTTAATTTGAAGTATATTAGTACTCTAACTTGTACTAATCAGCTTTATTGTGAGAGTATCTTTATATAAAAAAAAAAAATTATTCTTGTTTCTTGTTGTTTTGACGGTTCAGGTTATTGAATCATTGGTTTACCAAGTGTGAGGTATCGCTTGGAGAGGAGGGCTCTATCCTATTTGAAGGAGTGCGTGAAAGGTTTGCTCCACCCTGTTAAGGGAGGGGTGCAGTGAATCATTGGGCGGTGTACCTAAGGCGAGGACGTAGGTGGGTATAGTCGAACCTTGTAAAAATCTTGGTGTCACTCTCTTCCCTAGTCTCTTTAAATTACAACACATATAAACTACGTGGAAGCTTATTTGATTTGCTAGATATTAATTTGCTTTTGGGAATTGCGGAAACCGTAAGGGAGTACGTTGATTAATCAATATTATTGCGGAAACCACAAGGGAGTACGTTGATTGATTAATACGAAAGCTCATTGATATATTGGTTGGTTACATACTTAAAATCAAGATACTTATTTGATATCGATATTTGAATTTTGGAAGCTTGGTTGAATTTTCTATTTTTGTGATATCAAGCTAACTTCATTGATTGGATTGAATATCAATTATACTTGTGAAGTTGTTGTGTTTGAAGAGTGTGATTGCAAATTAACTCAAGTTGAAAAAGGGGTTAACTCTTAACTAAAGGAACTTGTAAAATAAAGGGATTTCAAAGAAAATTTTAAAAACCCAATGCAACCCCCACCCCCCCCCCCCCCCCCCGCGCGCCTCTTGGGAGTATACCTAACTTTACAATTGGTATCAGAGTAGGGTTATAGCAAATCTTAAATAAGAAGCTATATAAATATCTCTATGACACACCTAGGCATATCTCCTTTTGCCGAGGGTCAATCCTTAACTAGACCTCCTATTTTTGTGGTGTTAACTACACCTTTTGAAAACAAAGAATGAGAATCTATTTACAAACTATGGATTGGAAAGCATGGAAAGTTGTCACACAAGGTGACCTTATTCCCACTAAAATCGTAGATAATAAAGAAATACCCGAAGAGGAAAAAGAAATGATCGACAATGACCATAAAATGTTACAAGTAAATTCAAGTGCTATGAATGCATTATATTGTGCTCTTAACATAAATGAATTCAATAGGGTCATGGCATGTAAATCGGCTAAATAAATATGGGATAAACTAGAGGTAACCTATGAAGGAATTGTTGATGGTAGAGATAGTAGAATCGACATACTCACAAGCGAGTATAAGGCGTTTAGGATGAAGTCAGATGAAACTATTACTAATATGTACATTAGGTTCACTCATATAATAAACTCCCTTAATGCCTTAGGAAAAAACTACTCTACATATGAGATGATTCGAAAAATCCTTAGAGGTCTTTTGTAGAAACCCAAACCCGGGAAATAAGGAAATAAATAAAGAAAAAGGAAAATATTCAAGGCAAGCAGCAGTTCATCGATGAATCCCCTGCTTTCGTCGACGAATATCCTTCTGTGGTTCGTCGACGATATTCAAGGGTCGTCGACGAAGGGATACTGAGAAAAATTTCAAGCATACGGTTTGTCAATGAACCCCTTCTTTCATTGACAAACGTCCTTATGCAGTTTGTTGACAAAGGCTCCATTTCGTCTATGAATTGTGTCGGGTCAAAGGGTTATAAATATATTTTTTTTGTTGCTTCTTCATTAAGAAACAAATTTTTCTCTTTCTCTCTTTCTAACCCACAAACTCCCACCCCTTCTCTCTACGATTTCTCGCCATTCGTCGCCTGAATCGACGATCGAAGGTTACCACAAGAATCTATGAGCATTTCTCTACAAGTCTAGCAGAGCAGATTTTTGAACTGGGCTTTCTAGGCACCACTTCAAAACCAAGGTAAGTAAGGTATTTTAGGGTTTTATTGTTAAATTGGAGTGTATAGGGCCTAGGAAATTCTAAATGGGAAATATTATGTGGGTCGAGTTGATCAATTTGGGAAAAATGAAATTTCAGGGTTTTGATCTTCGAACGCCCCAAGGTGTGGATTTAGGGTTCCTAGTAAGCCAGGCAAGAGGATTATATTATGTTAGTTAATTTTGAAATATGGATCGGTTAAATTGCATATATGATTTTCTGAACGAATCATATATATTAAAATTTGTGTAATGCCCCGACCCACCATGTGGGGCCCGGGTGTTACTTTAGTGACGTCTGTGTACTTGATACTTTATTCATTATATATGAAACACATATACGTAGTGGAAATAAAATAAAAAATCCTCAAATCACATTACCAGAGTTCTAACTATCTTTATACACAAATATTTCCATTTTTACATAATTACATCCCATAAAACTATACAAAAAACAAAAAAATCTCTATCCATACACACCACTTACATAAATTTAGACCACTAACCTGACTGCTCTAGCCTGCGAGACCCGATCCCTAGGATTTCCTGAAAAGATAATTTGTAAAGCAGGGGTGAGACACAGCTCAGTGAGGGAAAGATTAAGTTAATGTCAGTGTGTGGCCAGCATAAATTTAGTGTACAGAAAATAACCAGTTCACTAAGTAGATAAGAACATTTATGAAATCATTATTATTTTACACTCACACACACAATTAGTCAAGGATAGGGAAGATTACCCGCCCATACAAGTAGCTTCCCCCAACTCTAATACCATTACTGCTGCTAGGGCACTCACATTTCTTAGCAAGCCCTCGAAATTATCTTATTAATTATTCGTATTCACATAAATTAACAGATATGCATATAAGACACTCCCTGTGACTAACACGCCATTTACTTCCCCTATGGATCGGGTTGTTCGGCTCAAAGGCTGGACTAATGTCTTGGGGGATCCACCCAGACAATAGTCATTTGTACTCTCTGCTAACATATTCCGCAGGTATATGTAGCTCCAATTGCTGGTCCGATTGCCCTTATCCAGGGAGGTACATTCACCTCACGTAGGCAAATCAGACAAGGCTACCCTACACCTCTCAACATAGGTGTGGGCACACACGGCCACATAACAAATCCCTAACAATGGTATCGTGCTCACAATACACTGGTCCCTAGGGTTTCTAAAGCATATCAGGCAATTTAGATAATAGAAATCACCATTTAAAACATCAATTCACATATATTTCCTATTATTCCAAAAACCCAACCCTCGACCTCAAATACAATCTGGCTCATAGCCATTTAAACAAAACCCCAGCCCTCGGCTGTAATATCAAATCCCTGCATTATTCACAAGCATTTCCATTATTTTGCAAACAATTTCAGTATTTCACAAACAGTTCAGTATTTCAAAATCCCAAATCCAGATATACAATAATCCATGCCAATTAAATTATCTGCCACACGATTTCACATTAAACGCACTCATATATATATACATATATATATATATATATAAATATATATAACTGTCCACCGTTCATTTTATACAAAATTACATATCATATATCCTAATTTTGTAAAATGAATCAATTCGAACGGTGGTTTTCAAAAATAACCTCCGTATTCTCAAATCAAGTTATATATATAAACATAACAATTAAATTGATTTAAATTCCATAAAATTACTGATTTTACTTAATCCCCTTACCTGGTTTCCCGAAACTAGGCCAGCAGTGACCCCAAAACGATGTTTGCGGTGCTCACCTGAACCCTTCAATAACCCTAATTTAATCAAATCAACCCTAAATAAAAAATTATTTGAACATTTCCTAGGTTCATAAATTTCAAATAAGAATTAAACCCCCTACAACAACCAATTTCCTTCCTTCCCTAAATCCCACTCTCACTTTGGACTGGTACCTAAGACCCCCGAATTGAAAATTTGCTCCAGCCAAAATGACAACGATCAAGACTAGGATCTCATGGTGGTGCCTGATCGTTGATTTAGCTGAATATTTAAGGAGAAATTAGGGAAAGAGAGGGAGTATATCTTTCCCCAAGAGTGGTCCTATCTCGCTTCCACGACAAATCCGCTAAGTAGGAATATCGATGGCGGAGATAGGAGTCCAACAGTATCTTCAATTTTTCGATTGGCCAAATATTGGCCAAGAAAATGAGGAGAGTGGGAGAGAAAATGAAGGATACGAGAGGAGAGATGCTGGGAGGCAAAGTTAGGGGGGGCGTCTGTTTCTTCAAAAATTCTGAAAGAAGCTTCAGGTGATAGTTAACATATATATTTAAATAATATAATAATAATAATAATAATAATAATAATAATAATAATAATTGTTAACCTGTATATATATATATATATATATATATATATTAACATATATATGTTATATTACTTAATTCATAATTTTTATTATTTAATTAATTTATTTATTATTCAATTCAATTTTAAATCTTAAATAATTTATTTATTTTATTTTATTTTACATTTCCAAAGCTATCCTTTTCTGGGGCGTTACATTCTCCCTTCCTTATAAAAATTTCATCCTCAAAATTTGTTGTATACAACCCCAAGTAAAATTCATCGTAAACCTAACAAGTTTTGAGTGAACCTTTTAAACAACTCTATTAGAATTGGTAACTAACATAAATCGATGAATTGTACATCATGTCCTAATACACCATACTTCAACACCAACACTCAACAACTTCAATTCCCATCTCCAGCCTTCCAAAGATTTAACATCAACATTTCCTGTTTAGCATATAATTGATGCCCTCAGAATGTTTATGAAATTAACCACAAATGTTATTTATGCTCTTCTTGAGTCTTTGAATACCCCAAAAATCATCCATGAATTGATCCAAGTATGGTTGAATAACTTAATTCATCCTATCCATGAAAATGCAAGGTGCTTTGGTAACCCCAATTGGTAACACCAGAAACTTCTAGTGATTTTATTGTGTACTCAATTCTATCCTTGGGATGTGTAATTCCCAAATCTTAATTAGTGGTAATTTAATTACAAATCATTCCTCAAAAATGTTGGGATTTACCAATTAATCTAATAATCCACCAATCCCTAGAAGTCGATACCAATTCTTAATGTAACACGATTCAACTTCTAATGATTAATGCATAACCTCGAGGACCCATTATGTTTCTTAGTGAATAACACAGGTGCAACCTATGATGATACACTAGGTCGAACAAATTCCTTGTCAAGAAAAACTTCTAGTTGCATCGTAAGTTGTCTTAATTCAGTTAATGTCATTCTATATGAAGTAGTTGACATAGACTCCATTCCTAATACCAAATCAATATTAACTTCAATCTCCTCCTGGAAGTAATCTCGATAAATCATTTGGGAATAATATCTAAAAATTCATCACCTATAGGTAAAAAAGTTTGAAATTCGTTAATTCGTATGTTTCTTTCATTACTGTTACAATTCCAGACATATGCCTAAATTCTATCCTTTCATAAGCACTCGAGATGTCAAATATGAGAGCTTGTTAGTTAGAAAGAAACCATCACTCTATTTCGATTTTTAAGTACTACTTCCTTTTGAAAACACTCAACTAGGTGTATGATAAATAGATAACCACCAATGGTTAGCCTCATATTTAAACAAAGAACTTGCATTAATGACTCATACTCATCAAGGACTATATCTACTGGGACATCTCAGACCAGGATGTGTAATCATTTTCCTATCAGATCAAATGTATGAAAGGCACTTCAAAACTCTCATAATAACTTTGTAATTCGTTTGAGTAAAAATTATATAAGCTTCCAAACATTCTCTGAAATTCTAATCACCCAATTCCTTTTTAATGTCATACTAATGCACATTGTTAGAATTGGTGTATTCCCAAGAGGGGGGGGGGGTGAATTGGAATTTAAAAACTTTTTCTCCTAGGTTAATCTATACACAACCTAGGGTCAGTCTATTCAATTTCCAAATGCGTAGATAAATATAATGTGGAATTTAAGTCATACGCATCATTCACCCATAACATACATGTGCGGTAAATATAAAGTGCGGAAATGTAAATGAACACACGATATGTTATCGGGGTTCAGCCAACTGTGCCTACGTCCCCGCCTCTAGCTCGCAAGCTGGAGGATTCCACTAATAGCTCACTTAAGGGTGGAGCGGCACCGTTTACAATCAGGTCAAATTAACACAGGGTTGACCTCAACCTTAACCAGGTCAATTAGCAGGGCTGACCTCAACCTACACGCCTTAACAGGACGACGCACCTAGCTTTCCTAACCGGGTCTAAGCCAATCCGAGACTATTCCAGGGCTAGTCTCCCTCTTCAGGTCCGTGCCTGAAAATACAACAGTATTTGAAATACAATCAAATGGTACAATGAATAAGCTTTCATGTAAAGCAGATATGTACCCAAATGCGAGCGATAAACATACACCACAATATGAAATAATATGTAAGCTCAATGTGGTCTAGATGGTTCAACTCTCAAAGTATTTTTCTATCAGTGTAATGCGTACGTGAGAGTGTCAAACAAACAATCTTTGTATCACAATCTATTCAACAAATAAGTTCACACAAAGATGTCATGTTTCTAGTATTTCAATCAAGCATGTAAGTATTAAACAATGTATATGCTTGGTTTGCAAAAGATATGTAATCTTTGTATTCAGCAAATAATATATGAGTGAAAGAATATTGCAACAAAGACCACTATTACACAAACAAATATCTCTTCAAATATTTTACAAGATTAAAGTGCAATAGATATTTGGGAGTGTTTGAAAAGTTTTTGCAAACAAAAACAAATGCACTCTTCTCAAGATCTTGCAATGAAGGTGCAAGCTTAGAAGATCTAACAAAGTTTTCTTAGGAAAGGCTTATTAGCAAAAGCCCCTTAAGAATCCTTAGGTTTGGCTCTCAAGAAAATCGTGTCAAACAAGTAGCAAAAGGAGAGCAAACCTATTTAAGCAAAACACTCAATCAACTTACAAAATATGTAGGCAATGATAGAAGGCAAGTATGAGTGGTTTGAGTAAGAAAATGAGTAGTATAGGGTTTTTATTTTTCAGAGAATTTTTCCCTAATCAAAGTGGCTAATCTCTTCTAATTTTCTCAAATGATTTCATATATATAGGCATAGGAGAAAATATGACCGTTGGGGACCTATTGGGTATTATTAGGAAAGTTTAATGATGTTTAAAGCATTTTAACCTTGTTTAAAAAATATTAACTGCGGCAAAAAATCAGGGCAACCCGAGAGGTTCAGTCAACCAGGACTCAAGTGGTACGGTCGACCAGGAATAATTTGAACTGAGTGGTCGGTCAACCGGGGTAAGGCAATTTTCCAAATTTTCGAGGTTCGGTTGACCAGGCCATTTTGAACTGTATGGTTCGGTTGACCAGACCGCTGGGAATTCTCCCGAGGACCCTCTGGTCGACCAGGTAGTTGGAGTACAAAAGTGGTCGGTCAACCGGGAGGTCAAAATGTTGACTCCCAGGTGGTTCGATCGACCGGGGTCAAATGAACTGCAAGGGCTTGGTCAACTAGGGCCTTGGTCAACAGTTGACTCGAACCGGTTTCGGTCGACCAGACTAAAAATATACTGGCTTGGCTGGTCGACCGAAAGTGCATCATGTGTGCATTTCGGTCCCGTTTTGAAACAAACAAGCCCTATTCAAGTGCCTAACAAATATATGTGAAAGTGTGAGTGTCCTAGAGCACTTGGAGTCCAATTTGAAGACACCGAAAAAGTCCGGTGTCGGTCGACCGAAGGGAAAACCCTAATGTCTTTCTATGGTCATTTTCTCATTCATGGTTTGTTTGAGCTTATGTAATAAATCATACATGTGATGTGTGTGAGCTTATTACAAGCCAAATACCTACTTACTATTACAGACCAATATAAATATATTACAATGCTGAATTATAAATTGGTCTTCAAGCTTTTCTTGCTTTGTGCACATCTTGATCTTATTACCCTTAGTTCCTGCACAAAACCTCAAACGCTCATTAGATATAATGAGTATTTGTCATAATCAAAACCGGGCGTGACCAATGAGGTCATCACACATGATTACACTTTTAAATCAAGGTAAAGTATCATTTTCCTACCAAATTAGTTTCTAGATTTTTTTTTCTTGCTTTAAATAGTTTTTAAGGCTCAACTTCTAACTTATGGTGGCACATGTTGAATATCAAAACATAGTTGGAAAATATCCTCAATGAAAAACATGGATTGCAATTATGGCAAGTCTAAGTCCTGGTATACTGACTCAAGTCAACCCTGATCTTGCTCCAGTGACAGGACAAATATGCAATAAACACGCGTCTTGGTTTTTGGTACATAATACAATACTAATGAAGTTGTTTAGTAAGCTATGATTAGTGATCAGAGATTATCTGGCAGCATAAATCTTATATGAAATGGACCATGAAGGAAATGGTGACATTTATTTGTACTAAAGTGTTGCTAGCGGTATGAAGATAGCTGAAAAAACTACAATCAACTGCAGATCACCACAGAATATTTCACATTAAGCTATATACGAATCAAATCTCAACCGAGCTGATGCCCAAATGGTTAAATTAGTGTCCCATTGCCAAGTAGGATTCACATAGGATAAGGGAAAAAGATAAAGCTCTAGTTTCTAGCATGTATGGTTTTCCTTTTGGATAGCAAATTGCTAAGGAAAATTGCTAAAGATGATTCAGTTTGGTGTTATTTGGTTCACAGGACCCTTCGGAATACTTGGCAATGTGATGCCCATGACATCTTATTCTCATGTTTGTTTCCAGATTATGGTGATAACATCACTTCCCAAGAAATAAAGAATTTTCCCAAAACATAGGAGTCCAATTGTTGCCCACTTAGTATCTTACATTCTTATGGACATCTTAATTTTAGGACTAAACTATTCCCACTATTTTGGCCGACTTATGGAAATATGAAAATATGCAGTCGATGCACATTCTCATCGACCCATCTTTCTTTTCCACAAACAATACCGACGCTTCTCAGGGTTTCACGTTGGGCCTAATAAACCTTTATTTAATAATTCTTATAACTATCCCTTTAACTCTTTTAATTCTGTCGGTGCCATTCTGTACGGCGCTTTAGAAATCGGTGCTATCCCCGAAACTAGATCAATAGTAACATCTACCTCACCATCAAGAGGTGGTCCCAGCAAATCCTCGGGTAATATATTAGAAAAATCCCTCACTACCGGGATATCCTCTAATCTCAACTCCCCTTCTAGTGACCCCCTCAGGGCGCCTGATTACCTGCTCGATACTGATGTTGTGGAGGTGGATAGTTTAATATCGCATGGCAGTCCCGCGCTATATGTCCAGCCCCACCACACCGATAGCAGACAGCTGGTCCTCCCTTACACTTGCCCTAATGCCTCTTCTGACATCTGGAATAGATAGGACGCTGCGAACTCCCCTAACAGCCTTGAGATTCCGTATCTTGTCGCTGGCCCAAGAAATCACCAGGTCGCCTCCATGAGCCTTGACTAGTGGTGGTCTGAAACCCTTGAGGCAAGGGTCTCTTGCGACTCTCTCCTTCTCTTGAATACTAGCCTCAACTACCATGGCCCTGTCCACCGATTCAAAGAAATTTTGAGTCAACAACGCCACCACCTGTGCGCCTATTCCCTGCCTCAAACCTCTCTCAAACATCTGAGCTTTCCTCGGCTTATCTGGGACCATATAACGAGCATAATGGAATACCTCCATGAACCTGGCTGCATACTACTGTATAGTCATGGGTCCCTGGATCATATGTAGGAACTCTTGAGCCTTCACCTCTCTGGTGGCGGTAGGGAAGTATCTGTCGAAGAAGACCTCCCTGAAACGGCTCCATGTGATAAATATATGCCCTGGACGCTGTTCCTCAACCATCTTCGCCAATATCCACCACCTCTTCGCTTCCCATACCAATTTAAAGCTGGAAAACTGCACCTTCTGCTCCTCTGTGCACTTCAATATGCCCAGCAATTCCTTTATTTCCTGAACCCAATCTTCAACTACGAAAGGGTTTGCTCCTCCTACAAAAATCATTAGATTCGTCCGGGTAAACTATTGAAAAGTGCAGCCCTGACCAACCGGTGGCTGATCTCGCTCTCTAGAGTCCCTCTAGTTCTCCTTCCTAGCCTACCGTGCTATACTTCATAGCATTACCAAAGCATCGACATCATCCTCACTGAAAGTATCCACGTGATTATCCCCTCCAGCTACGATGTCATTTCCCCTAGAATTCATCCCGAAGATAGGATAGAAACCAACTTAGAAACTCCTCATTTATCATAATTGAAGCAAGTATGAAATGAAGAAAATACTAATACGTATGAATTCTCAGTTTAAAGATTCATTTCCCTAGTTCTGTCACAAAATCGTCAACTCCTAAACACGACCCTATCATTACACACATACCCAACCTACTCAATGTTTCTGCTTAAGTATCTAAGTTCCAGTCTTCTGACCCAGAAACGAAACCATCAATGGATTTACCATAATTTTTCTAAAATCTTCATTCCAGGAAAAGCACAGAAAACCACCAAGGATATCCACCTCCAAGCTTCAAGACCAAAACCCAACCTAACCTACGCATTCCTGTCCTTAAATTGATCTCAACCTATACTCTGGTAATCATCAACTCTCAAAGTCTACAAAACCTAGCAAACCTAGACTTTGATACCACCTGTAACGATCCCAACCCGCCACGTGGGGGCCAGGGTGCTACTTTAGTGACGTCTATGTACTTGATACCTTATTCATCATATAAGAAACACATATACGCAACAGAAATAAAATAAAAAATCTTAAAATTACATTACCAAAGTTCTAACTATCTTTATACATAAAATTTTCATTTTCACATAATTACATCCCATAAAACTATACAAAAATAAAATCTCTATCCATACACACCACCTACATAAATTTAAACCACTAGCCTGACTTCTCTAGCCTGCTAAACCTGATCCCCAGGATTTCTCGAAAAGATAGTTTGTAAAGTAGGGTTGAGATACAGCTCAGTAAGGAAAAGACTAAGTTAATGTCAGTGTGTGGCCAGCATGCATTTAGTGTACAGAAAATAACCAGTTCACTAAGTAGATAAACACATTTATGAAATCATTCTTATTTTACACACTCACACACACAATTAGCCGAGGATAGGGAGGATTACCCGCCCTTACATGTAGAGGCCCAGAGAATTATAGTAATTAAATAATAAAGGAAAAGAGAGAAAAAGGATTTTTCCACGGGGGCTCAGCAAGGACTCGTCGACAAGCACAGAATATTCATTGACGAGTGGCCTCTTGGGAACGTCAGCGCGGGCATGTGTCTCATCGATGAAGAGAAACTGAGAGAGATTATATCAGAGCCTAAAGTTCATCGATGAAGGTTACAAGTTCGTTAGAACAAAATCTCTTCTTGGACTCGTAGATGAGGTGATGTGTCTCGTCGACAAGGCCGCACTTTATAAATATCCTAAAATTGGGATTCATCGAGATTATTTTCATGTAAGCTCTCTCTCTCTCTCTCTCTCTCTCTCTCTCTCTCTCTCTCTCTCTCTCTCTCTCGCTCTCTTTGTAACGACCCAAAGAATAATGGTATTTAAATAATAAAGAGGGAGGGAAATAGAAATAGTAACAGAAGGAGGCAGCGTTCGTTGACGACGTTACACTTTACAATGCAATGACCCAAGAAAATTTATCAGGTCCTCGTCAATGAACACAAGGGATTCATTGACGAGGGTACAAGAGGGCCTCGTCGACGAAGACAAGTTTCGTCGACGAGAAGATACCGAGAGGCTGTTATCTAAACTCTAAAATTCGTTGACGAGGAGATGGTGTTCGTCGACGAACTTCTTCATGACCTCATCGAAGAGATGACGTGGCTCTTCGAGGCCAGTATATAAATAGTGTTAAACTTATATTTTAAGTAGAATTTTCAGCAAAAACTTTACTTTCTCTCTCCTATTCAGTTTCTCTCCCTTCTCTTTTCGATTTCGGCCCTGTTAGTCGTCGAATCGAAGATCTGAGACCACCACGACGCTCCTGAGGAAGTTCTCTCCAAGTCTGTCGGAGCGGATCATCGGTGGGACGGAGTTGGATTTCATCCCAGATTCAGGGTAAGACCTTTTTGTTGAAATTTGACTTTCCAGCAATTGTAGGAAATGTTGTAGACGTAAAAATAGTAATATTTTGTTCTGGGATATATGGTTTTTAGGGTGTTGAGTGGAGAACCCTACGGGTGTAGGACCCATCATAGTAGGGGATTTTTAGCAGGAATCAGGTAAGGGAAATATGCTATGCTAGGAAATTCTAGAATGATTTTCAGTATGAAATGTATATTTTTACCAGATTATTATTCACAATAGAACTTTATATAGTTTATCAATTATGAATAATATGTTTAAAATTACTGTGTGGCTTGAGAATATAGATATAGTACAGAAACATACTTTATAGTATTTTTCAGAGTTATGTTTTATATAATATACAAATAGTGGATATGTTTTATAGAAATTACAAAATACCATGATTATACAGTTTACAGTACCATGACATACAAATTCATAGTTAATTTCAGAAACATGATTGTGATAGATACAGTTTACTACAGCGTTATGGTTAATACAGTTACTATAGAATCATGGTAAAACAGATACTTGTATATAGAGATATATTATATAGTATCAGACCCTGATGGAACATTACAAATATAGTTTACAAAGCATGGTACCGTAGCTACATACAGTATAGAGTGCAACCACCTATTTAGATAATACGTGGTAGGTAGGTCGATCGCATGCCCACAAGTGGACAGGCTCCCCATCAGATATGGGTTGAGGAGGGCTGATCAGACTGATGGAGTATAGTGGTTTATTCTAGTTGGCCAACCAGGATTGATCCTGCCTACGAGCTGCACAACCCTATCATGAGGGGTTAAATCATGACATACGGTTATCCATCTAGGGAAGTTTTCAGTTATTATAATGTATGTACAGTTTCACTGAAACAGGGAATGTATGTATATATGTATATATATTAAAAGTATTATGTATAGAAACCTAAATTACAGATATGTTAAGCAACATGGGAAGGGTGGTGGTTCATATTATTTGTACTATATTTACAGATTTCAGTTATACATGATTATATAGAAACAGATCTTCATAGTATTGTAACTCATTTGCCACACACTAACAATAACATATTTTGTTTTATTGAGCATCGTCTCATCCCATTAAATTAATATTTTTCAGGTGATCCAGCTAGGCGAGTAGATCAGGCTCACAAATAGATGAGGTTATAGTTCAGGCTTGTCAGTAGAGTGAGTATTTTTGGAAGGTTACTCAGTTGAGGGTATTTTGGGAAACAGTCATATATGTATATTTTGGAAACATTTTAGTGCTCTAGTATTGTATATTTTCTTGATTGTGTTTATATGAGTTCCGCTTCTCACTGCTTAGGTTGATGGTTTGATTTAATCTAGTAGTTATTAGAGCATTATAAATTTTATAGTATATAAAAAAAAAATAGAACTGGAAAATAAATAGCAAGTCGTTACACACACACACACTCTCTCTCTCTCTCTCTCTCTCTCTCTCTCTCTCTCTCTCTCTCTCTCTCTCTCTCTCTCTCTCTCTTTCTTTATAAAAATTCGTCCCTCTGACTTCTCTCTAGGTTTCCAGCTTCGATTCCCGCTGGTTCGACGATCAAAAGCCGCCACGTTACTCTTGGGAAGATTCTCCACAATACTGCCAGATCAGAATTTTGATTTGGAGTATTTGGGCACCATCCCAAATTTTGGGTAAGTTGATTATTTTAAGTTTATAATTTATTGGGTATTTATGGACAGAGGGAAATGTGTTTGAAAGTGTTATACTGGTATATGTTAAATTGTTGGGAAATGTGAATTTCAGGGTGTTGAGCTGGCAACACACACAGGAGTAGGTTTATTTAAATTTGTGGGCTTCTCAGTAATCCAGATAAGGGGATAAATTAAGTCAACATTTTTCGTGAAATGATTTATGAATATACAACATTTATTTTTAGAAATTATATATGTATAGTATAGGGTTTAAAAATACTACTGTTGAATAGGAAAATAGATTTAATATATTTTATAAAAAAATATGATTTCAGATCAAATTTTACGTTTAGAATATTATTCATATTTGTGCGACATGAGTATAGATTTCCATGAAAATTATGTTATACTAGAATATTATGATTTTCCAGAATAAGCATGTTACAATAGTTTTCAGAAAAATCATAAAAACAGTATATGAACTATGGTTGAAAATATTATGTTAAACAGTGTAGAAATTTTATGTTCAGTATGTTATGATAAGGCTAGTGTAGATGTCGTGATTTATATGATATGATATGGAAAGCGTAGATGCCATGATTTATGATTGGCGTAGATGCTGTAATTATGTATGATATGTTAGAATTCATGAAAGTATGATCATGTCAGATATTACTCAGAAATACGAAACAGTTATGTATCAAAAATATGAATTGTACTATATGTTATCAGAACCAGGATGGCTTAGGTTTGTATTTCAGAGCACGGTACCATAGTTATATGTATAAGTTCAAGTTTATGTTAGTGCTATCACACATCTTAGATAAAGTGTGAGAGATGGCAGTCGATGTGGCTTCAGTGTAGGGCAGATATTCCCCCGGTAGTCCAGAACAGGTGGGACAAGCTCATCATACTTACAGACTTATGTTGAATTAGCGTGGTCGGCCAACAATTGCTAGGTCTCACCTTCGAGCTGCACAACCCTGTCATGTTGGGGGTAAGACATGACATCAGTTAGCTATCCATCCTGGGTATTATTTTAGTATTGTACAGTTATATAAGATGTTTTACATGATTACAGAAATTAGTACGATATTTATTGTGATATTTATGATGATATGATGAATCATGTTTTACTCAGAATTTACACAGCCAGTTTCATCAGCTATATATGTATTATGTATAGTTCATGTTCAAGCACGATAATACTTATGTTACCACACACTGATATTAGTTTATCTCCCTTACTGAGAGGTGTCTCACCCCAGCATTACAAACATTTCAAGAAATCTAGATAGAAGGGCGGATAGAGTTCCGCAGCAGTAGAGGTTGACTGAACTACCCTGTCAGAAGGGTAAGTAGTTAAGTTAGGGTCAGAATGGTTTTTGGGTTATGACCCTAGGGTACATTTTAGTCCTTTTGGTGGATGATTGTACATGTATGACAAGTTCAGTAAAATTCTGGTATTGTGCCCATTGTTGTATAGTATGTATGTAATTTATGTTTTCTACTGCTTAGGTATCAGAGATGTATGACAGGTATATCCTTGGCATCCATGGGTTTGAGTTGATCATGACTATATCAGTTTAACAGGATATCAGAGTTATTATGTATGTGGTTATATTGGAAAAAAAAAACTTATATATAGCAAAATAGGCAGGTCGTTACAGTTTGGTATCAGAGCCTAGGTTGTTAGGTTCTATAGACTTTAGAGTGCAACGAAAACAATACTAGAGTTTAGGAAAAAGGATTCAAGGTTTCGTTTTGTAGTGTGGAGGTAGGACTTTCGTGGTGGTTTCTATATTTTTCCTGGGGTGACGATTTCAGGAAAGTCATAGTAAACTATTGTCGGGTTGTGTTTTTATAGTGTAGGACCAAATCTTGATTTAAGATAAGGATGTCAAGGTAGTGGTTAGATACGTAAATTTCAAGGATAGGGTTCCTAAGCCATGTTTATTGTCTTTTTCAGGATGGTAGTGCTCATGCGAGTGGTAGCGAGGGTGTAGGATCCTCGGGTGCAGGCGGAGGTGATTTAGATGTGGTATTACGCAGTGTAGCTCAGCAGACCATGACTGAGATTGCACGGAGCTTCAGGGAATAGGGAGGTTCGTTTGCAAGTCACGGGTGTACGATAAAGAAATTCACCAAGATGAATCCTATGGAATTTTCAGGAGGATCTGATCCTGCAGTCGCTGAAAACTGTATACAGGAAATTGAGAAAGTATTGGTGGTGTTGTAGTACATGGAGGAGCAGAGGGTCTTATTTGCCACCTATAAGTTTTCAAGAGAGGCCAAGAGATGGTGGACTATGGTAAAACTATTGGAGAAACAGAGAGCAATACCTATGGCTGTGACTTGGTGCTGGTTTAGAGAGTTGTTCTTTGATAGATACTTTCCGACCACTACCAGGGAGGCCAAAGTAGAGGAATTCCTGAATTTGAAGTAGGAACAACAAACAGTCCAACATTACGTGACGAGGTTCTTAGAGTTGTCTTGCTTCGCCTCATATATCATTCTTGATGAGGCAAAGAAAACGAGACAGTTTGAAAGAGGTTTGAGGAAAGATATATATAAACAGGTAGTGATGTTGAAAGTGCAGGACTTTGCTGAGTTGGTAGATAGAGCAGCTGTGGCAGAGGCCAGTGAGCGGATGGGTACAGAGGAGCAGTGATAGAAGAAGAGGTCCACACTTTCAGGTTTTCAATAGGGATCTAGACGTGGCCCATGGAGGAGAGGTAATTATGGCAAGGGACAGAGGCAGGAGATGAGGGGCCATAAGGTTCAGGGTATGAAGATCTACCCAATCTATCAGGTGAGTGGAAAGAAACATCTGGGAGAGTGTCGAGCAGGGAGAGGCGTATGTTATCATTGTGGTGGACCAGGACATTTAGCATGAGATTGTCCTACACCACCTGGTACCGCTCCTGCTCCCATACCTTATTAGGGAGGTTATCAAATGCCCCGTGGAGGCCAGCAAAGGAATGTAGCCCTGGTAAGGGTTTACGCATTGACGCCAGGAGACACTGAGATCGTAGGCGACGTCGTGACTGGTACCCTTACTACTTTATCATGTCAAACTATTATTTTATTTGATTTGGATGTTGCTCACTCTTTGGTGTCTATGGGATACGTTAAATTGTTTGGTATTGATACATAAATATTAGATGTTGAATTGTCAGTAGCTACACCAACAGGGTTAGAGGTGAGGTGTCGTAGGGTGCTCAGAGGTTATCCAGTAGATATTCAGGGGAGAGTGTTACCAACTAACCTAATTGTGCTAGACATGCATGGATTTGATCTAATACTGGGTATGGACTGGCTGGCAGCTAACTATGCTAGTATCGATTGTCATCTGAAAGAGGTGATATTTAGACCACTGGGAAAGCAGGAATTCAGATTTGTCGAGTCACGGATGCATTCCTCGCCTCAATTAGTGTCAGTCATACAGGCGAGAAGACTACTCCTAGACGGATGTCAGTGGTTTATAGCCTATCTAAAGGAGGTTGTTGGCCCAGATGAGCATCTAGAGGGGGATGAATAGACGTTTTTTGCAGATGTGTAGACTTTCTACAAACACAGAAATCTTACCAAGAACAAGTGCATAAAATCACAATGTAAAGATGCAGGAAATCACAACAACAATATGAAAGAGATATGAGATAATAGAAACTTAACACAAAGATATTTACATGGTTCGGCACCTCGCCTATGTCCACGCCTTGAGACGAACTCAAGGATTCCCAAAATCCACTATGATCCTCCTTCGGGCGGAGAAGCCAATACACATGGTTGCTCATAAAGAACTTTAACAAGGTGCTCACTTAGAGACACCCTATAATGGCTCACAAAGAGCCTTTCTTTACAAGAAGTAGATGAGAAATAAATATGAGTTTGAATGCTCCCTTTTGAGCTGAGTATTACAACAAAATCCTTACTCAATGTCCTCTTGTCAATAAAGTAGAAGCAAAACTAAGAGTAGCAAGAAGAGGGCAAGTGAGAGTATGAGCAAACCCTAGAAATGAAAGCACCAATGAATGATCGTTTTACAATATTAACTTTCTAGGTGAGGAATAAATGCAATTGCTCCTATTTAAACACCAAATGGGCTAGGGGAATGCTGGAGAGTCATTGGGCATTTATTAATGTAAGACAAGGGTCAAACTAGCCATTCTGTAGAATTTAATGAACGTTGCTGCCCGACTTTCGTTGACGAAGCCCTGTGTTTGTCGACGAGTTGTTGTTTCTGAAATCAGGTACCTCTCGATATCTTTTCGTCGACGAGAATTCTGTGTTCGTCGACGAGTTCTTTATAACATTCGTCGACGACGCCCTGTGTTTGTCGACGAGTTATGGTTCTGAATTCAAATGTCTCTCGATTTCTTTTCGTCGACGAGAACCCTGTGTTCATTGACGAAGGTATGTGTTACACTCGTCGACGAAGCCCTATGTTCGTCGACAAGTCCCTTCTTCTTAAGAATTTTTCTTTTAAGTTCTAAGAAGGTTCTTGTCCATTTGGGGGTTTCTTTACACATCTTTCAATAACTTTACTTGTTTTTGTTGTGTGTGTGTGATATGCACATTTCTTGCTCTTAGTTTTGAGTTTACTTCTGTATACAAGGGATTTACAAGATAGTCTCTCTCTCTCATTCTCACACTCGTCCTTTAGATCACTTTGTATATAGTGTAGCGTCCATGAATGCGTTGAGAGGCTGTGCTTTTGGTCATGGCACAAGTTGCTTCGACTGATTTGAGACTTGTTGGTTTTGGTGCCATTCTGTATAGCTGAACATGACTTAGAGAGAAAGGTTAGTAGCCTTGAGGAACTGCTAATGGGTTGTTGTCATCAAAACATAGTAGGAATGAAAGACCCTTAAACTACTTGGTCTAACATTCTCCCCCTTTTTGATGATGGCAATCCATTAGTGTTCTCTTTGAAAGATAAATGCTCCCCCTTACTAAATGGATTGGTTTAGAGTTTAAATAAAATTCTCCCCCTTAATGTTTACATTGTATGAAAGGGTATTTTATTTAAAATTTCAGCAGCATGTCGTTTATAAATAAGACATTTCCCATTTAATCTTGCATAAAACATGACAATCTAGTATATCAATCATTCAAGCATGCTGGTACACAGATAGAGCATTTATGTTCAAAAGTTTTCTAAGTTTCAATACTAAATTTTTGAAATGATTACAAGTAGTGATTACAAGGCTATACTATCAACTGGAAATATATTCTAAATACATCTGAATACATCTGAATATAGAGACCTAAGTCTATTTCTCCCCCTTTGCCATAATCAAAATTGGGGGACAGCGAAAAAGGCGCTACTCGCATGGGCAACCCAGACGATCAAAGAGTGCAACAAAAGAAGCATCGAGGGAGTCAAAGCGAGCGCAGTTAGCGTTTTCTTGCTGAGCAAGAGACGCTTCTAAGGAGTCAAAACGATGTCGGTGTCGAATTTCTGATTGTGTCATGGCGTGCTGAAGCCCGTCCAGGCACTCTAGGATGTGGTTATACACAGTGTCCTCGTGCTCGCCTTCCTCTTCTTCAGCCTCCAAGCCGACCTCAACCTCATCGATAGGATATGACCCTACTCATGGGCTTTGACCCACGTGTTGGTTTCTTCGTCCTTTTCAAAGTGCATGTGACGAAGGGTCGCCTCAATGTAGATATCTTCTGGCGCAGGACGAATGCAAGGCAGGCCGACGCGAATGAGGTCGAAGTGATCAAAAAAGGTCGTGAGGAGACGACCATAAGGGAGGCAACTGCGCTGCCTTTTGAGGCCTTCCTCCATGTTCTGAACAATGATAGAAGGAAGATATGTACCACGTCCAACCCATAGGCAATACATGCTGAAGATATCGCCTAGGGTGACCTAGTCCCTGCCACCAGTGCGAGGGCACAAATTGTACGTGATCATGTGATGGAGGACCCGAAATTCTATAGTGAGGTCTTTGGATTTCGGGCGAGCCATTGCGGGAATGCGAGGATTACCAGTAATTAGTTTAAGGGTGATGTGTGAGTCGAACCAGTCAAAACGAGTTGGCCAAGAGGACTTGGGAAGGCCTCGAAGGGGATAAAGGGTGCAACCGAGCATGGTGGAGAATGTATCCTCGGAAAGCCGAATAACTATGCCGTGAACAGTGGAGTAAGCGGTAATGCCGCGATGTGAGGGAACGAAGTTTGTGTAGAACTCGTGAACAAGATCTTCATAAATGAGTTCATCAAGATAAAAGAGGGCATCCCACTCGAGGGCTTTTATCTTGGAGAGAAGAATGGGGAAATGGAGTTGGAGGAAATTGGAGGGTATGATTTTTCCATAGACAAGGTGCCGCTTGAGAATGTCGTTTTGATAGCGGTAGGCAGCTTCGGGAGAGATGAACCGGTGGTCAGGATTGGCTAGGGCAGGCGTAGGAGGATCGGAGGTAGGGCGATGAGATGAACCTTCGTCGGCTTCGGTTTGGAGGTTGCGGCGTTTTGGATAGGGAGCCATTGAGGGACGAAGTGATGGAGAGAGCTGGTATGGCCGAGAAGATGAGAGAGCTGAGGAAATGGGAGAGCCGAGGGAGGGAATGAGGTGAGGATGTGGTGGAGAATGTCGTGCATGGTGGTGAGAGAGGTAGGAGGTGGCGCAAGGTGGGTTGGAGGAGGGATACAGGGCTGAGAGAAAGGAGAAGGGGCTAGGGTTTGTCTGGTTGAACTGGAAAGAAATAAGTATCCTGACAGTTTTCGTCGACGAGGCCCTGTGTTCGTTGACGAAATTAAGGCAAATTCAACAACGATATCCCTGTGTTTGTCGACGAATTTAAGGCAAATTTGACGACGAGACCCCTGTGTTCATCGATGAATTTAATAGAATTCTCGACGATGAATACCCTGTGTTTGTCGATGAGAGTAGGAAGAAGGGGAAAAACTAAGTTTAAGAGTATGGTGAGCAAGACCAGGGGGTAGGAGCTGACATAAGGATCCTATAGTATGTCTGAAGGAGTGCACATTCCTAGGGCATGTCGAATTTTGTGGAATATTTCTTCATTGAGAGGCTTAGTTATAATGTCGGCAAGTTGGTTTTCGGTGGGAACATAAACCAACTCAACATCTCCTTTTTGGACATGATCTCAAATGAAGTGGTGCCTAATTTCAATATGCTTAGTTCTAAAATGGAGGCACGGATTCTTTGATATGTTGATGGTACTAGTATTGTCACAATGAATTGGAGTACCTTTAACTAAGATTCGGAAGTCCTCAAGTTGTTGTTTCATGTATAGTGCTTGAGCATAGCAGCTGCCGGCTGCGATATACTCAGCCTCAGTGGTGGAGAGAGCTACAGAGGTTTGTTTTTTGCAAAACCCGGACACAAGAGAGTATCCAAGGAAATGACATGTTCCACTAGTGTTTTTTCTATCGATTTTACATCCACCGTAATCAGCATTAGAGTAGCATGTGAGGTCAAAGGGAGCATTTTTAGGATAGAAGAGTCCTAAGTCATTAGTGCCTGCTAAGTATCTAAAGATTCATTTGACCGCATGAAGATGAGATTCTTTGGGACAAGCTTGAAATCTAGCGCATAGACAAACACTGAACATGATATCAGGCCTACTGGAAGTGAGATACAATAGGCTACCTATCATGCCACGGTAGAGATTTTGGTCAATGTTTTTCCCTTTTTCATTAGCGTCAAACTTTGTTGTGATGCTCATAGGAGTTACTTTAGATTTACCCATTTCACGGTTGAATTTCTTTAACATGTCCCTAACGTATTTGGCATGATTTATGAAGATTCCATGTTTCATTTGTTTAACTTGTAATCCTAGAAAAAAGGTTAGCTCACCCATCATACTCATCTCAAATGTTTCCTGCATAGTTTGAGCAAAATCTTGACACAAGGTTTCATTTGTGACATCGAAAATGATATCATCTACATAAATTTGTATAACAAGCATATCATTTTCTTTATGTTTTAAGAAAAGAGTGGTATCGAATTTTCCTCTTGTGAACCCATTTTCTAGAAGAAATTTTCTTAAGCGCTCATACCAAGCTCTTGGTGCTTGCTTAAGTCCATAAAGGACTTTTGATAGTTTGTATACGTAATCGGGATGAGTGTGGCTCTCAAAGCCAGCAGGTTGCTTGACAAATACTTCTTCATTTATGTATCCATTTAAAAAAGCGCTTTTAACATCCATTTGAAATAATTTGAAGTTTTTGTAACAAGCAAAGGCAAGGAGCATCCTAATGGCTTCTAGTCTAACTACCCGGGCATAAGTTTCATCGTAGTCAATACCCTCTTGTTGGTTATATCCTTGGGCTATTAATCTAGCTTTGTTCCTAACAATGTTTCCATCTTCATCTTTCTTATTCCTAAAAACCCATTTAGTGCCAATTATTGTAGTAGTTTTGGGCTTAGGAACTAAGTGTCATACTTTGTTTCTTTCAAATTGATCTAATTCTTCTTGCATGACATTTATCCAATTTTCATCATTTTCATCTTCTTCAAAGTTTTTAGGTTCTAGATGAGATACGAAAGCAATGTGATTACATCCACTTCTAAGGTGAGATCGGGTGCTGACTCCTTGAGATGGACTACCTATGATAAGATCAGTTGGATGATTTTTTACAAACTTCCAAGCTTTAGGTAGTTCATGATTTTCTTTTTCTTCTGGTTGGTTAGACTCTTAAGGAGAAGATTCTAGATGATCAATATTTGTATCTTGACAATTAGTGTCTTGATCATTATTTAACTTGAGTTGTTCTAATTCTCTTTCAAGTCTAAAGGTAGTGACATGGTTCTCTTCATCTATCTCAACAATTGTTTTGGATGCGTGAGGATTTGTTTCATCAAATACAACATGGGTTGATTCTTAAACAGTTTGAATTCTTTTGTTGAATACCCTATATGCCTTGCTATTCATGGCATATCCTATGAAAATTCCCTCATCGAACTTTGAATCAAACTTAACTAAATGATCTCTATCGTTTAATATAAAACACTTATATCCAAAAACCTTAAAATGTGAGATGTTGGGTTTTTTACCCTTCCATATTTCATATGGGGTTTTGCCTCACTTGAATCTAATGATGACTCGGTTACTAACATAGCATGTTGTGCTAACGGCCTCTGCCCAGAAGTATTTTGGCAAGTTATGTTTGTTGAGCATTGTCCTAGCCATTTCTTAGAGTGTTCGATTTTTTCTTTCAACTACTCCGCTTTGTTGTGGAGTTTTTGGTGCGGAGAAGTTGTGTGAATAACCATTTTCGTTGTAAAAATCTTCAAGTTCTTTATTTCTAAACTCTCTTCCTCTATCACTCCTAATGTGTATAATTGACATTCCCTTTTCATTTTGGATTTTTCCACAAAAATGGATAAATGCATTACAGGTGTCACTTTTGTTACCAAGAAAAATTACCTATGAAAATCTAGAGAAGTCATCAACTATAACAAATGCATACAACTTTCCATTAATGCTAGCTATGTCATTAGGTCCAAATAAATCAAGATGAATTAACTCTAAGGGTCTTGAGGTAGAAATTACTTTCTTAGTTTTGAAGGAGGTCTTAACTTGTTTTCCATATTGACATGCATCACATATTTTGTCTTTCACATAATTGTCTTTTGGTAAGCCGTTTACTAGTTCTTTGGATAAAAGTTTATGAAGAAGATCCATGCTTGCATGACCTAGTCTCCTATGCCATAACCAATAATTTTCATTTGTAACAGCTAAACATTTAATGTTACAATTTGTGATCATCAAACTCAATTGTATATATGTTGGATTCACGTTTTCCTACAAGGGTGGTATTTCCATGTAAATCATTTATTAAGCATTTTGTGGATTGGAAAGTAATGTTTAATCCTTTATCACATAGTTGACTAACGCTTAACAAATTATGTTTGAGAGTATCTACTAGAGCAACATTTTCAATAGCCAAGGATGAATTACCTATTTTACCTTTACCGATGATTCTTCCCTTGGCATTATCTCCAAATGTGACTAGCCCTTCCTTCTTGTAGGTGAGGGAGAGGAATTTGCTTGCGTCTCCCATCATGTGCCTTGAACATCGACTATCAAGAAACCATTTGTTCTCTATGGAGTCGCTCTTCAAACATACCTGCACACAACATCAAGTGATTTGTTTTGGTACCCACATTTTCTTAGGTCCTATTGGGTTAGTGTTCTTAATCACTCATTTGTAGTTCATATTTTTTCCTCTATATCCCCTGAAGGGGCAAGTAAATCATACGTGACCTTTTCTCTCACAATATAGGCAGACTTTATTAGTGTGTGAGGGGTTTAGTTTAGGTGCATGACTTTTCTTTGATGCAGAACTCCTTTTGGCATATAGGTTTGCAAATCCTATCGATTTTGAAGATGATAGGCCGTATCCTAATCCTTCTTTGAAAATTCCAAACCTTTGAGCTCCAAGTAACCTATCGAAATTTTCCTTACCATTTGTAAATTTATATATAGTATTGCTTTGATCTTCCAACTTCTTTTTCAATGAAGAGTTTTCTTGAAGAAATTCGATTAATTGACTTTTCAAGCTTTCAATTTCCTTTTGAGAGGACTCTTTGTAGTTTGTGCGTTCATGTTTAAGCATAATAATACTTATGTTGCCACACACTGATATTAATTTATCTCCATTACTAAAAGGTCTCTCACCCCTGCATTATAAATATTTCAGGAAATCAAGATAGAAGGGCGAATAAAGCTCCGCAGTAGTAGAGGTTGACCGAACTACCCGGTTAGAAGGGTAAGTAGTTGAGTTAGGGTCAGAATAGTTTTTGGGTTATGACCCTAGGGTACTTTTTGGTCCTTTTGATGGATGATTGTACATGTATGACAGGTTCAGTAGAATTCTAATACTGTGCCCGTTGTCGTATGATATGTATGTAATTTATATTTTCCGCTGCTTAGGTATCAAAGATGTATGATAGGTATATCCTTGACATCCATGAGTCCGAGTTGATTATGACTATATCAATTTAGTAAGATATCAGAGTTATTATGTATGTGGTTATGTTAGAAAAAAAAAATTATATATAGCAAAATAGGCAGGTTGTTACAATACAAGTAGCTTCCCTCTGCTCTAATACCATTACTGCTACTAAGATACACACATTTCTCAGTAAGCCATTGAAATTATCTTATTAATTATTTATATTCACATAAATTAACAAATATGTATATTTGACACTCCCTATGACTAACACGCCATTTACTTCCCCCATGACACGGGTTGTGCGAGCTTCCTTAATCATTTTCTCCAATTGATCATTTTTTTTTTTGAATTTTTCTTCCAGTTTGTGTGATCGTTGTTCATAGATATCCACACAATTCGCATCTTCAACCTTCTTCGCTGGATCAGAAGCCTTATCAACAGTCATTCGTGGGATTGCAACCTTTCTATGTGACTTAAGTTCTACTCGGTCAAGGTAAGGGACAAGTTCCTTATGATCCATTTTCTGCTGCAGGATCATATTGAACATGCCCTCCATACTTTTATGGAATGCAAGAAACTCTCCTCTCGTCATGTCGAAATTGTCAACTGGTGCGGAATGTATGGATTGGGGTGATTGGTCACCCATAGTAGGTTTTGACTTCAAATTGTGTAATGTAGTCATGATCAAACATTGAAAAAAAAAACCCCTTAAGAAATTCCCACAGACGACATCAACTATTGCTACCTAAAAGTCGAACGATCTTTGTGAATTGCTCCTTGATCACGACTACCTCAAAAAGATAAAGTAAGAATGACTTGCCGTACCTAGGGTGTACTTCGGAGGATCACTCTGATGGCTAAGCAAGAAATTAATGAGAGGATATGAATTACAACAGTAGAAAAAAGTGGATATGAATGAAATGTTTACCTGTTCTTCAAGTCTCTTTTTATAATGGTGGAGGTTGACCCTCCATCAATCCGGCATTAATGACATTATTGTGCTTGTGGGGGGTTACATAGTTTTTATGGGCATTTATGTGGAAGTTTTGAGTATAGTTTTGTAACCATCTTTTTCATCAATGTATATATTAAAATTTGTCTGTTGGTTTTGTAAGGAGATTTAATGATGCATTCGAAACCATTTCTCCTTAATGAGGATATCTTGGTGTATATTACTTTTAAATTTAACAAAAAGATAAATTTTTTTAGGGATATAAGTATGTAGAGGAGAGATTTATAGAACTTTAAAATTTTAATAAAATTTTTAAAAATTCAGATAAAGTATTTATTTTTCACTAAATCTAAAAAAAAAAAAAATTTCTTTTACATAAAAAAATATTTGAAATCTAAGACGAGAATCGCGTCCAAGCTAGAAGGTGAAGATCGGTGGTGTCTTAGAATCCCTTGCGGAATGCACGCCGCGGCCTCGGGACGCGACCGTGTCGTGTCCGCTAGCTTCTCGGGCCAACTGGTCCGTCTCCTCGTTACCTCACGGCTCAGAGTCTGTATCATTTCCTCGACAAGCTAAGCGCCCCAGTTCTCGGGACAATCCAAGGAGCTGCGAAAAAGACACCTCTCCCTCACATCTCAATCTCTCCGTACACGTGTCCAAACCTCGTCTTCAGTACGCGTGTCGACCAAAAACAGACTGATCCGATTGCCCAAATTTGGACCAATCAGAGCGCTGTTTTAGTCTGTGATTTTGATTTTCAGAAACAGATAATGCTTATAAGCCGGAGAGGCACACCGCCACTTCCTTTTGTGATGAACCCACCCTCTTGTTCCAATAAACCCGACGTGAATTAAAAAAATTCTACGTGTTCGTCTTACCATGCACCATAGGATTTTGTCCGGCGGAGACAATATTGTCATTTCGTAGTATAGGCATCGGTCATTATCAATCTGGGCGCCCCAATCAACTATGTTTAATTTTTAGGTGTTTTCTATTTAAAAAATAATAAATAAAAGAAATAAAAATAAAAATTAATTGCTTTCTTCTTCCCCTGCCCATCCTTTTATTCAGACTGGTTTGAAGCCTCTCTCTCTCTCTCTGTGGATTCTCAAGCAATTGCTCTGTTGTGTTCTATCGTGGCCTATCGTGCCCTGTATTATTGTATTGTTCAGAAGTATCTTTTTCGTTCGATCGCTTCTGTTTTGATCTTCGTTTGGTTTTCGTTTAATTGACTCTGTCTTCGTATCCAATCCTCTGTTGCGTTTGGATTCACATTGTTGGGGTTTTCTTCAAGGTCTCAGATTATTTTTTTATTGGTCTGGACGCGAATCGGAACGACCATTTTAATTTTCTAACCGTTTCTGGTGCTATTCGATTCGTATCGATTGGACTTTTAGAGAGATCGAAGAATTTGTAGTATTTTGTTGATTACGCTTCTTCTGAGTCCAATTAGGGTTTATAGGAGCGTGGATTAGGGGTTTCTGGTGCTTTGTTTGGGTGTGGAGATGTCGGGGGCTGGATTGCAGTTCGGTCGGACTCGCGGGGAGGATCGGTTCTACAATCCTGCGAAGGCGAGGACTTACCGGAATCAGCAGCATGATCAACTCCGTAGAGCTCAGAGTGATGGAACTGAGAGTCTTTCTCCTGCAATAAGGGAAAACAAGTTTGTAATTTCGGGGCGTCGGGAGTCGGAGAATCAGACGGGGTCTGAAGAGCCTAGGAAGCAGGTAGATGTGCCAGATTTTGAGCCGGTGGTGTCACCTCTGAGCAATCTGGAACGTTTTTTGGAAGCCATTCGGCCTTCTGTTCCGGCTCAGTATCTCTCTAAGGTCCATTTTTATCAAATCAAATATACTTATTTTTTACATTCGTCAAAAGGGTTTGTTGTCATCCGCAGACGTTTACTTATGCTTACATAATTGCAGACAACTATGAGGGGCTGGAAGACTTGTGATGTTGAATATCAACCGTACTTTGTGCTTGGTGATCTGTGGGAGTCTTTTAAGGAGTGGAGTGCTTATGGGGCAGGAGTTCCTTTGGTTTTGAATGGAAGTGATTGCGTTGTTCAGTACTATGTCCCGTATTTGTCCGGCATTCAAATTTATGGCGACTCTATTGAGGCCTCCGTGAAATCTAGGTATTTTCACCGCCCGTACAGTTTTTTTTTTCCCCTGTCTTGATATATATATAAAAAATGTAGGCATTTGTATGGGCTCAACTGTTTCATTTTGGTGTGTGGTCTAATGTTCTTTCATGGTATAAAACTTTTGCTTTAGTCGATTTATCATTGAAGAAATTTTCTACACTGATGCATTAATATGTTGTGGGTTTCTGCTCTTTTGTCATTTGGTGACTGAGTTTTATTCTTAATCTCTTCATCTCATTTGGTGTGAAAAGGGCATTTCTTCATCTGCCACTTGGAGACTGTTTTGATATTATATTTCCTTTTAGGATTAGTAATGTGGCTGGCCTTTTGCTTGATTTTCTGCAGATTATATAGTACTGCATGATATCCATTGCCATGATTTCAAAGTTTCATAGTATGATCTGTCAACACCATATATTCTATAATCCGCGATTGTGTTTCAATGAATTTTATAATTATTATATCAGTAGGTGATGGCCTGGATATTAACTTTGCCCTTTCCATTTTAGAGTACTTTAATGATTTTAGGTGGATTTCTTGGTTCTTACTAGTATTTAATAACTTACAATTTTTAGATATAGCAGGAAACCTTAATATAAAAGAATTGCAGTTAAAAAATAAAATTGCTCACTAGTTTTTTTTTGTACAGATGAATTGTTTGAAATTAAAATATGAATTTTCTTTTTAGAATGTTTCGTCTTTGTAATTTGGTATCTTCACTTTCCGTAATTTGGTATCTTCACTTTCCGTGCATTGCATGAATAATAATACTATATGAGTAAAGGCCTGCAATTTGTGTGTTTGTGATGTCTAAATTTTGTATATTGGATGGATATTCATTATTGTCCTTAGCATTTTTCTCTGAGTAATTTCAATGAAGATATTCTAACTTGGTTTTTGCTCTCGATTTGGATTCTTAACAACCACTAATTTCATCTCTCCTTTTTGTGTGCGTGTGCATGTGTGTATAGTTCATTTGCGATGTTTATCCATGCAAGTAGTGCGATTGAGTAAGTATTTTGAAAAATGTATTGAGAACTTCAAAATTGATTGAGAATTAAAAACATTTGCTTTGAGGAAATGAGAGAGAATTTTGGAATACATTAAGATGCCCTCCCTATGGTGGTGAGCTTTGTGCACATGGTGTTTTACTTTATTAAACTCAAAATTGTCAAAAAACAAGTCTTTTGGGAAATAGTTTATTAAGTTAATGGAGTCCTTATGAGGCCAAGTATTTTTTAAAATTTTTTAAAAAAATTCTAGAGTTAGGTTTGTGTTTGATTAATTAAATTAAAATTAAAAAAATTACCTTTGATAATCAAAGAGTGGGTATATATAGTGCATGTATGGTGCAGGGAGGAAGGGACAGTTTTTGACCTGTGTTTTTTCCTCTCATTCTTCCTAAAATGCCATTCTTCTACAAGTTTGAAATCAAATAAAGTATGCAACTATGGGTAAATTAATAAATTTACATTTCTTAAAAATTATCCACAACTGCTCTACTCCCCTGTTTTTCCCCTAAAAACCTTAAATTTTAGGCTGTGGAGCTTTGCTGATAGCTATAGTGTGTGCGTGTGTGGACGCAGTCATGCACGCAATAATTATTGGAGGGTGGAGTTTTGATTATAACTTGATTTAGAAGAGCGAATGGGAACTGCATTCACCCAAGGTGAGAGTTGGTAGAGATCATATTCGCTCGAGGTAGTATATGGTAAAGTTAACAAATTAAAGTCCTTAAATATAGTTAGCTGACTTCATATCTGATGCAAACGAACCAGCAAATTGAAAAAAGGTAACCTACTTAAGGGTTGAGTAAATCTACACCTTCGATGGGATTTAACAAGAAATAACCCTCTTTTTTTGCTAGGCAGAGACATGACTTCCACATCCTATCCAATTGATGTGGCACTACATAATTTTTTGGTTCAAACAACAATTATTATTAGATCACAACAAAAGCAACAACCAGCCTTAAGTCCCACTATGTGGGGTTGGCTATATGAATCCTTTTCCATCAATTCACACAATCAAGGGCATTTTCCTCAACTAACTTGAGGGCTGTGAAACCCTTTCTCACCACTTCCTTTCACGTTAATTAGGTCTCCCCTGACTCTTCTAGTACCATTAACATTTAGAATTAGATCAAATGTGGGAACTCTAATGACAACAAAGGATCAATCAATCCTCTAAATCATTAATTCTAAAATTTTCAAGATAAATCCAACATTTATAAAGTACAGGAACATTTTATCTTTACCATTCATAATCATAACATATTCAAATAAATCTTAAAATCAGGTACCCTTTCCATACTTGGTTAAACAAACAAACATAATATGTACATTCATGAGTTCAAAAACACCCAAAAAAAATTTATAAGATTGAATCACATTGAATCAGGATTTTTCTCAACCAGGAACTGATACCAAATCCAAGGCCCAAGCCCATTCAAGTAGTTCAAAAAGAAGAAGTGGTTGAGAATTTTACAATTGACATTGCTGCAGGAAATTGAGATGGTTCAAAACTGGAGCCCAATGCCCAACAATGTCATTTCATCATCCTACATAATTTCTTTATTGGTACCACCACAGGCTATTCTTGCAAATATTCTTATTTCATTTAAAGCAGCAATATTGTGGCCTCCCTCAAGCATGGTCATAGTCCAAGATAGCGTTCCTTAGACGGGGTCCCTCAATTCAACCCATTGATCCTTAGTTTTGAAGAATAGGAATCAATCTTTAAGGTAACTATAGAGCTGAGGCCTTTGCCTTCGGTTTGTGATGAATGCATAAGTCCACGGCTTGTAGAGAATCATACTAATACGATATGTTCTAACTAGATACCAAAGGAGAAGGAAAGCCTCATTTGGGGAAGTTAGGTAGGACAGTGTGGGGACCCAGAAGTTGTTAATGTATGGGCAGAGTGGATGCCCATCTAGATATTTTAATGGTGCATCAACCAATCCATAATTGAAAAGGAGGGTGGATTGGAGGCCCCGGATCATTTTGTTGTTGCTTTTTTGATGGTGTGGCAAAGGATGTTGTCTTGAATTTTGCTAGGAAGGCTCTAGACTCATTTTGTGAAATTGAATGAACTTGAAGAGGATGAGGAAACCATGATAGAGAAGGCTTGGAGATTGGTTGGCCTCGAGAGAAAGTCACTTAAGATGTTGTGCTTTCCCTTGATATGTTTTGGATCGAATTTTTATTGTGAGAACTAGTTTGCCCATCTGAGAAGTTGTCCCTACGGGAGGATCTTTTGCTTGAATTGTATCATCTTTGGAAAAGATGACATTTCCATTTCAACTGTAAAGATATGTCCTATTAGATGGAATTCCAACTTTTTAATTCCTCTTTTCACTGCCAAGATCTCTTTGAATGAGGAGTGATAATTACTTCAGATTCTCTGAATGCTTCACTGGGTTCTTCAACCCTTGAGTTTTTAAATTTCAAGATTAAATTCTTTCTAGTTATGGTAGATGATGCAGCATGCAAACAAGAGCTACTTTACTTTTCCTAATTTTCATTGCATTTTTGTTTCTTTTATTTGGGTATTTTTATTAGGATCATATATTCGAGATTCTAGGGTGAATCATTCTTCCAAGCAATGTGAGCCCATAAAAGGTCCCTATTTATTAGTTTTTCATCGAAATTGGAATTGAGAATTAAAGGTTGTTGGATGCTGGCCTTGCATCACCCATCAATTTGCAACTTTTGATATTTATATTAGCATCAATGAAATGGCAAGATAACACAACCCGACTCATGATATCTGCGTTCTAACACAGCACAGTTGTACAATGTACACAATAACAGAGTGTATTACAGAAGTCAGAACCAAAAATTGTGTTACATAATACATATATTTGCTAATATGTATGAGAATGAATGCATGCAATAAGGAGATAGAGAGAGAGAGAGAGACACACACACATGCATACAAATGCCCACACAAAACACACACCCAAGGTCGAAGCAAGAACATGCATAATGCATGATACGCCTAGCTAAATAGCTTAAGACATAAAGTAAAAAGAATAGTGTATGCGCATCTCACCAGATATCATTGCAACTAAACCTTTAAAAACATTGCAAAGACAATTACAAAAAGAACATCTTGTCTTCAGATGTATACTCAAGGGAATCTTAAAAGGCATTCAACCAAGCAATGAAAATCCTAGTATCCTTAGATAAACTTTGGAGATAATAATAATAACAATAATAATTGAAAACTTATTCACTTTTAACAATATGGCTCAATATTTCACCAGAAAGCAATCCGCCGTATCATCCTATGTTTACAAAGATAACAAATATATATATTTGCATACCCATACTGCTATAGCATCAACAATAAGTAACAAGAAATTCTTGCATCTTGCGTCACTAATTAAAGCTTTAAAGGCTTCCTAGTACTTAGAACATCATAAGCTTTAAAAATACAAAAATAAGAACAGCATATTTAATGTTATGTTGATATAATTTTGCACCAATGGAGGTACAAGGAGGTTTCAAAAAACCTCCATTCTCCCATTCTATTTTTGTAATAGCTGTTAATTTTAATAACCAAGCCTTAAGTCCCACAAAGGGGGGTAGACTAAATGAATCTCTTTTCACCAATTTACACGATCATTAGCAATTTGCTCCAATAAGTGTTTAGGGCTATTAAACCCTTATCATCTCATTCTAAGTTATTTTAGGTCTACTCCTAACCCTTCTACTATCCTTCACAATAGCTAGCTCACTTCTCCTCACTAATGCATTATTTAGCCTACATTGCAGATGCCCAAACCATCTGAGTCATCCCTTCCTTGTCTTATCTTCTACAAGAGCTACGTGTAAGTGTAATGGTTGTGGACCCCAACTTTGGTGAGGTATTGTCCACTTTTGCCCACTTATCTCATGGATTTATCCTATAAAAGGCGCCTCACATCGTTGGAGTCCAAACAATCCTTATAAGCTCAAGATCTTCTTGGTACGCATCCAATGTGGGACCGTGACATGTTCTCCCGTCCGATCTCTGATCTCCTCGTTAGAGTGACTTACACGTTTGTATAGGATCCACCCACATGATAGTACCTCTAGAGTAGCTCTGATACCAAATGTAACGATCCTGCATCCAACTTTGACGAGGTATTGTTTGCTTTGGCCCATTGGCCTCATGAATTTGTCCTATAAAAGGCACCTCACATAGTTGGAGTCTAAACCATCCTTATAAGCCCAAGATCTCCCTAGTGCACATCCGATGTGGGACTGTAACACTATGCCTCACTTATCATTAATATGTTCATTGCTTAATTTATCTTTTAATGTTATATTACTCATTCACTGAAGTATTCTCATCTCGGCAACTTTTACTTTTCGGATGTTGTTTCTTAATCGTCCAACATTTTGATCCATATAATATAGCTACTCATCCACCTTAGCATTCTCATCTCGTCAACTTTTACTTTTTTGGATATGTTATTTCTTAGTTGCCCAACATTATGATCTATATAACATATGTGGTCTTATAGCTGTCCCATAGAACTTCCCTTTTAATTTTAAGGGTATTCTACAATCACACAACACACTCAAAGCACTTCTCTATTTTATCCATCCTACTTTAATTTTGTGCATCACATCTTTTTCAATTTCTCCTTAAGCATACATAATAGATCCAAGGTATTAAAATCTTCTAATGTTATTAATTTCTTAATCATCAAGTTTAATATTTTCTCCAATATTCCTCCTACTATGATTGAAATTACATTTCATATATTCTGTGTCATTTCTACTTATCTTAAAACCTTTAGATTCTAAAATTTTTCTCCATAATTCTAACTTAAATTCTACTCTACCCCTACTTTCATCAATCAAGACAATATCACCTATAAACAACATACACCATGGAACCTCATTTTGGGTTTTCTTGATAAGTTCATCCATCACTAAAGTAAAAAAAAGATAAGGGCTCAAAGCAAATCTTTGATGTACACCTATTGTGATTAGAAATTCCTTGGCCTTTCCACCTTGGTCCTAATACTAGTGATTACTCCATCGTACATATCCTTAATGAAATCAGTATACCTACTTCATATGCCCTCTCTTTCTAAACCCTCCATAAAACTTCTCTAGATACTCTATCATATGTTTTTTCTAAGTTAATAAAATAAGCAAGTCCCTGCTTTTTTCTCTAGCGTTTTTTATTAATCTTCTTGAAAGATATATAGCTTTTGTAGTAGATCTCCTAGTCCCAAGCATGAAACCAAATTGATTTTCTAAGATTCTCGTTTCTATTAATCTTTGTTTAACTACCCTTTCCTACAATATTATTGTATGCCTCATAAGTTTATTTCCATGACAGACATTTACAATTTTGAATCTCTCTTACAATTTTAAATGAAAAAAAATTAATAATTAAAGGTGCAGCAAATGAAGAATAAGTCATGCCTCATTTTTCACCTTAATATAAATATATATCCTTTGAGGTACCAAATTTTTTTGCTCAATTTGGGACAAAGACTCAAATTCCCCATATATAATGGCAATTCTTCCCTTCCTCTTTTAAAAATCATCCTCTAATTGCTCTCGTTCTTTTATTTAGTTCCTAAAATATAATACATCCTTTAACTTCCCTAATTTTTTCCCCAGTGTAAGGTCTCTCTTAATTGATATGCAGAGAATGTAGAACAACCCCCCCCTCCCACACAAAAAAAAGGCACTTTCGATTGCTCTCAGCGCTGCTTGCTATATGACAGAAAAGTCCCATGGAACAACAGCACTACTCTCTCAGCAAACTGGATCTCTCTCCTGCTTTAGATTTCTCTGTCAAAAGCAACTAACCACAGACACTGTAAAGTGATAATTAGGTGACTTGATAGTCTCTCTGATGCTTGTCTTCTGAATTCTGATTTCATGCTCACATCCATAGTTTTCAAATCAAATCTAAATCGTGAATTGAGAATAGAAACGAATCAGCATAAAATTCTAAAACTTATGTTGTGCGGTAAATGTATACATCTAAAAGACACAAACAAACAGAATACATTAAAAATGATATATATTAATGAAAATTGAATGATCATGTAACCTATTATAAATACAAATCTATGTATGGATGAGAAGTATATTATTTATTATGAGGTTGAGAAAGTGAAAGTAACTCAATTTTGAATTCTCAAAAATGTTAAATCATCTCCAAACAATTCTAGTTTCAAAATAAATTATTCTTCAAGTGAATCAAACAAAAGGGAACTTCATGAAACTGTCAAACTCTATAAAAAGTTTAAACTAAAATTTTGAAAACAATTCAAAAGAGATATATTAGTAGATCAATTTTGCTTTTGAGGGTTTTTGTTTTGAAATGTAGTGAACTTTTGGATTTTTTATTGGATGGGTATTGATTGGGAACCAACTGGATCTGTTGGATTTGGGTCAGATGCGAATAATTACTCATCTCGAAATTCCAATCATTAGTCATTCAAGCCTTCAAGGTCAATTCTTGCTTAATTTGATTCTCCTTCTAGAATCAAATCGATAGGCTAGTGAATTGAATCAAATCATAGAGTTCAAATCTAGAACTATATGATTTTTGGCAACTATGCTTACATGTCTTAAAATACATTAATTGGTAGCAGCTCAGATGTGTATCCTCATTATACTTTCAACTTCTTCAAAGATTAATCAACCCATCGGTTGGCAAGCCTTTCCTCCTTTCATTCAAAATCTCAGTGTTCTTTGATTCAAAATTTATTATCTTCATTAACTTACAAAAGAAAGTACATTTTCAAAGTTGAAGCACTAGATGCTAATGCATAAACCAGTATGAGCCAAAAGTTAGCTAACTTATCTGAAGTTTTTTCAAAACAATAAGTATCTCCATGACAAGGCATATATAACAACAACAGCACCATGGTCTAGAATAAGCGTGCTCCATATATCTCACTAGGTACCAAGTAAATGCGGCCCAATGCCGGTTATTTGCGAATTTTATACTCCAACTTGTGGTTACGTTATCTTGCCACTAGATGAAATGCATTACTAAAAGGGGAACTGCACCGAGCATGACCTTTCAAACTGCTAATGGAAATTGAGAGAGAAGATAGAAGAGTTTATCACAATGCCCAATCTACGATAAAAACTATAACATGCAGCCAACCAATGTATTATGTAAGTAATGACACCATGCATCATTTTGGATGGAGTGAGCATACTAATGCACTTAGAAATAAACCACTGTCAGTCAAGTGAAATAAAATATGTATGAATCACTGTTAATCAAGTGAAACAGGAAATATAATACTTATGGTAGGCTACTGTTTATTGTTGTCTTTTTAATTACTAAACCAAAGGAAAAGGAAAAAAAAACCCTTCCTCATTCAGTCTTCAGTTAGGTTTCCTAGCATAAGAACCTAAGACTAAGTAAATGAATCCAGTGTTTGTCCAAACCTAAAACTAAAGTCAATGAATTCACCCTGCATCTGGGAGCATAGAGTTTAGGCCTAGGATTTGGATTTATATGGATTTGGACAAAACATAGTATAAAATTTGACACAAATCAAAATCCAAGCCTTGAATTTTGTGCTTCCAAACACTACCTCAATGTTTTCATCGTTTATTTGCTCTGAAAAGCAAAAAAAGATAAGTTTGCAGTTCTTTGAAGGTGGTCAACACTGTACCTTGTATTACAAATCTTTCGAGTTTTCTTCCAAATAAATTGTAAAATTATGTAAGATCACCACAGCTGTATCCTTAGTGTAGGAATCTATTGCTTCTATTTTGCTGCATTTTCCTGAATTTTTTTATTATTTTTGTAATACAGGCATAAATAGTGAAACATTACTCCTAGATGGAAGAGTACTAACATGAGGAGGCCCTATGTATTATTGGTAGTAAATAAGGATTTGACTTATTACAGAACTTCACAAACTGAATATTTCTTCTTGTTTAGGTTGTAAAATCTTTCCATACATTATTTTCAATACAATAGAATTGTTTTTGGACATGACATCTTTCTAAAGGAATGCAAAAATAAAGAAATAAAAAGCTGATTCATGCAAATAAGAATCAATGTATCAAATGTATTATGTGATCATATAGCATACACAATCGTATCAACATATTCTCTCTGTTGCATTTGTTGCATACCATGATGAAGCCATGAAAGTTTTACGTCAATTTCCCCCTGAAAACTGTGTTTACTCATGTAAATAAAATAATATTATTTATATAAAATTTCATACCAAGAATTTTTGGATGTGGGCTTTTGATCTAACTCTTAATTATTTGATCTACTGCTTTTATACCATCACCTTTATTATCACTTTTTTGGAACTTCTTAAATATCTTATCATCAAATTACTTTGGTGATCTGTAACAAAAATATAATTTACAGTGAAACCCATATTGAGTGGAAAGGAGATGTATGAGTTCATGCATTTGTAGGACGTGATACATGAGATAAATTTAGGTAATTTAAATTTTTTAAAAAACAAAAAAATTTATGGAAATAAGTGATTGATTCTTAAGCTTTCTTTTTTCCAAAACAAAAAATTTTTTAACACACAATATTATGCAAAATAAGCGATTGATTCTAAAATTCTCTTTTTTCCATATAAATTGTTTGCCTACTCTAGATCTTATTTTTTGAAATCAAGACGAGTATAAATTATGACAACTTTTATTATAATATTTTCACCATTTGTAGCTTCCCATCCAAATAAGGAAAGTTAAGGTGCTTAGTCTATCCATCATTAACTGTGGCATGTCATAACTCATAATACCAACTTATCATGTTATTAAAGCACTTCCTTATTATGATAAGCTGTCTCCTATACTAGGGGGTCTAGTGGAACCATTTGTTTGGTTACTGTTTCAAAAACATGAGTAGAAGAATTTTAAAATTAGGAAGATGAATTAGAGATATTATTATATGCTGTGTGGTTGGCTGTTGGCAATATGTTATGTTCCTTATTTTGATTAAATAGCTTAAGAGGCAAAACCCTTCTACACCCCACCTCCAACCTACCCAAATTTTCTGGTATTGTTGGAATGAATTGATTTTAAAATTCAACATTCAAAAGCTAATTTCCCATTTTGAAGATAATTTCCTATTTTCATAATAAAATTTTTATTCCATAACATAAAATATTGTTCTAGCATGAGAGGAAATACCTCAATCTTGATTCTCAGCTGCAATTGGAGATGGTTTTTAGACTGTTTGAAAGTCTTAAATATGCTGTGACTTGTTAGCCTAAATGGTTGTCCTATAAGTACACCCTTAAAATTCTCAATGCCAGGGCCTTTTGGTGGCATCCTCAACACTCAGGAGGACACAGCTCAGCCTTTCTCAATTCCTCTTTAAGACCATTCACAAACTCAGTGAGTGACATGGCATGTATCCTCGTCAAAATGGTTAATGTAACTAGCAACAGTTGAGGCTTGTTTATGTTTCAAGAATTGTCCAAATAGCCGATTCCTATTGATGGAAGGAAGACACTTCCCGTTAATATCTGCATCAGGACCCCCATTGAGTGATAGGGGGCTCCCCTAGGCGCTGGAGGTTCAATTGCTCATTTTGTCTATATTTATTAGCTTATCCAGCCAACTTTATTTTGGAAAAAGGTATTTGTCTCAATTCTTGTGTTATATTGTTTGAAATAGTCCTCAATCTCCTCTTTCCTTATCCAACTTTTCATCAAATATGTGCACAGTAGCCTTGATCCTGGTCATGCCTAGGTAGGTGTGTGAGAAGCCTAGAAGTAATTGGTCCCCCTGCATGGCCAACCTCATCAAAACTGCCCTCTTCAAACCTATGCTCTAGATTGACTTGAGGATGCAAAGATTGAAGGGGTCTACTAGGAGGTTTAGGGCCTGACTCATCGTGTTGTGAACAGGAACTCCCGAAGTTGAAAGAATACCTTAGACCGATCCTAGGAACATGGAGCCCTGAAGTTGCTTAATTGACTAATGTGAGTCTTCCACCATATCAGGCTTACCCAACAACTTTTAGCACTTGCAGAAATTGTTTGTTAAGTTGCACAAACTTTTGATCTAACTGAAGAATGTATAAATGAATAGACAGTTGAGGGTCAATTGCACAGGTTTAATGTGGTATTGTTAGTGGCCATGGAAAAGTGCATTAAAATGCAGTTGAATCGATGATGCTAAAGAAGATTAAACTGTACAACAGGTATTATGAATCCTAAAATTACTACAAGTCATACTTATTAGAGCTAATGAACTTAATGCACAATTTCAGCAATCAGCATAGTCCCACATCCCATGAGGCAATACAGCGGCGAATAACATGAATAAGGATGCAAGCAAATAATTATAGGAAGGAGTTATTATGAAAAGGGCAGCACTATTCCTGTTGCATTCTTGAATCTTTTGTTTAAATCTCTTAATCTATCAATTGGTGGCAGGATTGATGTTAGCATACGTAGCAAACACTAACAGTTAGATTTCATCAGGTCAGTGTCAAAATCTCATGAAGAAAGGCTAATTTATTGCAATAAGGGTGAATATATTTCAGTTCTGGATGTAGTAAAAAATGGTGAAAGGAGCGTCACTGAATGTGAGCTGTTGGCAGCTGCTTTCTGGCAATGACCTTTTGTGGGTTGATGTGTTGAAGGGCCATGACTGCAATAGTTATTGCAGTGCAAGAAGAAAACTCAGGCAAAGGAGGGAAATTAAAGGGATGGTGGTGGGAGCTTCTATGACTGGTTGAGGCCACATGCGGTGGTCGGATGATGATGGAATTTTTGTAAGGGTTCTTTCCTTGCAGGGTGAGGTCGGGGTGGTTTGGTTGACGATGTTGAGGGTGGGGTCACAAAATTTCTTGGATGAAGTGGTTTTTAGTGATGTGGAGCACGATTGTTGTTCTCTTGTTTTCTGTCAGTGAGAATCAGTGCAGCGATTACTGTGGATGTGGTTTGAACTTTCCTTGACCACAAATTAATGTCAGACAGTAGACAGAGAGAGGATTGAAGGAAGAAGTTGCTGTGAATATAAGGTCTTAAATTTCAATTTTGACTCAAATTTTGAAGCTCCAAAAGTATTGAAATTTTGATGGAAATTTTGATTTTGATGACAATTTTGATTTCAATTTGAAAAAATAATGGAAATCAGTAGTAAAGCATGAAATTCTTTGTGAACTTTAGAAATGGTTAACAGACATAATACAAGTTAAATACATCTATTTTGCGTATAAGGTGGAAAAGTTGTAATATAGTATGTGCATCAAACGTATTTGTATGATAATGTGCATTAAACATATTCAGTTACAAATGAAATTCATAAATCATTTATTATTTATTATACAAATAATTATAATTTAGACATGAATGGTTAAGTAAAATGTTATAAGTTTATTTTCTCTTATAATTTCAAAAGCACTTTTAATAATCTTTTTTTTTGATAAAAATAAATAGAAAAAACTAAGACAGGAATTTCACTTCACTCTTAAATTTCATTTGAATTATGAGGAAATTTCATTGCATAGTTAAAATTTTGACCAGTTTTGCTAAAATTTTGAGATTGTGATAAATTTCGGATGATTCGTTGAGTTTCGATGGAAATTATGCAAGATGGAAATTGAATGCCAATTCAATTTCGAGGGTGACGGAAACTGGAAATTTCGATGGAAATTTTGACAATTTTGTGAAAATTTAAGACCATGAGCACAATTGTAGTTCTCTTGTTTTCTATCAGTGAGAATCAGTGCAGCGATTTCTGTGGATGTGGTTTGAACTTGCCTAGACCACAAATTAATGTCAGACAGTAGAGAGAGGACGGAAGGAAGAAGTTGCTGTGGATATGTGTGCAGAATAATCCTCCTAAATGGTGATGATGGTCCTCCATCTCTTCTTTGCATAGCTGACTGGGATTGATTTAAAAAAAGAAAAATGGTAAGAGTTAAAAATAAAAAGATAATAGTTATTTTGCCATAGAAGTCTTGTGGCATTCCCATAATGGCTTATAGCGTGCTGTTACATAGCAATAGTGGTCCGTGGCAGCTGCTATGACTGATTTTAGTCATATGGCTAATTTGGGGTGTAACAACAGTATTGAGACCTAAAAAATCTGTTTCATAACAGTCTAAGCCATTATTTAAACCTTCTGCAGCAACCACAAAGTGGTTAACAAAATGCCTGCGACTCTCAAAAAATTGGGATTTTTATGCTAGGATTATAGGCAATTCTCCAAAGTTCTATGAGAAAGTGTTTCTCCAGAATTCCCTCTCTCATGGGGAGTCTGAGAACTGGATTTTGGTAGTAGTCATGTATTACATAAAATTCCATAATGCAAACCAATGTCCTAATCTAATGAACTAGAATGGATTCTGATTGATTGGATTTGATTGCTGTAAATCAAATGCTCCAAAAATTTAGTTGTAAATATTCTTGCCATTAAAGTCTCCATTTCACTCGGAAACCTTAAACCAAGGCATTTTTGTCAACCATGAGCCATCTGAGTTTTGCAGATGGAGGGACTTTGTATTCTGCACTCTGCAGCTATATTTCTTCACTCATTTCCTTTTTGCCAGTAATTTTCTCCTGCTTTTCCTCATATTTGTTGTCATTTATCATTGTTGTCACTTTGTTAATATTTGTTTTGAAGACAGTTTACTGTTTGTTGGTTATTGTTTCAAAATTTTAATTTATTCCATTTTGTTTTTTATAAGTATATGTTTTGTTCCAACTGAGTTTCATGAGGTTCACTTATTGTAAATCATACTGTGTCCTGATCTTTTATTATCTCTGTTTTTTTCCTTAGAATTTTTAACTTGTACAATACTTTTTTGTACGTGTGATTTTTATTTAGAATTCAAGTTGCACAATAAAATAATTGGTTTCTGTTTAGTTGATCCTTAATTAATTAACTTGATTTGGTTTTCATCGTTTTTTTTTTTTTGGTTCGTTTATAAATTTAATCATGCGCTTCATCACTACAGATTTACTTGTTATTTTACTATTAAATTCAATGTTAACAAATTATTCACACCACCGCACTCCCCCCTCCACCCCCCCCCCCCAAAAAAAAAAGAAGCACATGCCATTGGAATTCTAGGGAGGGCAAGATGTACAGTCTTATATGGCCTTCAGATTTTTATGTAATACTTCTACAGATTAGTCAAAGCTCTCCCTATCACAAGTTAAAGTTATTCTAATCTTTTATTTTTATTTTGGATATAATTGGAAGTTATGATGAAGTGTGTCTTTAACTAGTTTCGCCAAAATATTTTAACATGTATTTTAATGATGCCTAAAAATAAATAATTTATTACCATTATGTCTAATGAATATTCTTCAAGAAAGTCTGCAAATAGCTCAAGCTATCAGCTAGCTTTTCTTTTATTAATGAAACCAGTTATAATGTTCTGTCTTATTTTATTCAGCAAATATCATGATTGCCCCCGCAAAAAAATCAGATGGTTCTGGTGGTTGTTGGGTACTTTATTTGTTTTTAAAATATTATATAGGCTTTGTAATTGGCTTGTCAATACTTTCATGACATTTGCTCTTGTTATCTTCTCTGCTCATATTGTTTTTGTTGTTTAATGGAGTAATAAAAAAAATCCTGACATTCCTATCATGTGCTAGGCGGCTGGCTGAAGACAGTGATGGTGACTATTTTAGGGACTCAAGTAGTGATGGTAGCAGTGATTGTGAACCTGAAAGATTCAATTGCTCATCGGAGCAATGGAATTGTGGCCATATAGCAGGTGAGATTCCTATTAGATTGGATAGAATGTCTTTGAGAGACCAGCATACTATACTCCGAGAAGATTTTTCTAGTGATGATGGCGAATCTGGGAATTCACAAGGTTGCCTGCTATTTGAATACCTTGAACAAGACCCTCCTTACAGTCGGGAACCTTTAGCTGACAAGGTCTGTCTTTCTTCCTCTTGTCCCCCCCCCCCCTCTCTCTCTCTCTCTCTCTCTCTCTCTCTCTCTCTCTCTCTCTCATGATTTTGCATAAATCTTAAAAACCCAAAGTTTGGATGCCTTTTCACCTTTTTTGGGTACTTCATTTGATAATTTTATTGATGCAGATATTTGATCTTGCCTGCCGTTTCCCCGAGCTCAAGACTTTAAGAAGTTGTGATTTATTGTCTTCCAGTTGGATATCTGTGGCCTGGTATTTAATCATTATCATTTTGTATTTGCTTCTTAATTTCTGTTTTCACGCATGATTGGTTCTAAAGGAGTTGTTGATGTAGGTATCCTATATACAGAATACCAACAGGACCAACATTAAGAGATTTGGATGCTTGCTTTCTAACCTTCCATTATCTTCATGCTCCCATGAGAGGTAACTAAGAAAATTTTATCAGTATAATTTTATTTATTATGCAAAAGTAGATGCATTTTCATACTAGACATGCATGTGTTCTTATTTACGTGTATAGTCTTTGACTTTAAGATTCTATGATGAAACATTTTTCAGTGTGGGCTAAAACTATTTGTGGGCTTTTCCATTTTCAAAAAATTCGAAACACAAATTTTCTTCATGCTTGATCATGCGATTACAAAGAATTGCAAATGTAATAGGTGAACTTGCTTTATGAAAGCATGGTAGATGGGTAAAAGTGGAGTGTGGGGCAAGTTGGGGATTGGGTTGACCTATATATCTTTTTTAAAATTGTGTATCCATTTATTATGTTGGAATTAAAAATGAAATAGATGAACTAATGCAAGTAAATATGCAAACTGCCCACTAGTGGCTGAATTTGCTCAGATTTTAACACGGGAAACCTAATTGTTGGTGGCTTTCTGTCATTGTAATGAAGAAAATAAGGCTCTTGCTGCTGTTGATTTTGTTTTTTTATCTGTTTGTTTATTTATTTATTTTTTAAGGGGGTGGGGATGGGATGGATGATCCTTGCTGAAGCAGCCAAGCAAGAAAATTTGGGTTAATGCCCTTTCGTTTGAAATGACTTTTAAGCAAAATTACCCTAGTAATTCCTTTCAAAATAGCCTTATTTACTGTATAAATTGTAAAATCTGTTGTAATAATTTATGCGTTGCAAAACCAAAGGATGAGGGGGAAAAACATATTTAATAAATTGGCATTAGGATTTGTATTTTGAAAAAAATGAAGCATTTGTTGCAATGATATTGCATGCTAGAGTTATATGAGGATCAGTCATCTGGATGGATCGATGGCTGCATGACAACTGTGCCTAGTTACTGAGGTTTGATTGTTTTGGTTCAGTCCTGCGAGGTATTAGACCAAGTTGAAGTGGTGAAAATTGTAACTACCCAGTGCACTAATGATGCACATATTTTTTAGAATAACTCTACTGCATCATCATTCTAAGCCTTCTGCTTTCCAACTGCTTAGCATTTTGACTTATTGCAGGTGCTCAAAATGCTCAGGCTCCTGTTGTTACATGCCCCAGTGAAATGGATGGTGTCCCCAAGATTTCCTTGCCTGTTTTTGGTCTTGCGTCATACAAGTTCAAGGGATCGTTGTGGACACCTAATGGAGGACATGAGCGCCAATTGTCGAACTCACTCTTGCAGGAAGCTGAGAACTGGTTAAGGTCGCACCAGGTCAATCACCCGGACTTCCTGTTCTTCAGCCGTAGATGATAATTGAAAAATTACTTTGCTAAGTATCTAACCTTTTTAGCACTACCGCCCTACATGACAAGGTCAACTCATGTTGGTACGTGAATGAGCCCTAGGGTTCAAGTTGCTTGGATTTGTAGAGATCAAATGGCAAGTTGAATTGGGCAGTTCCTCTTGTTTGTCTTTTGTTTATTTATGATAATACAAAAGGAGGGAGGGGCAAATAAGAAAATAAAGTGGAAAAGTGCTGTGGGAGGAGAGCAATTATAATAAGGCTCATTGAGAATTGAAATGCTTTGAGGAAACTGGAAAAGCCCTAAGCCCCAAAGTAGGGTAAGAGAGTGCTTGGCTTGCTAGTAGTGGCTGGGAGTTTGATATTTTTGCTCCTTTCTATAAATTATAGTGTATGGTTATGAGAAAGCAGGCTGTTTTTTTCTGTCCTGATGGTATGTAGGATGTACCATAAAATTCTAACTTTGGGAAGGAGATTTTGATAGGGAGTTCGTCGTTTCAGTGTTTGGACTGCCCTGGATGTATAACCCCAACATAAGTTGGGGCTGCAGTAACTGAAGAACTATGTTTTAATAGATTATGGATTTTATTAACTGATTATTAGATACTGGATTTTAATGCTTTTATTTCATTTGGTTCTGAACATTCTTTGGAGTTCTTGCCTGTGCTGCATTTCCTGTACATGATATTTACATTGGCTTGGACTGGGATCTGTTATGGTTAAACTGGTTGTGGGCAGATTAAGTCTTCTTGCTGGTTTATTTTTCTCTCGGGAGAGAAACATAGAAATGGATTCATTTTTTTAATCAGCAATGAGAGTTATCACTACATTTGTGTTGAATAGAGATTCAGGGCTTCAGCTTTGAGGCTACTCATTATTTTTAAATGTCCTATTCAGAATGCCGCACACTGCATTGCATTCTTCTATTAAAGGTGGTTTGTGTTGACGGTCTTTTTCTTCACCATTCATTCATTTTCTTTTCATTTTTATTACTTTTTCTAACAAAACATAAGAAGCCAAGGGGAAGAAATTCTTCATAGAAATAAAAAAAGCATTGTTTTGGAGAAGGGTTTGCGGTTTCGGTCATAGGAATGTCACAACCATCATCATTGTTAAACCTTTGAAATTTTGAATTTTATGCATCTCGAAGTGAAGAGAGTCCAAGTTTAGGTTTTTATGGACCCAATTTGATTGGATGGTTAATATTTATAAGACAAGCTTATTTTTTGTATTGAGTTAGTCTTGCTTTGATTATTATCTTGTCCCGAGTTTGAATTGGGGCACTTGGAAATCACTAGAAAGAAAAAAAAAAAAAAAAAAATTCCTATAATGGTTTGCTATGTTTCCATTGGCCCTCATACATCTGTCATGGGCCTTGATCTAGATTCCAATTCCTCTCACCCCATCCTTTGCCATTGGCACCTACTACTCTTTTCCTCTTGGCCAAACCGAAATTTAGGACTGTTCCCTCTTTGCCTCCTTCAGTTCAACCCTTATTTGAAAACTCAAATCTCCTCCCTAGCTAAAACCCTAGAAATCCACTTCTAGATTCTGCGTTCGCTCCTGCTCCTACAGGGAAGAGAGTAGTACAGAAGAATAGAAATCTGGAATTGCGTATGGAAACAAAACGAACCACCTGGGTGTTTACTACAAAGTATTGAAAATTTCGTCATAGTAGCGAGCTGAGTTCCCACAGATGGTATACTTGGTGTAAGCGAGCTAAAAAAAAAAGGACAAAAAAGAGATGTATGGCTGAGGGGAGGGGAGGGGAGGGGAGTCAACAAAGTAATTCTCCTCTATCTATTCACTCTATGAATAATTGAGGTTAGGGAGTTAGTCTCTTTTTGACTTAAAAGAGGAGAGATTTCAAAAAATGATATCTATTCGCTCAATAGTCATGTAAGATTTGGTGTATTGCAAGAGATTTCCTTTCTTATTGATGCTTCTGGATTGAGCAAATGCAGTCCTTGAATGTGGTTGTGCATCAAAGGTTTTTTAAGAAATAAAAAGCATAAGGCATAAAAATACGCATTTTTATTTTCATTTTTTGTTCAAAAAAAAAAAAAAAGGAAGGCAAAATGTTGTTCCTAATGGAACCTTGCCTTTGGGTCTTTCATGATTTTTGCCGTTATATCGTCAAACATCTAGGCTTTCTGTTATTTGCGGAAATTATTTTGTTTTTGTTTTGCTTAAGGCATTTATGCGCATATATGTTATTTAGTTTACAATTTGATTGATCACACGATTCCTTGGCAAGTAAAATAGTCAAAATTGAAAATTTCTTGATCATAGTTTAAAAAAAAAAGTAATTAAATACGGAAAAATTGCTCATAAAAAATTATAATTAAGTTGCAGAGAATTAGTTGAATACTTTACAAACATTTGTATGCAAGTCTTGAAGTTGACTGGGAAATTATTAAAATTTGACTATTTTTTATTGGGATTTAATCATATTATGATTGAAACCAATGGCCTACCAAGTGATTTGACTTTAATATTTCATCTTACCCACATTAAAGGGGATTTTTTTTTTGGGGGGACAATGTATAAACTTTTTATGCATTATATTAATTTTTACAGCTGCATTTTTGGACTTCTAGGAGGACTAGAATGGACGCACTGAGGATTTGAAATATGAAATATATTCATCACTGTTTTTACTATTTTCAACCAATTGTTAGGGAAGATTTGTAGCATTTTTCAAATTTTAGAAGAGATTCATGAGATATTTGAAGCCTTAAGAGAGGTTTCTATATTTTTGTTAAACCTCAAGAGAGGTTAGTGTCTTTTACTTAAAAAAAAAAGTCAATAACTACAGCACACAAAAGCCCTATCCGAGGTGAATTTCCTATTTTTAGTTTTAGTTCTATTGATAATAATGATTAACCTCCTAGCAAAAACATCCCAGCTTGCCATCTAATATCTCTAACTATGCCCCATGGAATTGAGAGTCTCACCCTTTGTATGAACTTTTTATGCATTATACCAATTGTTACAGTAGTCGTTGCATTTTGTGGACTTCTACACAAAGACATTATGAATATGAGTTATACTCATCGTTAGTTTTTGGTATTTTAAAGCTTCAATTCCTTTGGGAACATTTAGATTGTGGTATATTTGACACATGTTAACCAATAAGAGATGTGGGTCTTCTTTTTAATTTTTAAATTATTCTGTTCATCATAATTAAGAAAAAAATGTTTACAAGATTTTATAATAAATAATGTGACCTCTCATGATTATTTGACATTTTCACACTCAACATCACATGAATTTATTTGCATAACTTGTGGAAAAGTTCTTGTCACGGTCCATAATCCCGCTGTCCCCGGTAAAAAAAGCTTCATGTTTTTAAGAAAGAGCAAAACTGTTTAAAGCATTGTCGATATTCTTGTTTAATTTGACTTATCCAAATAGAAATAAGGAGCCAAACTAGGTCAATAATTCTCAATTTATTTTTTGTTCAAACACTTCTCAATAAAAATTGAATGAAGGATGAGTTGCTTATATGCATGATGGACCCAACATCTAATGGTTTTGAGCATTTAGGTCACTAGTGCTCACTTTTATATATGAGCACTCTCTATTACTAGCAAGTGGTATTAGAGCGATGGTTTGAATAAGGCTCGAATATTCATACCTATGATCCTGCGGATGTAGACAAGTGGAGTAGTGGATCTTATAGATGCTAATTACTTAGATGAATGAGCTATCATGGTTTCTTGACCTTTTCACGGTTGGTTGTGTAACAATTGAGTGATTAAGAATGACCTTTTGTTAAGGAAAAATGTTTGAATTCACAAGTGATAGGTAGATTATTGAGAAATTCCACTTGTGAGTTTGTCCTCACATAAATGGAAACTTGAGTGGAGGATGAGTGTCTTACACACACACACACGGTTGGGTCCAAGACCTAACGCTTAAGCATTTGGGTCACCCATGTATATGAAGTTTATTTATGAGGATTCTCCTAACACTGACATTTTCAACTTAACTCGGACTTAACCAAAGGTCAATCCTACTAAAACACATATGTTTATTGTGAAAATTAAATATAAAAAAAAAGTGTACATATAAAAGCCCTACCCAAGGTGAATCAATTTCAATACTTTTGTTTCCTATTATGATATTTGATTCCATTATTAATAAATGGTTAATATCCTAGCAAAAACATCCCAAGCTAAAATATTACAATGCTTATGGGTGTGAGACCATAAGACTACTCTTAACCAACTAAGTCCTTTAATTGCAAGACGTAATCTTGCATGAATTCAGTAATTAATTCATTAATTTATTCCCATTCTCTATTACACACTATGCATGCATTTAACAAAAAATATTTATTTGGGACAAAACTAAATAAATATTCATGAAGGTACAAATGAATTAGAATTGACAAGTGCATATATAGATCACATCTAGTGTCTCAAAAATGGTATCTCGGGCCAGACGTAGGAATAGGTCTTACATCCACATTAATCTCACCCTCCTAAATCTTATCTGAATATCCCAACATGGATTTCTTGAGATGTTAATCATTTTCCTATACTCAAAAAAATGAAAAAGAAAAAAGAAGAAGCTATATCCACATATGTAGAGCTTTGGATGCCCTAGGCTTGTGAGGTTGCCTAAATTGCAAGTTGTGTATTGATTTTTGCAGATCTCCAAGAGAGAGAAAGGGGATACTGTAATGGATAGGTTATCTTGTTGGGAGAGTCTTAATGTATCTTGAATTAGTGAAAATTATCAAGTGAGTTTGTAGTAACCGGGAAAAAAATAAAAATTTAAAATAATAATAATAAAAAAATTAAATTAATTAATTAAATTAACAAGTAAAATGAATAGTATGATAAGGAACAAATATATATATATATATATATAAATATTAAAGCATGTATATATATATATATATATATATATATATATATACACGTGCGTGTGTGTGTGTGTGTGTGTGTATATATATATATATATATAAAGTATGAAAGCTTCTTAAAGAAGCTTTTCCTTACTTAAAGTTTATTATTATATATATTTATAAACTAGCACAAGCTTCTTTAAGAAGCTTTGAAAGCCAATCCAAATTTAATTGGATTTTGTGTGCGTGAGTGCATTCTTTCTCTCTCTCTCTCTCTCTCTCACTCTCTCTCTCTCTCTCTCTCTCTCTCTCTCTCTCTCTCTCTCTCTCTCTCTCTCCTACGACTCTCTCTCTCTTCAATTTCGAGTTAATTTTATGCCGGATCGACAAACCGAAGCCACCACGACGCTCTTGGCGAAGTTCTCTACAAGTCTGCCGGAGTGGATCGTCAGGGAAACGAAGTTGGATTTCATCCCAAATCCAAGGTAAGACTTTATATTCAATATTTGGATTTTTGACAGTTGAAGAAAGTGATATACGCGTAAAAATATTGAACTTTAATACTGAAAATTTTCAGTTCCAAGGTGTTGATTGGGAACATTGGGAATCATCCCTAAGTTGATGTAAGACTTTTTAAGTCGAATTTGACTTAATGGTAGTTATAGAAAATGTTGTACGTACGAAAATACTAAACTTTAATTCTGCGAGTTTTCATTTTCAGGGTGTTGAGTTAAGAACCTTGTGGGTATGGGGAAGATTTTCTTAGGGGCTTTTCAGGAATCAAGTAAGGGGATAAACTAAGCTAGTTTTGTTTTGAGAAAATGTATGTATATATATGTAGCATCTGGTTTCAGGAAAAATAAATATATTTATATATATGATTTATATTTGGAAAATACTGTTTAATTGATGATATGTTGAATACGTAGAAAATTTGTTTAGTGTGGCATGAATATAAAAATGTTGTGAAATACTATTTTTTTTTTTGAATGGGGACGATATGGATTTCTATGATGGAAAACCGGCGTACGGGCCGAGATATTTTTATATGTATATATGATTTGCCGGCATATGGGCCGTGCTATGTGGATGAGATTTGCCGGCGTACGGGCCGTGCTATGTGATTTGCCAGCGTACGGGCTGTGCTATGTGATTTTCCGGCGTACGGGCCGTGCTATGTGATTTGCCAGCGTACGAGCTGTGCTATGTGATTTGCCGGCGTATGAGCCGTGCTATGTGGTTTGCCAGCGTACGGGCTGTGCAATGTGATTTGTCGGCGTACGGGCCGAACTATGATAAAATGTGTAATACTGGCGTACGAGCTGATGATTTTCATGATACACGTATATATGTGAAATGATATGATTGATGTGAAAATAAATGATATGAGATATTTATGTATCATGGTTTTAGTATATGTATATGATATCAGAACCTGGTTGGCTTGGTCTAGGCTAGCACTTGCACGGTACCGTTGCTATGTGTCCATGGTCCTCGTGATCATGATATCTGTGTTAACGCCGCTGTACGGAGTGGTGTGAGATTGGATGGTCGATCTGGTTATTTTCAAGAAGTGTGCTGTTATCGCCCCTGGTGTACGGACTAGTCTGGGTAGACCCATCGGACCTACAGACTACTGTTTGACTTGGCAGTGGTCGGCCAACCATTGTCAGGTCCCGCCTTCGGGCCACACAACCCAGTCATGTGGGGGTAATACATGACAACAGCTAGCTAACCTACCAGGATTGTTTTTATGTTATTATTATTATGATATGAGATGAGAAATGTTTATGAAAATGCAGTATGTTCTGCCATGTTTTGATATGCATATGTTTTCCCAGATTTGATAAACAGTATTGAATATGTTATGTATGGTATATGTAGAACACAGAATACTCATGTTGCCACACACTGGTATTAGTTTATTTCCCTTACTGAGTGGTGTCTCACCCCTAAATCTTATACATTTTTCAGGAGCCCCTAATAGGAGAGCGGGAAAAACCCCGTTGATCTGGATCAGTTGTTTGCCCTCTTTGGAAGGGTAAGTTTTTGGTAGGGACAGTTAGGTTTTGTGGGGATTGTCCCTAGATTTCATTTTTGAGATGTATATACTGTGAGATAGTAATTGTAGTGACTCTGGTATGTGTTATGCACATTATGATGAGATGTATATGATTTTGTACTTTCTGCTGCGTAGGCTTCTGCTGTATGTTTTGTTATATCCCTGGTGCCCACGGGCTCAGGTGGATTGTGACCTGCTGAGCTGGAATGTATGATGTGATGATAATTTATTTATATAAAAAAAAATATATGCGAAAAAGGAGCAGGTCGTTACAGTTGGTATCAGAGCCTAGGTTGCTAGGTTCTGTAGACTTTAAAGTGCAGCAGGAACAATACCAGAGTTTAGGAAATGATTTGAGGTTTTGTTCTACAGTCTAGAAGCAGGACTTCCGTGGTAGTTTCTGTGTTTTTCCTAGGGTGACGATTTCAGGAAAAACCATAGTAAGCTATTGTCCGGTTGTGTTCCTAGAATGTAGGACTGGGGATTAACAATGAGTTAGAAATATTGAGATGAGTGGTGAGGATAGGTGGGTAAATTATGAGAATAGGATTACTGAATTGCAACTGCTATTTTCCAGGATGGATCTAGAAGGACATAGTGCCCATGCGAGTGGCAGTGATGGAGCAGGACCATCAGGTACAGTTAGGACCGACTCTGATGCGGTATTACGTAGCGTGGCTCAGCAGGTTATGGCTGAGATTGCTAGGAGCTCGAGGGAGCAGAGTGGTCCATCTACAGGCCATGGGTGCACTATAGAGAAATTTACGAAGATGAATCCTCTGGCGTTCTCAGGTGGAGTTGATCCTGTAGCCGCTGAGAACTAGATGCAGGAGATTGAGAAAATCTTGGCTGTGCTGCAATGTACTGAGGAACAGAGGATCCTCTTTGCCACCTATAAATTGACAAGAGAGGCTGAGAGGTGTGGACTGCGGTGAGACTATTAGAGCAGCAAAGGGCGACTCCAATAGCTATGACATGGGACCGGTTTAAAGATCTGTTCTTTGACAGCTATTTTCCAGCTACTGTGAGGGAGGCTAAGGTAGAAGAGTTCCTGAGTCTGAAGCAGGGACAGCTATCCGTCTAGCAGTATGCAGCACGTTTTATCGAGCTCTCTCGATTCGCCCCATGCATTATTCCTGATGAGGTGAAGAAGGCGAGGCAGTTTGAGAGAGGCTTGAGGCGGAGTATATTTAGGCAGGTGGTGGTGCTGCGGATCCAGGACTTCGCTGAGTTGGTCGACAGGGCGGCCTTGGCAGAGATTGGTGAGCGTCTTGATGCGGATGAGCAGGGACAGAGGAAGAGATTTGCATCTACGAACTACCAGCAGGGTCACAGGCCGAGTCAGTGGAGGAGAGGTAATCATGGTAGAGGGCGGAGACAGGAGAAGGGAGGACGCCAGGTGCAGACAGGGCAGGGTCCTCCAGTTTGTCAGACTTGTGGTAGGAGACACTGGGGAGAGTGTCGAGCTGGTGGTGTAGTGTGCTACCGCTGCGGTAGATTGGGACATATAGTGCGAGATTGTTCTACCCCGCCAGATGCAGCTCCGGTATGCTATCGCTGCGGTAGATCGGGGCACATGGTACGAGACTGTCTTACTCCACCAGATGCAGTTTCAGCTCCTAGACCATACCAGGGAGGTTATCAGGCATCACGAGGGGGCCAGCAGAGGAATACGGCTCCAGCTAGGGTGTTTACTCTGACACCGGGTGAGACTGAGGCGTCAGGTGACGTGGTGACAGGTATGGTCTTTATGCTTTCTTTTAAAGTTGTTGCATTATTTGATTCAGGAGCTACACACTCGTTTGTGTCCTTGGGGTGTATTAAATTATGTGAGGTTGAAACACAATCATTAGATGTTGAACTGTTGGTATCTACACCGACTGGGGCGGTAGTGAGGTGTGGTAGGGTACTCCGCGACTGCCCAGTAGAGATTTAGGGGAAAACATTGTCTGCTGATTTGATAGTGTTAGACATGCATGGGTTTGACGTTATATTTGGCATGGATTGGCTAGCAACTAATTTTGTCAGCATAGATTGTCGTGCACGAGAGGTGATATTTAGACCCTCGGGGAAGCAGAATTCAAGTTTGTAGGGTCGCATGTACAATCCCCACCTCAGCTAGTCTCAGCTATTCAGGCCAGGAGACTACTACTGAGTGGTTGTCAGGGGTTTGTGGCGGTTGTGAAAGAGATGTCAGAGAATGAGTCAAAACTTGCTAGCACGCTTGTAGTGAAGGAGTTTGTGGATGTTTTTCCAGATGAGTTACCAGGCTTGCCACCCGACCGTGAGGTGGATTTCTTTATTGATCTACCTCCCGATACAGCACCGATTTCTAAAGTACCTTATTGAATGGCGCCAGTGGAGTTAGCAGAATTGAAGAATCAGTTGCAAGATCTGCTAGATAAGGGCTTCATACGGCCCAGTGTATCTCCGTGGGGAGCTCCAGTTTTATTTGTGAAAAAGAAATACGGGACTATGAGGATGTGTATAGACTATAGGGAGATAAATAAAGTGACAATCAAGAATAGGTATCCTCTACCCCGTATCGATGATTTGTTTGACCAGCTCCAGGGTACACGGGTGTATTTGAAGATTGACCTCAAATCTGGCTACCATCAGGTGAAGGTGAAAGCAGAAGACGTCTCAAAGATGGCCTTCAGGACTAGGTATGGGCATTACGAGTTTCTAGTGATGCCGTTTGGTTTGACAAATCTCCTGCGGTATTTATGGACTTGATGAATAGAGTCTTCCACCAATACCTAGACCAGTTTGTTGTTGTTTTTATTGATGATGTACTGGTCTATTCTAGGAACTATGAGCAGCATGAGAGACACTTGAGGCAGGTTTTGCAGACACTTCGGGAAAAGAAGTTGTACGCCAAGTTCAGTAAATGTGAATTTTGGCTGGAGAAGGTTGTGTTCTTGGGGCATGTTGTATCTGGAGGCGGTATTTCTGTGGATCCTAGCAAGATTGAGGCTGTAGTGAATTGGGCTAGACCGAGAAATGTCCAGGAGATCAGGAGTTTCTTGGGGCTAGCAGGCTACTACCGTCGTTTTGTTGAGGGATTCTCAGCTTTGCCAGGGCCCTTGACACGACTGACGAGGAAGAATGTTAGATTTGAGTGGGACGATAGTTGTGAGCAGAGTTTTCAGGAGCTGAAGCAGAGACTAGTCACAGTACCAATGTTGATCATCCCATGTGGGGGTGAAGGGTATACCATTTACAGTGATGCGTCCTTGAAGGGACTTGGCTGTGTATTAATGCAGCATGACAGGGTAGTGGCGTATGCATCCAGGCAGTTGAAAGAATATGAGAAGAACTACCCTACCCATGATCTTGAGCTGGCTGCAGTGGTACACGCACTGAAGATTTGGAGGCATTACCTGTACGGTGAGCAGTGTGAGATCTTCTCCGACCATAAAAGTTTGAAGTATTTCTTTACGCAGAAAGAACTGAATATGAGGTAGAGATGGTGGTTGGAGCTGATTAAGGATTTTGATTGTACCATCAGTTATCATCCAGGGAAAGCAAACGTGGTAGCTGATGCGTTGAGCAGGAAATCCAGGGAGCCAGTGTTGGCGGCTATGGGGATCCAGCATCCGATCATAATGGATCTGGAGAGACTCGGCATAGAGTTGGTGGAGAGTGATCTCCCAGTATGTATTGCCAGCCTAGTGGTACAGCCTACCCTGCAGGAGAGAATTAAAGTTGCCCAGAAGGAAGATCCAGAGCTAGTGGAGGTGATTGACAGAGTACAGAGTGGGCAGGGGGAGGAGTTCAGTATCGCAGATGACGGAACTTTGCGGTTCCGTTCCAGATTATGTGTTTCTGCCGATACTGAGATCAGGAAGACTATTCTAGAAGAGGCTCACAGATCTTTGTATACAGTTCATCTCGGTAGTACGAAGATGTACAGAGATCTGCGAGAGTCATACTGGTGGAGTGGTATGAAGAGAGAGATTGCCGAGTATATAGTGCAGTGTTTGACGTGCCAGCAGGTAAAGGCTGAGCACCAGAGACCAGTAGGGCAGTTGCAGCCATTATTCATCCCGGAGTGGAAGTGGGATCACATATCGATGGACTTCGTGTCAGGACTGCCGACAACGTTACATGGTCATAATGCCATTTGGGTGATTGTTGATCGATTGACGAAGACCGCCCACTTTATTCCCATCAAGATCAGCTACTCCCTCAGCCGTTTAGCGGAGATTTACATTCAGGAGATAGTACGTTCTCATGGGGTGCCTGTATCTATTGTATCGGATCGAGACCCACGATTCACATCACGATTTTGGAGGAGTTTGCAGGAGGCTCTGGGGTCTCAGTTATCGTTTAGTACGGCATTCCATCCTCAGTCAGACGGGCAGACTGAGAGGACGATACAGATATTAGAGGACATGCTCAGAGCGTGTGTACTAGACTTTGGGGGTAGTTGAACTCAGTTCATGCCATTAGTAGAATTTGCTTATAATAACAATTATCAGTCTAGCATTGGCATGGCACCATTTGAGGCTCTGTACGGTAGGAGATGTCGTTCTCATTTGTTTTGGGATGAAGTGGGTGAGCGGCGAGTAGTGGGACCAGAGCTGGTTCAGCAGGCGTGTGATAAAGTTCGTCTTATCAGGGATAGGATCAGTGCAGCTCAGAGCCGACAGAAGAGTTATGCCGACCATCGCCGCAGGAATTTAGAGTTTGATGTAGGTGATCACGTATTTTTGAAGATAGCTCCGATGAAAGGGGTTATGCCATTTGGGAGGAAGGGTAAACTTAGTCTTAGGTTTATCGGTCCATTTGAGATTCTAGATAAAGTGGGACCGGTAGCCTACAGGCTAGCTTTGCCACCTGTATTGTCCAGGATTCACAAAGTATTTCATGTTGCTATGTTGAGGAAATACGTCCCAGACCCTTCTCATGTCATCAATTATGATGAGTTGGAGCTTAGTGATTCACTAGAATATGAGGAGGTACTAGTACAGATTCTGGATAGGAAAGTGCAAGAGCTACGTAACAGGACGATTCCTCAAGTAAAAGTCTTATGGAGGAATCATGCAGTAGAAGAGGCTTCTTGGGAGTCTGAGGAGCAGATGAAGCAGAGGTATCCGCATTTATTTCAAGAAGTCTGAGTGAATAAATGTAAATAGTTAAGTAGTTTTCTGTTGCATTTACATGTAATGTTTGAATAGTATAGTACTTTAGTTTTGGGAGAATGGTTTTCTTTTGTATATGTAATCTTCCAAGACTTGAAATGTAACCACGGTATTCCTCCGCCATAAGTGAGGGTAGGTAATAAAATGAGTAGACCCTTTTTCCTAATTAAAGGATGGCGAGTTACGGAAACAGTAAATTTCGAGGACGAAATTCTTTTAAGGGGGGAGGAATGTAGTAACCGGGAAAAAAATAAAAATTTAAAATAATAATAATAATAAATAAAATTAATTAATTGAATTAACAAGTAAAATGAATAGTATGATAAGGAACAAATATATATATATATATATATATATAAATATTAAAGCATGTATATATATATATATGTGTGTGTGTGTGTGTGTGTGTCTATATATATATATATATATATAAAGTATGAAAGCTTCTTAAAGAAGCTTTACCTTACTTAAGGTTTATTATTATATATATTTATAAACTAGCACAAGCTTCTTTAAGAAGCTTTGAAAGTCAATCCAAATTTAATTGGATTTTGTGTGCGTGAGTGCATTCTTTCTCTCTCACTCTCTCTCTTCTCTCTCTCTCTCTCTCTCTCTCTCTCTCTCTCTCTCTCTCTCTTCGATTTCGGGCTAATTTTATGCCGGATCGACAAACCGAAGCCACCACGACGCTCTTGGCGAAGTTCTCTACAAGTCTGCCGGAGTGGATCGTCAGGGAAACGAAGTTGGATTTCATCTCAAATCCAAGGTAAGGCTTTAAATTCAATATTTGGATTTTTGACAGTTGAAGAAAGTGATATACGCGTAAAAATACTGAACTTTAATACTGAAAATTTTCAGTTCCAAGGTGTTGATTGAGAACATTGGGAATCATCCCTAAGTTGATGTAAGACTTTTTAAGTCGAATTTGACTTAATGGTAGTTATAGAAAATGTTGTACGTACGAAAATACTAAACTTTAATTCTGCGAGTTTTCATTTTCAGGGTGTTGAGTTAAGAACCTTGTGGGTACGGGGAAGATTTTCTTAGGGGCTTTTCAGGAATCAAGTAAGGGGATAAACTAAGCTAGTTTTGTTTTGAGAAAATGTATGTATATATATGTAGCATCTGGTTTCAGGAAAAATAAATATATTTATATATATGATTTATATTTGGAAAATACTGTTTAAATGATGATATGTTGAATACGTAGAAAATTTGTTTAGTGTGGCATGAGTATAAAAATGTTGTGAAATACTGTTTTTTTTTTTGAATGGGGACGATATGGATTTCTATGATGGAAAACCGGCGTACGGGCTGAGATATTTTTATATGTATATGTGATTTGCCGGCGTATGGGCCGTGCTATGTGGATGAGATTTGCCGGCGTATGGGCCGTGCTATGTGATTTGCCAGCGTACGGGCTGTGCTATGTGATTTTCCGGCATACGGGCCGTGCTATGTGATTTGTCAGCGTACGAGCTGTGCTATGTGATTTGCCGGCGTATAAGCCGTGCTATGTGGTTTGCCAGCGTACGGGCTGTGCAATGTGATTTGCCGGCGTACGGGCCGAACTATGATAAAATGTGTAATACTGGCGTACGAGCTGATGATTTTCATGATACACGTATATATGTGAAATGATATGATTGATGTGAAAATAAATGATATGAGATATTTATGTATCATGGTTTTAGTATATGTATATGATATCAGAACCTGGTTAGCTTGGTCTAGGCTAGCACTTGCACGGTACCGTTGCTATGTGTCCATGGTCCTCGTGATCATGATATCTATGTTAACGCCGCTATACGGAATGGTGTGAGATTGGATGGTCGATGTGGTTATTTTCAAGAAGTGTGCTGTTATCGCTCCTGGTGTATGGACCAGTCTGGGTAGACCCATCGGACCTACAGACTACTGTTTGACTTGGCAGTGGTCGGCCAACCATTGTCAGGTCCCGCCTTCGGGCCACACAACCCAGTCATGTGGGGGTAATACATGACAACAGCCAGCTAACCTACCAGGATTGTTTTTATGTTATTATTATTATTATGATATGAGATGATAAATGTTTATGAAAATGCAGTATGTTCTGCCATGTTTTGATATGCATATGTTTTCCCAGATTTGATAAACAGTATTGAATATATTATGTATGGTATATGTAGAACACAGAATACTCATGTTGCCACACACTAGTATTAGTTTATTTCCCTTACGGAGAGGTGTCTCACCCCTAAATCTTATACATTTTTCAGGAGCCCCTAATAGGAGAGCGGGAAAAGCCCCGCTGATCTAGATCAGTTGTTTGCCCTCTTCGGAAGGGTAAGTTTTTGGTAGGGACAGTTAGGTTTTGTGGGGATTGTCCCTAGATTTCATTTTTGAGATGTATATACTGTGAGATAGTAATTATAGTGACTCTGGTATGTGTTATGCACATTATGATGAGATGTATATGATTTTGTACTTTCTGCTGCGTAGGCTTCTGCTGTATGTTTTGTTATATCCCTGGTGCCCACGGGCCCAGGTGGATTGTGACCTGTTGAGCTGGAATGTATGATGTGATGATAATTTATTTATATATATAAAAAAAATATATGCAAAAAAGGAGCAGGTCGTTACAGAGTTTACCTTAGGAGTGGATGTAGGTCATGTTTAATCGAACCACTATAAATATACTTTTTAAGTCAATTTATCTCTATTTTAAAATCCATAATTAGAAGAACTCAATCTAGGGTTTCTCTAAGTATTTATCAATTCAAATGACAATATATGGAAATATATAAATCATGCACATCATTCACAATAAGTCAAATATAAACATACATGTGCAGGAAATATAAATAGCCAAGAGAAAGAGAGACACAATATTTTTATCGAGATTCGGCCAAACTAACCTACGACCCCGCCTCAAGCTAACCAGCAAGAGGATTCCACTATTTGCTCACTTAACCAGGTAGAGTGACACTGTTTACAATACTCCTTACGAGGCAGAGTCTCCTCAGCTCAATTACGGGACTAAGCCACAATCAGTTCTCCTCATGAGGCGGAGCCACCTTGGCTCAATTATCAGGATGAGCTAAACTGGTTTTTCCTTATGAGGCAGAGTCACCTTGGTTCACTTATCGGGCGGAACCAAACGAAGGCGGGGTCACCTTAACTCAATTACCAGGCTGAGCCAAACTAGTACAAGTTACAAGATGGTGACCTCCTCTTTCGACGATACCACATGTCGGGAATACAAAGATATCAATTTTTTGTACAAATAAATGCTTCTGAAAATAAGTATAGATGTCTGATATGAAAGTTATAAAATGCACTCTCGTATGATGTGAATTTTGCTCAGTAGAGTAAGGGTATTTTCCTCAATAATATTTTGCAATCTTTGAAAAACATATATATGATAAGCACTTCAAAGGTTTAACCCCTAATAAAATTTTCTCCAAAAAGTTTTTCAATATAAAGTAGGAAAACCTAGGGTTTTGCTCTCAATGAGATTTTTGTAAAAATAAATATATATGATCTTTGATGTGGAGTAAAATTGTAACGCCCCAAAAATTCTCATAACATAGTAACAGTAATACATATAATTACATAATATCTCTGATACCACATCTGTAACAATCCGAACCCAGAAGGGGGCTCTCGGGTGTAACCTTTCCATAACAGAATTTATAAACAACCAACAGCCAGCGGAAGCAAAATAAACCTCCCAAAACCATACATACCAGAGTACTATCTCACAACCATTATGATAAAATTTCCCAAAACAATACTGTAACCCAAAAATTACCAAAAACATATATACACAGCTCCATATCAGCACTTATCCGAACTATATTATCTACACTCCACCTCGAAGCTCCTAGGCTTGATTTCTTGGCGGTCCTAAAATGTTGAAATATTTATTGGGTTGAGACACCTCTCAGTAAGATAGAATATGTTATTATTAGTGTGTAGAAAATAAGTTTTTATGTAGGAAAATATATCCATTAAATTAAACTTTAACTAAGATAGCATATAAAATTGTACTCACACCAATTTAATTGAAAAAAAATACATTTTTCCTTTTCATTTGTAAAAATCGGCCCATACTTGGTCCCATTTATATAAATCTAGAAATCACATAATCCGTACATATCAAGCACTCGCTGAGATTGAGGCGTTACATATCGTTGTTCCCTAATTCAGCAAGCCCTCGTGCTAAAGTCCTGAGGATTGGGGCGTTACATATTACCGTCCCCCTTTGCCTATTTATTTGAAAATACGTATTTTTTTTTTTAGAACATAATTTGGTTCAATAGTTCTGTTACATAAATCTACATATATGCGTAGAAACACCCCCATGAATGAACTAACATCATGTATAATCCCCATGATCGGGTTGTACAGTCTGAAGACTGGACTTAGCCTTGGCTGACCTACCACCAATGCTAATTCAAATTAACATGTCTGTAAGTATGATTTGTCTCCCCATCCTGGTCTAGAAATAGGTGGGCACTACCCTTCTTAGGCCAAATTGACTATCCATACATCAACACTCTTAAAACAGTGTGGCTGCACTAACTCATTCACTAGCTACGACGTTGAGCTTTCCATACAATTGATCATTCAGGGTGTTTAAACCATATATTGCAATTTCATCATAAAATTGATAGCATGAACATAATTCTTAACATATAATTCACAATAATCTTTTCAAAATTTTTCAACCCTCCACGTGAACGGTATTAAACCATCAAATTCACAATATCTGCATTATTCCCAAAAAAATTCCAAAAATCAGTATGATACCACAACTCTTGCCATATAATACCATAGAAATTCCAACATGTTTAATTATACACAAAAAAAAAATAAATCATTCTCATGCCGCACAATTTATATAATAATTATAATTTCATAAAGTACCCCAAAAATTTTCACAAACATATATTTAGTAAATTTAAATAAAAACGCGGGTATGATCAATTTCACCTATTTAATTTAATTCCATTATATTTCAAAAAAATATCCGATATAATCAAACCCATGCAGTTTGATTTAATTCCAAAATATTCCCAAAAATATGATATAATCAAATCCTTGCAGTTTAATTTAATTCCAAAATATTCCCAAAATCTGATATAATCAAATCCCTACAATTTAATTTAACTAAGACATATTTTTAAAATAAAATTTGAATATAGATATAATTAATTTCACATACTCAATTTAAATTGGGCATATTTTAATTAACATAGATCTAATTAAATTCATGTACTCAAATTTAATTGGGAATATTTTAGAATAAACCTGACATAATCTATTCCCATTACTTAAACCCTGGAGTGGTGTTTACGACGTTCAAACAATGAAATCACTCTGGCTAAAATGTTCAGGAGCGGAGTTGGGACCCGAAAATGATGTTTGTTTTTCAATTTGGACGGGAAATGGAGAGAAATTTTAGAGAGAGAGAGAATTTCAGCCATGGGGGGGGGGGAAATTTGGATGGCTTAGGATGCTTCTCAAAGCATCCTAAGGCTTATATATATATCTAATTAAATTCACGTACTCAAATTTAATCGGGAATATTTTAAAATAAACTTGACAAAATTTATTCCCCTTACCTTAACCCTGGAGTGGTGCTTGCGACATCAAAACGAAAAAATCATTCTGATTAAAACGTTCAGGAGCGGAGTTAGGACCCGAAAATGATGTTTGTTTTTCGATTTGCCCAGGAAATGGAGAGATATTTTAGAGAGAGAGAATTTCGGCCAGGAGGGGAAGTAAATTTGGATGGCTCAAGATGCTTCTCAAAGCATCTAGAGGCTGATGTATATATAAAATATTATATTCTTATATAATTATATTATATTATATTATATTATTATATTATTATATTATTATATTTTATTGTTTAATTAATAATAATTTAATAATTAATTAATTAATTTTTTTTTGGGGTTAGAGTTTATGCTCAAAGGATTTTTGCACATAAATATAAGTGAGCTTTTGAATCTTGCAATGAATGTGCAAAGATTTACAAGTTATAAACAATTTCTTCACAAAAATATTTATCAAAGAAGATGTGGGAGAGACTTTAATCTTACTCTCACAAGATGATTTTTAAAATGAACAAGTGATTAAGAGTAAATGCCTTTTAAATGCTAGAATAAATGTGCTAACAAATGTTCCTTTCAACAATCCCTCAAGAGCAATTAATTTTTAAATAAGAGAGTGAAGGAGAAATCAAATGCGCTCTTACAAAAAAGATTTTCAAAGAAAAGAGTAAGAGAGTATAAAATTTAAGCACAAAATATTTTGGGAGGATTTACAATCTAAGCATTTGTTTAAAAATAAGTAATGAGGAGCTATTTATAGAGTCTTGAAGAGATATGACCGTTAGGGACACGGAGAGTATTTTTAAAATTATTTAATAAAAATTTAACGACGTTTTAGCGCTTAGAATTTGGGCAACTCGAGAGGGTTTGCCTGACTAAGGCATTGGCCGATCGACTGAGCTAAGCCAAAATTCAAATTTCTTAGGAGCTCGGTCGATTGAGGAAAGAGCTGGTCGGCTGGCCAAAGACGATTTTCAACCCTTCGATACTCGGTCGACTGTCTTGATAATCTGTCAGTTGATATCTGATGGTTGGTCGACTGAGGTTAAAAAATGCCTAAAATGGTTGGTCGACTGAGCTTTGGAATTCTTTTGATTTTTGGCCTAAGGCATGGTCGGTCGACTAAGCTAATTTTAACTAGTAAGGGTCAGTCGACCAAGGTTACTTAAAAACTAAGATTAGCCATGTTTTTTTTTTTTTTTTTATCGTAAATGTAAATATATTGATCAAATTGAATATATACAACTATGCTGGGCATACCTAGGCAAAGGGGGAATACATACCCCCTCAAGAATGCAAAGCATTACATCACAAAATATGCATCATACATCCAATATCCTCCTAAGTTTATTTTAAAACCTTTGTAAGTGTTTAACAAATCATGTGAAAGGTTTTTCGTCAAAAGGTTGGTTCCCTAAGGTTAGTCTATGGTCATTCTGAGCATCCATCCACACCATGCATGAAATGCATTATTACAGACCAAATTCTAAATGCATTACAAATAAAAACATAAGTTTTCTTTTCTTTTGCTCTTCAGTCTTTTTGGAATACGCCAGGAGTATGAGCTTTAAGTCCTTCATTGGCTTCCATTCCCCTTATCCTTTTGTGTGAGTTGAAATATGAACATGTGCAAGTGCTAAGCACACACATGAGAAACTAGTGTTTTGTCAACATCAAAATAGGGATCGAACTCAAAAAGTCAACATAACTTCTTAGATGGGCTAATTAGTTCTCACAGTATAAATTCGAGGTGAAACACATTAAAGGAAAACATAACATCCTTAACGACTTCCTTTCGAGACCAACTAACCTCCAAGTTCTTTTCGTCATGGCGTTCTCATCTTCTTCAAAATCATCCAACTTCATAAAAAGAATCCAAAGTCTCTCCAGTGATATCCAGGACAATATTTTTGTCATACCATTGATAAAGGAAACACCAAAATGATACAAGGGCTCTAGTCCATTCTTCTCTCCAACTATGGTTTGGTTGTCGCCCCACTTAAGTATCATGACTAGTACCCACTCTGACCCTACCTCAATGGGCTATAGGTAACCACCTTGTCGTATATTAATTTCCATAAATTAAATAGGCCATCCTTTTCCTTTGGTATCTCGCCAGATTATGTCGTATTGCTATGGTCTTGCACAAGCCATGGACATATGCTTTCATCACAAATATAGAAGGAAAAAACCCAAACAGTACAACTATCTAAAAGATTGGTTCTTGTTTTTTAAAACTGAGGAAGAGTGCATAAATTTGCTTGATTTCATGATAGGATTTCCATATTTACTGGTCACTTTATATTTCAAGGGCGAAGTCCAAACTCAAGGAGGGGAGAGATGTGTCAACATCTTTCCCATATGTGAAAGGATAAGAAGTTTCAAAGAAAATCCATTTGTAGACCCTCACCTATCATCTTCTCACTTGGGTTGAAACAAGAAAGAATATGTGTTATTTTAATAATGTTGATCCAGAGAAGCTACCACAAGACCTATTCAACCCAGTGCATTACCAAGATTATGAAAGAGACAAGACCACCCATTTCTCAATCATGTTCCCCTACTTCTATAAAACCTATATAACAAACAGACTAACATTGTATTATGTGGACCAAACTAGCAATAATGGAACTATTTATGTCCTTGAAGTCATGACCCTTTATCCTATAGAGGAAGAAGAGGAATACAAGGTAAGATATGATTTATAAGATTCCATGGCAGCACTAGCTCGGCTCTTTGTTCTCTTGTATCTTGATCACATGTTCTAAATGCTCCTGTATTGTTATTTTCAACTTTATGTCATTGGTCTTGTATTGTCAGCTTTAGCTTTAAAATAATAGCTTTAGAAAAGTGGCTTTAGTCACATGTATTGTAATGGAATATGCTACAACTAAAGTATACCCTTTCTCCATTCTATATGAGGTGTTTTCTAGCCCAAAAGTGGCAGAGCAAGGAAGAACTAAGAATCTCTTGTAATAGTTCTCTTGCCTTCCCCTCTTGTACAAGTGATCTCTTGCCTTCCCCTCTTGTCTTGTATTCAGTATGTTCAATTAATGAAATATTTCTCAGTGCATTTCTTGTTCTATTCTTCCTTGTTCCCCTCCTTCCCTCCCTCTTCTCCATCTCATTAGTAGTTTCAATAAGTTTGCATTAGAAATACCATTGAAGCCAATCCAACAATTACTTTTCAAATTGTTTAAGAATCTCTTTCTTTTTGCTGGTCAGTTGTTTATGTGGTGTGGTGTTTCAGGCTGAGTAGTTGATAGTTGAATACAAATATAAAAAAAAAAGGGGGGGGGGGGGGGTGAATGATGAACAAAATTGGAATATGGTTTTGCCATGGCTTTGCCTATTTTGATGGTTAAATACAAAACGCGAAAATTGGAACATGGTTCTGCCACTCTACCAATTTTTGTGTAACTTTTTTTTACAAAAAAAAAAATTGGTGGATGATGATATTGATCATAATATGATATTAGTTATGATCTTTCAAATTAATTTGTTTCACTTCTTGTAGCCTTTATTTGATTGTGATTAGAGTGTACCGAATTAGAGGATATTATTTGACAATAGTGGCTTTAGAGAGTTCTTATCCTCTACTTCTATCACCAGTAAATTTACAACTGATGCATTGGATGATAATGTCTCTCTTCGGGCTTATGTTACTAAATTAGGGAAATTCGGTGAGGGAGTAGGAAAATCCAATTTTCGGTGCAACTACTACCAGAAATCTTAGAATGACTTGTATTCTAAAGTAAAAGTTCATTTGAAAAATTCAGGGATAGGAATAGAGGCATATCCTAAGGTGTCTATGGAGTATCTTGTTGAGATTGAGAGATTGGAAACTGAAGCAGAAAATAGGAAAAACACTAAGCAAGTGTTGTCGTCTTGTCCAACTTCCCCACCATTTATTGGCCAAACTAGAACCTTGGATTCGTCTTGATCATTTAAGAGCAAAAAAAGCACTTGAAAATTCTCCATTGGAGAAGAAATTTCAAATAAAGGCAAGAGACACGTTCGAATTGTTTGATTGCAAGGATGTTTTATTCGAGTGGTTTATCCTTCAGATTTTATGGAAATCAATATTGTGTGGAACCATTTAGTTAAGCCACTAACAATAATATTATTGGTTTGCTCCTCTAGGATATTATTCTTTGAGCATAACTCTTTTACAAAAAGGAGGAGGCACACTCTAAGAGGAAGTTGTAATTAATTAGGGAGATTTGGAAAGGAAAAAGGGGTGGGTCTTGTGTTTGATAAGTGGATTCATCCACGAAAGGTTGTTGATAAATTTTATGGCTGTAGAAGGAGGGGATCCAATTTTCTTGAAGTTTGTCGGTAGCACTAAAGAATGTGAGGACAAGAATTACATTGCTTAGATGTTGGATGTTTTTAGATATGATGGATTTGAAAATGTGATCCAAATTATTATTGAAAATGAATCAATTGTAGAGTCTAATTATCCGCTCTCTTTTTTTTTTTGGGCTCCATGTGTGGTGCACACACTAAATCTCTCTTAAAGAGTATATGTGTAGCAAACAAATATCTAGAAAAATGAAATACTTATGGGGGGTGTAGTTCGATCACTGATGTGGAGGAGATGCTTAATTCGTTCGCACTTTTGCCATAAATCACTCCATGAGATTACTGATTTTTAAGGAGTATATGCGACTCAAATTGTTGGCAATAGTTGATACTAGGTTTGCTTGGGTAGTAATAATGCTTCAAGCAACTAATATTGATAAACTATTTTACCCTTGGTTTATGAAATGTGGACACCATGATAGAAGAAGTGAGGAAGGCAATATATCAACGTGAAGGCTCGGTATAAGGGGATTCATCATCCTTTATGAGGTGGTGTAAACATGTTAGTTTTTCGATGGACAAAAAAATTTTACCACTTCAAAGGGTGGCAAAGTGGATTGATTAGTTAGGTTTGGGATGGTCACAAATGGGTAAGACTTAAACAGGTTTGGGTTACCCTTTATAAATGGGTGAAGAAACTATAAACCCAAATCGTCCAATTAATAAACGGGTCATAAATGGCTACGCATAAAAAAATACGTACTATGTTTTTTTTAAATGCTTTTCTTTGATTGAATAATTGATTCATTAGATACCCCATGCATAACAAATTTAAATTTTGAAATATATATAAAGAGAGAACAATCTGTGCACTTGCAGAGATTAAAATAGGAATATATAGACCTAGAGAGAGAGAGAGAGAGAGAGAGAGAGATGCCATAGGTGTTGGCTATTGGGGAATAGCTAAAGAGGTGAGGGGTAAGGTAGAGCCCAGAGGAGGTGAGCTAGTACTAGAGGCAGGCAGCTAGGCATTGTGGAGGATTAGAGGAGGTTCTAAATTGAAGAAGAAGATGAAGATAAGGAGCTAGCCATTGTTCTGTTCACAAGTCATGGCCATGGGTTGAAGAGATGTTATGTTAAAAAAGAAGCGAGCCATTGTTCTAGTTGTAAGGTTTGGACATTTGGTGGTAGCTGTGGTCGGCGGGCTAGCAAGCGGTGGCCGTAGCTATAGTAGTGAAGGTAAGGGGTGAATGGTGATTGCTGAAGGCCATGAATCGCTGATTGATGAAGGCTGAGCAATGGTGAAGCACTAAAGGCTGCATCTGCGACTGTGAAAATGAGAATGCAATTGAAGCTGTAGACAAATCTCCTAAAAAATATGTATCAATGTTTACGAGAAAAATGTAATAATTATTTTATAAAAAACTTAGATGGGTGGCTAGACTGACTCCTAACTTTAACTTGCCTAACTCATTTATTAATTGGATCGGGTTTAGATTGATCCATTTATAAATGGGTCACCTCCTCATATACTCGATTCTGGTTTAAACAAGTGGGTAACATGTTACTTGTTGGATTTGATCCATTTAGCTACCCTAAGCACTAATTGCTTGGCTCTTCTTTTTTTTTTTGGGTAAAAGAGGACGGCAAATCCTAAACTTTATTAGAAAACCCCTCACTTATGGCAGATGAAAACCGTGGTTACAATTTTGAGACTTTGAGACAATAAAAGCAAAATTTCAAGACCCTAAAACTAACTTAACCAACATAAACCAAACCAAAAAACCAAACACCAGCAATCAAAAAAACTAAGAAACTAAACCACTAAAAGTGCAATAACACAAAACATCATGATCGTAAAGAAGGAAAACCCAACAAGTCCAATCGAATCATTCCCTTGACTTGCTGAGGGAGATCATCTTGGCAACTATATGATCGAGAAATACCAAATTCACCCTATTTGGTAAAGAAATCTGCATTTTTATTCGCCTTCCTGTAAACATGTTCCACTTTGAATTGTATGCCTCTTAATGCTGGCATAAGTTCTTCCCACAATTCCCATAAGTTCCGAACCGAGCACTTCCCATAATTTATCCACTTAACCAACAAAGCAGAGTCACATGCAATCTCCATTTGTTCAAATCCGAGATCTTTGCACAGATTAATCCCTAAAATAATTGTCTTCAATTCAACCATGTTATTTGTTCTATAACCCAATAATGAGGAAAAAGCTGCTTTAAATAAACCTTTTTCATCTCTTATCACGTCTCCACCACCACAATTCCTTAGGTTACCTCTACATCTCCCATCCACGTTCAACTTAACCCAACCTATCACAAGTTTACACCATTTGACTACACGAGGAAGACGAACCCCCACATTTTTTTACTTGAATATCCATAACACGAAATACTGTAATATTCGTGCAAAAAGCAGGTACACATTTATTTAACTTGTCTGAAATGGATCTCAGCCAATATTTAATATCAAGTCACACAGTTCTCACCGAATCATGAATTGATTCCATCTTGGCTCTACATCGACGAATCCAGAGTCTCCAAATGATGAGACTAGGTATAAGACCTACCAAAATGCCTAACTGTGAGGCCCGTCTTGCACAACTAAACTAGACATTAACTCTGCCTTTCCATATACTCGTTGCCATACAACTAACACCCAACGCCGCTGCTGCTTTTTTCCATACCTCTTGAGCAAGAGATACAGTGCAAATCACATGCTCTAGAGATTCAATCTTGGCATTTGAACAACAATCACATCGAGAGGCCATCTGGACACCTACTTCTTTAATACGAGTATCAACCGGAAGACAAGTGAACCAAGACTTCCACATACAAATTGACACCCTTTTTGGCAACATAGGATGTCAGATCCATTTTGCAACTGAGAATTTCTCTTTATGCTCCCTTATAATTTCCCAAGCACTTGCCGTGGTGAATTTCCCATTAGTTGAAGGTTCCCAAATTACTATATATGGACCTTCCTTGCAAGAAATAGAAGAGTTCATTACTTCCTTAGCTTGATCTTCACCCAACAGGTCCACTAATAAATCAACATTCCACCCATCTCTATCCCAACAATCTCAAGTTCGAAGCTTATGGTTACTGATTTCCTGAACCTTAGCACAAAGGGGTCCGGAGGCTAACCAACGATCAAACTAGAAAGAAGCCGACCCTTCTTTAATTCGAACACGGACATGCTCTAAAACTTCAAGAATCACACGAACAATCGATCTCCAAAATCTGGTTCCTTTCTCTAGTTTCACTTCTCTCAAGTGGTTTTTCTTATACAAATACTTGGCTTTAAAGAATTGAGTCCATAGATTATCCATAGTTAACAATCTCCACACAAACTTCATATGCAATGATTTTTTTACCTCATCCAAATCCCTAACACCCAAACCACCCTCACAAACATGCTTACATATATTAGACCCGGAACACCAATTCCTTTTGTCATTTACTCTACTTAAAAAAAATTTTGATAACATAGAATTTATCTTTTTGAAGACAGTAGTATGAAAGTCCAATACCGCCAATTGATGAACCGCCATTGATGATAATACATGCTTAATTAAAATTAGGCAGCCCCCTTGAGATAAAAGCTTAAATTTCTAACCCGCTATCTTTTTCCTCAATTTATCAACTAGGGGCTCTAAAATACGGGCCGTAAGCCGACCCGATACCAAAGGAACAACCAAATATATAGCAGGAAAACCTCCTTCCGCAAAGTCAGTCGTCCTTGACAGAGATCTCTTCCGAGTAAAAGCAATTCTCTTTGACAAAAAAATACTTGACTTTTCTTTATTTATCAATTGACCAGACCAATCCTCATACTACTTCAATGTCTCAATAAGCATTCGAATGGAACTTCTCTTGCCATTGGCAAAAATAAGAATGTCATCCGCATAGAGAAGGTGAGATACCAAAGGTGCCCCACGAGGATGATAGTAAGCCCCTATCTTATTCTCCATAAAATTTTTCTTTAGAAGACGAGAGAGAACTTATTGTAAAATAATAAATAGATAAGGAGATAAAGGATCTCCTTGGCGAAGCCCTCGAGAAGGTTTAAAGAACCCTTTATAAGTGTCATTCATCATAATGGAGAACCAAGGAGAGGAAACACATTCCGCCACTAAACCACAGAATCTTCGTGAGAAATCAAAGCTTTTCAGAAACTAAGTTTAAAAAATCTCAATCGACCCTATCATGTGCCTTAGCTATGTCCACTTTAATCATTACATTTCCACCATTAGACTTCTTATGCAGAGAATGAACCATTTCTTGTGCCAAAGAAATATTTTCAAATATACTTCTACCAGAAATAAAAGCTCCCTGTTCTGGAGAAATCAAAGCAGACAATAAATCTGTCATCTTTGCAACAATAATCCTTGAAAAAATTTTGTAGATAACACTACAAAGACTAATAGGCCTAAACTTGTCAAAACTCTGAGGATTCTGAACTTTTGGGATTAGAACAATGTAAGATACAGAATAAAATCTAGAAAGAGGGGATCCAGCAAAAAAAATTTAATTGCTTGGCTCACTCTTTGAATCTAAGACAATATTTTTGTTCTTTTCAAGTTCCACAAATTATATGCTAATTACCCTTTTTTTTCTAAAACTCCAATGTAAATTGTTATAGGTTAAATAGTTAATAATGGCTTACAGTGTGTACAAATTATATTGCTCCACGATAGTGAAATTTTTTAGGAAATGAACAAATATATTTGAAGATTTTTTTTTCTAACCTAAGGATAGGAAGAAAGAAAATGCAGAATTTTCCAATTTTTTTTGGCTTCGCGGATATGTTTGGTAGACCTAAATCCATACAAGATAGATAGCTAGACTTTGGAACCAAACTGTTGGTGATATGTCCATGGTGCTTCCATGGGTGCTTCAAACAATAGCTTTCAAGTTTCTAGGATAACCTTGCCCATCCTCTTGCTATGAGAGGGAATTGGAGTACCTATTCATTTATCCATTCATTGAGGAGGAACAAGATGGCAAAAAAACATGCTAAAGATTTGGTAAATGTGCATACTAATCTTTGAACTTTGTGAAAAAAAAAACACTAAAGAATAAAAGAAAAGACAAAATAAGATGCGGCACCCTAGAGAAGATACTTTATAAAAGCCATTTGGAGGTATTGGAGATTATTAGTCTTCTCCTTGATGAATTAGATATGACGCATAGTTGACGGACATCTTATGATTAATTGTATTAATTAGATTTGTAGTTGGATAAATATTTTTGTACTTTGCTTGGAAGCCTTAGGACTTGGACCACTTTTTAGTCATGTAAGATTTGGTGTATTGTAAGAGATTATCCTTTCTTATTGATGCTTCTGGATTGAGCAAATGCAGTCCTTGAATGAGGTTGTGCATCAAAGTTTTTTTAAGAAATAAAAAGCAAAATGCGTAAAAATACACATTTTTATTTTCATTTTTTGTTAAAAAAAAAAAGGCAAAATGTTGTTCCTAATGGAACCTTGCCTTTGGGTCTTTCATGATTTTTGCCTTTATATTACTCATAGGCTTCTATTTCGTCAAACATCTAGGCTTTCTGTTCTTTGCAGAAATTATTTTGTTTTTGTTTTGCTTAAGGCATTTATGCGCATATGTGTTATTTAGTTTACAATTTGATTGATCGCACAATTCCTTGGCAAGTAAAATAGATAAAAATTGAAAATTTCTTGATCATAGTTTTAAAAAAAAATTTTAATTAAATACAGAAAAATTGCTCATAAAAAATTATAATTATGTCGCAGAGAATTAGTTGAATACTTTTCAAATATTTGTATGCAAGCCTTGAAGTTGTTATGATTGAAACCAATACGTCAGGCCTACCAAGAGATTTGACTTTAATATTTCATCTTACCCACATTAAAGGGGATTTTTTTTTTTTTGGGACAACTTTTTATGTATTATATTAATTTTTACAGCTGCATTTTTGGACTTCTAGGAGGACTAGAATGGACGCACTGAGGATTTGGAATATGAAATATATTTTTTACTATTTTCAACCAATTGTTAAGGAAGGTTTATGCTATTTTTCAAATTTTAAAAGGGCTTCATGAGATTTTTGAAACCTTAAAGAGAGGTTTCTATCGTTTTGTTAAACCTGAAGGGAGGTCATTATCTTTTACTTGAAAAAGAAGTCAATAACTACAACACACAAAAGCCCTGTCCGAGGTGAATCAATTTCTGTAGTTTTGTTTCCTATTATTAGTTTTAGTTCTATTGATAATAATGATTAACCTCCTAGCAAAAACATCCCAGCTTGCCATCTAATATCTCTTAACTGTGCCCATGGAATTGAGAGTCTCACCCTTTGTATGAACTTTTTATGCATTATACCAATTGTTACAATAGCCATTGCATTTTGTGGACTTCTACACAAAGGCATTATGAATATGAGTTATACTCATCGTTAGTTTTTGGTATTTTAAAGCTTCAATTCCTTTGGGAACATTTAGATTGTGGTATGTTTGACACATGTTAACCAATAAGAGATGTGGGTCTTCTTTTTAATTTTTAAATTATTGTATTTATCATAATTAATAAAAAAATGTTTACAAGATTTTATAATAAATAATGTGACCTCTCATGATTATTTGACATTTTCACACTCAACATCACATGAATTTATTTGCATAACTTGTGAAAAATTCTTGTCATGGTCCATAATTCCGGCAAAAAAAGCTTCATGTTTTTAATAAAGAGCAAAACTGTTTAAAGTATTGTCGATATTCTTGTTTAATTTGACTTATCCAAATAGAAATAAGGAGCCAATCTAGGTCAATAAATCTCAATTTATTTTTTGTTCAAACACTTCTCAATAAAAATTGAATGAAGGGTGAGTCACTTATATGCATGATGGACCCAAAATCTAATGGTTTAAGCATTTAGGTCACTGGTGCTCACTTTTATGCGTGAGCACTCTCTATTACTAGCAAGTGGTACTAGCAACTGGTATTAGAGCGATGGTTTGAATAAGGCTCGAATATTCATACATATAATCCTGCGGATGTAGACAAGTGGAGTAGTGGATCTTATGGATGCTAATTACTTAGATGACTGAGCTATCATGGTTTCTTGACTTTTCCATGGTTGGTTGTGCGACAATTGAGTGATTAAGAATGACCTTTTGTTGAGGAAAAATGTTTGAATTCACAAGTGATGGGTAGATTATTGAAAAATTCCACTTGTGAGTTTGTCCTCACATAAATGAAAACTTGAGTGGAGCATGAGTCACACACACACACACACACACGTGGTTGGGTCCAAGACCTAACGCTTAAGCATTTGGGTCACCCATGTATATGAAGTTTATTTATGAGGATTCTCCTAACACTGACATTTTCAACTTAACTCGGACTTAACCAAAGGTCAATCCTACTAAAACACATATGTTTATTGTGAAAATTAAATAATAAAAAAAGTGTACATATAAAAGCCCTATCCAAGGTGAATCAATTTCAATACTTTTGTTTCCTATTATGATATTTGATTCCATTATTAATAAATGGTTAATATCCTAGCAAAAACATCCCAAGCTAAAATATTACAATGCTTATGGGTGTGAGACCATAAGACTACTCTTAACCAACTAAGTCCTTTAATTGCAAGACGTAATCTTGCATGAATTCAGTAATTAATTCATTCATTTATTCCCATTCTCTATTACACACTCTGCATGCATTTAACAAAAAATATTTATTTGGGACAAAACTAAATAAATATTCATGAAGGTACAAATGAATTAGATATAGATCACATCTAATATCCCAACATGGATTTCTTGAGATGTTAATCATTTTCCTATACTCAAAAAAAAAAAAAAAAAGCTATATCCATATATGTAGAGCTTTGGATGCCCTGTGCTTGTGAGGTTGCCTAAAGTGCAAGTTGTGTATTGATTTTTGCAGATCTCCAAGAGAGAGTAAAAGGGGATACTGTAATGGATAGGTTATCTTGTTGAGAGAGTCTTAATGTATCTTGAAATATTTGAACCAAGTGAAAATTATCAAGTGAGTTTACCTTAGGAGTGGATGTAGGTCATGTTTAATCGAACCACTATAAATATACTTCCTAAGTCAATTTATCTCTATTTTAAAATCTACAATTAGAATAATTCAACTTAGAATCTCTCTAAGCATTTACCAATTCAAATGATAATTTATGGAAATATATAAATCATGCACTCCATTCACAGTAAGTCAAATATAAACATACATGTGCAGGAAATATAAATAGCCAAGAGAAAGAGAGACACAATATTTTTGTTGAGGTTCCGTCAAACCAACCTATGTTTCCGCCTTAAGCTAATAAAACATAATAAGTAAAATAGTCAACCCGAACCCGTGGGTAACGGGGACACTTGTCATAAACAGCAGAATCTAAGCAGCAGTAAATGTAAATCACAAACTCATAACCACAAAGTACGTAATATCAGAGTCAAATATAATCCAAAACACGTTGTTTATATACAATCTCCCAAAAATACAAAACAAAATATCTTTAGGATCTCACATCAAAATCTCCTAATCCTAATTCAAACTTACCCTCCTAACGAGGTAGCACAACTGACTCAATAGTAGCCTCGATCCGCCGGCCTTTCTGGGTTTCCTGAAAATTATTTAATGTTCGGGGGTGAGACACTTCTCAGTAAGGGAAAATAACCTAAATACAGTTATGTGGTAACATGAATATTTAGTATTATAATACATATACAGTACATCTCATATATTAGAAACCATTCATGATAACATATCTGAATAATCATAACTTTCATAATTTCTAATAATTTACACTAATCATGAAATGTCTTATATAACTAGTAATACTGAAATTTACCCAGAATGTATAACTAACTGATGTCATGTATTACCCCCCATGACAGGTTGTGCAACCCGAAGGCGGGACGCGACAATGGTTGGCCGATCACTGCCTAGTAAAAAATGTCTATAAGTATGATGGGCCCGCCACACCCTAATTCAGACTGCCAAGTGGACGTTTACAACTCTACACTGAAAGTCACATCGACTATCCATCTCCCACCCCCTACTTGCAAGGGCGGTTAGTACAAGTCTAAACATAATATCTTATCTGTATAGCAACAGTACTGTGCTCCTATAACTGAACTGAACTAACATCCAAGTTCTGATAACATATAACATATGATGATATACTTGTTTATCATAAAAGGATTGATAGCATTTTCTGTAATAACATATACATACATACATACGACCTTGCGCCGATTCATTTCACATTTGCGGCCTTGCGCCGAACATCTCATAAATACGGCCTTACACCGAAATTATACATATAACACGGCCTTGTGCCGGCTATCAATCATGGCCTTGCGCCGAATATTTCATGCATATCATTTTGAATAAATAATTCATTCACAATGTATTTTAAAATCATAATGTACTGCATTATTTCATAATCTCTGAAAAACATGCTTTATTCATAAAATTGTCATATCATAGTACTTTTCATGTAAAATAATATTCATGCCACACAATGCTGAATAAAACATACATTCCATTCTAAAATCATAATTTCTGGCATTTCATACTAATGTATATACATTTCAACATAATAACAGTATTTTCCCAAATATGCATTTTTACTAATCTCCATATATATATTATACATGATTCCTGAAAATAAATTTGCTGATAAATAATAATATAATTTGCATGGAAAATAACTGTTTTGCTTTATTCCATTGCCTAATTTTTGAGAAGAAACCCCCTAAAACACACTCGTCTTGCACCTGCAGGGTTCCCCATTCAACACCTTGAAAACGACAACTCTCATAACTAAACTTCAGTATTTTTCCGTGAATAACATTTCCTATAGCTATGGGAAGACCAAATTTTGCATAAAAAGTCTTACCTTAAACTAGAGATGAATTCCAAAGTAGCTCCACCGATGATCCACTCTGGTAGGTTTGCAGAGAACTTCCCTAGAAGTGTCGTGGTGGCTTCAAATCGTCAAACTGGCGAGAATCCAGCTTGAGATCTTAGAGAGAAGGGGGAAGGGATGAAAATCTAGAGAGAGAAAGAGTTTCTCATGTAATTTCTGCTGAAAAATTTGATTTTAGCATACTTATATACTGGCCTTCGTCGACGAGCCACGTCACCTCATTAACGAGGTCAAGAAGGACGTTCGTAGACGAACATCTGCTTCTCGTCGACGAAATTCAAAGATGGGCAAATAGTCTCTTGGTATTTTCTCATCGACGAAGTGCACTCTTGTCAACAAGGACCTGTTGTGCCCCCCTTTTAATTTCCTTTTTCCTCTCTCTTTATTATTTAAATACTATTATTCTTTGGGTCATTACACTTGAGCTAGAGCTCCCTACAACCATGAGACCATGATCATTTTCGTTGCGTTGAGCCAACTCCACTTGTACAACAAATTCATCACTGCCCCAGCTTTCTGGCTCTTGTTTCTGTTTATCAAGCTCTTGAGTACGCTTCACCATAGCCTTCTCATCAAAGATAACATCTCTACTAATCATCACCTTGTTTGACACTGGGTCCCACAACTTATTCCCTTTCACACCCTCTGGATATCCCAAGAAGATGTAACGATGAGACTTCGGGTCAAGCTTATACCTCTCCTCACTAGACACGTGGACATAGGCTGGACACCCGAATACCTTCAATTTGGAGTAGTTTATTGCATTTACCATCTATACCTCTTCCGCCACTTTACCCGCTAGTGATGCCCTTCGTAATCGGTTAACCAGAAAACAAGTCATACTAACTGTCTCGGCCTAGAAGTTCTTTGGTAGTCTTACATTCAATCTGAGACACCAAGCCCTATCAACAAGAGTTTGGTTCATCCATTTTGCCACACCATTTTGCTGAGGTGTCCAGCGAACTGTAAAATGTCTCTTGATGCCCTGCTCCTCAAAAAACTCTATAAACCCAGAATTAGTGTACTAGGTCCCATTGTCCAACCTTAAATATTTGATTCTTCTCCCTATCAGGTTTTCCACTTCAGCCTTCCAATTCTTAAACTTGGCAAACGTACTAGATTTGTGACGCATGAAGTAATCATCAATGAAACTCACATAGTACACATGTCCACCCTTTGATGCAATTCTAACTGGGCCCCAAACATCTGAATGTACATAGTCAAGAATTCCTTTCGCCTTGTGAGTAGCTGAACTGAATTTTGCCCTGTTCTGTTTTCCAAGAACACAAAATTTGCAGAATTTCAACTGACATGATTTTAAACCTTTCAATAATTTTCTCTTGTGTAGTTCTTTCATGTCATATTCTCTCATATGCCCAAGACGCATATACCACAAGACAGTCTCATCTGATTCAACATCCATGGCTGCAACTCCACCTACAACGGTAGTTCCCTGCAACATGTAAATATTCCCATCCAGTTTCTGCCCTTTCATCACATTCAAATTAGCTTTCCATATCGTCAAGACTCCAACTTTGGACTTGTAATTAAAGCCTTTTTGATCCAAAGTGCCAAGAGATATCAAAATCTTTCTCAACTCAGGTATATGTCTTACATTACACAATGTTCTTACAGCACCATCAAACATCTTTATCTTTACATTTCCTATGCCAACGATCTTGCAAGAAGCATCACTACCCATAAGAATTGATCCATAATTTACTAACTTGTAAGTGTTGAAAGACTCCTTGTTTGGATTCATGTGATAAGAATATGCTAAATCAAGTATCCAAGAGTTTGTTAGATTATTCGACTTTGCTGAAACTAATTGAACATCACCATCCGGGGAATCCTCTTCTTGAACAATATTTACAGATTTAGAAATCCTCTCATGCTTATTTGTATTTCCCTTCTTCCAATCTGAACACTCCAGTTTCCCATGCCCCTTTTTACCGCATTTATAACACCAAATTTCCTTTTTCTTCATTGCATATTTTCAATCTTTGATGAAAATTTAATAAGGCACTTGTTACTTCTTCCAAATCAAGTGTTTCTCTTCCCCATGTAAGAGTGGTCAAAATATTTTTGTAAGTATGAGTTAAGGGTAAAGAATTTAACAGCATCAAAGCCTTATCATCCTCATCAAACTTCACATCAACTCTCATAAGATCACTTATGATTTGATTAAACGCATTAATGTGTTGATCTAGACTAGATCCTTCTATCATCTTAAACCAATATAAATGCTGCTTAAGAAAAAGTTTCTTATTGAGGGATTTAGACATGTACCGACTTTCTAACTTTCACCATATAACTGTTGGAGAATCCTCCTCCATCACCTAATAGAGAACTTCGTCGGCCAAACATAAGCGTATTGTCGACGCTGCCTTTGCTTTCAAATCTACTCATGTTGTCTCATCCATTCCTTCCGGTTGAGTATCAAGCAATGCTTTAGCCATTCCTTCTTGTACTATAATATCTTTCACTCTCCTTTGCCATAAACTGAAGTTTCCAATTCCATAAAATTTGACAATATCAAATCTTGTAGAAGATGATCCTGATGCCATAACAACTACGTTCTGATATCATTTTGTTGTGATATGGATCGTATAATGAAGATACGCAGCGGAATAAACAACAACAAGTAAATGTAAATAACACACACACACAACCAGAACAAGATCAATATAAAGATTTACGTGGTTCGGCAAAACCTACATCCACGGAAATAATGACACACAATACACTTCTCTAATGATCATTTCTACTCTCAAAATATGCCCAGATGACATATATAGAAGTCCCACAAAGGTTTCCCCTCGTTTGCCCAACCACCCAATGTTCAAAAATTCAAAATTCAGAAAAACTACCGCAGCCCAAACGCCTCTCATCAACAAACACAGGACCTCGTTGGCGAGACCAAGAAGACCCTTCGTCGACGAATACAAGACTCTCATCGACAATGTTAGAAATCTGAAAATTTCTACTCTCAGTAATTGTTCACCGGCGAGCTTCAGAACCTTCGTCGATGAACCTATGCTATTCCCTCATCGACGAGCATTGGCTCCTCATCGATGAATCCTACTATGCTGCCCCCTTCATGTTTTTCCTCCTTCATTATTTGCTTATCAAAACAAAAGTATAAGAGTCACAAATAACATTTTCAATTTTAATATAATATCATTCAACTTTACCTTTTAAAAAATCATCAAAATGTTTTGTAAATTCATAATTTAAAAATTTACTGATGAACTATAGATGGTTTGATTCTTTTTGAAAGATATATAGGCAATCTACAATATATGTAGTTTCATATAATAACCAAAATGTAAAAATATTTCTTTCTTTCTTCTTCGCTCTTTCTTTTAAAGTTTTGTGAGAGTGTTTGTTCATTTTGGAAAGACACAAAGTAGTAGGGTTTCAACGAGTTTAACTCCTTTGTATGGATTATACGAAAGTCTTTTTAAAAGTGGGTTTGGAAATGAAGAGTTCTCTATTAAAAAAAAAAAAAAGGATTGCTGCAGATGGCCTGCAGGCCTCTACTAGCATGGTCAACTAGCCCCTACTACACTTCATTCTCCATGTTTCAAAGTATACTTTTTTCATAGAAACTTGGTTTTTTTCTTGAGGGACATATATACACACACAAATGGAATGGGTGTTGCGGATTGCTAGTTCTTTAAATTCCATTAAGAGAAAATTGTGCTAGTTCTTTAAATCCCATCAAAAAAGAATTAAAGAGACTATCTTCTCCATTCACAATTGTACTCCTGAATCTGAGTCTCTTTCAAAAGATTTCTTTGTTTTTCTATTCCAAAACTAAAATAAAGTAGTAAATTTATTTACTAAAATAAAATAGGTGAGTTATACACTTTCAAAATGGTCACCAAAATAGTTGACAATCAAATAGACTTTTCAAACTTAGTATCAAAAATGATAAGGGCCATTTTTTTTTTTTCATAAAAGATTTAAACATCGTATCTAGTAGGACTTAAGATTTCTTTTTCTATATCTTCTTGTTGTTAGAATTTAAAATATGGAATTTTAATTATATAATATGTTCGGATCTTTTTGTTCTTGATGACACCTAGAATTTGTTGGATGCATGGAAATATATATTGATGCTTACATATGTTCCCCATTGATTTTGACATTTACTGCCACATTCAGCTCTTTGGTTTATTATCTTTGTAATGAAGAAAAGTTTTTAAATGACTGTCATATTGTCTGTAGACTTATTCCACATTTGTTGTTGTTATTTACAATACATATTTATGATACTTACACAATTTTTAGTTGAAATATTAATGATAGAAGAGAGATCTATATGACGATGATGAAGGTATATATATATATATTTGGATTTCATTGTAATTAATATATAAGTTGTAATGATTTTCTAATATAAATATATATGATTTGATTACGTCAAATATTTGAATTTGAATAATCTGTGAATGCAAATAATGATTATTATGGGATGAACAAAATATTGATTCTTTACTATTTAGTCAAATATATTTAGAATTAAATTTTGATATCTTTTTATGGCGGCCCTTTTTAGAGGCTGTGCCTTGGTGTGATGGCAAGTGCCTCCGCCTCGGTACGGGTGGTCTCGGGTTCGAGACTTGGGAGTGGCCTCTCTGAAAATGGGGGTAAGGCTTGCTGACATCCACCTCTCCCAGACCCCACTCAAAACAGGAGCCTTGATGCACGGGATACGGCCTTTTTATTGTTTCTTTCAAGTTAATAAAAAGAGATAACCATACATGATGTTTTTATATAGTCATTTATATTGGAAGTCATAACATTAGCACAAATTTAAATTATTTTATTAATGAGGATAAATATTGGTTATTGTTACTATATAGTTTTAGTGACAAAAAAAGTATTGGTGGCTAAAAATTCAAAAATATTGATGAAGAGAAAATAATTATAATTAATAATACTTATAATTTATATACAGTAATAACAAGAAAAGTCATTGTTTAAATGTCAAAAAATAGTGGTTATTTTTGGCATTTTCAATGGTAAGAACCATTGGCTACCTTTATGTGACTAGATATTTAAAAATTTAATTACACGTCCAAATCCGTATCTCAAACTTAACTTTATCCAAACCTACTTGGATTTGCATTTCCGTCCTATAACTTAACCAAATTAAATCATGAATTTGAAATTATTTGGAATTCCAAAACAAATCTATATATTTGTACTCAAATTTTAAATCTATGCCTCTAAATGCTACCTAATTTTCCCTCTGAGCTCAGGGTTAAGCTGCTAAGCTTTCGTGGATGCGATGGGTGGGAGGGAATGATGATGTTGTTAATTTGTTTAATTTGGGCGAACCTGTACCATATTTGGTTGCCTTTGATTATGATCTTTTCTTGGTTAAATAGTTAATTCTAATAGTATTCTTACGTTTGTAATAACAATTTTATTTAGTTGAGGGTCTAGTTAATCATCTAGAAATTGTCATCCAACCGCAAGGATGTGGGACCCATTCACACAACATTGTCTTTTTTAGAAAAGAAAAAAAAAACTTTTAAGGATGGTAGTTTTAATATGATTTGATTTTTCAATTAAATAATATAATTACATCTAAACACATAAACTCGCTCTTTATTTATATGAGAAATTATACAGGAGACCTCCTCATTCACGTATCCGTGTTCTTTAATATTAGACATGTAACAAATTTATTCTACATTCATTGATATTAAAGAGGGACCCATTTTCAGTAAGTGTATAATTAAAGAAACAGGTACACAGACATGTGGAGGGGGAGGTCCCTATATAATTTCTCTATTTTTACATAGAATTTTTTAAACCTCTGTTAATTCGAGCATTCTTATATTTATACTGAGCCGTAATTAGTTAACACAGCCACATAACTAACTTAATTTGTTTCAATCTTTTGCATTAGTTTGGATTTGCTTGTGTGAAAATAAAATATATAATCTATCTTTTTTATCAACGGGTGAGGTATTATAAGTTGAAATTTTCTATTTTAGTAAGTTTATTATTTGTAATTTCCTAATTAACCTCATTTATTTCAACTCGTCTTCTATATGTACTATTTTGCATTCTGTTTGTGAGAGAAGAAAATATCGAGTACGTGGTTCCAAACTCTTTACTTTACATTGTATTTATATATGCATATATATTCTTGTCCACTTTGAAGGGGTATGTGTGCAATAAGGTACGCCCGGAAGGTTCAATCATTGAGGTATACATTAATAGTGAATGTCTTGCATTTTGCTCAATGTATCTACATGATATTGACACAAGATTCACTCGTGAGAAGCGAAATGTAGACGTTCATACTATAAATGCAGAAGATGAAGAATCGAGGAGCTCTATATTTCGAGCTAATGTTCGGCCGTTTGGTGCACAGGTTTATGATTTCATTGATATCGACGACCTACAAAAGGTCCATTTTTACGTCCTTAATAATTGTGATAAAATTGTTCCATATATCGAATACGTGGTTCCAAACTCCTTACTTTGCATTGTATTTACATATGCATATATATATATATATATATATATATATATATATACTTAGTTAACATTAACATGTACTATTGTTGCGTATAATAAACATAAAGTTGAACTTCTGACCTAAAATGAAATGAATGTTGATGAAAGATATAAGAATGAATTTGTCAATTGGTTTGGGAGCCCTGTAGGTAACAAATTTTATGTGAGTTTAAAGCAATGTACATTTTCAATATAAACGGTTTGTGAAATCTAAACTCCTTTTTAATTAATAGATGGAAGTCATGTATTACAATAAAGAATCAACAGCAAGTAAAGATTTGTACGCGTTGGCATGTGGCTTGATCAACGAGTTAACCGTTACAGCGGTTGCATTGTCAACGGCTTACGATTTCATACGAAATCCCTCGAAGTGCATAGAAGAACCTAGAATTGTGGGGTTATGGTGCTAGGCATAAAAGGAGATGAGGAAATTGACTATTTTAATGTGTTGGATGACATTATAGAGCTTCACTATGGAACCAACAGACTCGTCAACATGTTCAAGTGTATCTAATGGGGCATTAGCAATAAAAAAATTAGGATAAACATGGATGTCTACTTTACCAGTGTCAATTTTAGTAAAACATGGTATCAAAATGACTCTTATGTGCTAGCGACACAAGTAGAACAAGTGTTTTACCTTAAGGACACAAAATTGAAGGGTGAATGGCATGTGACCCAAAAAATTCCTCCCCAAAATTTGTATGCTATTACAAAAGTTGTAGATGCGAAGAAAAGTGTCAGCGAGGATGCTTTCCAGGACGATGAGCCATCTGTCAGTGCATCAACGCAACCTGCTGTAAACGTTGTTGAGGAAGGAGTCGATCCTATACCATTAAGTAGGGTTGGTGCCACGGTAGAACTCGTACGGACTGCTGACATTGGAATTGAACCTAATGAAGACATTGACTTCATCGACAATGATGAAACTAATGGGGAAGATGAAACTCTGGTTGAGGAAGACATTAGAAAGTGAGGATGATACCGATATTGATGACATATATGGGGGTAAGCATGTTATGTTGTCACCATGTATGTGACATGTGCAAATAATTGAAAATATATTTACTATGCATCCATCTAATATCAAATCATGTTATATTTTCTTGTGTATTTTTTTGCAAATGTGGCACCAAGAGGTCATCTTCGTCGAGTTACATCCAGACTCTCAACTGGATCCTCCCCTGAGGATGATCCAACGTCCTTGAGACCTGTAGAGGACGTCGGTCCTCATACGGCACCGTATGAGCCCTTGGGACCCCTACCCGAGGATGTTGATCCATTAGCTAGGCATCAGACCCAGGGTGAGTTGCTCACCATGATGAGCAATGTAGGTAAGGTTACGAGTATTTGATTTAGAATAATATATTTATGGTCGTGCACATTAATGATAGCAGTATTGTTCGAAATTAACTCTTTTTGCAGCATCGATGTCGTCGGGGACACAGACGACGAGGTCAGGTCATGGTGCAGCAAAGAACATGGTCTTGAAAAAACACCTGGAAAGGAATGGGGGGCAGCGGATTCGGATCGATATTCCTCTAGGATTCACGGCCCCACTAAACCATTGGTGCACGAGTTGGACATGGGAGATCGACATTATATGCTGACAATATGCTCCAGTCACCTACTTCATATGGCCAGATGTGACAGAGGCACAGTGCTTGGTTCTATATGAGTGCATCTTAGTAAGTAACTCTAAACCATTTCTTTCACTTTTAATATACTACACAATTAATTGTCTAACATTTTATATGTATTTCATATGCAGGTTAAGTTGGATATGGACATTTTCAGTGCCGACCATGTCAAAAAGACGGTGAACACTCAGTTGTGCGCTCGGTTCAAGAGTTTTCACATTGAAATGTGTAAGCATTTTAAGGCGATGGGAGATCAGGCAGAGGCTCACCCATTCGATACGATTTCCCTGGATGATTGGGAGGTGGTGTGTTGCCATTTCCGCGACCCGAGCTATCAGGTGATGTGTTTGTATTGTTATAACTGCTTTTTCATATTGATGTCGCTAATTAATGAAAAGTCATTTTTTATTTTTCGTAGGCTATCTATAAGAAAAATGATGAGAACTGCAGCAAACTAGAGATGACGCATTGCGGTGGGTCAAAGTTGTTCATCAGGCATCGAAAGGTCATTTCTATATTTATATATTTGATCATTACCTAACGAGTGTTATTTATGTTTACACCAAACCTAATTAATATTAATTATGTTTTACATGATAATGTAGCGTAATCCCGACACTAGCGATCTAGAGCTGACGCCGAATCTTTATCAGAGGAAGCATCAGAGGCCGTTGGGGGAGTGCTACCTGGGTGCGGAGAGGAAACATGTACGTCAAATATATTATTTATTTCATTATTTTATTCAAAATGTCAAAATTGTATTCTTATTTCTTCATTTTCTACATTTTCTTGACTGAAAATAGGCGAGGATGGTCGAACTGAAGAATGCACCTATTCCATAGGGGATTAAGCCTGTTTCAGATTACGACATCTGCAAGCAGGAGGTTGGGGAACGCACAGGGGGGTGGGGGTGGGGGGTGGGGGCGCTAGTTGAATGGTCTTCCCTATAGGATTCGTGGACGAGTCTTAGTATTTGTTGGCGAAGAGATATCGAGAGGGTGTATTTCAGACCCATTGGTTCATCAACAAGTTCTTTACCTTCGTCGACGAATTGTCTTCTTCACCTCATCGATGAAACCACATGTCTTGTCGACGAAGCCTCATGGCAACAGTTTATATATACACACACGAAAATCACGTTTCAGCATGAAATTCTTTTCCTATTTCACTTTCTCTTTCTAAATATTCTGTCCCTATCCCTTCTCTCTAAAATTCAGCCCCGTTTCTCCTCAGTTCGATGATCAGAAGTTACCACGATGATTTTGGGCAAATTCTCTACAACTTAACCGGAGTAGAATTTCGATTTGAGAAGTTTGGGAACCATCCCAAAATCAGAGTAAGTGCAAAATCAGAGTAAGTGGATTGTTTAAGGGTTATTTAGTTTGTAAGTTTTTCTGAACTCAGATTTAGTAGTAGATGTTGTTAGACTAGTGTTTGGGATGATTTATGTGGGTGTTGTGAATTCAGGGTTTTGGAGCTTATACTGCAGGCAGGTTAGAGAACCTAGTGGGTGTTCTCAGGAATCCAGGTAAATGATAAATAGTTTATAAATTCATGAAAGGTGACTATAGAAATTATTCTGAAAATTCAGTTGATTAACAAGGAAATATGTATGTGTGTAATTTCAAGATTTTGGTATTATGGACGTCGTGGGCGTGAGTTAGAAATTAGCAAATGAGCTTAATAGCCAGGTAAGGGAAATATGTTATGCTACGAATTTTAGAAATTTTATCAGTAACATATATGTTTTTTGGGGTATATTATACGGAGTATAAATTATCTTTATTATCATAAAGTACAAATTTTAGTATAGGAGTTTTTATTTATTTATTTAATCGTGTGGTATGAGTTAATATCAAAACAGTTCAAAATTTATACAGTTTCTTAGAATATCATGATTTATAATATTTTTGCACAGAAATATGTTTTTCCATATTTTACAGAATTATGAATTATAGACAGATATTTTGCAGTTAGATATTGACCGTCAGATATTTTACAGTATATACAGAATACCATGATTTCCAAAATTTCAAAACCATAACATTCAAATATTACAGTTTATTCAGTCAGATATTATAGATCAAATATTATAGTTATTTCAGTCAGATATTACAGTATTTTTAGAATAATTTTATAGTGTTATGGTTATTTTGGAATCATGATGAAACAGTAGGATAATTATATATTAGTATTATATAATATCAGACCTTAATAAATTATTCCAGTAAGATTAATTATTTCAGTCATATTCAGTTAGTATAACACGATACCGTAACTATTTTAGATCAGAGGGCAACCACATATCTCAGATAGTGTGTGGATTTCCGTCAATTGTGCATTGGAAGGATTGCAGGCTCCCCAGTATTCTAGGTAGAGGTAGCCGGTTTGACGAGGGAGAGGCCAGTACCGAGCCTTTGGAGGGATTGCAGTAAAGTCGATCTGAGGATTGATAGAGTATCAGTTGACTTATCCTGGTAGACCAACTAAAGTTAAGTCCTGCCTACAGGCCGCACAACTCTATCATGAGGGGTTAAATCATGACATAACCAAAGTTAAGTCCTGCCTACGGGCTGCACAACCCTATCATGAGGGGTTAAATCATGACATACAATTTTTCAGGGTAGTTTTCAAAGTTATATATATATATATACAGATTTACAAGATAACAATAAATATATTATAATATTAGCAGTATGAATAAATAGAAAGCTTAGATAATACTGTTGTATTTTAAGCCACATAGGTGTGAATTATATAGTATTATATTTTATATAATATCTTAGTTCAGTTATTTATCAGTAAATTATTTATGTAAACTCAGCTGCCACACACTGGTAATAACATATTTCGTCTTATTGAATGTTGTCTCATCCCATTAATTTAACATTTTTCAGGTGATCCAACTAAACGAACAAATCAGGCTCGGAGGTAGGGAGGTCGATTGCACTACCCTATCTGTAGGGTAAGTGTTTTCAGGGAGAAGTATTTTGGGGTAGATCACAGGGGTCTTGATAGATGATACTGGGGAGTTGTATTTTTGTGCATGTATATTTTGGGGAGATACTAAATTTTGGTATTGTATATATGGTTGTACAATTTTATGTTTTTCCACTGGATAGGTGTATTTCAATAGTCATTACTGGGGTATTAGAGTAAAATGATTATCAGTATATTTATATTTTATCTTTTTAATATAATAAAATATAATTTTTATACAAAAATTCAAATTTAACATTTGAATTCTAACTCCCAAACATGAGGTAAATTTATTTTGGGAGCATGAATGTTACATCTCAAATTTTATTTGGTATGGATCTGAATGAAATTTAATATTAAATTTTATTGCATTTTATTCAAATTGATACAAATTTAAATTTAAGGTTGGAATGATTCTAAGCTCCCAAATATGGAAAGATAATGTGAATGGGAATTTGTGGGTAATTTTTTGAGAAAATATAATTTTACTAACTACTAATTTTGATTATTTGATTTTTTTTTTAATTTTAAACTTACAATAGAAAAGATTTTAGGAAGAATGATAGAAAAAAATAAATTATATTTTATTCAGATTTATATAAACTTAAATATTAATTTTAAGTTATCAAACATTGGAAACCTTACATTTGAGAATTTGAAATTTAGACAATGAAATTAGATTTTAATAAGATAAAATATAAAATTATAATTTTATTCAATCTATACAATTCAAATCTAATATTTAAATTTATGCTCCAAACACAGATTCATATTTTAACATTTATATAATCAACGAGGACAATATACTATCATTTTGTTTTAAAAATATATTTTATGTATTAAGAATTACAAAAATATTTTACATAAAATTATTATATGTAATTGATCATGTGTAATATACGTGGCATATTTATTAATACAATATAAATATTAGTTCTTAAATAACAAATAAGACACATGATTTTTTTACAAATAAGTGTGTGTCTTATGAGAAATTATTAAGTAGGTTGGGGCTACCATGTTATTCATGAACTAACCTAATAAAATAGTAAGAAAGATATGCACTAGATTAATGAAAAAATAATAATTATTTTTTTAAAAAAATAAAAAATTAAGTTTTACTGGGTTCGCCACTTTTTGTATCTTATACGTTCTTCTAAATATCATTAATTTATTTATTTTAAATATACATTTAATATTTAACAAAAGATACTAATTTTTCTTCAGATTTGACATAAAAGCAACAAAAACATTGATTAAAGTTTAAAAAATTTTAAATATGGTTTCTAAGGTTTTAATATCCGTAAAATCTCATCAAAAAGACACAAATCTCCTTAGTATTTTGTAAAACCACGGGAGCTTTAATGGTTGAACTCTCTTTGACCAAGCCACTGAACAATAAAATTGAAAATGAAAATGAAAATGGTAAAAAGACAAAAAAGGACAGCTTAAAAAGAAGAGCTTTGTTTTTAAAATTTTTCTTTTTGTGCTTTTGTATTTGAGGGAAGGGAAGGGACAGAGTGTGTCTAATTCTGTAATTTGACATCGTCAAAGAAGAAAAAAGACATAAGATAAAAATAAAAATAAAATCTCCTGAAATCAGCACATCCAAACCGTGTTACGGAAAGCGGTGCCCCGACTGAGGAACCGGGACCCACCCACTTGCAAAATATAAGACGCAGTTGTCAAACCGGGTCAGTATGCTGGGTCCCACAGCGCTCCAGCCAGTTTTGTTGGAGTTATGCCTGCGTGTTCTACAGACCACTATACACACGCTATTGGATTCTTTCAACACGATCAGAGAATTCCCATCTTGGGATCGTCCTGATGACGCAACATAAATGGTCTAATGACGCAACATAAATGGTCTACTCCACCAATCCCCCGTAGTCTTTGATCCACCTGATTGTGTACCCCTCCCTCGCTTTCCAATATTTGTTCTTTTTTTATTGTCATGAAGTTGGACAGAGAAATATTTATTTTCTTCAAATATTTAAAATAATATATATAATTTTAAATTTAAAAATTTTAAAATATCAAAATTTGTAATTTATATTTAATTTTCACACTTATATCTCTTTTTTGATATTTATATCTTTATTAAGATTTTATTTATAAATATCTTATGTCAAATGATCGCAACTCATTTATTAGTTTTAAAATTTAAAATAAATAATTAAAATAAACATAAATTTTTCATAATTTTATAAGTAAATATTTTAAATATAGGATCGTATTCGATTAGCTTTCTAAATAAAGCAGATAAACCTTCACATTAGTATAATTTTATTAATTAATTAATAGAAAAACTATGCTAATTTTTGGAAAGGATTTATTTTTTTCTATTAATATTATATGTGTCTTATAATTTGCATGTGTTTAAATTACAAACCCGTAATTAAAATGGGCTGAGGCATCAAAAGGAGCGAAAAGAAAACAACGGAAAAACCCATTTTACCCAAAAAGGTGCAGTGGAGCTTGGGAGGAGTGAAGCTGAAGACAGAGGGAGAGAGTGAGATCGAGAGTGAAGGGATAATGGCGGTCTCCGTTCCCATTCTGGCCATACTCATCTCTCTTCACCTCATCGCCTTCGTCCTCGCCGTCGGCGCTGAGCGTCGTCGAAGCACGGTAACTCTCTCTCTCTCTCTCTCTCTCTCTCTCTCACGCGCGCGCGAGCGAAAATTTCTGTAGGGATCTTGAAAGGGGACGGTGTAGTAGTGCTCAGTCGGTGGCTGTGTGTGCAGGCGAAGGTGCAGGCGGATGAATACGACGAGAGGACGTACTGCGTGTACGATACGGACGCGTCGACGGTGTACGGACTGGCGGCGTTCGGGCTGCTGCTGCTTAGCCAGACGGTAGTTAATAGCGTGACCAGATGTCTCTGTTTCGGCAGAGGTCTTACAGGTGGGAGCGCCACCACTTGGGCTATTTTCTTCTTCATCTTTTCGTGGTAAATTTCTCTTTTCCTATCTGACCTAGACTGTAATCTCCCTTTTTTCTTTTTTAGTTTAAATGTTGTAGTGATTCCTGAACCTATTATGGAACCGATTCGGTTACAGTACCTACTCCTTGGGTATTAAACGCAGGATCTTGGTGATTAGCAGGGCGTCGGTTCGTTTTACTGATTCAACTAGACTAACCCCTTTTGTTCGTCTTCCTTCTATCTAGTCAAATAATATTTAGATGCTTGGCTCTGATATGTTTTCGTTTTATTTTTTTTTATAATTAATTACTTTTTATTTTTATGATTTACTAATTTTTATTGTTTTCTAGTGATATTTTAATACGTTAAAAATTAGGTACCAAAAAAGAGGTATATGTATTTATGAGTTCATTATGGGTTGGTTTTATGTATTTATGTGTTATTTTAGCTGTCTAGTATTTCCTCATATTGCCATGAATTTGTATATGTAATTATTGCTTTATAGGAATTCTTTAGAAAAATAAAAAAAGTAGAGCATTCTATTTATATAAGCAATTGATACAACTAAGATGATACTTGAACTATTTTAAATATGTATTTCATGTCAACATTCATATTTGAAGAGAGATCACAATTCACTAGATGTCGAGCTTCTGCACCAAGTAAATGTTCATACGAAGTGTCTAACTAATGTCCAATGATCAATTTTCACTTCAGAATCCCTTGTGTACATTTAATGTGCCCATTCAATTTTATTATTGTTTTCTTTATCCTAAAAAATTACTACGCATGATGGTCTGCATCATCTTAGTTTGATCAAAAGGTTGGGATTGTTTTATTGTGCTTCATGTTTGTTCATGTTTAGAAATCTTTTGTTCTATTTGAATAGGTCTTATGGACAAACTTCTATAGAATTTGGTTTACGGTAATAGTGCCAAAATAGAATAAAAATTGTTCCAACTCCCATCACATGATTTGGTTTCTGTAAATGAGGGTGGAATCGAGTGGGCATAATTGTGATTCCACCTCTCAACCATGGAAACAACGATTGTTTTCTGGTATGCTTTTCAGAAGACCAAACGGACTCCCATTATCTTGTATTATTCTAAATTTGCCTTTTAACCCAATTCATTTCCCCTGCTTCTACCTAGGTGGTGCACCTTACTTCTTTTAGCAGACATGGGTGTTAGGTGCAAAACTGTATCATGAGCCCATTAACGAATCAAATTCAATCAAGCAATGACTAGTACAATACAGAAGCAGCTGTAAACTAGAGAGTATTGACCAATTTGAAAGATCATTTGAAATGTTCGAATTAACTGAATTTTGGATTGCTTGTTCAACCAAGGGAGCTCAATGGTTATTAATCAAATCATCTCTCTCTCTCTCTCTCTCTCTGTGTGGAGATAGTATGATTTATTGGCTTATGGCCATGGGCATCAGTGAACCCATGGTTATTGGTGCCATGCCCTTGTTGATTGGGAATTTTCTTTTTTTTCTTTTTCAAATCTATAAAAAATTGAACTCTTTCTCTAAGATTGAAGGTCATCTAGTTTTGGTTTTCCATGGGAACTAGCAAGCTGATGGGTGCCCCAACACCCTTGCTGTTGATGGGGCATACTGATGAAACTCTTTTTTTTTTTTTTATAATAATTTTTTTTTTGTAAGTTTTTCGTTACATTATAGTTGATTTTTTTAATTCATTATTACTTGGTAATCTAATTTATAAAATTAAATTGTATTTAATTTTTTTTTGGAAATATGAAAATATGGGGCTTGGTTTAGGGGTTTTTTTTGAATGAGCTTGTTTTTGCCCCTACACATTGGCATGTCATGTGTATCCAAATGCATAATTCCATTCCCATATTGATTCCATTCCTTTCTCCATTCCATTCCTACCTCAACTTCATTTTGAACCAAATTTAGTGTTAGTAGTTAGTAGTACTTCTGCATAAGGGGATTTTATTGTAAAAATTACTTTGAATTTTGGGTAAACTACTTTATTATGATTTTGAAATTTTATGCTTTCTTTCCGGATTGAGCTTTAATTATTGTTATTTTATAATTGATTTCCTGCATTTTAGCCCACCCTCACCCCTGTTCCATTCTTCTTCTTCTCATGACTCGACTATGCAAAATTAAATAAGAAGCATTTGTTTGGAAAACTATTCTTATAGTTAAGACCACTTTGGTGCCTGTTTGCTTCTGTCTTTGGTAATGTTCTTATACCATGTTTGGGAGCACAAAACTGAATGTTTAGATTTGCATTTTGTGGATTTCAACAAAGTTCATTATAATTCTGTATTACATTTTGTTCAAATTCACCACAACTTCAAGTCCAAGCCTTGAATTTCATACTCTTAAATGCAATTTTATTTTTTGGGTTAAATTAGTAACACCCTTGTTATTATAACCTTGCACTTCTGAAATGGGGGATTTTACATGAAGTCATCTTTGTGCTCAGGAAATGGGGTTTTGGTTTGGGATTCAAGCTTAGGGCCAGTTTATCTTTTTAATCAATGGCATAACATGAAAATACATATTGCTGGTACTGGGTGTTAGGGAACACAATTATGGTTCTGTAGTTGAGTATGAGATCCATTTGAATGACATCATAATTTATTCCAAAACCACAAATTCTGTGGTGAAAAATAGCTTTAAATAGTTTCTTTATAACTCTAAAGTTTTGGCAAATCATAATTGTGAAAATTATAGGAACTTAGGGTATGTAGTTATGAAAAACAATTTTCCATTTACATTTTTCCAGAAAAATTATAGAAATGACATTATATTCAAAATTTTGAACATTTGCATAGAAAAATTGGAGACATCTTTTTATTATTTTCCACACTGCTTATAAAAATGTTGGAAAATTGGAAAATAATGTAGCATTTATTTAATATTTGGAGAAACTGAAAATGAAAATTGTTTTCCAGAATTAAACATGCCCTGGTTAGTGATTCTGTGATGCACTTTCATATTTTTTAAAATACAAAAAAAAAAAAATGCAATTCTATTTTACAATAACAGTAATTAGATGGTACAATAATATATTTTTAGCATCATGTCTATATCTTGTGTTTTGTAGTATTTTTTTTAAATTAGTGATAACTGCTTTTAATTAAACATGGAAGGTCTGCTCCCTTTATAATTTGTCCAAATAAATCTTGTAACCTACAGTGTCATCCAATAGCAACTAGACAATTTCATCAACTCAAAAGTAGCCAATGCTGCTATTGCTGACTTATTTTTTCACTTCTTGGCTGATCGAACTGAACAAAAAATCAGGGTTAGCTTCTTGGGAGCAGAGGCATGCCTTCTGGCAGGATCAGCCAGGAATGCATACCACACCAAGTACAGGGGAATCTTCAACGCAGATGATTTGTCATGCGCAACGCTCCGGAAAGGTGTATTTGCAGCGGGTGCAGCCCTGGTTATGTTGTCGATGATTAGTTCCATCTTCTATTTCTGGGCACACTCCAAGGCTGATACTGGTGGCTGGGAGAAGCACCGGAGTGAAGGCATTGGGATGGCAGCGCAGCAGCAGCAGCAGTTTGCAGGCGAATTTGGGAAGCTCTAATTGATCATTCATTTGGGTTTCTAGGAGCTACAGTTTTGGTGATTTCTATTGAAGGCAAGATGGTCCTTCTTGTGCTTGCTTATATATATATATATATATATAAATATTTACATGTACTTGGTTATGATACAAGGTTAATTGTTATTTTCTTGTGTTCTATTTCTATGTATGTTAATAGTATCTTGTTTTGCCTCTTCCCCCTCGTCCCCTCCACGCCCCTGCCTCACCTTTTGTTTTTGTTTTGGCGATTTCTGCTGCTTTTTGGTTTGTTTTCCCTCGACTGATTCAATGAGGTAGGATTGTGATCCAAAGAAAAGAAAAATGAGGCTATGCTTCTTAACCATGTAGCATTTTACTAGCCCATCAGTCAGATTCATGACTATTGGGTGATTTTGAGGGGAAAAAATGACTTATATTGATGTTGAATCTAGGGGTGTGCAAATTTCGGTTTGGACCGAAAAAACTGACCGAACCACCTCCTCTTGGTTCAAGCAGTTCTGTTCTGGACCTTATTCGAAGTGGACAAATTGATTCTTCGGTTTTTGGTTTAAAAATGATAAGTTCGGTTTGGAATTGAAAATTGAACTTTATTTATCTTTAATAAATATTAAATATGTAATAATATATATACTAGAAAAAAATTTCTCGTCCGTCAATTACCCAAAGGTCCCAAACCCAACCAACCCTTGGCAAAATCAGGGTTCCCTTTCATTTCTCAAGCCCCCCCTTGGACTTCAGGTTCGAGGCTTTGTGTGCTGCCTGCTGTGTTGTCGCCTCTTACTGCCATCGCCAATCACCACCCCCGCCCTCTTCGAGTCTTCGATAGTTTCAGTCTCCACCGGCCGCCGCCATCACCGTCAACCTCCCATCGTCGCAGTCTGCACTCCACAATGAATGCTCAATCTTCCCTCGCAGGTTATCCCGCTTAATTTATTATTATAATGTCTCTAGACTCAATGGGATATAAAACAGTATTTTGATATTGGTTGGGGTTAAGTCAGTTTATTCGGTTTTATGGGAAATTCGGTTTATGAAAATATATGATTTTGGTTTAATTTCACTTTTCTATCAGTTGGTTCGGTTTTTCAAGTGTATTAACCAAACTTTGGTTTGGTTGCCTTCCCAGTTCAGTTCGGTTTTCCTAGCCATTGAACCGAAGGATTGGTTTTTCTTTTTTCGTAACCAAACTGATTGATCGCAGTGTCTTAATTGAAAGTCACTTAAAACAAAGAATTTAAATTAATTGTCTAAAATACCACATATTATGTTATTCATTATTGATTAAGTGGTTATACCGTGTTGGGGGAATTTATGAGAATTTTTGTCTTAGAGTTAAGATAGTATTTGAGAATATGAATTTCAGGAATTTGAATCTAAATTTGTGCCGATTTGAAAAAAGCTTCAAATAATTTTATATTAAATTTTGTTCAAATTTATGACTCAAAATTTGTGCTCCTAAAATGTAAGGTTTACAACTAGCGCTTCTCTTAGAGCTTGTATTTTTGGTTTCCGTGTAAGTATGTTTTAAACTTTTTAAAATAAAATTTTATCTTGTGGCAACTAAACTTTGTTTTTTTTTTTTTTTTCTTTTTGTCTAATTATGGCAATTCACTGATAAAGAATTTCAATATTTAGATAATTAAATCATTGCGTACATAACTTTTTAAAGAAAAAAAAAAATCTAAAGTTTAAATTTTTTTAAAAAAATAAAAATTATCTAAAAATACTCTTATCAATTTCCAACCATTATACCCGTAGTAGAATTGATCATGTAATATGAAATAGTGAATTAAAATATAAAATTATTAAGAACAATTTTACCTTTTGTAAATATTTAAAAATGGTACATTTTGGCAATAATAATTGCTTAATAGTTTTACATATATTGAAATATTGATCGAATATCATTTTACCCTTAGATTTATACAATCAAGAGTTACGCATAAATATAAATTTTGATGTCACTCTTACCTTTAACTTCATAAACAAAAAGAATCTATCATAGCTAGCATTGGTGCGAAGGAAAACCAAATATAGCCTAGAGTTTGGCACGTGAAGCATTCTTGTAAGCCTTGCCAAAGCTATCCCTTTCTTCCTCATTTCAAATTTCTTGGCTACCCAGCAGCTTACAATTGAACCCTTCCTCTCTCTCTCTCTCTCTCTCTCTCTCTCTCTCTCTCTCTCTCTCTATATATATATAAAAATTATCAATGAAGAAGGCAAGGCTGCACACCACATTAATTTTTATCAATGAAGAAGGCTGCACACCACACTAATTTTGAACATAACCTACCATTCGGGATGGATCCCTCAGGTCGCCCAACTACATCTCACGTAAAATTGTTCGGTCACCAAAGGCCTTTGCACTCGATGTTCGGTGGAGGAAAAGGTGATTCTCCTTTATAGTTCCTTACTTCTTTCGTTTGGATCAAAGATATTTTGTTTAGAAAATTTAATAAAAATAAATTTTGTTTCTTATCGCATTTTTTTATCTGTATCAAATTCGATTATGAATATAAATCCATTTTAATATGAATAAAAATTTGTAAAGAAAAAAATTAAGATTAATTATGTATAAAAATTAATATTTTGTTTCTTCACACGTGCGCAAACGAAAGAAAATATATTTTCATAGTTATTTCCTCTATATACCAAATGCTATCTATGAAAAATCAAAGGTCTAAAATCAACTGACCTTTGGAATGATATTGTGCATGCAGCTGCAGACATAATACTATGGAAGGATAAGCGTTTGTCAGCTGCAATTCTAACCGGTGTTACAGCTTTCTGGTTTCTCTTTGAAGTTGTGGAGTACAATTTCGTGACCCTGCTCTGTCACTCCCTCATCTTCACCATGCTTGCCATTTTTGCCTGGTACAATGGAGCAGAACTCATTCATTGGTAAGGTGCATAATATATAACCCACATACCAAAATATTATAGCTTAGTTAGAATTCTTGTTTGGTTCTTATACTCGGCATAACTTTAATTTGTTTTCTATTTTCAGGAATCCCCCAAATATCCAAGAATTTCGGCTGTCGAAATCCATGTGGAGCTCCTTCTTTGCAAAAACGAATTGGCTAATGCTGAAGTTTTATGACATTTCCTCTGGGAAAGATATGAAACTCTTTTTTGTGGTACTATTACATTTTCTTTTTCTATCCTCCGCGCCTCAATATTAAGGCATACCTTCTTGCGGAAAACACTTTTGTTTTGTTTTATTTGTTTGTTTGGTTTTTACCCTCTTAGTTCTAAAATGATGATAAAATAAAAAATAAAAAATAATTGAGATCCAAGCAAATGCATTGATCCCGAGTGATATCTTGCCTAGACACATGGTGAGATCGAGCTTTAGATCTATGTGAAGCTGAGACTGGCCCTTGTGTCTAAGCGAAATACCACATTAGATGCATTTGTTGAGATATTAAAGTCTCTCATTTCAAAAACTCATGTTGTGATTAGGTTATCCAACGAAAGGTGGAAAATATTCTTTTATTGTTTTCCAAGATTTCCATACAAGGTGACAAAACAACTTTCTCACAATTTTATAATGATTTTTTGAAAATGAAAATAAATAATAAATAATATTTTTCCGTAGTTGAGTAACAACTACTTCAGTAGTTATGGACCAACATGAAATATGGTCTCAAATCACTCTTTTTATGTAAAGAATACATAGATCCCTCTCTTTCTCGATTAAATTTTATATCCGAAAATTTTCTCCAATGAATAGGCTCTTTACTTTCCCCCGACGATCTTGACTGACCCTTTTTTTTTTGTCCACAGACAATTGCTTTCTTGTGGATATTGTCAACCATTGGAACTTATGTCAGCTCCTTGAATTTTTTATACATAGGTAAGGCCTTGCACATTCATTCTTTGTCTAGGATTTGGTTTTTCTTTTAATTTTGAGCCTAAAGGGTCAATTTGCTCAATGGATGCAAGGCTTTCTATGCATGGAAACTCTACCAGTTCTGTATGAGCGGTATGAGAAGGAGGTGGACTATCTAGCTAGAAGGGGGAACCAAGATGTGAAGGAACTCTTCAGGAAATTTGACTCCAAGGTTCTTAACAAGATTCCAAGAGGACCAGTGAAAGAAAAGAGATTGTATTAAGTTATGTCTCTTTTATATATCTCTCTGAATGTAGAGACTCATTGATCAAATAAAACTTCTCAACCAAGTTGGAACTTGGATCTATTTGTAAACCCCAAATGTAAGAATTAACCTCTCGTCAATTATGTTGCTAGCAATCATACCTTGTTCTACCCTAATCTAAAAGTAGCAAAAAGATATGCAAAATGAGGAAGAGAACTCAGCACAGCAGATTTAAAATTGAACTAGGTAAAGTTATTACAGTAGTGAGAAGAAAATGAAATATTATAGTGGTTTGTTAATTAAGGGAGTTTTTGATAAAATTAAGCATTGCGTTCTGAATATTAAAAAGCTGGTTTGAGAAATTATTATGGATACGAATGCTAAGTATCAGCAATATCCAACCATCTCCGGCTTGAGAATATAGTTTTCTATTTCAAAAGAATATTTTTTGTTTCCTTTTTATTCTGTTCTTCTGTTAATTTGTTGCCAACGAATATTTCTGGCTTGCTGCCCTGTATATATACAGATGTGCGATGACTGCTCATGCATGGAAAAGTAATACAATAATATTTCAATTTATCTTCTTTACTGTATTTCTCCTGCTCTTCCTTTTTCTATCATGGTATCAGAGCCTTTTACGACTCACGTCCATCTTTTCTCGAATCTTGCGTCTGCAGCATGGCTGACTCCCCTGCTGCATCCTCTTCCCATACATGACCTCATGTTGTTTCACTTCCTTCTCCCATCAACATGATTATAGTAAAGCTGAATCATGAAAATTACTTGATGCGGAAGACACAACTCATGCCCTATCTCAAAGGCCAAAACCTATTAGGCTTCATTGATGGCTCTACTGCTCCTCCTCATCCGCTCGGCAAAAACAACACACCATCTCTTGAGTTTCTCGCTTGGCAACAGCAGGATCAAGCTATCATCATTGTTCTGATCTCCTCTCTTTTTGAAACACTAATTGCTCATGTTCTCACAGCCACTTCTTCTCACGAGGTGTGGACAACTCTTAAAGACTTGTTTGCTGCGAAATCCAATGCTATTATTATACAAGTTCAACTTCAGCTCACTACTCTCAAGAAGAGTTCATAATCCAATACTGAATATTATCGTCGTGCAAAGCTCTTTCAGGACTCTCTTTCCATGGGTGGTAAAATCATTCCATTCTCCGGTTTTATTACATTTCTCCTGGCAGGATTAGGCTCCAACTACGACTCACTTGTTACATCCATCACTACTCATGTGGATCTGCTCACTCTTGCGCAAGTATATAGCCATCTCCTAACTCATGAGGCATGATTGAATCATCAGAGCTCCACACTGACTGCATCTCTCAAATTTTCTTCTAATTCCACTCAAAAAAAATTTGTCTCCAATTTTTCTTGAGGCCGTGGTTCCTCACACGTCAGAGGCAATTTCAGAGGTCGGGGTGGTCGCGACAGGCATGGTGGTAGTCATTTCTCCTCTTCTCCAGCTCCATTTTCTCCTAATCGGCCTACTTGTTAGGTCTATCATAAAAAGGTCATACTGCCATCACATGCTACCATAGATTTGATTTCAGCTACCAATCTCCCCCTCCACCTTCCCTCTCCGCACACCTTACCTTAAGACCTCATTTTCAACAACCCTCTTCCACATCTGCAAATTCCAACTAGTATCCTGATTCCGCAGCCACCCATCACTTCACTCATGATTTCTCTAATCTCTCTATTAACCCATCTGAGTATAAGGGTGATGAGCAAGTTCGTGTAGGTGATGGCTCCTCTCTTCCAATTCATCATGTTGGCAGCTCCACCATCCCCTCCCCCAATGGCAATATTCTTCTCTCTAAACTCTATCATGTTCCATCAATTTCTAAGAATTTAATTTCTGTTAGGAAATTATGTGAAGATAACTCTGTATATTTTGAGTTTTATTCTTCTTTTTTCTGTGTGAAGGATTCCCAAACCCAGAAAGTTCTTCTTCACGGTCCTACTAAGGATGGCATGTACGTGTTTCCACATTCATCTCCTTAAGCTCATGTTGGTGAATGTGTCTCTTCTGTTCAGTGGCATAATCGGCTAAGTCATCCTTCCATGCACCTGGTTCACAAAATAATTTCCTAGATGTCTCTGCCCACCAAATCCTCTTCATCCCTTAGCCTATGTCCTTCGTGTTGCAAGGCCAAACTTCATCAACTACCGTATGGTAGCTCCTTTCGCCGTTCAACTTCCCCTCTTTCCCTTATTTTCTTAGATGTCTGGGGTCTTGCACTGATGCTTTCTTGGGGTGGTTTTCTCTATTATGTTTCCTTTGTTGATGACTACAGTTGGTTTACTTGGATTTTACCATTAAAATGTAAATTTGATGTGGTTTCAATTATTCTATTTTTCAAAGTCATGTAGAAACTCTCTTTAAAACAAAAATTTGCTCATTACAATCTGATAGGGGTGGTGAATTCCAATCTCTTAATAAGGTGTTAAATTCTTTTGGTATTTGTCATCACATTTCTTGTCCACATGCTCACTCACAAAATGGTTCAATTGAACGCTAACATAAACACATTGTGGAAGTAGGTCTTGCTCTCCTTGCTCTTTCATCTTTGCCTCATTCTTATTGGTTTGATGCTTTTGCTATTGTTGTCTTCCTAATCAATCGCCTTCCTAATCCCACCTTAAATAACAAATCCCCATTTGAAACCCTATTTCTTCAATCCCCTGATTACATGTTTTTAAAAACATTTGGTTGCCAATGCTGGCCTAATCTTAGGCCTTATAATAATCACAAAATAAAGTTTAGATCCCTTCCCTGTGTATTCCTTGGCTACAACTCCTCTCATCATGGCTACTTGTGCTTCCATGTCCCTATTGCTCGCATGTATATATCTAGGGATGTCTTGTTTGATGAGCATGTTTTTCCATTCTTTGCATCTTGTTCAAGTTCTTTTCCACATTCCTTAGCCCAGCTCCCTCCATCTAATTACTCATTACCCCCCATTTCTTTGCTCCCGCCCACGAGTCCTTTGTCCAATACACGTTTGTATTCAATAATCAAGTTGTAATATATTGGGTAACCTTGCAAAAGACAGAAGCTACCTTCACCTCAGGATCCCTAAAGGTGTGCAAAGACATAATCCTCAAACGATCCCTTTGAATATTAGTTGCTTATTTAGTTTATTACAGATTAAGGTTTTCTTTACCCGACCTTTAAATATTGGGAGACCTTGCAAGAGACAAAAGCATTCCTCACCTTTGATTTCTTGTTGGCAAGCCAAAATATAACCCCCCCCCCCCCCCCCCCCAAAGTTTAGAGAAAAAATCATTATGAAAGTTTATTTCAATAACCTAACGTATGCAATCAAGAGATCAAGTCATTATTCAAAGCATGTTAGCAACAAAGGTGCTCATGAAAATGCATACAAAAAGTACACACGAAAAGTGTGCACCTAAATCAAGAAGTTTAATAGAATCGCTACCAAGCGAGCCTGAAGTGATTCTACAAGAATCCTTACCCCTCAGGCAATAATCGGAGATTACACAACCCCAATTCATCACGTTCCTCCTCATGGGGGGTGGTAGGCAGACACACAAACATGCAAGTACACACATGGATAAAAGAAAGGAAACAACACACATTCATCTAGTAAAACAAGGCACACAATAAGCAACTCACATAGGAAAATTATTGAAAAAAATATCAAAATTGAGAAAAACGGGTCCTAGAATTTTTCTATAATTTTTAAATATTTTATAGAAATTTTCCAAAAATTATTTATTTTTGTCATTTAAAATTTTCATTTTTTTATTTTTTTGAGTAAAAAAGACCTAGAGAATTTTTCCTAATTTTTTTTTGGATTTTTAATGAATTAAAAATTGATTTTAATAATTATTTTTAATTAAAAACGGGGGAGTGGTTCAAGCGATTAATCCAGTCAAATCGGGTCAACCAATTTGACCAGGTCAATAGAGAAGACCCAAGTTGACTCAGGTTAAACAAAGTTCACCTGGGTCAAAAGTGAGAGGAGGCGTGAAGAGTCTTGGTTTTACCACGTGTCAAACATCCACGGGTGACAACAGTGGACAACCAGATGACTTCCCTTTTTACTTTTTGGAAAAAAAACATGAAGGTGGCACAAGGTAAGGTAACATCACTTGCCACGTTAGGTGAAACGTGCCACATTACCATTGTCTCATGCCACTATCCCTAGATCGCTGACGTGGTAGTGATCCAAACATTTGTAAAGAACAAAAATTGGACGACCTAGTTCACGCCATGCCACATGTTGACATCACTTGCCATACGCGACCCAGAACGCACCACGTGTCACCTTTCAATAAGCATGTAGCCTACTTCTAAACATTTTTAATATTATTTCAATATATGTATCTCTTTTCTTTCTTTTCTTTCTCTTTATTTTCATTTCTCTATTTCTTTTCTCTTCTTTCCCCGTTCTCTCCCATTTTCTCATACTCTCTCTTCCTTCTCTCTTTCTGCTCTCTCATATGGCAGACCCTTTATGTAACGCTCTGAACCCGATAGGGGTTTAGGGTGCGACTTTCTATAAATTGCAGGGTCTGGGATGTTATTTTCTATAATTATTATACAACGGAAGTAAATAAAACCTCAAATACAATTATACCAGAGTACTAAATAACTTTATTACAACACTATCTCCAATATTTAAATTAATATTCTTAAAAATTTCAAAATATAAAAACATATCCAATTTAATATTTATTCTAAATAGCAATTTCTAATCCCACCCATGCTTCCGCTACGCTACTATGATTTCCAGTATGCGCCTTAAGGTATCTATAATGTATGATAATAATTGAGGTGAGACAACGCTCAATAAGTAAATGAGATTATATTAGTGTGCAGTTTAGATGAGTTTGAATGCATCAAAATCTCATACCAATAAACTTATAATTCAACATGCATTTAAAAAACTATAAAAACATATATAAATTTTGGAAGACTATAATTGTAATATTTGTATATATAAATAAATATATATATATATATATAATATTTGTACACTTTCTCTTATATTTGTTCTGTAAACATCTTTCTTTACTTTGATACCACAATTGTAACTTTCCCAATGGGGTATACGCCCATGGCAACAACGAGCACCTATCAGGGCACTCGCTGCGAGTGGGGGGTGACTATCCCAAATCAGCAAGCCCCCGGCGAAGAATCCTACTTCGTCAAAATCATTCATAAGCAAGAGTTCTTTGGGATTAGGACCTCGCGCCCCTTTTCTCTAGGAATTAGAGTTCCTCATCAAATCGTTTCATTTGAACAACCCAAAGTGCACCCAACTAACACGTTTAAAAACTTGGAAAAATTAGGAAAAACTAAAATTTCCAATAAATGAAACAATTGACCATATGCAACGAGAAAAATAACACATAAAATGGGAAGGAACTAAATGATGTTTTGCATTATGAGAAATCAGAAAAATGAAATACAAAGTAAATATGGACATTTGTAGGTGAAATTGATTGGTTTTGGGGACGAAGGGGTATGGGAAGGCGTAGGCGTAGATGAAGGCGCAGCCTGAGTACCTGATGCAATCGCCATGTTTGGCTCTGTTACAAACCGGAAGCTCTTCGATTCTAAGATGCGAGAAGATACCCCAGGGAACCCCGAGAGGGAACGCAGCGTAAATTCTCTCCTACAGGTCGATATAAATTAAATCGATAGGACGAGAGTGACCGAAGGGCAGTAGGAGGGCACAGGGGCGATGGACCGAGAGTGGCCGGAGAGCGGTGGCTGGACACGGCGGCGATGGACCGATAGTAGCTGGAGGGTGGTGGCGACGCGTGATTGAGTCACGCAAGGGGCGGCGATGCTAGGACTTTGCTGCGTTGTATGAAAGGAATTCGGGTATTCAGTTTTTGATAAAAAAAAAAAAAAAAAAATAACAGTAAAAATAATATAACATAATACAATAATTTAATGTGATGCAATTGATATATATTTTAAATAAATGAGATACGAGGCAAATTTTGGAGGAGCCATGTGCCCTCTCTTTTCGAAAACTTTTAATTAATCATATATTCTTTTTAAATTAGTTTTAAATCATTTTTAAAAATGTGTTAAAAAACTAAAATTTGCAAAATATTCTAAAAAAATAGAAATTCAAAAATTCAAAAAAATTAAAAACAAATAAAATAAAAAATTATAAACATACAAGTCAAAAAAGATAGAGAAAAATCATGAAAAATCTCTTAAAAAATGCTTAAAAAATCTTGAAAAATCTCAATAAAATTTTTGAAAATTATAGAAAATTCCTAAGCCCTCTAAGATCTTGTTTCATGCATTTTTAGCTTAGTTTGACTTTAATTTCATGCTTCGTTGTTATGTTGTATATGCCTTTTTACATGTCCTTCTCAATTTGAGCATTTGCTTCCATGCATGCTTGAGTTACTTGCTTCACATTCCGTGTTATCTGATATGCTGTGCACTTGTATTTAATCATCTATTCAGTTGATAGAATGTAAGTCTTATGTTGTTTGCATGTCTCTTTTTGCCCTATGATGCGCTTTCTTTCATTGAATACCTTGTCATGTACCTTATATTATTCGTTTCTTGTTTCTATTTTTGTGTGTTTATGCGTGTTCGTCTCCCTCCCCCCCCCCTCCCCATGAGAGAACTTTAATAATCAGGGTTATGTAATTGTTACACTGTTCCAGAGGGGTCAACTCTCCTAAAATAAGAGGGTCAAATCTCCGATCCGCCTCAACCGAATGGCGAAATCGAATGTTAGAAAAAGGGTAATATATGCTGTCAGAAGTGAGTCAAAATATGGTCCAATGGAGTCGCTACTAACCTATTCCTACTCTAAGTGAGATTATAACACCTATTTAATATACTACCAGTTTATTGATCGCTAAGTTATACATAGATCCAAGGAAACCTTTAGTCAATAATTTTCATTACTAGGTTGGATACGTGAGTACAATTATGTAAAGAGAAGGTATTAGCACCCATTTACACCCATTTGATGGATGGTACTTGATATAAACTTAAGATTACATTTAAAATTAACTAATCAAGAATTAAAATCTTCTTTTGTATTCAATAATCAAATTTTAATATATTGGGTAACCTTGCGAAAGACAGAAGCTACCCACACCTCAAGATCCCTAAAGGTGTGCAAAGAAACAATCCTCAGACGATCCCTTTGAAGATTAGTTGCTTATTTAGTTTATTACAGATTAAGGTTTTCTTTGCCCAACCTTTAAATATTGGGAGACCTTGCAAGAGACAAAAGCATTCCTCACCTTTGATTTCTCGATGGCATGCCAAAATATAACCACCCCCCCCCCCACCCCCTCCCCCAACAAGTTTAGAGAAAAAATCATTATGAAAGTTTATTTCAATAACCTAACGTATGCAATCAAGAGATCAAGTCATTATTCAAAGCATGTTAGCAATAAAGGCGCTCATGAAAATGCATACAAAAAGTACACACGAAAAGTGTGCACCTAAATCAAGAAGTTTAATAGAATCGCTACCAAGCGAGCTTGAAGTCATTCTACAAGAATCCTCACCCCTCAGGCAATAATTGGAGATTACACAACCCCAATTCATCATGTTCCTCCTTATGGGGGGTGGTAGGCAGACACACACAAACATGCAAGTACACGCATGGATTAAAGAAAGGAAACAACACACATTCATCTAGTAAACAAGGCACACAATAAGCAACTCATATAGAAAAACTATTGAAAAAAATATCGAAATTGAGCAAAACGGGTCCTAGAATTTTTCTTTATTTTTCTATAATTTTTTTAATATTTTATAGAAAATTTTCCAAAATTTATTTATTTTTGTGATTTCAAATTTTCATTTTTTTTAATTTTTTTGAGTAAAAAAGACCTAGAGAATTTTTCCTTTTTTTTTTTTGGATTTTTAATGAATTAAAATTTATTTTAATAATTATTTTTAATTAAAAAGGGGGGAGTGGTTTAGGCGATTAATCCGGTCAAAACGAGTCAACCAGTTTGACCAGGTCAATAGGGAAGACCCGAGTTGACTCATGTTAAACAACGTTGACCTGAGTCAAAAGTGAGAGGAGGCGAGAAGAGTCTTGGTTTTACCACGTGTCAACCATCCATGGGTGACAACAGTGGACAACTGGATGACTTACCTTTTTTTTCTTGGAAAAAAAAACATGAAGGTGGCACACAGTAAGGTAACGTCACTTGCCATGTTAGGTGAAACATGCCACCTCACCATTGACCCATGTCGCAATACCTGGATCGCTGACGTGGTAGTGATCCAAACATCTGTAAAGAACAAAAATTGGATGGCCTGGTTCACGCCATGCTACATGTTGACATCACTTGCCATACGCGATCCAGAACACACCACGTGTCACCTTTCAAGTTCTTGATATCATTTTTATTTCTTTCGATTCCCCTTCTTCACTTTTGAAGATGTAGTCTCCCTTTGAAATGACCCGCCACATATTCAAATTTCATGCTTGAATAAATATGGCCATACGATTTTTCCATGTCGGGTAGTTGGAACCGTTGAACATCAGTGGTTGATATACGGATTGTCCTTACGAAGGGGTGCCCACCAAATACTCCATTTGATCTTTACGCTCTGGATTTTACTCCAAAAATGCAAGCGCCTCGCTCTAATACCACTTGTTGACCATCCCAGCCAGGAGTATATTGAGTTAGAGAGGGGGTGAATGGACTCTTTTCACGTATTTTGATTTTCTTTACAAAATAAAATCCCTTTCCAAGATTGCAAGAAATTATATCACAATATATATAAAATAAATCAAGCACAAGATAAAAAAATTAAGAGAAGGGTAGAGAAAGATCAACACCGGTATTTTTACGTGGTTCGGCACCAAGCCTACATCCACACCTTAGCACCAAATCAAGGATTCCACAATCCACTATGAATACTCCTTCACCAGAGGAGCAAGTCTTACAACTCGGATACCAAACCCTAAACTCGGGAACAAATCCCTACTCGCTTACAAAGAGCCATGGGGATGACCAAAATGCCTCATAAGTTCGGTTCACAAAGTACCTTCCGTTCACAAAGAACCTTTACACTGAGATGGGTATACAAATGATGCTCTTTACAATGAGTTGATTGCAATTAAACCTTACACTTAATCTCTCAAGTAATGATTCACACAAGATAAATAAACAAGAGAGGCTTAAGCACTTGAAATGAAGAACTAAGATGCAAAGTGCTTACGTACTTAGGTTTTGGTATAAAATTATGTTTTTCACTAAGAATGATCAAAGGCCTTCAAAATCATCCAAAACCATGTTAATATAAGTACAATAGCTTGTATTTATAGCCCAAGAGTCAAAGGAGCCGTTAACTAGCTATTGGGAGCAAGTTCCAAAGGTTTTGCTCAAGAAATGGTCGTTTTCTAGCCGTTGGGGGTTGGGCCCGAGACCACTACTCGACTAGTCACCCTCACTGGTAGACTAGTCACCCCCCTGGTCGACCAGTCCCTTGTAGTATTTGACTAGTCACTAGCAGAAAGATGTGTTTTAGCTACTAGCTATCACTGGTCGACTAGTCCCCTGCTCTTATCAACAAGAACCCTGAATTAGAAGATGTCATCAACATAAAAGTTGTGGGATTTTTTCTTAGCTTTCCATTGACACCAAGATCGTCCTTTTTGGAATTTTCTAAAAAAAGTTATGTCCCAAATATCAAAATGTGTTCAGGACTCGCGGTGCATTATGTTAAGCGATGATTGCTCTATTTTTCCTTATCAGAAAGCCTTTTAAAGACTTAGTATATTAAGGATATTAATTCTAATAAAGTTTAATACTTGTCCAAATGAGTTTACACTTAAATATAAGATATCTTGATTTATGAAAACATCTTTGAAAGATCATTTGATATCTTATATGCTTGTATGTCCTTTATTGAAAATACGTTGGACTTTCTTGAAGTTCTTGGACAGGAAACTCATTTTAATAAAACCGGGACTAAGTATGAAGATGTTCAATTACTAATATGTTGAAAACTTGTCCCTTTGAAAATTGAGTTTAGGATTCTTTTAACAAACTCTTTGAGTTAACTTTGAAAACCATAATGATGAGTTTGTGACTTAGGTGAAATCCTATAAACTCATGTGTCCTAGTATGCATATGCAATTTCTCAACTCTTGTAGAAATCATGTAAGAAAAAAAACTGTAAGAGTTACAAAATAGACTACTTCAAACACTCCCCAAATACACATAAGACTACATTTAAGCTTCCATTGGTCGTGCTTGGGTTCTTCTGAGTACATGTCCATTTGATCTTCCTACACTACAAAAAAACTGGTTTTTAGTGACGAAAGTATTAGTGACGGTTTGAATTTCATCACTAAAGGTACAGTATTAGTGACGGTTTGTCAGGCCTCGAACCCGAAAATGGGTCCCATGGTGTGATTTAGTAACCTAACATGTCTCTGTATCATACAACCATCCATAATACTATACAATATAAGGGTCCGACCTCGTAGGGTTCACGTATACCCTATACACCATCACATACACAACATACGCAGCGGAATTATACAACCTATTACATTCATTTCATACCATCATACCATACCAGAGTCTATACAAAACTATAGTCTAATTCCCAAAATACATAACATACCCTGGGTGTCTTTGTAACCCAAAATGATAACCTGGCCAAAGATCAATACTTGCACAAGTACTTCTACAAAGCTAACCAACAACCACGCTCCTGAAACGCTAGGACGCTAGTGTCGACTACTCGAAAGACCTGAAAAACATTTGTATGATAGGGGTGAGACACCTCTCAGTAAAAGAGAAATAGGTTATATCAGTGTGTGGGCATATGAGTGTTATTTCAACAGCAAAACATATTATTTCACAATTTCAGTATTTTCACAACACAGTTCCAGTATAATTCACAACACAGTGAATTCACAAATACATAGTATATTTCACAACACATATCCACATTAGAATTAAACTGTATGTCCTAACTCATCGGTTACAACCTAGATGAGCAACTCGTCGGCATTAAACACATCAAAATTAAATCAAATGTCCCAACTCATTGGTAACAACCCAGATAAGCGACTCGTCGAAATTAAAACTGGATTTCAGACCCATTGAAATTTAATCGGATGTCTCGGCCCATCAGTAGCGAACCGGATGCCCTAACTCGTCTGTAATTAAATCGGATGCTCACCACATAATAACAATCATCACATAGAATCCTCGATATTTAGCCGGTATTAGTTTTCCACAGATTCCTGAAAAAAGTTTTGGAACCACCGTTCCTATATCTCATTTCACAATTTCAAACTCAACTCATTTCAATATATCAGCTCATGTCACACTTATATGGGTAACAAATAACCACATCATAATTAATACGAGAATACAATTTAACATAAAATGAAGGTACGGTCATCTCTATATTACCATTTATTCAAATACGTGATTTTCCAATAGAAACTGAGATAAAACCCAATAACCCCAATTTTCCCAAAAACCGTAAACCCGAAAATCCCGTAATTTCACCCGATAGATTTTCCCAAATAAGTAACCAAAACATCCATATCATCGGAAACCACAATTTTACCAAAACATATTTCACAAACAATTGATATAAACAGAATCCCCTTACCTTAACCCAAAAACTGAAACATGAACTTAATTAGTCCAAAACAATGACACGGGATCCCCAAATCCTAAAAACCGAAGAACAATACCTCAATATAATCCCAACCACTAGAGATCTACCAAACCGAAAATGAAATCAGATCCTTACCTCGATTTTAGAACAAAGCCCGAAAATCCTCAAAACGAAGATTTGTTCCGCTATAAACGTAGGGATTCTCCTCCTGATCCACGTGATAATTTCGGATCGTTGATTCGGGTAATAGACAGCTCGAAACCTTAGAGAGAGAGAGAGAGAGAAAGAGAGAGCCTCCTTCAAATTCTAGAGAGAGAGAGAGAATCTTTGATTTCTTAGCAACTAAGCAATGAATAGGATATTTGTTGGCTTTGGTGTATTCCCAAGAGGGGATGAATTGGGTATTTAAAAATTTTTCTTAGGTTAAACCAGATTCCACAATCAGTAATTCCTAACCTAGGGTCTGTCTAAGCACATACCAATACCCCAACTAAATAATACTAAGCAGATATATAAAACAGATGCAGCAGACTCAGTATTTCCCAATCATTCACAGTATTTAAAGTATACACAACATTCATATAACAATTCAAATATAAACATACATGTGCATAAATTAAATTGCAGAAATATAAAGGGTATTGGGAAAGAAAGAGCCGACACAGGATATGTTATCGGGTTTCGGCCAATACTGCCTACGTCCCTGCCTCTAGTTCACAAGCCCGAAGATTCCACTAATGCTCACTTAACGGGTGGAGCAGCACCAGTTACAATTAGGTCAATTCACAGGGTTGACCTTAACCTACACCATACAAGGTGGTGCACCTAGCTTTCCTAATCGGGTTTAAGCCAATCCGGGACTATTCAACAGGGCTAGTTTCCCTCTTCAGGCCCATGCCTACAATACAATGAATATAAAATTTACGTACAAACAAATGTGCTTCTTACACTAAGCAGATATGTACCAATATGCTCAACCAAATAATGCACTCACATATGATAGGATTTATGCTCAAGTGAGATCTTGAAAATTTAATTCAAGATAATATATATTCAGCGAGTTAATATTCAAAGTTACCTCAAAAACCCTAATCAAGTATCACATAAATATTTTATCAAATATATTCACAACAGATACTTAGGGTTTAATCTTGCAAAAGATTTATCAAATAAAATATGCAAGCTCTCAAGTCTTGCAATTTGAATGCAAAGACTAGGAAGCTAAAAACAAGTTATTCCCAATCAAATATTTATATATGAAGTATTGTGGGAATAAACAATCAAGCAAAACTCTCAAAAAGGGGTTTTCAAATATATATGAATGTGTGAGAGTAATGCCCATAAAATGATTTGAGAGGATTTTTGCTACACCTTACAATTAATTTGCAAGTTAGGAGAACTTAGAAAAACAAACTCTCTTTTTCAAAATGATATTTGCTAATAAATATGTAAGAGAGTGTATTAAAATATGTTTAAAATATTGAGTATATAGCAAAAGGAGAATACAATATTTGAGAGGATTTTTGCTAATGACTTTTTCTAATCTCTTGCTAATCAAGGCAAATGAGGGGGTATTTATAGATATCCCTCAAATTTTGACCGTTGAGGACCTATTGGGTATTTTAAAAAATATTTAATGATGTTTAAATAAAATTAACCCTGATTTACTGCGGTAAAAATTTTGCCAACCCAAGAGGTTCGGTCGACCAGTTTCAAGGTTCGGTCGACCAAGTGTTTGGGTTCGATCGATCGGGAGAAATTTGAACTAGAAGGATGGTCGACCGTACTTAAGGTATCAAAGGCGATTTTCCAAATCCGCATGGTTCTGTCGACCGGATCAATTTGAACTAGGAAGTTTGGTCAACCGAACGGTTGGCATTTCCCACATGAGGGTTTGGTCGACCAGGGCGTTGCTTATATACTTTTGGTCAATCGACCGAGCGATCAATTTGTTGACCCAAGGAGGTTCGGTTGACCAGGTCTAACCTATATACTTTTGGTAGGTCGACCAAGAGGTCAACCTGTTGACCCAGTGGAGGTTCGGTCGACCGAAGAATTTTGCATGTAGAAGTTCAGTGGATCAAACATGCTCTTTTTGTGCATTTCGGTCTTTTTCTTCTTATAAAGTTACCCCTATTCACATGATAATCAACACTAAGATTATGGGGTCCATTTCATGCAATTTTGTGGGTCCTAAGGTCGATCTAAGGCCTTTGAGTTTATACCCCTAAAAATCTAGCGTCGGTCGACCGAAGGGTGATCCCTAAGGTTCATCTATGGTCTTGAGCTTATCTATCCTACCATGTAGGTAAGACATTAATTATTACATACTATTGAACTTTAATTATTACAGACCCAAATAACAACTTAATTAAATTACAATGAATAAACATTCTGGGTCTTTGTCTTCTTTAAGCCCATGTGCGTGCACCATATAATACTTCCAATTGGTCCTACACACAAACTCATCAACCATTAAATACCAGAGTATTTGTTATAATCAAAACGGGCCTATAAATTCAACAATATTTATAACTTGGTTGACCTGGCCAACCTCGTCGACGAGACGGCGCCTTCGTTGACGAGCAAAAGAAGGGTGTTCATTGACGAGCCTGAGATTTGAGAATTTCCCAAAATACCTTGGTATCTCTTCGTCGACAAGCTCTGAATTTCATCGTCGATCCATGGAAGAGACTTCGTCGACGAGAGAATGAGCCTCGTTGACGAGCCCTACTAATTTTCCCTTTTTAATTCCCTTCTCCTTTCTTATTTATTTAATCCAAAATTCTCGGGTTGGGTTCTTACACGGTTTGTACAAACCGTCACTACTAGTTACATTTCTAACATGGGAGAAAGAGACCCTTGATTTGGAGGATATCACTAGAGCATTGTGGGGTTCCATTAGAGAAAGAAGGCCAACAATGAGAGTTCACAAGGTGAAGGGCTTATGGAGAAGGGTAATCAAGATCATGGGAGAGGCAATTTCTAGAGCGGATCAAGTAATAATAAAACTCAAATCATAGTTCAAGAGAAGGAAGTACATTCGGTGCTTTAAGTTCGGGAAAATTTAGCACATAAAATTAGAGTATTCGAAGTGGAAGAAGGGAAATACAAAAACTCAAGAGGGTTCATCAAAATCTGCAAATGTAGTGAAAGAAGGAGACTCAGGGAGTAGTGATGGTGATATGCTTTCTGTTTTATCAGGTTCAGAACTCCTCATGGATTCTTAAATTCTAGACTCGGGATGTTCTTATCACATGATGCCCAAAAAAGATTGGTTCACTACTTACAAATTGGTGAGCTCTGGTTCCGTTCTGATAGGAAACAATGCTACCTACAAAGTTGTCGAAATGGGGGGTATCATAATCAAGATGTATGATGGTGTGGTAAGGATGTTATGTGGTGTAAAGCATGTACTTAATCTATGGAAGAATGTGATTTTATTGGGCACTTTAGATTGTAATGGGTATAGTTACAAGTGTGAAAGTGAGATAATGAAGGTGTGTAAAGGCGTCTTGATGGTGATGAAAGGACAAAAGTTAGCAGGGAATATCTATGCACTGCAGGGTAACATAGTTGTAGGTGGAGCTACAGCTACAAATTCTGAGTCAGGTAATATCGTTTTGTGTAAAACAACAACACACAAAATAGAGGGTATTCTTAACTACATTTTGGATGTTTGGGGACTGATGAGGGTAGCATCATGGGTTGGACATAAGTACTTCATGAGTTTATCATGAAAGGTTTTTTGGTACTTCATACGGCACAAGTTGGAGATGTTTGCCTAGTTTAACTTGTGGCTGAGGTGGAAAACCAGATCGGGAGAAAGATCCTCAAGTCGGGCATTGAAATTGAGTATGTTGGTGTTCAAGGAGTTTTGCGAGTAGCATCTCAGGTTTTATGCAAGGCTTGTAAGGAACTTCTTGGTAAAGTCAGTGAGTATGACGTGTTTCTCGATTAACCATTGGCCAAAGGTATCACTAGATGGGAAAGTTGCATGAGAAGTTTGGACAGGTTATGCGGTAGAATTCTTTGGTCTAAGAGAGTTTGGAGGTCCAGCCATGCACGTTTCTAGTGAGGTGAGATCTAAGTTTGGTGAAATGTCTAAATAGTACATCTTTTTGGGGTATCAAAAAGGGGGGTTCAAGTTGTGGGATCCAATGGCTAACAAGGTGGCGATTAGTGGAGACATGGTTTTTTATATTAAAGTCATGGTGTAGCATACTCAAGTAGATAAAGAGAAATGGGTGCCAGAAAGCTGCAGTAGCAACGAGCATATTGTGCAGGTGGAATTGGAGACTCAGGACATAAACACAAGAAGCTCTAGCTCAGGAGACCAGCAATATCACAGTATAAACTGCAGCAAAAAGGATATTGTGATGCATATGGAGTTTCAGACTCAGGGCAGAGATGAAATCGTTCATATTGTAGGGAGTTTTAGCTCGAAAGGCCAACAGGATCACAATGGGCCTAGATGCACTATCGGGCCACCGCTCATGTATGAATTTGATTATCTGATGTCCTATGCATTCATTACTACCAGCAATGTTCCTACTGTTTTTCAAGATGTGGTGCACAACAAAGAGAAAAATAGATGGATAAGTGCTATAGTGGAGGAGATGGAGTTACTGTATAAGAATCAGATGTGGGAGTTGGTGGAGCTTCCAGAGGGGAAGAGGGTGATAGGATGCAAGTGGGTAATTATTCTATTGTTTTATATTGATGACATGTTAGTTGGTGGGAAGATTTTGAATGAGGCTAATCAGTTGAAAACTTTGTTGAGAAAGGAATTTGACATGAAGGTTTTGGATGCAGCCAAGAAGATTCTTGGGTTGGAAATTCGCAAGGATAAAGCTGCAAGGAGATTGGGATTATCTCAAGGTGGCTTTGGACATAATTATAGGGAGATTGTGGTTATCTTAGGGTGGTTTTATGAAGAAGGTATTGGAAAGATTTAGCATAGTTAATGCAAAATCGGTCACTGGTACACTGTTGGAGAATCAATGTAAATTGTCTATCGCTCAGTACCTAAGGATGGACAGTGATGTTCGGGACACATCAAAGGTCCCATGCACCAGTGCAATGGGGTGTTTCAGTAGGCAATAGAGTGATCTGTCAGTTATGAGATTTGTGGATGCAGACTACAAAGAGGACTTAGATGACAGGAGGTCTACAACAGGGTATGTTATGAGAAGACATATTTGTTGGAAGTCTAGGGTACAGTCTCAGGTCACATTTTCATCAACTAAGTCAGAGTACATGGCAGTGGCTAAGACTACTAAGGAAGTATTTTGGTTTACAAGATCATTCAAGGAGCTGGGCATTCAGCTAAGTGGAGTTCTTGTCACCACAGACAAGTTCAAGCATTGCTTAGACTTGGTTAATGTCTCCAGGTGCTAGATAGGAGGCAGTCCCAATCTACCGTCTTATGTGGAGCAGCTAGTTATGCTTTCATATTTCTCCTAAGTGGTGAATATTCACCAAGGTAGATATTGTTGGATTCGTGGCTCATATTGACTGGAACGCATACGCTGGGAAAGCATGGTGAAGCAAAGAACAAGGAATGAGGCTGTAGGAAGAAACCTTCGATGGTTAGGTCGATAGTTGCATCGATAGTTTGCTCTCAGTATCAAACCTTCGACGATTTCAATCGGGATTTAGTATTCAAGTTTAGCCTCGGTATTGAACCTTCGACGTTTGTGTTGAAACTGTTGATGGTATTGTTTAGCGCAGATAACGGATTTTGAATCGAGAGATCAGTATATTGGGAGATTTTGAAGGATTTTCCTCTGGGGATTTCTATAAGAGTGTTTTATATATAGTCTAAGTCTTATGTGAGCGTAGGTTTAGATATATATTGTTGCCCTAATAAGTCTTACAAATCTTATTTTGATGATAACAAATCACGATAAGTTTGATATGGTTTGTTTCAAGTGAAATTCTTTTAGGAAAAAGGCAAAGCTCAAGAATTTCCAAGCTCAAAAGGATAATAAAGCTCATGATGAACATACTATACAAAAGATTGAAGAAAGAAAGATGATCAAAAACTCAAAGATGATATATGATCATGGAAGAACAAGGATTTACTTGAAGATCAAAAGACTAGAGTATTAAGGATGTCTCTATGTAAGTACTTCATGTAAACTTCAATATAAACTGAATTGAAGCTCTTATAAATCAAAAGAAACTAAGAAACACATTTTTAAAAGACCTTAAAATATGTTTTTGAAATCAAAGTAACAAAGGTCTCAAAGGAAGAAAAGTTTTCCAAGAATATGAGGGAAAGACTGAGAGCCAGGCGACTGCCCTATATAGGCAATAGACTGCCAAATTTTAAAAGAAGTAAACTTGGGAGGCAGTAGGGTGTCAGGCAACTACCTGAGCATTGTCAGGCGCTTGGTGGTCAAGTCAGGCGACTGCCTGTGTCTTGGCAGGTGACTACCAATCTTCTGGTTGTCTAGTTTTCACTATGGTAGGCGACTTCCAGGACGTGGCAGGCAACTGCCACTCGAAACAGGATTTTAAATTCAACGGGAAGATTTTTAAATAGATTTCTTAGGCACTACTCTTTTGGAAAACTTGATGTTTACTCCAAGTAAACTTGGGGGGCAAGGAATTATCTCTTAAACATCTATAAATAGCTCCAAACTCCAAAGATTTTAATACCTAAGAAATTTTCCAGCAATAAAAGTTCTCTCAAAGCTCTCAATATCTCTTATGCTCATCCTACTTCCACTATTGAATTGGTGCTGATACAAATTCCGAATTAGAGCTTTCAGAGTCTGAATCTTTCAATACTCGGAAGATATATTTGATGATATAAATTCAATTGAGCTTCAATCTCTTTATATTGATTTACTTTGAAGTATATTTGTGTTGAATATTGTACTAACCAGCTCTATTGTGAGAGTGTCTCTTGTACACAAATTTTTCTATACTTGTTTCTTGTTTCTAGAAAGGTTCAAGGTTATTTGGATCATTGGCTAAACATGGGGTATCGCTTAGAGAGGTGCTGCTCTAGGCTAATTGAAGGAGTGACCGAGTGAGGGGATATCACTTGGAGAGGCGGGCTCCAGCCTAATCAAAGGAGTGTTGTAAACGATGTTGTTCCGCCCTACAAAGTAACTGGTTTTAGTGAATTCTTTGGTGGTTTGCCAAAGGTGAGGACGTAGGCTAGGTATAAGCCTAACCTCGTTAAAAATCTCGGTCTTACTCTCTCTTTCCTTACTCTCTTTATTTTCAGTACATATACAATTGCATGGATGTTTTAAATATCTAAATCATATACACTACATGGATTAGATATTAAATAAACTTAAGCTTAATTTGTTTTTGGGATTGCGGAAACCGAAAGGGAGTACGTTAGTTGATCAATCTTTTGCGGAAACTGTAAAGTAGTACGTTGATTGATTCAACACCCCAAGACTCTTTAACTTAAAGTTTATTTAAGGTCTAAGTATTTGGAAAGAGTGATTGGATGTTGTATTGAATATCAAATTGAGAGACAAATTTCATATATACAGGGCTTGATTCAAATTTATATAAACAGGGCTACACACAAGTTGAAAAAGTTGAGAATTTTCATTAAGTTGCAGAGTATATCTTGATTGAATGTTTTATAATTGATTGGCTTGGTTAAGTTGTTTGATTGAATGTTTGTGTGGTAGTAAATTAAATAAAAAGAATTAAATTGTTGTGCATGATCAACAAAAGGTTAAGTTTTCATTAAAGGAATTAAAAGAAAATTTTAAAACTCAATTCACCCTCCCTCTTGGGAACTATATCCTATTTTCATATATAAACTATATTTGTAACCCTTGATCTAAGCTTGACAATCAGATAGTGAAAATCAGTTGTTTGCTCCCATTGACGTAGGCACATTGCCAAACCACATAATTTTTTTGTTTCATTGATTTAATTGCTTTCCTTTATTCTCATTATGATTGCTATCTCCATATATTCATCGTTGAGTGCTTGCATTACTTGTTCCGGATTCGAGTTGTACGTGTTTCCGCCGCGCATTCAAATCAACATTTACACTCAAACAATTGACCAGATGATTGAATACTAGAGAACATGCAATGTGTACAAAGGAAGCAAGTAAAATCAGACATGAAAGTAAGAAAATAAAACCAAAAAGATACACAAATTAAAGAAAAAACATGAAATTAGAGGCAAAGAGGATGCAAGATGCATTAGTAAGGAGCTCCTGGAGGACTACGAATTTAAGAAGAATTTTTCTCAATTTTATTTGAATTTTTACAAAACCTTCTTTGAAGTTTTAAGGGTTTTCTTGTGAACTTCCTTCTATAATTTTATTTATTTATTTATTTTTATGAAAACTCTATTTTCCAGAATTTTATAATCCTCTCATTTTTCTATTTTTTTGAAGATTTTTTAAAAGATTTTATTTGGATTTTTCTTTGAATTTCTAGCCTTTTTAAGCATTTCCAATTAATTTACTCTATTTTTTGTATTTTAATCACTACAAGAAAAATGAGATTTAGGCATAGATTTTAGTGATGAACCACAAAAGTTGTCATTTAAAGTAATAGCTACTACCAACTTCATCGTCAAAAAGTTTAGTTACAAAATAATTTTACTATCTTTTAACAACAAAGTTTTCTGTCGCTAAAAATATATTTCAAAAACACAAAATTTTCATTCACTAGCGAAATGGCACAAAAAGAATTGTAACATAGTACCCCTAAACAATAAAATGTCTACAAATATTTATTCCTTATTACATGTTCGAGGAAATAATAAAAATATATATAAAAAATAGTTCTTACTTTTATTCTCAAATTTCATGTTATATTTCATTTTACTCTAAAGAACAACTATTCCACAAAACATAACCAAAAGGTTTTATTATTAATGATATTGATATTGAATGTTTAAAAATCAATAGTCAAAAACATCTTTTTTAGCATTAATCGACCATTACTCACAAGTTTTATACTTATTAATGGTATGATCATTTAAAATTATATACCTTTTTTTTTCTATTGTTAACACAATCTGGCATCTTGTATAAAACTACCTTGCTTATTCATTCCCACAGCAACTCAACCTCCCCCCTCTACTACATTTTCTTCCTTCTCCAAGCACCCCTCTACTTCTTTCTTTCACAGTTCTTTCTGTCTACACATCACAGTTCTTTCTCTATCACAGAGACTCGAAGAGAGGTAACTAAATTCTAAAATCGAGCAAGAATAATGTTCCTACTACACATCACATAATATGTCCAATAATATCTTTTTCTGCTATTTATATTTTTGTAGCCACATAACTGTTATATATTCTGAGTACACAGCCACAACAAAAAAAACAAAAACAAAACAAAACAAACAAACACACGCGCAAACCCCAATGCAATAACACATCTACATATGCACACGACCCCGACTAATTTTTTCACCAGTTGATGCCAAGGAAGACAACAGTTCTAGTAAACATCCATTACAGCATCTGAGCTATAAATCATTTAATGATTTGTTTGTCTCACTTCCATCTTTTCTTTCTGGTTACAAGACTGTAGGAGTAGAACCTAGGAACTTCAAGGAGCCAGCAAGGCCCCTCAATACATAAAGTCTTTCATAGGGTCATCATGATGGATTTTCTTCATCCTATATGCCTCCATCTCCTCCGGAGTAACCTGTCAAAATTATGAGGATGGTAAGGCAGCCCACATAACAAGGCAACGGAAGTAAAAAGAATACTTGCACCTTGATGTCAATTTAGGCAACAAACGATCAAATGAGCAAAAGATCTCACCTCATCATTCCATCTAACATTGTATTTGCGCTTTCTTTCGTCTTTATCCTCTCTTCTTTTTTCATCCTCCTGTCCAAACCAAATTCGTCAGTCAAAAACAAATGCATCCACCAGAAGGTTGACTACCTAATCTAGATAACTCTTTGAGCATCCTCAACCACCCCCCCCCCCCCCCCCCGGCGGGGGCGGGGGTGGCACGCGCACATGTTTAACCTAAATTCAACTCAGTTTTTGGCTGCCACTCAACTGAAATCTTTTCTCAAGCAAATGAAAAATTTATGATATGGTAAGCAAATAATGATAGCATTAATAATTTTCCATTTTAAAAAAATAATAATAACACTAATAATTACTAGAAAATAACAACTTAGCAAAATTGGTCAGAACCAATAGGTCTTATTAACTGCTCCGGCAGGTATTTCAAGTTTACAACCAATAGCATAGCTTAAATAAAAAATTTCTGAAATCAAGCTCCCGACTTAATAGTTTGGGTAGCCAAAGAAGTTGAACTGCTAAAAGGAAACAAGATATTCCAAAAGCACTTCTTAAAAAATGCAAAGGAGAAGAGAAAGAAAGAAGGCTTGGCTGGGAAAAAAAAACTCACCTTCTTCAGTGCTTCAGCGAGTAATTTTTCATCCAGAACCAAATCATCTGGCACATCTGTTCCCCAAGTTGCAAGCCTTTTCTCTTCCACTGCGGCGGGCTTCTCTGTTTTAGTGTTCACAATGTGAAGAGACACAAAAGTAAAAGCATTTATTAATATCTAAAAGAAATTGCCAATAATATATAACATGTTATGAACAAAAAAATCAAACGAAATTGACAATGTAAGATGTCAAGAGTTAAACCCTTTTGTTGGCACGTAAGAGGTATCATTAGCAAAATAGCAAAGCCATTCAACAACTATGGCTATATAGTTGGACAACATACAACCATTCTGAAAATATAGCAAAACCTGAAGCAAAATGTAGACCAAGCAGGAGATGTGGTCCAACCAATTAAGTTGGCATTTAATATAAAGGAGATGAATGAAGGCAGATGGACTGAAAGACTAACCTTCCACAGCCTCTTTACGAGCAATATTAGCCTTCATAAGATCTACTGCAGCTTCAGCAGCCTCAATTCCAGCGGCACCTGTGCAATAGCTGTTCCGAATCATCTGCTTGCAGCACTTGTAACCCCACTGATGATCTCTCCACCATGAACCCCAGACATTAGTGTGATTGTTAATGTAAACATCTTCTTCATACTTGCTTCTTGGAAGAGCTGTCTCCTGTAAATAGCAATATTTGTTATTAACACAAGTACATACATGTGCGCGCAGGCACATGCACATACAAATATATCAAACACATGAAATAACACTAATCTCTGTAAAAGGGCCATGCATCGTGTTGAAGTGGTATAGGCTGCTAGGATCTTCATTTGAGAGGGGGGAAGAAATAAAAAAAGGGATATATAGCATTAAATCATTCAGTAATTTTTGTTGGAGGGCCATGCATCATGTTGAAGTGGTTAGACCGCCAGGGTCTTCAGTGGACGGAGGAAGGGAAAAGGAAGTAAATATGGGAAAGAAGAAACTTCTAAATCAAAGGTTTGTCTAGCTTCAATCCCATGTAAAAGAGAGAAAAAAATATGCTGATGCAGTTAGATGCTGAAGAAAAAATGCAATTTCTATAACCATACAGAAACACAAAATAGTCAATTTTTTAGTGTGTGCTCTTCAGAACCCTGAAATCACGTTTATGATTAAAATCCTGGGTCCATAACTCTGCTTCACAGAAATTGGAGATGCAATTTCATTCTGCCTGTATAAGCCAAGTTGTTTTGCTGTTCAACCCCCAAATTTGAGCACATAAAATCTCTTTAAGGCAATTCAGATCTTCAGTAAACGGAACTCCCAACAGAGCAAGATAGTGTTGATATAAAATTGTTGCAAGTATTTCAACCACTCGCCAAATAATTCTCATCAAGTTCCTCCCCTTCTTCATCCTTGTTTAGAATCGAATACATCATCCCCGCCTTCCAACAAGCCCATTCAGACACAGAATAACATAGACCAGCAAGTATCATAATAATAAAATTTGATTCTAAAAACAGCATTTCATCACCCTTCCGAACATGAGAGGCAAAATTCAACTGCATGATGCAAATACTATTTCATATACACTAAACAAGCTCCATGATTTTGTAAGTTTTAGAGTTCCGGTACTAAAACTTAATATGATGTTTAACAAATTGTGAAACAACCTTCTGTAAGCCAGTATATGAAAAGGAAATAGGAAATGATCAAATGGAACTTAAAATGACATTTAAGAAACAATTTATGCAACATTCTTCTGTAAACTACCAACTGCCTTCCCAATCTTCCTTGCAATGGCTTCAAGTTTTACAACTTTAAATGCCTATTATCCAACATTATGGCCAATGTGTGCTAGAAATAAGATCCCACCAGCTCCCAAAAGCTAAAAACAATAACAATAACAATAACAAAAACAAAATAAAACACAACAAAACAAAACAAAACAAAAAACAAAAAATTCTGACTCTCTTTTGAATGAAGAAACAGAAGGAAAAAAAAAAAAAAACATAAATCAATGCAAGAGGATTTGGTAGTGGAGTCTCAAGGGAGAAGTATAGTAAACAAAATATGAAAGTGATTGGACAATAAGGAATAAAGTATATGTAAAATAGAATGACTAACTCAATTAAAAAGATTCCAAAAGAGATTTTAGGCGAATCCAAAGGAAGTCTATGACAGCAAAGAAAGCTGGCAGAGGGATCAAGATGTTCAAAAAGCAGTAAAGACAAAAAGAACTTGGTATAAAACATGGAAAAAAGTGTAGAAATATAGAAAATTTTGAAAAGTATAAAGAGGCAAAAAAGGTCATTAGTGGAGCTAAACATAGAGCTTATGATAATTTATATGCTAAACTAGATACAAAGAAGGGAAAAGAGACGTACAAACTAGCTAGAGCTAGTGAATGGAAGTGCAAAGATTTAGACAATGTAAAATGCATAAAGGATAAGAATGATACTGCCTTAGTAGAATAAGAAAACATAAAAGCGAGGTGGCAAAGATACTTTAATAAGTTGTTTAATGAAAACCAAATTGAAAACTTAAACTTAGAAGTGATGAATAAGGAAAAGACAAAAAATATGAGATTTATTGGCAAAATTAGGCTCACAAAAGTTAAGATGGTTTTAATAAAAATGAAACGTGAGAAATCTTTAGTACCAAATAACATCTCAACTGAAATTTGGAAATGTCTAAGGAATAAAGGAAGTATATGATTAACTAATATATTAACACTATTATGAAAACCAAGAAAATACCAGAGGAATGGAGGAAAAGTATGTTCATACATATTTACAAAAAAAAAAAGAGATTCAAAATTATAATAACTATCACGGCATTAAACTTATGTCATACAATGAAAATGTGGGAAGGTAATTAAACAAAGAATAAGAACAGAAACGAAGGTCTCGGAGAATCAATTTGGTTTGATGCCTAGAAGATCAATTACAGAAGCTATTTACCTACTAAGACGATTAATGGATAAGTTCAGATAAAAGACGAGGGACTTATATATGGTTTTTATTGACTCAGAGAAAGCATATGACAGAGCACCTAGGGAAGTTCTTTGGTGGGCTTTAGAAAGGAAGGGAGCCTACAGCAGATATATTGATGTCGTTAAGGATATGCTTGATAGAGTAACGACTAGCGTTAGGACTACAAGAGGAGAGTCTAGAGAATTCCCAATCACAGTAAATGTACATCAAGGCTCTACCTTAAGTCCCTGTCTATTTGCTTTAATGATTGATGAACTTGCAAGGAATATCCAAAATGAGATCCCAGTCTGCAAATGATATTGTTTTGAGAAGAACAGTGTAGACTTGGGCAAACCTTATCTTCTCTCCTCCTTTGTTGAGCTTGAGACAGAAGTTAAGGAGTACAGAGGCACTCTGTTCAAGGAGGTTCTTCCCTTTGGCCTCCCTACTTCTAAAACTTCTCCAACAATCAAGCCAAATGCTTTCAGTCCCTTTAATTTTCATAAAGGCCCCCTTCCTTGTCAGCTGAGAAGACTTCAATCTTCTGGAAAACCCTTGTAATTGAGCCCCACACACAGGTCTTTGCTTCTAGTGATGCCAAGGAGGAACGAGATTCAGGGACTCCAATTACACAGGCTGGTGCCACTGATTTATCCTTAATTCTAGCTCCTTCAAACCACCTGGAGGCCCAACAAACCAGTCTCAGTCTGGCCGATACCCAGGACACCACCAAACTTTGAAATGCTGAACGGAATAGACCCGGAAAGCACACATTTTTAAGAAGTAGGTCTCTAAGTGGGTGCTATGGAAAATGAAAATGATCAGAAAAGCCATTGGCAGTCTTTCAATGGCTTTCAAGACAGGGCTTCAAAATTGTTTGAAGAGATCAAAAAGAAGAGAAGAGGGGAGGCACAACTAGCTCCAAAAAACCTATGGGCAGCAAAAAGAAACTGGACACAAACAGGGAGCTGAAATGCCTGGAATGTTTAGTAAATTATGATAAGTTGGGTGGATGCACAGATTTGATGGAGGCAAGCAGTGGCCGGATTTGCACTACTAAATCATGTTAAAGGGAACTCATTTCCTAGAATGTGAAGGGATTAAACGATAAATATAAAAGGATTCTAATTAAATCTTTATTCTTAAAGAATGGAGAGGTTACATTTTCTGTTTATAGAAAACTAAAGTGGAAACTATGGATCAATTCTTAGTAAGAGATCTTTGGGGACGAGAGAATTGTGATTGAATCTCCCTTGTTGTTGTGGGCAACACAGGAAGCATCCTCAATCCCAAAGTTGTAGAGATGATTGATCATTCCATCAACTCCTTCTCTGTCTTGTGCTTGTTCAAAAATCTGGATGATAATTTTTTATGGGTTCTCACTGGGGTATATGGCCCAAGAAAAGGACCTCATACACATTTGTTTTGGACTGAGCTCCTCGAGATTAAAAGCTGATGAGATTCGCCTTGGGTTATGGGAGAAGACTTCAACAAGGTATTGTACCCCAATGAATGTAGTGGGGGCGGAGCGGAGAATCACTGTCTAAGATAGTTCCTGGGCTTCACCAAAGAGAATGCCTTTATTGATCTCCCACTCATTGGTGGTGCTTTCACTTGGTCCAACTCTAGAGACCCACCTTCCTTCTCAAGATTTGATAGATTTCTTATTTCAGTGAATTGAGATACACACTTCACCAAAACCACTAAAAAGCTCCTTCCCAGACCCATATCGGATTACTTCCCTATCCTTGTTGACACAAGCAAAATCAAATAGGGGCCAACCCCATTCCACTTTGAAAAGATGTGGTTAAAGCACAATGGCTTCAGCGACCTCATTAAGTTCTGGTGGTCCAGACTTCATTTTGAGGGGAAAGCTAGCTTTGTGCTAGATTCAAAACTGAAGGGGTTGAAAGAGAGGCTCGAGCTGTGGAATAAAAGCACATTTGGGAATATTCAAGCAAAGAAGACCAATATTCTTAATGACATCAAGATCCTTGATAAGCAAGAGCTAAGGCAAGGGCTCAATACCAATGAAAGTGCCAAAAAAGTTTTGTTAAAGGAGCTAACTAATGTTATTAGCCTTGAAGAGATCTCCTGGAGGCAGAAATCTAGAACCTTTTGGCTCAAGGGGGGAGACCGGAACACCAAATTTTTCCACCGAACAGTGAATGCCCATCGCACGCTGAACAACATTTCCAGCATCAAAATTGAGGAGATCGCCTTAACTGAAGAAGGAGAAATCAAAAGGGGAATCTGAAACTTTAATAAAGCTCTTTACTCTAAATCTGAAAGCTAGAGAAATGTAGTAAATGGAATTGACTTTAAATCTATCAACCCCTGAACTGCAGAGTGATACCTTTTGAGGAAGCGAAAATCCTCATGCCATTACAGAGACAAGCACTAGGGCCAGATGGGTTCTCCTTGTCATTCTTCCAATCAAATTGGGGCAAGCTCAAGCAGGATTTCATCAACATCTTTGAGGAATTCTTTAGATTGGGTAGATTTGTGAGCAGCATAAATGTCACTTTCCCTACCCTGATCCCAAGAAACCCAAGGCAACCAACATTGAGGACTTTCATCCGATTAGCTTAGTGGGAAGTATTTGTAAGATCCTTGCCAAAGTCCTAGCTGCAAGGATCAAAAGAGCCACTTTGGAAGTCATTGGGCAACATCAACACGCCTGTGTGGCTGGAAGACAAACCATGGATGCCTCATGCAGCCCTCACAGCTAACAAGATGGTGGATACTTATTGTAGGGAAAAGAAAAATGGGGCAGTGTGCAAGCTAGAAAGGAGAAAGCCTTCGAACACATTAACTAGAACTTTCTTCTCTATACTCTTGGGAAAATAGGCTTTGGGGAGCAATGGTGTAGTTGTATCGCTCATTGCATCAACACACCAAGTTTCTTAGAGTTAATCAATGGATGCTCAACTAATTTCCTTAAGAGGACTCAGAGAAGGGGACCCTTTATCCCCCTTTTTGTTCATTGTGGTGATGGAAACGTTAAGCCTCATGTTGAAAAAAGATATCAGAGAAGGGCTAATCAAAGGCATGGTTTGAAATCGCAGTCGCGGGTAACGTCGCGTAACGGTCGCGGGTGTCGCGGGAGACGCGGGTGTTACATAACGGGAAGCGGGCGCAACGGTCGTGAATTTTTTTCACGCATGCACAACCATGCCAAAATCGAAAAATAAACATGAAATCCATTAATACACGGTTTTTAATGAATTTTAAAGGTCTTCATTCAACCTACAAATGCTTTTTAATAGGCATTATGATTTTTATATTAATTTTAGTGCGCTGTTTAAAAAAAAAAAAAACATATTTTTTAATAATTTACATTACTTTAAAATTTACAATTTAAAAAAATAAATATGAAATTGTAAATCTTACAATTTAATTATTTAAATGGTAATAGACTTGAACTTGAGTCACTTAAGAGTTGAGACTTGACTAATTGTGTACAAATTAGAATTTATTATAAATTGTAGATCTAATATTAAATTATTAATTGTCAAGGACCTCAAGGTATTTAAAAAAATAAATATGTAGAATATTAGTTAATAATTTTTTACTAAATCTGTACTCTAAGTTTCTAAGTTCTAAGTTCTAGGTTCTAACTCTCTAAGAGTCTAAGTAACTCTATAAATTTTATATTTTAAAAACTTTATACTAATTTTTTTATTTTAATTAATAAATTCTACTTATACAATCATTAATAATTTATAATTGTTAATTTGTATTCTAATTAAATAATAAATAAACTAAATTTATATACTAATTATAGTTATAAACTGAAATTATAAAACAAAATTTACAACTTATATACTAAATAGTAATTAAATAAACTGAAATTTATAATTTATATAAACTATAAATTGAAATTATAAAACAAATTAAATTTAAAAATGAAATTTACAATTTATATACTAATTAAATGAACTGAAATTTACAATTTATATACTAATTATATAAACTGAAATTTAAAACAAACTGAAATTTACAATTTATATAAAGCAATAAAGCATAAATTGAAATAATAAAACAGAATAAATTATTAAGCAATAAAGCATAAATTGAAATAATAAAACAACATACATATTACAAGCCCACTGGCCACCACCCACTACCCAGTTACCACCTACCCAATACCCACTCCCGACTCCCACTCCTATGGAAGCTGCGAGCCTGCGACTGCAAGAGAGCTGCTGGCCTGCTGCAACTGCAACCTGCAAGCCTCCATATTTTGGAGGAATCGAAGACTTGCTGATTTTTGGGTTCTTGGACGAAGGAGACGAATGACGGACTGAGGGAGACGAAGCTGTACGAAGCAAATTTTGGGGGTTTTAGGGATTTCGAAGCTTCAGATCAGTAGATCGAAGCTGTACATATGAAGGAGACGAAAAATCGAAGAGTGATTCAGGTGAAGAGGGAACTGAACTCAGCTTGCGGACGACAGATGTAAGGGTTCGAAGGCACGAAGCTGCGCAACAGACGTTACGTTCCGTAACGTTAGTGTAACAGCCGTTACGGGCCGTTACGTTTCCGTAACAGCCGTTACCCATGTGAATTTTTGGCTCGCCGCTAATGCAGCCCAAAACGGTATCGGTGACCTGTTTTTCCGTTACATAACGGCCGTTACGTTTAATACCATGATCAAAGGCCTTAGAGTTGGCAAGAATGTAAGGTCCATGGAGGTCCCACATCTCCTGTTTGCAGATGACACTATCATTTTTTGCAAGGATGACCCTCCCCACATTACGAATCTGAGATAATCTTGGCAAGGAAGCGGTTTAAGATTTGAAAGTTAACCTTGAAAAATGTGAAATCATTCTGCTTGGAGAAACTATAGACGGGCATCTCCTTGTTAGCCTTTTAGGCTGCAAGATGGGAACTTTTCCTATTAACTACATTGGGATGCCTCCCAGTGCCAAATTCAAAGATAAAGGAGTGTGGGACTGGGACCCTATCATTGAAAATTTTGAACAAAAATAGGCTGGATGGAAAAGGAATTTTTTGTCGAAAGGTGGCAAACTCACTCTCATTAAAAGCACCTTGACAAATCTCCCCATTCATTTCATGTCTCTCATTCCCCTTCTGGCTTCAATTGCCAAGAGAATAGAAGGAATTCAAAATAGGTTTCTTTGAGGGAGTTTTGCAGTGGAATTCAAATTTCACCTTGTCAAATGCAGCATGGTGAAGCAACCCATTCATTTAGAAGGCTTCGGTTTGAAGCCCCTCCACATTTTCAATAAAACCCTTTCAGGTAAATAGTTGTGGAGATTCATGATTGAGAAAGATCACCTTTGGCTGGGAATCATTGCTGTAAAATATGGGCCTGAACATAATGATTGGATCTCCAAGACTAGTAGAGAACACACAGTGTAGGGGTGTGGAATTTCATCAGGAAAGGCTGGAATGATTTCCTTTCTTGTATTAGATTTCAGGTCAAGAATGTGGATAGTATTTATTTTTAGCATGACGCATGGCATGATCAGGAATCCCTCAGTGTATCCAGCCATTTACAACTTGCCCAGTGACAAAGATGTCTACATAAGTCAGCACCTCCAAACCTCAGATTAGGGGCTCTTTTGGAACATCCCCTTCCTCAGAAATGTGGAAGATTGTGGACTCAACCAGCTCAGAGACTTCTACAGCTTTCTCTACAACTTCTAGCACCATAATAGCACTGATCTTCCAATTTAGACCTTAGATGAGAAGGGGGTTTCACTGTTAGATCCTTCTGCAAGAAGCTCTTTCCTTTGGAGTCAAAAAACTTTGATTTCCCTTGGACTCAGATTTGGAAGACAGCTAACCCCACAAAGCTGCCTTTCCTTTCCAGCCTTGGAGGCGACACATGGTAAGATCTTGACCTTGGGTACTTTACAAAGAAGGGGTCTGTTAGTCACCAACAGATGTCCCCTTACATGGCTGATGCAGAATCACTAGAGCACATCCTCCTCCATTGCACTTGGACCACAAATCTTTGGAATATGGTGTGCATCTGATTGGACAAACAGTGGGTTGTCGCTAACTCTGTGGGAGGAGAACTCTGGGCCAGGAAAGGAATTTGGGCAATAAAAGAGAAGAGAAAGGCTATGTCCCTCATTCCCCTTGCAATTTTCTGGTGCGTTTGCAAAGAGAGGAATAATTAAGTGTTTAAAAATTTCAACCTCAGCAGATCAGCAAAGAGTACTGGTTTATTGCAGTCAATAGCTAGCATAGTGGGAATGTTGTTAATGATAACAATGTAATCTTTGATTCCAGTGACACCCTTCAGGGTGCTTGACTTTCTCTACTACACCGCTTTCATCCCCTTGATGCCTTTTCAATAAACTTTTCTTTATTTATATATTTTTTTAAAAAGTTCAAGAGGTTTTAGGATAAATAGAAATAAGACAAAATATATGAAAATGGGACTTCAGCTGATAAGAAGGAATACTAAAGACAATATTAAACTTGATAATTAAAAAATCAATAGCACTAATAGATTTCGATAGCTTGGATCTATTATGCAAGGAAGGGAGAAATTGAAGAGGATGAAGTACATAAAGTCAAAGCAAGTTGGGTAAAATGGAGGAGTGCATCAGGTTTGTAATGCGATCATAGAATACCATTCAAATCAAAAAGAAATCTCCATAGGACGGCTATAAGACCAGCTATGCTTTATGGATTAAAATGCTAGGCAACTAAAAAAAAACACTCAAAAAAATAAAAGTGACCGATATGCGCATCCTAAGGTGGATGAGTGATAAAACATTAAAGGTTAAATTAAGGAATGAATATATTTGCAATAAGTTAGGCATATCATTGGTAGAAGATAAGATAAGAGAGAAGCTATTTAGATGGTTTGGCCATTTGAAACATAGGCCAATTAATGCACCAGTGAAGAGGAGTGAGGTAGTCATTGTAAATGGTACTAGAAGAGGAACAAATGGACATAAAATAACTTAGAATGAGGTAATGAGAAAGGATTTAATAGCTGTTAAGTTAGTTGAAAAAAATACCCTTGATAGAGTGACTTAGTAAAAAAGGACTCATAGCCAACCCCACATAGTGCAACTTGAGGCTTGTTATTGTTGTTGTTGTTGTAGTTGCTCTTTTGAACCTCAGAAACCTATCAGTATCTGCTGTAAGATGCTTCCACAAAATGACTAAAAACTAGTTCCATAATTTATCCTACATTACTTGCGTCTGTATTATCACCATCTAAATCTATTATCCTTCAAAATCCTCTACACAACCATCAAACCTATAATATAATATGTCAAAACAGTTATAAAAAAAAAAAAAAAAAACCAACCCTGCCAACATACCTAAAAGAACTTCTAGATCAAATACTCAAAAAATGCAAACGCGTCATTTTTTATGCTGATTATATTCCACCTCCAAAAATCCCTTCCTCAGTTTCAATGTGAACTCTTCCACATCAGCCAAACATGCTAGAGATATTTTTTTCCTACCATCCTTTGGGAGAAAAAAAAATTAGAAGTTCCCAACTCAGTTATTTGGCTAATGTAGATGTTCTATCTAAAATAGTTTATGGTTCAATTGAGCATGAAGCATGAATTTGAATTCTGGACAGAGAAATATAGATGTGGATGTTCTTAAAATTTGAAGTATGATGCAGTAGGGATATGTTTATAGTTAGATACATATTTTCACATATATACATTTATATGTACCATGTTAAAAACATATATAACAAGTTTCAAGTGGTTTAAACGCTAAATAGAATATGAGAGAAGTAGGCACTAGCAGAAGCACAAGGATTTAAAAGATGCTGCATTTCTTTGCCATACCATGTGTTTTTTTAGGAGCTATTTAGCAATTTGCTGCATGTTAAAAAACATTCATTTGTGGTAGGTTTGCGAGCATGGAGTGCCATGGACTTGGAATGCTAAAAAAAAACTAAACAAAATTGTGTTGAATTTTTGTCAAAATACACAAAAGTCCAAATTCAACGTTTCAAAGCCATGCTTGCATATGCAGCTTTGATGTAGTGAAGGTGGAAAGGCATCAATATACAGTGTGTTGACCCAGAAAAGAAGAATATAGGATATGATTTGGACATGTCAAGATATGTTATTAAAGAATCCAACGCATTTTTAAGATTCAGATCTTGAGCACCCCCACCCTTTTTGCATCACAAAAAGAGCTTGGATACATGAGGATCCAAAGTATTGCAAAAAATAAAAATTAAAAATAAAAATAAAAATAAATAAAATTTCGGTAAATAATGCAGAATATAAACAGGTGAAGAGAACTAAATTTATTGCACATTCACACATGCAAAGCTAACCTGCCCATTTATGATCCTGCCTGCACGATCATATTCTACTTGTCTTTCACTCTGTCCCAAAAGCAGCTCTTTGGGTATTTCTTCTTCAGTAGCTGCATTACCATATTTATCCATAATAGTGTCCTTAATTCGAGACTTCAGTTTCTCCTTTATGACCTTATAATTTTTATAAAGCAACTCCGCTTGGGATGGAGCTGCCTGCATGTGAATATCTTGTCCCTTCTCAAATGCTTCCCAAGCATGGATGTTGAGCTGTTTAAACTCCAAAGCCTGACCGCTTACTCTATTTTGATTATCTCCCTAAAATAAATAAATAATAATAATCAGATCAATATTAAAACAATATATACTAAAAATTGAATCTAAACTGTGGGAAATTGTATAACGCAATATGTATGTCTCAAAGGTACTCACCAAATAGAACTTCTCATTTGGATCCATATCTGGAATAGGATCCTCACGCATAGAACGTGTTTTGGGATCATAATATGCAGAGTTGACATCAAGATTAAGAAGATATTTTGCTGTATCCTCTCGAATACGTAGGTTCCTGGTAAGCAACAGTATTTCAGTTACAATCATCCATCATTCAACAGATTAAATTGAAAAGCAACATTTACTAGACCAACAAGCAGAGCCACTTTATACAGCATAAAACAAGATGATTGTCCGTTTCGGTCTTGGAAGGAGGGCTCAGTAGTCCAGTAGCAAGACAAAAATTAAGAAAATAAAAATAATAATAATAATAATAATAATAATAATAATAAGAAAAGACCTTACCTAACGGTTCCTGTACTCCCGCCACCAGTGGTACGCACACGCTTCTCAACCTTCGCGAAATCCATTTGTTTGCTTTCATCAACCTTCGCTTCGTCCACCTTTAAAGCATCTTCATCATCTTCCTCATCACTCATCTCAGCCTCACCCTCACCATCTTGGTTATTATTTTTCTCCTCTAATTTTTTAAGCTGTTGCTCCTTCAAGAATTTCCTTCTAGCTTCATTTTGTTTTTCATATTTCTCAATAACACGGGCATATGTTGCTGGATCATATCCATTCCACCGGTCTCTTTTGCCATCATAATCTAGCTCAAAACTCTCTATCTTTTCATCAGGTGCAATGTGCTTGTTTGTCCACTTTGCTCCCACTTTCCGGGGCCTTTCCATGCATGATTTTGTAGTGTGCGTCATGGCCCCACAGCTATTGCAAATGTTAAAAAAATAATAAAATACAAATAAGACTGGATTAAGAGACAAAGAAAACATGAAGAATGACATGTTATTGCAAAGATTCAGTCTCTGCTAAGTTTAGACAAGAGCATCTATGAATCTATAATTTCAAATCACATGCATCACTCCTGTGAAAAAATAATGAAATTCAAAAATATATGTTCAACTCAACCCCCTCCCCCACCAAAAACATAAAGCACTAAAAATCCTAACATGATATGTCCTATGCCAAAAACAAATAAGACTGGATTAAGAGACGAAGAAAACATGAAGAATGACATGTTATTGCAAAGATTCAGTATCTCCTAAGTTTAGACAAGAGCATCTATGAATCTATAATTTCAAATCACATGCATCACTCCTGTGAAAAAATAATGAAATTCAAAAATATATGAGTTGTGTTCAACTCAACCCCCTCCCCCACAAAAAACATAAAGCACTGAAAATCCTAACATAATATGTCTATGCCATAGGGATGCTCCATAGACAGAACCAAAGGTTAAATTTCCCGTCAAATTCTTGAATTGCCAGTCATCTCTTACCATAAGTTGCAATAATAAGCAGCACCGAGGCCAAATACTAAGTTACAGATGGGTAAATAGGATAAATTGTTCTAACAGGCTAACATCTCACCACTCCTCTTGTAATGACTTATTTTATTTTGATAGATTCATAACACACAGAATCTTACATTGAGCCAACACGACTACCTCTCAAATGAAGAAACAAAAAAAAAGCTAAATCCAGCATTATAAAATTGAATTTTTCAAACATTACAACTATTATAATCACACAGTAATCATGCAAAACAGTATCAATATTATCTTCCCAGGTACTACATCTGTAAGCACTTTTCCATCCCGTAACACAGGATGAAACATACCAAACTAAACATCCTAAAGTCATAGTGTAAAATTATTCAATTGTCAGGATACATAAGAGGGGAAGCCTTGATGAAATGATAAGAGTGTTAGACTCAAACCACAAGATCACAGGTTCAAGTCAGAAAAACAGGCTCTTCAATTATGGAGGTAAGTCTGCTTGCATCATGCACTCCCCAGACCACTATAAAGCGTGATAGCTTTGTGCATCAGGTGTTGCATGTGTTGCATTATTGGCATGCAGAAATAGATTAGACATGCATAGCCAGCCATTCAAACAAAATACACATCCTTCTTTAGGCATTTGCTTGTGGTCATCCTAAGACAAAGTTTCCCCTACACCACAGCGACCTTAAAAAAATCTTTTCATTCACAAATTGTTAATTAATGTATCTATTGTGAGTATTTAAAGAAATAGTAAATTGTGTATCATTGTCATACTCATTATAACTTTTCCTCCTTTTGTCACTTGGTATATTGAGAATGATATATGAAAGAGAGGGAAAAAGTGAGACAAAAAAGTAAAAAATAAAATATTTTTTTGGTGCAACAATCCTGTAGCGGTTAACGGTCATAGCGGCCTTTACGTAACGGTCGCGGTCCATAACGGCTGCTACGGCCATGATTTTTCTTCCCACCAATTTTGCAGTGTGTAACGGTATCGGTAACCCAAAAAACTATTACGTAATGGCATTACGTAATGGTTGCAGCCTTTATTTAAAACCATGGGAGGAATTGAAACCGTCCCTCCTTTTAAAATGAGGATATTTTGGGGGTATATCAGAAATCATATTTGTTTCTGAGAAGATGTTTGAGTGGGTGAAGTATCTTAGAATCTTTGTTCCCCTGTCTTTCTAGATTGTCCCTCTTGCATAATGCACCAATTAATGCCATTTATTCTTTTGAGGGTGGATCTCTTTCTTGGGAATTTCATTTCTTCAAAAATCTCAATGAGAGAGACGTTAAGGATATGACTTTTTTGTTGCATATGCTCGATTCTTTTGTCCCTTGAATGGGTGGTGACTCGAGGATTTGGCTTGAGGATTCTTGTAGTTTTTTTTTTTTTCACAAGATCTTTTCTTGCCCAATTGTTGAAAATGTCAAAAAATCCTTCTTTTTTCCCCCTTGAGCCACTTTATTTGGAAGGCCAAGGTTCCCTAAATGATCAAGGCATTTATGTGGACTCTGATTCTTAATAGGCCTAATACTAATGATTTGCTGCAATAGAGAAAACTTTATAAAGCCATCAAGTCCGAATATTTTTGTCTTGTGCTTGGAAGCCCACGAGACAAGTGATCACTTAATTCTGCATTGTACAGTGGCCAGACATCTTCGAGCTTTTCTTTTCTCAAATTTTGGGGAGGCATTGGTCATTCCTAAGACTGTTGATGTTTCCTAAAAGGACAGTACAAAGGATTTGGAAGAAGTACGCCAAGGAAAATTTAGGAAGATGTACAGATTTTGGCATTTTTGGGGCTTCATGGACCAAAAGGAATGCAAGATTCTTCTATGGCAGCATAAATCTGTGCATTTCTTTTGAGATAGAGTTACTTTCAGGGCTTCTTGTTGAGCTCATTTTTTGAGTTTCTTTCAAGGAATGTTGTCATCAAATCTTCAAAGGGATTGGAAAGGGGCTTTGATGAAATTGTTTTTTCTTTTGATTCTCTGCTTATTTTTGTATTTTTTCTGTGTTAGGAGGATTTCTTATCCTCCTTTTTGTGTAATTCTTTCATTTGTACATTAATGAGTTTCCATTTCCCATCAAACAAACAAAAAAAAACTAAGTTCAGATGAAAAAGGAAATGCAAAGAGAGAAAAGAGTTTACTTACTTTTCACATGCACCCTTCCTGTACTTATCAGCCTGATGTATTTTTGCACCTCGGTCGTACCATGATTTTGTGTAATTTGGATCCGATTTCCATTTCCTTTGATGTTTTAAACTCTACGAACCAAGATTGCAAAATTAAAAATAGAAAATAAAAAATAAATAAACAAAAGAACAAAAAACAAGCTTGAGACTCAATGATCAACAAGCATTGAATGCAGCCAAAGAACAATAAAAACACAACTTACAGGTCTCTCTGCATTAAGATACCAAGGTGCAGAAGACATATACTGAGGAATATGAGGATTGATTTCTTTTCCATCCTCATCAACCTCAGCTGGTGCAAGCCCGGCCTTACGTGCTTCTTCCAATTCCAGCTGCTTGCGATGGTCCTCCCTAGATTTGAATGCCACTGCAAACCATAATATGGTAAAATAAATGATAAAATGGGCCCAAATAAGGGGAAAATCCAAAAGTGCAGAAATTTGGCAACAGTGCCGAGTTTGCAAGGAAAAAAATAAGCCTAGGATATAAAAAAATAAATACCAATAAGAGATCATCCTACAAATACTAAGCAACCCAACCTATTACAAATAAAATTGGTGCATCAGCTTAAAATTGATTGCTGCAAAAATACAGCAAAATTAGCATTCCTTAGTAGCAGCTTGTGAGCATACTGCATAACAGACAAGCTATTTAGAAAGGCGGAGGAAGGAACTGAAAGTGAAGATTGAAGCAATACAGGTTTTTGTATATCAAATAATGTTGATTGCAAAAACTACAAAAACAGACACAGAATTGATCCTTGGGACTAAACTCCAGAATTGAGATAGGAAGCCCCATTTCCAAATCCATGGGTAGATTGCACGACATACATGGGCTTTGAACTGAATTTAAACTTCTTTCCAAAATAACAAATTTAAACTACATAATCCAAAAGCAGTCACTTCTCGAATTTTTGGGAATTAGAGTTCCTCATAAATACCTGATGCAGTCGCCATGTTCGTTACAAACCAGAAGCCCTTCGATTCTAAGATGTGAGAACCCCAGGGAAACCCGAGAGAGAATGCAGCGCAGATTCTCCCCTACGATAGACCCGAAGGGCAGTAGCTGGGCACGGGGGCGATGGACCGAGTGTGGCCGGAGAGCGGTGGCTGAAATAAATGTCAAAAAACAATATCAAATTGATATTGAAAAAATAGAAGAAAATCTTGATGAAGACTACGATGAAATAATGACATTAAAAGAATTAAAATTAGCCCTTGAAAAAGGCCCAGAGAAGTTGGAGATCCTGAACGCTTTCAACCAGGGATTGCATTACCTATAAGTCGTTGGGTAATGATCTGAAGCTTGAAGCGGAAGACGAAGTGGGCGGCGATGAGGGTGGTGGCGACGCACGACTGAGTCACGCAAGGGGCGGCGACTCCGCTGCATTGTATGAAAGGAAGAGATGGGGGAGATGGTAGACGCAGGTTTTCAGTTTTTGTTCAAAAAAAAAAAATAACAATAAAAATCTCTATTATTTGTGGTTTCCAAACAGATGGCTTGAAACTGTGAATTTAAAATTGCGATGGGTTAACCGAGCGGCCCAACAACTACTGGGCTGGACAGTTTAAACATGAAAATAATTACTAAAAACAAATTACTGTGGGTGTAGATGGGGGGAAATATTAGAATTCAGAGGGAAGGTTAAGTGGGCCTGGCCCAGCCCTCAACTTGGCATATTATTCGTGGAGTTCGGACCAAGCTCATATGGATGGAGAACTAGTTTGGGCTTAAACAGGCGGTGTTAATGGGCCAGCCCAGATGGCACGCATGTTTAAAAATTAATGTGACGGACTCATACATGTTTATAAATTTTTACTGGACACCATCTCACCACGTCATTCATGCTGTCTCAATAAAAATCATGCATTTTTAGTTTAGTTTGACTTTAATTATGAAATCCAAAAAGAGAGAGAAAAAAATCATGAAAAATCTCTTAAAAAATTTTGAAAAATCTCAATAAAAATTTTAAAAAATATAGAAAATATCTAAAGAAATTCCTAAGCCCTCTAAGATCTTGTTTCATGCTTTTTTAGCTCAGTTTGACTTTAATTTCATGCTTCTTTGTTATGTTATATATGCTTGTTTGCATGTCCTTCTCAGTTTATGCATTTGCATTCATGCATGCTTGAGTTATTTGTTTCACATTACATGTTATTTGATATGTTGTGCACTTATATTTAATCATCTATTCAGTTGCTAGAATGTAAGTCTTAGGTTGTTTGCATGTCTCTTTTTGCCTTATGATATACTTGCTTTCATTGAATACTTTGTCATGTACCTTATATCATTCGTATCTTGTTTCTATTTTTGTGTGCTTATGCGTGTACGTCTCCCTCCCCCCCCCCCCCAATGAAGAGAACTTTAATAATCAGGGTTATGTAATTATTACACTATTCTAGAGGGGTCAACTCTCCTAAAATAAGAGGGTCAAATCTCCAAATCGCCTCAACCGAATGACGGAATCGAATGTTAGTAAAAGGGTAATATATGCTATGAGAAGTGAGTCAAAATATGGTCCAATAGAGTCGCCACTAACCTATTCCCACTCTAAGTGAGATTATAACACCTATTTAATATACTACCAGTTTATTGATCTCTAAGTTATACATAGATCCAAGGAAACCCTTAGTCAATAATCTTCATTACTAGGTCGGATACGTGAGTACAATTATGTAAAGATAAGACATTAGCACCCATTTACACTCATTTGATGGATGGTACCTGATATAAACTTAAGATTACATTTAAAATTAAATGATCAAGACTTAAACTCTTCTTTTGTATTCAATAATCAAACTGTAATATATTGGGTAACCTTGCTAAAAAACAGAAGCTACCCTCACCTAAAGATCCCTAAAGGTGTGCAAAGACAATCCTCAAACGATCCCTTTGAGGATTAGTTGCTTATTTAGTTTATTACAGATTACGGTTTTCTTTACCCGACCTTTAAATATTAAGAGACCTTGCAAGAGACAAAAGCATTCCTCACCTTTGATTTCTTGATGGCATGCCAAAATATAAACCCCCCCCCCCCCCAAGTTTAGAGGAAAAATCATTATGAAAGTTTATTTCAATAACCTAACGTATGCAGTCAAGAAATCAAGTCATTATTCAAAGCATATTAGCAACAAAGGCGCTCATTAAAATGCATACAAAAAGTATACACGAAAAGTGTGCACCTAAATCAAGAAGTTTAATAGAATCGCTACCAAGCGAGCCTGAAGTGATTCTACAAGAATCCTCACCCCTAAGGCAATAATCGGGGATTACACAACCCCAATTCATCATGTTCCTCCTCATGGGGGGTGGTAGGGAGATGCACACAAACATGCAAGTACACGCATGGATAAAAGAAAGGAAAAAACACACATTCATCTAGTAAGCAAGGCACACAATAAGCAACTCACATAGAAAAACTATTGAAAAAAATATCAAAATTAAGCAAAACGAGTCCCAGAATTTTTATTTATTTTTCTATAATTTTAAAATATTTTAAAGAAAATTTTCAAAAATATATTTATTTTTGTGGTTTTAAATTTTCATTTTTTTAGTAAAAAATACCTAGAGAATTTTTCCTAATTTTTCTTTATTTTTTGGATTTTTAATGAATTAAAAATGGATTTTTAAAATTATTTTTAATTAAAATATGGGGAGTGGTTTAGGCAATTAATCAGGTCAAATCGGGTCAACCAGTTTGACCCGAGTTGACTCGAGTTAAACAAGGTTGACCTAGGTCAAAAGTGAGAGGAGGCAGGAAGAGTCTCGGTTCTACCACGTGTCAACCATCCATGGGTGACAACAATGGACAACCGGATGACTTCTCTTTTTTTTTTTTGGAAAAAAACATGAAGGTGGCACATGGCAAGGTAACGTCACTTGCCATGTTAGGTGAAAAGTGGTACCTCACCATTGACCCAAGCCACAACACCTAGATCACTGACGTGGTAGTGATCCAAACCTTTGTAAAGAACAAAAATTGGACGACCTGGTTTACGCCATGCCACACGCTGACATCACTCGCCATATGCAACTCAGAACACACCATGTGTCACCTTTCAATAAGCATGTAGCCTACTACTAAACGTTTTTAATATTATTTCAATATATGTATCTCTTTTCTTTCTTTTCTTTCTCTTTCTTTTCATTTCTCTATTTCTTTTCTCTTCTTTCCATGTTCTCTCCCATTTTCTCATACTCTCTCCTCCTTCTCCCTCTTTGCTCCCTCATATGGCAGACCCTTTATGTAACACTCCAAACTTGGTAGGGGTTTAGGGTGCAACTTTCTATAAATTACTGGGTCTAGGATGTTATTTTCTATAATTATTATACAACGAAAGTAAATAAAACCTCAAATACATTTATACCAGAGTACTAAATAACTTTATTACCACAGTATCTCCAATATCAAAATTAACATCCTTAAAAATTTCAAAATATAAAAACATATCCAATTTAATATTTATTCTAAATAGCACTTTCTAATCCCACCCATGCTTCTGCTACGCTACTCTGATTTCCGGTATGCTCCTCAAGGTATCTATAATGTATGATAATAATTGAGGTGAGACGACGCTCAGTAAGTAAATGAGATTATATTAGTGCGTAGCTAAGATGAGTTTGAATGCATCAACATCTCGTACCAATAAACTTATAATTCAACATGCATTTAAAAAACTATAAAAATATATATAAATTTATGGAAAACTATACCTGTAATACTTGTATATATAAATATATATATATATATATATATAATATTTATATACTTTCTCTGATATTTGTTCTGTAAACATCTTTCTTTACTCTGATACCACAATTGAAACTTTCCCTACGGGGCTTAAGCCCATGGCAACAAAGAGCACCTATCAGAGCACTCGCTGCGAGTGGGGGGTGACTAACCCAAATTAGCAAGCCCTCGGGCAGAGAGTCCTACTTTGTCACAATCATTCATAAGAGAGAATTCCTAGGGATTGGGACCTCGCACCCCTTTGCTCTAATACCAGCATCATTTGTTTTGAAAATATCCCTTAAACCTGTTAACTGTAAGTCATGCTTACTCCCATGATTGGGTTGTACAATCCGAAGACTAGACTTAACTAGTTGGTCGACCAAGTTAAATCAAACATCATCATCATTAAGTGAAATTTTCTCTATTAAGTCCTGGTCCAAGCAATGTGTAGCGCCCCAAACCGGTGGGGCCCAAAGTGCTATTATTCCATACATATATATATTTCTGATACCACAACTGTATTTAAAACATGCAGCAGAAGACAATTAACCTCAAACACTTTACTAGAGTTCTAAACCATCCCAGTTACTCATATGTGTCTCCACGTTATATATATATATATAACATCCCAAAATAAACAAACATAATAAACTAGTGTCTCGCTTGCAGTTACATTAACTACAAAAATATAATCCTAGCCCCGTAGCATGCTAGGCTCGATTCCTTGTAGGACCTAAAATATGAGATGGATATTAGGGTGAGACACTTATCAATAAAACAAATTAGATTAATCATCAGTGTGTGGCTAACATGAGTTTTAATGTGAGCAAAATACATTCATATATTTAACTGTGAGTGAAATGGCATTTGAAAACTGTACTCACACCTATATCTTTGAAAATATATACATTTTCCTTCATAACATACTTTTGGCTCAATATAACCTATTTTTCATAAAGTACATATATGAATAGAGAACCTTCCTTATTGGGTCATCATATAACATCATGAATAACCTCTATGATCGAGTTGTGCGATCCAAAGACTGGACCTAGCCATGGCTAGTCTACCACTAGGCTAAGTCAACATAGTCGTTTATAAGTCTGATTTGCCTACCCAACCTAGTCTCGACTCCAAGAGGGTACAACAACTCTTCGCAGCCAAATCGACTATCTAATTACCAACACTCTGAGCATAGTGTGGCTACACTGACATATCTCACTAGTTATGGTACCAAACTTCCATAAGAGCTAGTCCCTCAGGGTTCATGAATTGTATATATAATTTAGGTAGTAAAAACAATAACATGATCTCATTTTCATAAAGTAGTATAAATCGTCATGTTCATAAATCTGTATAAAACCTATCATATCATAACTCAATATAAAACTGTCATGTCATATCTAGGTATAAAACCATCATATCATAAATCCTCGTTATTCTTAACTTTTCCTGAGATGAGTGTAAAATCATATCTTTCACTGTACAATACCATATAAACCATCAGGTTTAATTATGCAATAATAATAAACATTCTCATGCCACACAACTTGAGTGATATATTATAATATAATAAACTGCCCGAGAAAAATATATCTTACTGAAAATAAAGGTATAATCATCTCTAGGGTTTACTTTAACTCAAAATATGTGATTTATAGGAAAAAGGAGATGATTACCCTACTCACTTTAATTTTTCCCAAATATGTATAATAAGAAAAACCATCATTTTCATACGCCTAAATCATTTAGAAAATCACATATAGTATTCCTGTAATCATATGATTCAGTTTAATTGGTTCACATTTCAAAAATAACTGACATAATCTAATCCCTTTGCCTGTTATTGAAAAACTACCTACAACGTTCAGAGGAAACCCTAACTTTTCCTTAAACCTAGCTGAAAAACGAGGACCGGCAAGCCGAGAGGAGAGAGAGAGAGAACCAGAGAATACGTGTGGAGAGATCCTGGGCTAGAGAGAGTGAGAGAGTGAAACCCTAATTTGGAGAGAGAGAGAGGATTATGAAAAATGAAATAAAAATATTAGGTTTCCTTTTATAAACCCCTTAGCTCGCAGGAAACCGTCGACGGTTTGGTCTCTTACCAAACTAACTTTTCCCGTGTTCTTATATAAAAATTCTCGGTTGTTTGAAATCATCGATGATTTCTCGAAGATTTCTGAAACCATCGATGGTTTGGTCTCAAGGCAAACCGTTGCCCCACTAAACCGTCAACGGTTTTTCCTGAGATTCCTCAAACTGTCAACGGTTTGGCCTTTGTACCAAACTATTTCCTTTCTTTTATTTTCCTTTCTCTATTTTTTTTCCTTTTCTTTTCTTTTATTTTTTCTTTTCTTGGTTCGGGCTCCTACACAATGTGTGCACTCAGGAGACATACATTGTCATATAAAACCATTCCATAAATAATGTGGGTGCACTCATGATCATTTGTAACTATAAGCTGCAGTATTGAGCATCGTAACTGCAGAGTCATCGGGGTTCTTAAAACATACTATTACAATATGTGGAACAATCAGTTAATAAAGCATTTGTAATAGGTGAGGATTAAGTGTAATTCTATATTTCAAGAGACTTCAATTTAAATTTTTATTAAATTTAAATAAAATATAATATAAAATTGTATTGAAATTTATGCAAATTCATCCAAATCTAAATCAAAGATTTGAAATCCATATATATATAAAACTATTTTTGTTGAATTTTTTATATTTTTCGGTATGTATAATGAAACGTTATAAGCGTAAATTTTATAAATGGTCATCTTTTCTTCAACATTTTATATTGCACATGTGCCTCTTGAGTATAAAAAAGTGTAAGCCCAATTAAATCTTTGTGTTGGGTCCTTCCTTTGGGCATATCTAGGACATGGCCAAGATTAAAGTCCTAAGCATCATGAGATCTCTTGTGTTCGCTCTTCTTCCCCATCTCTTTAAATTTAGCACCTTATAATCTGCGTGTATGTTTTGAATTTATTGAGAAATTTGCTTAACGCTGAGTCTTGATTGTGTTTGATTCAAGAAAATAAATTGGTTTCTTGGAGAGTTGTTGGTTTATATTTCTCACTGAAAATTTATACAAGTACTGATACTTGAATCTGATTATGGTTGACTGAGATAAAATCTATTGTGTTTGTTTAAATTGCTCAAATAATAATCATCTAACATATTTGAGTTAAATTAATAATTTCTTGTCTTAAGAAGAATATATGGTTGTTGCTGAAATTCAATTTTGAATATTGAACTAGTTGATTACTGAATTTGCTAAAGGTAAAAATTTAGATTGTATTTTCAGTTTCTTATATATATTTAGGATTTTTTTATTGGTATAGTACGTTCACTGATTAGTATTTTGTGATTGATGTTGAAGTGAGGTTTTGATTGGCATAAATTAAAAGGTTTAAATTAAAATAAAATTTCGCTAAATAATTCTTAAATACCCAATTCACCCCCCTCTTAGGATTACATCTTTAGTTTCAAGTCCAGTATCCAAACGAGTGTGCCACTGGGTGTGCTAGAATTACTTAAAAGGGCAATTGGATTACTTGCTACAAAGGTGGCTGTAAAGGAGGATGCAGTCGGTGCAGCAGAGGCAAGGAGGCTAATATAAGGCTGAAGCTGAGTAAGTTGAGCTTGGAGCTAAGAGAAATTTGGAGCAGTAGCAGGTGCAGGAGTAAGAGAAGTCGAAGGTGCAAGAAGAGATTTTTCAACAACTCCAATGTTAGAAGGTCCCCAACCTTTGCCACGGCCACAAGCATAAGAAGCCCGTTTGGAGTAACGCTCATGTAGCTCAAGGTGGAGAATGAAGTAGCACTCAATGGTGTCATATTCCATTGGCAGTGCTGGTTGAATTGAGTCTTGAGGTCAACTAACCTAGAACCGGTAGGGGTGCAAAGGCAACCTGCTCGGGTACACTAGAAGAAGCAAATCCAGGGAGAAGACGTTGTCGCTGATCATCACCATCAATCATTGCAAATGCCTCGTACAAATAGGGCACCAGGGATGTCTTCAAAATATGAGTCCAAATTGATTCAAACTCAGGTTTCAAACCCGTCAAGAACTGATACATATACCGATGATCCTAACGCTTTGCCTCAATAGGAAACTCAGAAAGAGGCTTATACTGGGCAAGCTCCTCTCACCGAGACTAGAGATAGCCGAAGAAGTCAGTCACAAATAAACCTAAAAAGCATCGGTTGCTTGGTATAGCTCCCAATAAAGCTCAAAAATTTGAGCCTCACACCTTGTATGGGCGAACATTTTGGTCAATGTAGACCAAGGCTATAAATAGTATCATGAAAAATGAACATCTTGTAGAGGCGGTCTTCCATATATAGAAGCAAATATCCAACCCAGGATGACACAGTTGTCAATGGACCACTGTCGGTGAGCTGAATCAGTATTAGCAAGGAAAAACTTCAATCCTAACAACTACTCAGCCTTGTCATGACCCCCAAGATATAAGCGAAGGGACTGTGACCAGGCATGAAAGTTGCCGCCATTCAAAATAATGTTGGTGACCTTTTGAATACGAGTAGTCTAAGTCAGAGATAAGTCAGGACGTGGAAGGTTCAGAGGAGAAGAGGTGGATTATTGTCCTTGGTAGCCATAACCGTCCTTGGTAGCCATTGTATAGAAAAGGAATAGGCTGCGAAAGTATCAATGCGTCAAAGCAAAGAAAGTAGCTAGAAGTTGACGGAGTCACCAGAAAAGACGCCAGAAGGCACCAGGAAAGTCATTGGAAGTTGCCGAAAGGATCCCGAAAAAATTGATGGAGTCGCCGAAAAAACTGTCGGAAGGCACTGGGAAGTCGCCGGAAAAGTAGCCGAAAAAAGGACGCCGGAAGCCATCGAAGTAATCGGGAAAGTCATTGGAAAAATTGTCGAAGTCGCCAGAAAAGTTGTCAGAAGGCACCGAAAAAATAGTAGACTGAGTTTTCTAATATACAAGATCGACTAAAAGTGGCAAGTATAGAGCATCGGAGTCAACCTACTACTAATAAAGCTTTCTAATGCACAAGTTCCACACACGTGGCGAGTGCAAAGCGTACAATTCAATTGAGAACTCAGACGTTAAACAAGGAACCCAACCTTGCTCTAATACCAAGAAGAAAGTAAAAGAGAGAGAACTATACAAAAGGAAGTGAATATCACTTGGTGTACTTAGCTTGCAACTTTAAGATGTATATATAACTATACAAGAGAGTGAAATTATCCTAACTTTTCGATGTGGGACCAAAAACTGTATACTATGCTCAGTACAAGGAGTAGCATAAATCAATACAAAAGAACCACATGGTGGAACATAAAAGGAGATAATATAGTAAAATTTAAAAAATAAAATGAACGAAGAGTGTGATTGTACAATAGGGGATAAGGTTGATGCAAATATTGTTTGGAATAGAATGTCAAATTCTATCGTAAGGATAACAAAAGAGGTTTTAGGTGAATCCAAAGGAAGATACTCGAGTAGTAAAGAAAGTTGGAGCTAGGATCAAGAAGTCCAAAAGGCTATTAAGATAAAAAGAAATTTGTATAAAATATGACAAAATTGTAGAAATATATAAAATCTTGAAAAATTTGAAGAGGTAAGAAAAAATGCAAAAAAGACTATTAGTGAAGCTAAATATAAAACTTATGATACTTTATACACTAAACTAGATACAAAAGAAAGAGAAAAGGACATTTATAAACTTATTAGAGCTAGAGAAAGAAAATGCAAAAAATTTGGTAATGTAAAATGTATAAAGGGCGAGAATGATAATGTCTTAATTAGAGAAAAAGACATAAAAGAGAGGTGGTAGAGATATGTACATTGATAAGTTGTTTAATGAAAACCAAAATAAAAGATTGAACTTGGAAGTGACAAACGAAGAGAAGACTAAAAATAGAAGATTTATTCATAAAATTAGAGTCCTTGAAGTTGAGATGCCATTAAAAAAGATGAAAAGTGGGAAATCTATAGGACTAGATAAAATACCAATTGAAGTTTAGAAATGTTTAGGGAATAAAGGAATTGTTTGGTTAACTAATCTATTCAACACTATTATAAAAAATTAAGAAAATGGCAAAATACTGGAGAAAAAGTACATTAGCATCTGTGTACAAAAACAAAAGTGATATTCAAAATTATAATAACTATCATCAAATCAAGATTATGAGTCATACAATGAAATTATATAAAAGGGTAATTGAACATAAAATAAAATTAGAAACGGAGATTTCTAAAAATCAATTTGATTTTATGTTTAGGAGATTCACAACAGAAATTATTTATCTTTTAAGAAGTTTAATGGAAAAGTTTAGGGAAAAGAAGTGGGACTTGCATATGGTTTTTATAGACCTGGAGAAGGTTTATGATAGAGCACCTAGGGAAGTTCTTTGATAGATATTAGAAAATGAGGGAGTGTGTAGTAGATATAAGGAAGCCATTAAGGATGTGTATGATAGAGTTGTGACTAACATTAGGAATGTAGGAGGTGAATTTAGAGATTTTCCAATTACAATTGGTGTACATCAAGGTTCCTCTTTGAGTCCTTATCTTTTTATTTTAGTTTTTGATGAACTAACTAAGAATGTCCAAAATGTGATCCCTTAATGTATGTTGTTTGCAGATGATATCGTGTTGATGGATGATAGTAGGAGCGGAGTGGAATTTAAGGTAAAACTTTGGAGAACCACATTAGTGTCTAAGGGGTTCAAGATAAGTAGGAATAAGATAAAATATATGAAATGTAATTTTAGTAATATAAGAAATAGAAATAAAGAGATGATTAAACTTAATAATCAAGAATTTAACAGTATTAATAGATTTAGATATCTTGAATCTATTATGCAAGTTGAAGGGAAAAATTAAAGAAAATATAGTACATAAAATTAAAACAAGCTGGATAAAATGAAGGAGTGTGTCAAGTGTATTGTGTGATGGTAAACTATCTTTAAAATTAAAAGAAAAGTTTTAAAAGACGACTACAAGGCCAACTATTGTTTATAACTTAGAATGTTGGGCAACTAACAAACGACATGTATAAAAAATAAAACTTGCTGAAATGCAAATGTTAAGGTGAACGAATAGTTTAACACTAAAAGATAAAGTAAGAAATAAACATATACGTAATAATTTAGGCATAGCATTGATTCAAAATAAGATAAGGGGAGGAGCGGCTTAGATGGTTTAAATATTTGAAACTCGGGCTTAGTAGAACATCTGTAAGGAAGAGAAGTGAGTTAGTGATTGTACCTCACACAAAAAAGGATAGTGGTAAGCCTAAAACAACTTGGAAAGAGGTAATGATTTATTAGTCCTTAATCTAATATAAAAAAATACTCTTAAGATTATTTATTATTTATGTTGTTGTTAGTGTTCTTGCTGCATAATAATTTATGATGATAAATAAACATAAAAGTATTTAATATATAAATTAGGTTGAAAATGTATCATGCATGAGAGTCTCCATCCACACAAGGACGAGCTATAGAAAAAACACAAGGGCCGGGTTCATTTCATTGCCAGTCGTTGGATCATCATAAATTCCCAAACATCTTGAAGGGCCAAGAATGTAGCTTAAGTTCCAGCACAAACGACAAGTAGGTCAAGTTGCTCGATAACAAAACAAAAAAAAAGGATTCCCAATGCTGCAATGGTTCCCGCACCAAAAGCGGAAATACTTCCCAAATCTTTAAACTAACCCCCCAAAGCCTGGTGGGTCCCATTTGATTCTGGAAAGTACAAAGGGCTTCTTCAAATGGTGCCTTGGGCCTGCGTAGCAATGTCATCAATTTGGGCCTTTTTTCCTAAGCTAAATCTTCTGTCATGCCTTTGAAAGCCCATTCATTCAGCCCCACTAAATGTTGGGCTTACTTCTAAGGCTCAAAATACAACCCATTCAAAGAATCCATCTATTTATAATATTACTTAATAAAAAATAAAGATGAAGTAAGAACACGACATGCGTTTAAATTGAAACAAAGGTCCCTTACATAATTCAAACTCACCTATGGCGAGGACTTTAGCTCTCTTGTGAAAGTTTCAAAGAAGTTGGAAGAAGAGGTGGTGTCCAATATTTTATTGTTGATCATGTTAGATTTTTACAACAAAATGAACTTGGCGAATTCTACACAAAGGAGATGGTGTTGCAGTTGCAATGTTCATAACTAGATTCTATATAGAACCTAGCATAGCCTACGATGGGAGGATATATGAGAGGAGATACTTCATCTTTCCCGTTATGAATGTAACAATGTAAATTTCGGTAACAAGTCCTCTATTTTTGGAACATTTCACATTTTAGTAAGCCTGGCTTATGTTGATATCATCAACAATGAATGTTGTCCCAAAATTGTAATTGTAGTAACCCGGAAAATTATGGGAATTAAATAATAAATAAATGAAAGGAAAAAGGAAATTTTAAAAGGAGGGCAGCAAGGCCTCGTCGACGAACGCAGAGCATTCATCGACGAAGAGTCTTCTTGGACTTGTCGACGTGGATGCATGTCTCGTCGACGAAAGCTTACCAAGAGGGCTGATTTCAGGGCCTGAAACTCGTCGATGAAGGTTAGGTGTTTATCAACGAACCCCCTTCCTAGACTCGTCGACAAGGTGACGTGTCTCGTCGACGAGGCCACGTGGCCAGCCATCTATATAAGCACAAAAAATCAAATTTCGACAAAAATTCAGTCTCTCTCTCTCTCTCTAGAAATGGTTTCCCTCACTTCTCTCTAACTTTCTGGCTTCATTTCTCCCTAGTTCGATGATCAGAAGCTACCACGTTGATCCTAGGGAGATTCTCTACAACTTAGCTAAAGCAGAAGTTCGATTTGAGAAGTTTGGGAATCATCCCAAAATTAGAGTAAGTAGATTATTTAGGCATTTTTAGTACTACCAGGTGTATCTGAGGCCATATTTTGCATTATATGAGAATATACTGAGGTTTTGTGAAATAAAATTAGGGTGCTATGATTTCAGGGTCAGGGTGTTTTTGGGGACCTTGCAGGCATGGGTTGAGGACCCCAGCGAGTATCTTGCCAAGAGTTCAAGTAAAGTATAGTTTAGAAATGTTGGATATGTGGAGTAAGGGAAAATATGAATATGATAATTATTATGGTAAATTCAGTTGTGTGACTGGGAATTATATGGGTGTTATTTCAGGGTGTTGAAAATTATAAACGCCGCATGCATGAAATTATAAATAGTACTTAGAGCCCAGATAGTCAAGTAAGGGGAATACATGTTATGCTAGCTTTATTAGACATTTTACCAGTATAACATAGTATTTGATCAGAGCATGAAAATTATACAGCATTACAGAATATATTTATATGGAATTTTATTTAGTTGTGTGGCATGAGAATTACTGAAAAGCATTATTTAGACAGAGTACAGAATTATGCTTATATATAGTTTCTATAAAAATATGTTATACAGTTTTACAGAAATATGATTATATAGCCTACAGAGTTATGAAACATAACTTATACAATTTTATATACAGAGCTACGGCTATACGGAATTATACAGAAATACAGTTTATATGATATACAATACTTTACAGAATCATGCTTATGCAGAATGTTACAGAACTATGATTACGTAGTATATTTCAGAACATGATTGTACAGTGTTTTACAGAGTTGATTATACAATGTTTTTATTACCATGATTATACAAAAATATACAGAACCATGATTATACAAAATTTTATAGAACCACGATTATACAGAATTTTATAGAACCGTGATATACAGAAATACAGATTATACAGAGTATAAAGTCATGACATACAAAATATAGAATTATAGTTACAGAATATACATATATACATTTATTACTGCGTCATGGCTATATAATTGATACAGAATCATGGTTATTATAGAAATACAGAATCATGGTAAAATAGCTAGATTTATATAAATATATTTATACAGTATTAGACCTCGATGGAATACAACAGTTTACAGAGTACGGTACCGTTGCGATACAATAAAGACAGTGCAACCATACATCTTAGATAGAGTATGGTATAACCGATTGTGCCCTCAGGTAGAATTGTGAGCTCCCTAGCGTCCGGACCAAGTGGAGTGGGTCTTTCGTGCTATAGGCATCAAGATATGCATACAGTTAGGCTAGCATTACCGGGACAACCAGTGTTTAGCCCCGCCTACGGGCCGCACAACCCAGTCATGAAGGGGTAAGTAAAGACATATAGTCATCCAAGGGGAAGTTTATAGATATATGATTATGTATAGTACACACAGAAAGCAAAGATTACATATTATAGATAGAAGTACTTTTGAATAGATAACTCAAAAATTTTCATATTCTATATGACATAAGCATGTGTTATTATACAAATGTTTTTCTCAATGTATATTGTATACAGTATTGATTAAATGATATGTTGCCAACTAACTCATATGCCACATACTGGTAATAACATGTTACTCCTTACTGAGAGGTGTCTCACCCCAACATTATTAAATATTTCAGGTAATACAGAGAGGCGAGCAGAGCCGGCTCAGAGGTAAAGGAGGTGTAGAGTCGGCATAGTTTGGGGTGAGTTTTGGGCTGGTCAGTGGAGCCCAAAATATTTTGGGATTTTTTGAGAAAGTGTTATGTATATGTGTGTATGTGTACAGCTAGGTATATAGTACTTTGGTATTGTATTTTGGAATATGTTGGATATGTATGTACTTCTGCTGCTTAGGTGTTATATGAAATGCACAGGATATTACTGTCCCACTTTAGGCCATAATGATGTCAGTTATGCTCATGCAAGATATTAAGAATTATAATGATATAGAAAAAAAAATGGATTGAAATTTCAGATCGTTACAGTAATGCTCAAATACTTAGTCATAAATAAGTTGCAAGAAACAATTATAACATTTAGAAAATTTATTTTGATATCAACAAATTAAGGTGGAAAGATATAAAAAGCTAGTACATTCAAAACACAATAAATATATAAACAAACTCAAATATACAATGGAAAAGTTTCATAGAAATCCAAACATATGGCTCGAGTTTGAAGTTGCCAATCACAAGCTCAAAGAAATAAAAATAAAAAACTTAATTTTTTAAAAATTTTTAATAACTATTGTATGCCCTAATGATATGCTTCAATATTTTAATATCTCCGGAAATTAAAAACATCTACCATAGCATCTACCATAGCCTTTCTCTAGATCAATTGCATTGACAAATATATGACTTACATCACTTATAAAATTAAATTCCTAGGAATTTTCTTTGAAAATGAAGAAAGTAAATATCTAAAATTCTTTGTTCATTTCAACTCTTGATGGATTTCATTTTTAAAACTGAAAACTCGAAGACAATTTCACAATATGCTCCATAAAACAAATTTTCTAGTAAATCATTTTTATTTTTCTCATTTTTTTAAAAATAATGATACTAAATGAGTTCTTTCTTTCTTTTTTGATTCTAGTCCTTATATTTGAGATACACTTTCTTAAATCTTAAGGTAGGCATATGACACACTTCATTAGAAATATATATTTTGAGTAAATAACTTGTGATGCAAATAATATATTAACAAGCTAACTACCTAAATTATGTGTGACAAGAGGAATTTACAAATTTCAAATTGCTTCTAAAGGGGAAAAGTAATGTATTGGAATGTAAGGTTCCTTAGAGTTGCTGGAAGGTCAACTGGACGCCAACTTTAGTTTGTATTTTTATTTGGAATAACTTCTATATACAATGGCAATAGCCTTTTGTTAAAAAAAATACATAAAAGAGAATTAATATAAATTTTAAATAATATTTTTATAAAAATTAGAAAAAAAAAAAGAAGGTAAAAGTCCATACTTTTTGGATGGTTGTTAGAATTTATTTATGTCATTTTCTCTTTAATTTGTTTATACATGTTATTTTAATTAAACATTTTTTAAAATATTTTGTATGAAATTACTGTAATTTTATTTTTATAACAATATTATATAAAATATTTATAATATACATTATATATATTTATTTATTTATATCATGTTGACGTCACCAGTTTGACCATTAGGTTGACTCAATGGTCTGACTGCTAATTCAATACTATCCCAGGTGCTTTATTGAGTTTGTTATTGGTCTGGACTTTAAAATCATGCTAATACCTTATATGTCATTCTTATGGTCACACCCAAGATGTGCATCATCCTCAAATTTTGTTGGATTTATTCCGTACATAGCTACAAGGCAAACCAGTGTTCACTATTTAAAACTCGCAAGAGAGGTTAGTGTCAAATTTTGAAATAGTAGCTATACGGCTACTTTTCTAAAAGTCTTGTACTTTTTCGATATCAAGATCCAAAGGTACCAAACCTTTGGAAATTAATAATTAAAAAAAAAAAAAAAAAAAACATAAGCTTTGTGACAAAGGAAAACAAGAGTTTTCAATCAAGTGTTGAAGTTTGGAAAAATTGCCAATTTAGTCACTTTTCAAATAGTTTTGAACACTTTCTTGGTGTTAAGATTGCAACATAAGTTTTGTATCAAAGGAAAAAAGAGCTCAATTGTAGAATATCAAACCAACAAAATCAAAACAAAAACTAATAGTAAAGAAGCTAAAGATCCAAAAAATAAATGTCTTGTTTACTTACGTCATTGTGCATAACTTGATTTAACCTAGATGAAATAGGCTGCAGAATAATACAATTATGTTTTTTTTATATCAACAATGAAGGTTAATATAAATTCTTATGATTTAATTACATGAATATCTAATGTTCATGGGCAGGCATAGTTTTAAAACTTGGTATAAGCACAATGCCAACATTGGAGCTCATAATTTTAAGTGTAAACAAATTGCATGTACAAAAAAAAATCCTTATACTAAGATTTAACTCTTCATATAAAACATTAATATTATTGTCACAACGTACCCTCTGTAGGCAGAGTGTGCCCTAGGACTAAGGGGGTTATAAATGTTGAAAATTGAAATGGAGTTGTTACTAACCTATTATTTACCTAAGTGCAGTTAGAACACCTAATTACTAATCATTTGATTAGTCTCTAGACTAATCCTAGGTCAAGGAACTAGCAATCTCGGTTTGTTTTTACCAGAATTGGGATCGGGAGTTTAGTTATGTGAGGAAAAGATATTAGCACCCCCTACACACCTGTTTGATGAGCGGTACCTAATTAATTATGAATTATCCTTAAATAGAATTTGATGGTCTTTAATCAACTCCTTTAAAAATGAAACAAATAAATAAATAAAAGTTTATAAGGAGAATGGAAATTAAGGTGTGATTTAGGAATGTCTAATAAAACCTTCAAACGGGGGGATCTTCTTAGATAAATCCCCTCTCCCTCAGAGCTAATACAAGTGATGTTTGAAATACCTCATTGAAAATTTCAAAATTATAGGAACACACCCAGGCAAAAATTGAAAAAAAAAAAAAAAAACCAAGATATTTGGGGAAAAAAAGTCTTTAGAAATATCCTAAGATTTTTCCTAAATTTATAAAAAAAATATTCTAAGATTTTTCAAAATTTTTCTATAATTTTCCAGGATTTTTGAAGACTTTTTCTCATTCATTTCGTCTCAAAGTAGCTCAAAAATATTTTTTCTTGTTTTTTCTAATTTTCAAAAAATTTCCCCGATTTTTCACGATTTTTCTCTATTTTTCCCCATTTTTAAAATTAAAAATCAAATTAAAATTAAATTATACATAGAAAATAAAATAAAATTGTAACGACCTACTAAATTAACTGGGATTTTTCCTTTTATTTTTCCCTCTTTATAATAATAATTGTTGTGAAATTTCATTGTTTTGATACCTTCATATATAAAATTAGTCATCCACCTAAGCAGTAAGAAGCTAAAATCACATAACCACCACCATATATAAATATATACAATACTAGAGAGTTACAATGTTCCCAAACTATGCATATATGATTGTTTCCCAAAATACCCTCAACTGGGTTAGGGCTATACAAAAATACTCCTAAAAATACACACTCCACTGACAGGGCCGTACTGAAGCCCCTTTACCTACAAGCTTGGTCTGCTCGCCTGACTGGATCACCTGAAAAATATTAATTTATTGGGATGAGACGACGCTCAATAAGACGAAATATACTATTGCTAGTGTGTGGCAAATGAGATACAATACTATGAAAATATGTTTCTCTATAATCATGTATAACTGAATCTGTAAATACAGTACAAAAAATATAAATCACCACCTTTTCCATGTTGCTTAACATCTTTGTATTTTAGGTTTCTATACATAATACTTTTAATATATATATACGTATATTCTCTGTTTCTATGAAACTGTACATATATAATAATAACTAAAAACTTCCCTGGATGGATAACTATATGTCATGATATAACCCCTCATGATAGGGTTGTACAGCTCGTAGGAGGGATCTATCCTGGCTGGCCGACTAGGATAAACCACTATACTCCGTTAGTCTGATCAGCCCTCCTCAATTCATATCTAATGGGGAGCCTATCCACATGTGGGCATGCGAATGTCCCGGTATGTCAAACGTGTGGGAGACGTCATTTGAGGGAGTGCCGGGTAGGGAGAGATATGCTATCGTTGTGGGAGACCCGGCCACATGGCACGTGCATGCCCAGGTCCGTCAGACCAAGTCCCAGCTCCCAAATCCTATTGGGGATGATATCAGGCGCCTCGTTGAGGTCAGCAGAGAAATGTAGCCTGGGCGAGGGTTTACGCGTTAACGCCGGGTGATGTCGAGGCTACTACGGATGTGGTGACAGGTACTTTTACTGTTTTATCACATTCCGTTATTGTTTTATTTGATTCAGGTACTACTCATTCTTTTGTCTCTGCATCATATGTTAAATTATCTGAAAGTGAGATTTAGTTATTAGATAGAGAATAGGCAGATGGCATACCCTAATTCCTACGAGGTCTCGCCATCTGCCTCTAATCTCCCCTATCTCGACCTCCTCTCTATGGACCTTTACTAAAGCCAACCTGAAAGCCCTGAGGCGCAGGCCTCTTCCTCTGACTCTGAGCCGTTATATCCCTCTGTATACCACTCTCAATGATCGCAGCTTTATCTATAACCTTCGTAAATGTCTGAGCTCTGAAACCAATCACCTGCTCAAACAAGTTCTGTCTCAGTCCCTCTTCAAACTTCATTGTCTTTTTCTCTTTATCAGGTGCTAGATGTGGAGCAAACGCAACAACTCGATAAACCGAGCCGCGTACTATGATACGATCATCTGCCCCTATACCAAGTGCATAAACTCTACTGCCTTTGTGCTTCGAATGACAAAAGAAAAATATCGCTCGAAGAACAATTCCTTGAATTAGTCCTATCTCACTGGTATTGGAACTGGCCTCTACTCCTCTATCAATCGCGTTGATCTCCACTAGCGCTTTGCCTCCCCTATCAATTTAAATGCTGCAAATACTACCTTCTGCTCCTTCGAACAAGGAAGCACTGCCAACGTCTCTTCGATGTCCTGGACCCAATTCTCAACTACAATCGGGTCATCTCCTCCAGTAAAGGATGGGGGCTTCATCCGCATAAACTGCTCAATTGTGCAGCTATGCTCCCCTGGGCTCCTAGCCATCTCAGCCATCATCTGCTGGGTAATGCTGCGCAGTACTGCGTCTGTATCACCACCCATGCTGGAAGGTCTGGCCTGTCTCTCCCAACATTCATACCACTGCTTCCTGGGTCCATCCTGGAACAAGAAATACACTTAAGCACCTTATCTCCTACACAGACCTATCCTATACCAATTCAAAATTAACTACCTTCCCTAACCTTAACTCAATATCCAATTATGTCATCAAGACATACGACCCAATAATAGTTTACTATGGTTTTCCTGAAATCGTCACCGTAGGAAAAACACAGAAATCACCATGGTAATCCTATACCCAGACCACAAAAAAAACCTCAAATCATTTTCTATACTTTGGTATAGCTTCCGCTACATTCTAAAGTCTACAGAACCTAATAACTTAGGCTCTAATATCAAACTGTAATGACCTACTAAATTAACTGGGGTTTTGTCTTTTTTTTTTCCCTCTTTATAATAATAATTGTAGTGAAATTCCATTGCTCTGATACCTTTATATATAAAATTAGCCATCCACCTAAGCAAAAAGAAGCTAAAATCACATAACCACCACCATATATAAATATCTACAATACCAGAGAGTTACAATGTTCCCAAACTATGCATATATGACCGTTTCCCAAAATACTCTCAACTGGGCTAGGGCTGTACAAAAATACTCCCAAAAATAATCACTCCACTAATAGGGCAATACTGAAGCCCCTCCACCTGCGAGCCTGGTCTGCTCCTTTGCCTGGATCATTTGAAAAATATTAATTTAATGGGATGAGACGATGCTCAATAAGACGAAATATATTATTACTAGTGTGTGGCAAATAAGATACAATACTATGAAAATTTGTTTCTCTATAATCATGCATAACTAAATCTGTAAATACAGTACAAATAATATAAACCACCACCTTTTCCATGTTACTTAACATCTCTGTTGTAGACACCCCATTTTTATCCAGGCCCAATATATGTATTACTATTATTATTATTATTGTTATTTTATTATTATTATTTTATTTATTCTTATTATTATTATTATTATTATTAATTTTCACTAATCTTATTATTATTATTATTATTATTATTTTCATTATTATTATTATTATTATTTTTCATTAGTCTAATTATTATTATTTATTTTTATTGTTATTAATGTTATTTATTATTATTATTACTATTATTATTATTATTATTATTATTTTACTATTATTACTATTATTGTTATTACCATTATTATTATTATTATTAATATTTATTTTTTTTACTATTATTATTATTATTATTATTATTTTTTAGTATTACTATTATTATTATTAGTTTGCTACAATTATTATTATTATTATTCATTATTTTTATTATCATTATTATTAGTATTATTTATTATTATTATGATTTACTTATTATTATTATTATTATTATTATTATTATTAGTATAGGGTTAGGGTTTTAAGGGGAAGCCTATAAAAGGCTGCGAACACAAAGCCGGGGGGAGGAGGCGCTGCACACACTCCAGCCCGGGGGCGCTGCACAGCAGCACGCAGAGCAAGCCAAGGAAAATTTTTTCCTTCTTCTTCTTCCAGCAACCTCCACTCCGACCACGGCCACACACATAGCCTCACTCCTTGCTGCCTCCTTCATCCTCTGACAATCCTCCCAGCCACCAGGCCTGACCACCCTCTCCGGCCATCCATCCACACAGCAGCCCCTCTATCCACTGCAACCACCACAGGCACCCACGGCCAAGCAGCAGATGAGCATCCCAAAGCAGCCACATCCCATTACATTCTCCTTGCAACTCTGAGCATCAACCTGCAACCCAGCTCCGACCTCTTCACCGCCCTTAACCTCTCCGGCCTCACCGTCGAGCCAGACTCCGACCCAGCCGTGCACAACCTGTGGAAAAGGATACAAATCTACAAAGCCTCCATCCGCGCAGACCACCAGCCCCGGCAACTCCCCGACGAGAAGCTCGTCTGTTTCCACCACCATCCACACCTCAGCAGCCGCCTCCCTGCTCCGTTCGTGACTCCGGCGACCCTTCCACAGCAGCCACCAAAAGCCCGCTGCTGCAACCGAGACCTCCAACGCAACCACAGCACTCACAGCAACAACCAGCCCTTGGCTTCCTCCGCCCTGCAACACAACCGAGTCCTCCGGCCATCCCTGCAACACAAGAACCCCCGGTGAGCTCCCCCCTTTGCCTCCTGTTTCTACTGCACACACTGTTGTACACACAACACACATGAATATACATATATATTACTGTTAGTGTTAATAGGTATATACATACATATATATATATATATATATATATTCTTTTATATTATGTATATATTACTGTTAGTGTTAATATGTATATATATATATATATATATATTTTTTTTTTTTTCTTTTATATTATGCATATATATACATATATATATATATTAATTATTGTTAGTGTTAATAGGTATATATGTATATTTTCTTTTATATTGATCATATTAAATATTGTTATTCTCTGTATATTATTATTAACAATATTATGGTATTATTTGCGTGTTATTATCAACAGTGATGTTATGATATTATTATTTAACGGTATTATTATTATGTTAGTGTTAATATTTTTTTTTCTTTAATAATTGTTATTTATTGTTACGAATTACCCTTATTATTGTTATGTTGTAGATAATATATATATATATATATATATATATATATATATACCCATGTCCATATTTTTAATTGTTTTCATATTTAATACCCATGTCTATATTTTTTTTGTAAATATTAATTGATTTGTTCCGATTGTTGTAGGGTTTCTTTTATTTGCAGTGGTAAGTAGTCTATTGCCTTGTATCTAAATTGTGTGTATGTTAACACATTGTTTGTTGTAGCATTTAATTAACTGTGTTATTGATTGTGGTATGTTATTTACTTTAGTATATGTTGCGTATTTAGGGTTTAAACTATTATGTGTTGTATTTAAGGTTTTAATGGTATATTTAGGGTTTTGTTCATCATATGCTTTATTTAGGGTTCAATTGGTCTCTTATATTGTCACGATATATTAATGGTAAGGTTTCAAAATTATTTCCATAATTATTGTCGCGTGTGTTATTTGTTAATTCTAGGGTTTAAATTGCTTCCCATAATATTGCTTGTGTAATAGTTTCCATTATTGTATATATTGCATGTATATTATAGGGTTTTAATTTGTTTCCACATTGTTATTGTATATTAATGGTAAGACTTCAATTGTTTCCATAACTATTATTGCATATATCCTATATTTATTCTAGGGATTAATTGTTTCCATAATGACTATTGTATATATCGTTATTTATCTTAGGAATTAATTGTTTCCATATGTGCATATATTGAGGGTTTTGATTATTCATAAGTGAGTATCATTATATTTATAGGATGTTAATATCTTACTATATGCTTGTGTATTATTATTATTATTATTACGTGTGATATATTATTATTATTATTATTATTATTATTATTATTATTATTATTATTATTATTGTTATCGTTATTGTTATAAGTTTAGTATTACATTATCATTCTTATTATTGTGTGTATATCATTACTATCTATTAGGTGGGTTTGTTATTACGATATGTCCTTAGGTATTGTAACAATTTATTATTATATAGTATATATAGCATATGTGTATCTCTATTATTATTACATGTATTATGGTAATTTAATTTCTTAGTTTATTATCTTATTAATATATATATTAAAACCTCCCATACTAAGTATTTTCCTATAAAAATTCTATATACAATTTCAAAATTTTGGGAGTATATTTTCTTACTCATAATCCCTATGATTTTATTGCGGGGGTATGAGCCTTCAGGCATCACGTACCCTAAGCTCTGAGGGAACATATATGTATATATTAGCTTTATTTATTTATTATTTTACTTATTTATTTATTTATTTTTTACATGTATTTATAAATTAATAAAAAGGAGTAATTTAAAGACTTATTAGATTAACTTAGGGATAATTTCAAATTAATTAGGTACCGTTCGTAAGAACGGGCGCGTAGGGGGTGCTCGTACCTTCCCCTCACGTAACCGAACTCCCGACCCCAACTCTGGTAATGTAGACCGATTCTACCCCTAACGGGGTAGTAATCATGTGTTCTAACCGCACTAAAGGTTAGTGGCGACTCCGATGTCCATGTTTTTCCATGAAAATATTAAATTGATTTTTACTTCGCCGCTCGGGCCACACGCACTCCCGGGACGTCGCGAGATCTGTATTTTAGGTTTCTATATATAATACTTTTATTATATATATATATATATATATATATATATATATACACATATATACATATATTCTCTAGTTTTGTGAAACTGTACATACATAATAATAATAACTGAAAACTTCTCTAGATGGATAACTGTATGTCATGATTTAACCCCTCATGACAGGGTTGTGCGGCCCATATGCGGGATCTATCCTGGCTGATCGACTAGGATAAACCACTATCATCTGTCAATTTGATCAGCCCTCCTCAACCCATATATGATGGGGAGTCTGTCCACACGTGGGAATGTGATTGACCTACCTACGACGTATTATCTAAATAGGTGGTTGCACTCTATTCTGTATATAGCAATGGTACCATGCTTTGTAAACTGTATCTGTAATGATCCATCAAGGTTTGATACTATATAATACATCTCTATATACAATTATCTATTTTACCATGATTCTATAATTACTGTATTAACCATGACACTGTAGTAAACTGTATCTATATCAACTATGTTTCTGAAATTAACTGTTAATTGTATAATCATGGTATTCTGTAATTGCTGTAAAATATATTCACTATCTGTATATTCTGTAAAACATAACTCTGAAAAATATTGTAAAGCATGTCTCTGTACTATATCTATATTCTCTAGCCACACAGTAATTTAAAACATATTATACATAATTGATGAACTGTATAAATTTCAACTGTGAATAATAGTCTGGTAAAAACGTATAATTTATACTAAACCATACTATAACCGCCTAGCATAGCATATTTCTCTTACCTGACTCCTAATAAAATCCCCTACTATGACGGGTCTTACACCTGTAGGGTTCTCCACTCAATACCTTGAAAACCATATATCTCATAACAAAATATCATTATTTCTACGTCTATTATATTTCTCACAACTGCTAGAAAGCCAAATTTTGCTTAAAAGACCTTACCTTGAATCTAGGATGAAATTCAACTTTGTTCCACCAACGATCCGCTCCAACAGACTTGGAGAAAACTTCCCCAAGAGCGTCGTGGTGGCCTCAGATCGTCGATCCGGCAACTAACGGGGCTGGAATCGAAGAGAGAAGGAGGAGGAACCGTAGAAGAGAAAAGAGAGAGAGTGTCGGTGAATTTTTCTACATAAAAATCTTTGTTTAACACTATTTATACTGCGAGATTCGTCGACGAGTCACGTCATCTCATCGACGAGGCCAAGAAGGAGGTTCGTCGATGAATGTCATCTTCTCGTCAACGAAATTCAGAGCTTAGGAACAACCTTTCGGCATTTTCTCATCGACGAAACTTGTCTTCGTCGACGAGGCCCTCTTGTATCCTCGTTGACGAATGCCGTGTATTCGTCGATGAGAGCCTTATATTTTCTTGGGTCATTACATTCCAAAGTGCAACATCATTAATGAACGTGAAGCGTTCATTGACAAAGTCTGCTACCTCCTTTTGTTTCTATTTCCATTTCCCTCCCTCTCTATTATTTAAATACCATTATTCTTCGGGTCGTTACATATAATGAATAAACAAAATAAAATAAAATAAATAATTTTGAAAGAACCAAACCAGTTCACCCCGTTTGGGCCAAGTTTAGCCCAATTGGAGGTCTCAATACTACCCTTCTTTTATAGCAGTCAATATTGGCATAGTGCGTAGTTAGTCAGTCCCTCCTCAAAATCACTTTGAACTCATGCATATCCAAAACCATCAGGTTAGCTAATAAAGACCTCCTCTGAATACAAACTGGGCAGTTCCTGAGTACCTTCTTACATATCCCTATAGCCCCAGTTGACGTAGTCACTAACAAACTAACATCCAACTATTGACTTTCTAGCCCACATAACTTAACAAATTCCTAGGCGATAAAGAATGAGTTGCCCCTAAATCAAACACATCGGTAGCTTTATATGATAGTATTAAAACAATACATGTCACAATATCTCTTGCCACCTCCGCATCTCCTGGTGTCAACGCATAAACTCGTGCCAGGGTGGTATTCCACTGTAGTCCGCCTTGAGGTGCTTGGTGACCTCTTATGTAAGGTCTAGGAATAGGCGTGACAGCTGGCGGTGCTCGCAGTCTCTTGCCATATACCCAGACTGATGGCATCGATAACAAACAATCTCCCTGACCCGACACTCCCTCGGGTGTCTCCGGTAACATATGGGACAAAGAGGGGGCATTCGTCTGCCATGTATTGCCCGATCTCCCACTCCCTGTCTCCGTCCTCCTCTGTTATTCTGCCTTCTCCAAAGCCCTTGACTTGACCTTGCCTAAAAATATGAAGGCATGATGTAGTGACCCAGAGGAATTATAGTATTTAAATAATAAAGAGGGAAAAAAGGAAATTAAAAAAGGGGCATAGCAAGTCTTCGTCGATGAAGGCTCCGCGTTCGTCGACGACATGGCATATTGGGCTCTTCAACGAGGGTGTGCTTCGTTGACGAGAAAATATTAAGAGGGGGTTTTGGGTGATTTTGAATTTCGTCGATGAGGAGAGAGTTCGTCTTTGGTTTCTCATCCTTCTCTCTAAGTTTCTGGGTCCATTCTTCATCGAATCGACAATTTGAAGCCACCATGACACTCCTAGGGAAGTTCTCTACATAACTTTTGGAGTGGATCATTGGTGGGGCAAGTTTGAAATTCATCCCAAATTTAGGGTAAAGTTTTTATTTAGTATTTGGCCTTCCCTGCAGTTACAGAAAATGTAGTACACGTAGAAATACTGAATTTCTGTTATGAGAAATATTATTTCCAGGGTGTTGAACAAGGAACCCAGCGGGAGTTGGATTGACTGTTTTAGGGGCTTTTCAAGACTCGGGTTAGGGGGGATAAACTGAGCTAGTTATTTTATGAACATATATGTATGTTATTACAACATCTGATTTCAGGAAAATAAATATATTTATATATGCTTTATGTTTGAGAAATACTGCTGTAAAAGATGATATGTTTAAATATGTATAAAACCTATTTCACGTGGTATGAGTGGAATTTATAATGAAATACTATTTTCTAGGAATATGATAAAAATATGGATTTTTATAATGAAAAAACAGCATACGGGCCGAGCTATGGATATGTTTTGCCGGCGTAGGGGCCAAGTTGTGGATATGTTTTGCTGGCGTACGGGCCGAGTTATGGATATGTTTTGCCAATGTATGGGCCGAACTATGAATATGTTTTGTCGGCGTACGGGCTGAGCTACAATAAAATATGAAATGCCGGCATACGAGCCGATGATTTTCATGATGTATATAAATGCAAAATGATGTGATGATTAACTTGGTAATTGTTAGTATGAAATATCCATGTATCACAGTTTGATTATATGTTATATGTTATCATAACCTGGTTGGCTTGGTCTAGGCTAGCACTTGCACGGTACCGCTGTTATATGTTCATGATCATCATGATATTATGTTAACGCTACTGTACGAAGTGGCGTGAGGACAGATAGTCGATATGGTTTTAAGAAGTGTGGACGCCCTTGGTGTACGTACCAGGTCTGGCAGACCCATCAGATTTACAGACTATACTTTTGACTTGACATTGGTCAGCCAACCATTGTTAGGTCCTGCCTTCGGGCCACACGATCCAGTCATATGGGGGTAATACATGAGAACAACCAGCTAACCAACCAGGGTTGTTTTCGTATTATATTTATATGAGATGAATTATGCTTATGAAAATCCTGTATGTTCTATCATGATATGAGAATATATGTTTCCTAGATATGATACAGACAGTTATACTGATATGTTTATGTATGATTTTGTATAGAACACGGAAATACTCATGTTGTCACACACTAGTATTAGTTTATTTCCCTTACCGAGAGGTGTTTTGCCCCAAAATTTCATAAACATTTCAAGAGCCCAAAATAGGAGAGTGGATAAAGCTCCACTGAGGTAGTTATGGCTAGTCTGCTCTTTCTGAAGGGTATGTATTTTGTGATAAGGTCAGATGGATTTTTGTGGAAAGTGACCCTAGGACTCTTTTGGGTGGTTTATATATGTAAATACAGTGGATATAGTAACTCTGGTGTTGTGATGGATGGTATTCTATATGGTATTATGAGTTATTTATGATTTTATGTTTCCTGCTGCTTAGGCTTCCGTATTGTATTTTTGATATATCCCTGGTACTCGTGGGTTCAAGTAGATTATGATTTGCTGGTTTATTATATGGGTTTTGTGTTTATTTATTTTTTTTTAAAAAAAATTATGGAAAATAAGCAGGTCGTTACACAAAAGCCTCTTTCCTTGGTTCTGTGTTACAGCGCCTCTCAGCAGGCCATTCTCAATCACTGCAGCTTTATCCATTACCTCTACAAAAGTCTGAACTTAGAAGCCTATAACCTGCTCAAACAAACTCTATCTCAAACCCTTCTCGAACTTCCTCGCCTTTTTTTCTTCATCAGGCACCAAGTGCGGGACAAATCGGGACAACTCGATAAATCTAGCTACATACTGCTATATCGTAATTGGCCCCTGCGTCAAGTGCAAAAACTCCGCTGCCGTCGCATTTCTAGCAGTAGCGGGGAAGTATCTTTTGAAAAAAATATCCCTGAAGCGGCTCCACGTCACCGCTACAAGGTCAGGTATCTACTCCTCCAATAATTTCACTGATCTCCACCAACATTTAGCTTCCCCAGCCAATATAAATGTCGCAAATAGTACCTTCTACTCATCTGTACATGGGAGAACTGCCAACATGTCCTCTATATCTTGGACCCAATTCTCAGCCACGAGTGGGTCAGCTCCTCCAGAGAATGACGGGGGGTCTCATACGCGTGAACTACTTAATCGTGTAGCTCCACTCCCCTGAACCTCTAGTCATCTCTGCCATCACTTGCTGGGTGACGCTACGTAGTACTACATTAGGGTCTCCGCCACCTATACTGGAAGGCCCTACATCATCACCTCCAGCATGTACACTACTACTCCCTGGATCCATTATGAAAATAATATAAAACAGTATTAAAATTCTATCATCTCAACATCACTAATATACTCAACAATCTAAACTCATAAAATATTCCTCTACAATCATCCATCTCTAATTTTCTTAATCCCAATTTAAGATCCAGTCCTACCACTTAGAAGTAAGAACTGATGATAGTATCCATAGTTTTCCTGAAATCCTCACCCTAAGAAAATCACAAAAATAACCACGGAACTCCTGCCTTTAGGTCGCAAGATAGAACCTTAAATTCCAATCTCATCCTCTAACAACAACTGATTCATATCGAAATCTACCCATCTCTTATTCTCCTTACAATCTATTCCTATACTCTGGTATTGTATTCCGCTGTTTACTAAAGTTTGCAAGACCTAGCAACCTAGGCTCTGATACGAAACTGTGACGCCCTAATTTTTATACCATTTTTTAAAAATATTATAAATCAATTATACTCAAACACTGGCCACGTTAGAATCTCTGATACCGTATCAACATAACCCGACCCTGAAATAGGTACTGGGTAATCAATCAAACTTACATAAACAACCCTAACAACGAAAGTCAATAATTACAAACCATCCGAAATACAAATACTCAGAGTAATATACATCCATATCTATATATACAGGTCTAACCCATTTCCAAAATAGCAAAACACCCTAGGGGTAACATACATCCCTAACTCAATACACTCACTCTATTTATCAGAGTGTAGGCTCCCCTCTATCTCGGAGCTCTATCTCCTGGTCTATCTTAATTTCCTGAAATATTAGATATTTGGGTGAGACACATTTCAGTAAGACGGAATAAATTATTTACAATGTGTGGCAGTACGAGTTTCGTTATATCGTAATATACTCATTTAAGTGATGATATCATCTGAGAAAATATACAAATTCGTATTCATAATCATAAATATATAAAACACAAACTTTTATAAGCTTTAATTCCTTTTTTCACATCATTCACATGCAATCCATATTTACCAGCGAAAGTTCTCGAGGATAAGGGAGATTACACGCCCATACGTGTAGCTCCCCTTTGTTATGATATCGTTTGTAACCTTGCCCAAATTCTTCGGGTGCAGCTACAACTGATACTTATCAGGGCACTCACCTTACTCAGTAAGCCCTCATATGGAGAGTTCTACTTCACCTTATTTATTTATGTTATTAAACTCATGCTCTTCCTTTTCTTATTTCCATTTCATCATCCAGCACATGAGTATCCTTGGTAACCATTACATGCGCTTTTGTAACTTATGGTTCCCTTGAGGATATTCTCCACGTCATGCTTCCCCCCATGGTTGAGGTTGTGCAGTTCGAAAGCTGGATCTAAACCGCGGTTGGCCTACCCAGTTAGATCAAAATAAACAATCCATATGCCCGTATGGCCTGCCTAACCCTGGTCCGGACTCTAGGGGGCAAAACTACCCTTCTCACTGGCTCATTCAACTATCACACCACACTCTCCATGAGACCATGTGGTTGCACTTATCATTCACTAGCATTGGTACCGTGCTTTCTTTCATAATCCATCCATCAGGGTTCTCATTTGCACATTTACACATTCACATTCCAGTATTCCCATTTCAACATTCACATTTCACAATTCCATATTCACATTGCAGTATTCGTATTGCAATATTTACATTTCAGTATCCACATTCCAACATTCACATTTTCATATTCTCATTTTAATATTCACATTGCAGTATTCACATTACAATATTCACATTTCAATATCCCTAATTTAGTATTCGCTAGGTTCTCATTTCACGTATTTTAACATTTCTCAGTATAAAACATATCATTATTTCATACTGCCACATTTATCATAGAAATCATTTCTATACAAATATTTCATATTCCATCATTTTTCCAGTAAACATATCCATGTTACATATTTCATTATTTTTCAGAAAATACTCTTCGATATGTCACTTTTTCATTGTTTCTCAATAAAATAATTCTCTTATCATTACAGTTCAATATATAAACATCATTGGGTTTCTCTTATATATTCTTTTCTGCACAAAGACATTTCAATATATGTTTATCTTATATTCTCATAATTGACTATGCAGTTCACACAACCCAGTTTCAAACATGTTCTCAGTATAACTCATATGCCATACAGTTTCGTCTATTATTCGTATCAATATATATACAGTTAAAATATCATATCACCACTTCACATATCTATCCAACCCATAATTTCTAAAATACTGTTATAATTTATTCCCATTACCTGGCTTACTGAGAGGTCCACTAACACCCTAAATCCTACGCTCCATGGCGTTTGCAGTTCAAAACCCTGAAATTCACATTTCCCCAAACTAATCAACTCAATTCCCAGAAAAAATCTCATTTAGCACTTCCTAGGTTCTGAATACTTCAAATAGCCTATTAAAACCTAAAATACTTCACTTACCCTGATTTTGGAGTAGTGTCCAAGAATTCCAAATCAACAATCTGCTGCAGTTAAGTTATAAAGAATCTCCCCACGAACCTCGTGGCGGTTCCAAATCGTCAAAACGGGCTTTAACGAAGCCAAAATCGAAGAGAGAGAGAGAGAGAGAGAGAGAGAGAGAGAGAGAGAGAGAAGGAGGGCCAAAACCCTTATGAGAGAGAGAGAGAGAGAGAGAGAAAATGAGAGAAATTACGCTGAAAATGGCCCAGGGTCTATTTATAGGCCATCATTCATCGACGAATTAAAGTGATTCGTCGATGAGCTTATGAAGAAACTTCGTCGACAAGGAGGCTGGTTCGTCAACGAACCTGAAATTCCCTGAAATTTCCTGATTCTCAGTATCTTCTCGCCAACGAGACCTAGAGGGACATTCGTTGATGAAGACCATTGATTCGTCAACGAACCCCTGTTGATCCCCCCATTTTCCTTTTCATTCTCTTTTGTTTCTTTTCTTTTATTACTTTCATTAATTAAATTTTTTGGGTCTCTACACGTACTCTCTATGTAGACACCCTATTTTGTTTGACTTTTATATAGTAAAATTTGGACCCTTTTACCCTATTTCAATTTCTTTTTTAACTTATTTTGTGTGGTCTTTGTGTTGGAGAGCAGGTGTCGTCTAAAATTTTTCCCTAAGCACAGTTCCTCATTTCACTCACCTCACCATATGTTTTTCCAATTGTATGCATTAGTATCTTTGATAAATTATAGAAGAGACCTTCCCCTCCATGTGTCTGTGCGTCTATTTCTTTAATGTTAGATATGTGACAAATTGTTCCTACATTCATTAATATCAAAGAGGGACCCATTTTCAATAAGTGTATAATTAATGAAATAGGTACACAGACACGTGAAGGGGGAGGTCCCCTATTTAATTTCTCAGTATCTTTTTACACTAGTGGGTGTTTCCATTAACACAATCGAGTAATAAAAAGAGGATATAAGTACAAACAACAAAAAGGAAACAAAAAAAACAACAAAATTTTTTCAGCTTCTCGGGATGGCTCCTTTAGCCTTGAACACCTGCACACACAAAAATAAGGGGGTCGAGTTAGTAAAGGCATCATGATGAGAATCATTATACATAAGGAGATTATACCAAAAAAAGAGAAAGAATCATTGTACAATCTAATCAAATCCTCGCAATCATTCCAATAATTAAGACTAACAAAAAATAAAGAGATGGAAATTTTGTAGAAATTGTGAAGAAGCGCATGCACGCATGCACACACATACATATATGACTTCACATTAAAGTCATTGTTTTATGAATGTAAATATTTAAGAAAAATAAAATAGATTGCAATAACTGATGGGTGGAGAGGAAACTCACTCAATCACTGGTTATGATTGAAACTTAGTGAGGATTGCATACAAATACACTCAATTGATTTCAATAATAAACTGGAAATAAATTACAGAGGAAACTCACAATACAAATCTCTCACTCACTGGTTATTCACTCGCTCTACACCACACCTTACATTACACACACACATCTATTTATAGCAAAGGATGAATGGTAGGTAGGATTAAATTCAAACAAGTAGGCTAGTTGGTGAAGTTGGTGGCCGACTCCTACACAAATTCAACAGAGGTGGGTGCCGTCCATCCCCAGTCAAGTTTAATTTTCAACATCTCCCCCTTAAACTTGACTCTCCTGGTTTTGTTATTCCGAGCAATGTCTTCAGTCTTGCAAAAATATTATGCTTGAGTGGCTTCGTGAAAATGTCAGCAATCTGATCATACTTTTGCAAGATATCAACTTCACTTCTTTCTTTTTGACATGCTCCCTGATAAAATGATACCGAGTATCAATATGCTTGCTTCTTTCATGGAATACTAGATTCTTCGCAAGTGCAATTGCTGATTGGTTGTCAATGTAGACTTCCGTGGGGTTATTTTGAAGAAATCCCAGATACTTTAGTACATTCCTAATTCATATACCATGACAAACAGCTGAGCTAGCGGCAACATACTTAGCTTCACATGATGACAACGTTACAATGGGTTGCCTCTTTGATGACCATGTAAACGCTGTATCTCCCATAAAGAATGTGAATCCAATCGTGCTTTTTATTTCATCAAGATATCTTCCCCAATTGCTATCTGAATAACCAATAAGTTTGCAATCACCTCTTGATGAATAAAACATACCATCAATGATGGTACCCTTGACATAGCGAAGTATCCTCTTCGCTGCATTCAGGTGGGACTGGTCAGGGGTCTCCATGTACCCGCTAACAAGTCCAACTCCATAGAGTATGTCTGGTTTAGCGCACGTCAAATACTTTAAGCTTCCAACTAGACTCTTGAAATATGTGGGGTCAATATCTCCTTGCTCATTCTTTCTCAACTCCAATCCCGTTTCAATTGGAGTTGTCACAGGATTGCATTTGTCCATTCCAAACTTCTTCGGTACTTCTTTTGCATAGTGGCTCTGGGAGATGAAGATTCCCTTCTTACTTTGCAAGACTTCTATGCCAAGGAAATGAACCATTTGGCCAATATCTGTCATTTCGAATTCTTTGACCATGCTCATCTTGAAAGTGGCAAACATCTCTGGATTGTTTCCAGTGAAAATTAGATCATCAACATATAGGCACGCTATCAACATGCTTCTGTCTATCTCCATTTTCATGTATAACGCATGCTCGTTGGGACACTTCTCAAATCCATTCTTTTATAAATAATCATCAATCCTCATGTTCTACGCACGAGGTGCCTGCTTCAAGTCATAGAGTGCTTTGTTCAGTTTGTACACTTTATCTTCTTTTCCCTTTTTCATATATCCAGGTGGTTGATAGATATAAATATCTTCTTTTAGAAAACCGTTTAGAAATGTTGATTTTACATCCAACTGGTAAATCTTTCATCTATTTTGTACTAATAGTGAAATTAGTAATCTGATGGTTTTAAGCCTGGAAACTAGGGCAAAGATTTCTCCATAATCAATCCCTTCTTTCTCCTTGTAGCCTTTGGCGACAAGTCTTACTTTGTATCTCTGAACTTCTCCTTGAGCGTTCTTCTTGGTCTCATAGACCCATTTCACACCAATAGTTTTACGGCCCTTCGGGAGATTTGTCAACTCCCAAGTATTGTTCTTCTCGATGGATTGAATCTCCTCATCTATCGCTTTTCCCCATTTGTTTTCTTAGTTAGCCTCATTAAAGCTAACCGAGTTGCTGGTCAACAATAGACAAGATAGTGTAACATACTCTTCTATTGGTTCTGTAGTTTCATACAGGTCAGCTAGATTTTGAGCTCCTCTAGTCCTTATACCTGAGATTTCACGTTCAATTGGTGATGGAGATTCATACCCTTGTGGTGAACCATGTTGAGGTGTCTGCAGCTCGAGAACTTGTGACTCGATAGCCACTTCTCTTGTTTGTGTGGGTTCTTCTCCTTCAAGCATCAATTCCGCATCTTTGGAAGATTCATCTTGGTCCCACTTCTAGGATTCATTTTCTTCAAAAATGACATCCCAACTATGAATAACTTTCTTGTTGATGGCATTGTATAGTTGATATCCCAGGGTGCTGTAGTCGTATCCAACAAGGACATATTTCTCTCTTTTATCTTCCAACTTTGTCCTTCTTGCCTCTCGGATCTTGGCGTAGGCAATGGAACCAAATACTCGAAGATGACTCACACTGAGCTTGTGAGTACTCTAGGATTTATGTGGTGTCTTTGTATCAAGACTCTTCATAGGACATCAGTTGAGCAGATAGACTGCACATGATACTGCTTCTACCCAAAACTCTTGGGCACATTCTTATCTTTTAACATGCTCCTGGCCATGTTAAGGATCGTGTGGTTCTTCCTCTCATTTACACTGTTCAACTGGGGATTGTAGGTCTGTGTGAACTATTTTTGAATCCCTTGTTGCTTAAGGAATTCCAGGAAAGCCTTATCCTTGTACTCTCCTCCTTGGTCTGATCATAGTGACTTGATGCGATAGCCACTCTGTTTCTTGACAATAGCTTTGAACTCTTTGAACTTGTCGAACATTTTTACTTCCTTTTCAAAAAGTAGACCCAAGTCTTCCTATTATAATTGTCAATGAAGGTGAGGAAGTATCAATTTTGTCCATTTGAAAACGACCTCAATGGACTACACACGTCTATGTGTACTAGCTGAAGTGACATGGTAGATCTCAAGTCGGCGTTTTCTAAAGCTATTTTTGTGTTGCATCCAGGTTTGTTGAAGCCTTTCACCATCTTTTTGCTTCCCAATTATTTCAAACTTTCAAAGTTAAGATGTCCGTACCTGAGATGCCATAGCTAGTCTTTGTCTTTGATTATAGTGCTCAAATACCTTGGCGTATCATGTTGAATAACAAGTAGAAACATTCGATCTTTGCCATTTGTACTCAAGTAACAAGCTTACCTCAAGTGTTTGTTATCGTCATCTGCTTATCTTTAAGGCTAATTTAGTAACCTTTCTCACAAGTTGTCTGAGACTCAATATATTAGTCTTCATGACTGACACATAGTATAAGTTGGAGATAAAAGCATGGTCTCCATCCTTCCTCTTGATTAGGACATTTTCGCTTCCTCGAATTGGGGCTTTCGAGAGATCACCAAATGATATCTCTCCCTAAAATTTCTCATCAAGTTCATTAAACAGGTTCTTTCTTCCAGTCATGTGATTGCTGGCTCCAGAGTCAACGTACCATACATTTTGGTCTTGGTGGGTTGAACTGTGTACCATCAACATCAACGATTCTCCTTCGGCTTTCTCCTTTTCTGTAAAGTTAACATTTTCATTTACTTCGTAATTTTAGGGATTACCTCTGCACTCATTACTGTAGTGTTCGTACTTGTAGCAGTTGTAGCACTGAATGTTTCTTTTGTCTATGTTTGGGCAATTATTGTATCCCCCTCTTCTTCCCTATCCTTTGCCTCGTGGGACATAGTTCTGTTGATTGTGTCCTTCTCTAGTGGGACCTCTTCCGTCTCTACCACCTTCTCTGGATTCAAAATTTCCATAATTTCTTCCACAAGATCCTCAGCCTCGTCTTCTTCCTCCCCGTGACGTTCTCCCTTTATCGTATCTATCTGTAGTGAGGGACAACTTCGTTTGGAGGGTTTGCTCCAATGCTTTATCATCACTCCTTTTGTTGACTTTCTGCTCATAGGCTTGGAGTGAGCCCACAAGTTCTTCTACAGACATGGTTTCCCAATCTTTTATTTCATCCATGGTCACAGCTATATAATTATATTTTAGATCCAAAGATTGCAAAAATTTCTCACAAATTCTCTCGTCGTTGAGAGTCTCTCCATTTCTTCTCAATTAATTTGATACAACCATAATTCATGTATAGTAATCAGTAATAGATTCAGTAGATTTCATTCTTAATGATTCAAAATCACCTCGCAATGTTTGAAGACGAATTTTCTTCACTTTGTCTGTACCTTTGTGTGTTCAATGGAGAGAGTCTCAAACTTCTTTGGATGTCTTGGCGGAGGCAATAATTTCAAACTTGGCCTCATCAAGGCCTTAGAAGATTATGGACTTCGCCTTGCAATCCTTCTTTCGATCAGCTCGCAAGATCATTCTTTGAGTATCAGACATAGATGCTTCATCTTCTTTTGATGGGGCTTGTCTGTACCCATCTTCAACAATGTCCATGACATCCTGAGAACCTAGTAGGGCTCTTATTTGAATAGTCCAATTGTCATAGTTCTCCCGTGTTAGTTTTGGAATAATAGCTTGTGTAGTACCATTGGCTATTAGATTTAATATATAAAAAAACAGAGTGATGGGGATAGATTTTGGCAAATCTGATGCCACCAATATGTTCAGAAGGTCGAAAAACTTTAGGAATCGATTTGAAAATCACTGAATCGGCTAAAAAATTATTCTTGACTGGTTTGATTTAGATTGGTTTTTCTTAACGGAGATAAACGACGTTAGTTCTTACTGTTAGTCCACGTGGCGGCTTCTGGGCGTGCCGCATGTCGGTGATTGGACGTGGGTCTGTTAGTTGGGTTAGGTTGTGCTCGCTGGTCTGGGTTGCTGGTTGCTGGGCCGGGTCGCGGATTGGGTGTCCGGGTCGGATCACACCAGCCGAGTGGAGAAGACGCGTATGGGCGTGTGAGGAGCATGACGTCGGTGGTCAGTGTCATTGCCGGTGCGTGTGGAGGACGTTGTTTCGTCTGTTGGTGCATGAGAGCGCGTGTGGGGTCTTCTCAACTCCGTTTGAAGCACACTTTTCACCTTTGGAATCGTCTCGACGTGAATTTCACAATGGTATGCTCAATTTTGAATTTTGAGCGACTTAAAATTTGGGGAAAAAAAATCGAATTTCCCTCTTTTCACCTCTGTTTGGCGAATTTCAGTGAACCTGGACACTCTGATACCACAGATGGGTGGAGGGGACTCATTCAATCATTGCTTATGATTGAAACTCAATGAGGATTGCATACAAATGCACTCAATTGATTTCAATAATAAACTGGAAATAAATTACAGAGGAAACTCTCAATACAAATCTCCCACTCACTGGTTATTCACCCATTTTACATCACACCTTACATTACACACATATCTATTTATAGTAAAGGATGAATGGTAGGTAGGATTAAATTCAAACAAGTAGGTTGGTTGGTGAAGTTGGTGGCCGACTCCTGTCCATATTTAACAGAGGTGTGCTGCCAGCCATCCCTAGTCAAGTTTAGTTTTCAACAGTGACCATGTAGCCAGATAACGAGTGGTGCATGTGTGAGTTATTGTAGTGCATGCATGAAGTGCAAGTATGGTTGTGGAAGTGAATGCCCGAAACCATGAATATTTGATGCATAGGCACTAGGATATCATGCATGCTTGGGGTGAGGGAATGCATGATTTACAGATATGCGTAATAGCTTGCAATAAGAGTGGGTATAATTCAAAGTGCAAATCCATGACCTGTTCATATGGGTGTACGAGGTGTGTGCACAGAGGAGGGGCATGGGTAAATGCATGTAATTACTCGTGGGTTCGTGCATGGTGAGGGAGTGCATGCATGCATAGGAAAAGAATATTTCCACATTAATGAGACCACAATGCCATGCATGCATGGCGAAGGCCAGCCAAGAAAATGGTAATGGAAATGACTACAACTGGTAAGCATAAAAATACTTGAAAGAACCAACTGTCAGTGTCGCAGGTCATAAATTTGCGATTAAAATAGTCTTCTACTGCATATCAGGGGGAGGAATAGAAACAGATAGAATTCTCCCAACAGCAACGAACGTGTTCATTTCAAATATTAGCCGTGGGATCATTACAAATTCCAAAACATTTGAAGGGCCAAGATGGTAGCTCAAGTTCTAGCAAACACAGCAGCTAGCTCAATAACAAAACAAAAGGATTTTCAAAGCCGCAATGGGCGAGGTTTGAAAACAAAAATGAATCATGTCGTTTTTAACAATAACACTAATACTTAAGGTGATGACAATAATGATCCGCGTAATTCAATAGTAAATTTTGATAAGCTTTGAATGCATAACCTATTTGCATTATAATCAAGGAATAAATTCAATTGGAACACTAATAAGGGTACTTAATGCCATAGCTAACTTGTTTTGTAGGAAAAAAAAAAATTGATCTTAAAAAGATCGTTACTGATATTTTTTCGCAATAGTTTGAGCGGAAAATCTCCTTGTAGTAATGAAAGTATTGGTGACGATTTCAATTTTGTCACTAAAAATACATTATTAGCGACGATTTTTAAAACTGTTACTAATACTTTGACTATTAGTGACGAATTTTATTTTTGTCACTAATGGCTTAGTATTAGTGATGATTTTAGCTCCGTCACTAATAATTTCATCACTAAAAACTTATTTTTTTATAGTGAACACACATATTGTTGTATATTTTATTGACATTTTTTATTTTTTTAAAAAATATTATTATCTTTTGTATAGATGCATGAATCTAGACGAAGTATTTGAGAAAAAAAGAATAAAGTCTTGATTTTTCAATTCTTAAAATTGACTATAGGCATCAAAAACCCAAAAATTTGTGTATAAAACATTTATACTAAAGGAAAATGGATATATAATAGATGATCTAAAGTTCCAAGAATTACAGACAAAATATGTATATGTCAATTATTTGCCAAAATTATGTTCAATACCTTAGTTAAGACAAAATAGAATTCAAAAGATACATTTCAATATCATATATTCAACTGTGCTCAAACATAAGGTAGGGAAAAAATTACACAACTTAGTAATCTAGAAGTTCAATTAATATATGATATGGATAGATTAAAAAAATTAACTTTCAAAATAGAATTTTAAGATCGATTTATTTTAAATAAGTGACATAGAACCCAACCAATTTAAAATCAATTAATTCATAAAATTTGTTTATATATATATATATATATATATATATATATATATATAACTTACTAATTAAATAATCAAAATATCAACTAATTTTTTTTAAAAAAAAATTTGAACATTCATTTTGCAATTTAATCAACATTGATGAACGATAACAATTAATTTTTTTTAAAAAATTATAGTTCTCTAAATCCATATTTTAACTTATAAGACCCTTAACATATGAATTTCTTTACAGGAAATATGGTTAAAGAGCAAATTTACAAAAGAAGAATGATTTTTTTTTTTGCATTTCAAAGGTAGTTCAAATTAATTAAATTTCACATACTTTCCTAAATATTTATTAGTGTATTTTAGTGTTGTTTTATTTGTAAAAAATTAATGATGAGACTGACGCAAATTTTTTTATTAGCAAGAAATAAAAAATTAAATATATATATATATATATTTTAAGTATTGAGCTCCACGTGCCCTCCTACTGGGTTTCGTAAAAAAACTCGAAATGGTTGTGAACATTTTAGACCGGTGGTCACTGGTCGGTTGGTCTCCATCGTTATTTCCCTCCGCCGCTGTCATGACTCAAAACAGAATGACGTCGTCTGGATGGATTATGTTGCGCAGTTTTTACCCCGTGGAGGCCAGATCAAGGGGTAGATGTTAGGACCCTGTGAGCAACCAGAAAATTATGAACACCAGAAATTTACGTGGTTCGGTCAATATCAACCTACGTCCATGGAGCACACCACAAGTTCACTAAAACCGAATAAAAAATACAACTCTCTTCTTCCTCTCACTCTCTTCCTCCTCTAATTCTTCTCTCTGCTCTCTGTGCCTCTCTTATACATTTTACAACTTCCACAGCTCCTTTATTTATAGGGCTTGGAATCAATTTACAATTAAATATAATAAGTAAAAAGGAGAAGTTTTATCCATTTAAATTAAATGATGGATAAATGTTGGATAACTGCTCCAGCTTGTAACGCGTCTCCAGCTTCTGGCTCCAGCTATATCTTCTTTCTCCAGCTACAACAATCTCCCACTTGGAGACGGAGACGCCTCTACAACCAGTATCATGAATAAATGATGTGGTCAAAATATATCTTCAGTCATGAAGACCAACTGAAGTTGAACACAACTTCGGCTTCTCTGTAGTCACCACCTTAGTTAACATATTTGTCAGATTTCTGCTACCTTAGATTTTTTCTAGTATCAACACGCCGTCCTCTATCAAAGATCTGACGAAGTGGTAACGTAATCCAATATGTTTAGTTCTGGAATGAAATGCTAAGTTTTTTGCCAGATGTATCGCACTCAGACTGTCACTGTACAAAACATTCCTTAAGCTCTATTAACAAACCCTGAAGTCAAATTATCTCTTTACTGGCTTCTGTCACTGCTACATATTCAGCTTCTGTAGTGGATAACAGCTGTTGTGCCAACAGTGATTATATACCTGGTCATGCTTCTATGACGATCAATTTCACCTGCAAAATCAACATCTACAAATCCTTGGATTTTCAAATTGCTTTTGCCGAAACATAGGCATTTATCAATAGTGCCACGTAGATATCTCAAAATCCATTTAACTGCTTCCTAGTGTGTCTTCCCTGGATTTGACATATACCTGCTGATAGCTCCCACTGCTTGACCAATATCTAGTCTGGTACCAACCATAGCATACATTAGACTTCCAACGGCTAAGGCATATGGTACCTTAGCCATGAAGTCTTTTTCTTCATTTGTATGAGGAAACTGATCCTTTGAGAGACGAAGTGACCTACCAATAGTGTATTTATAGCCTTGGCGCTGCTCATGTTGAACCTCTGTAAAACACAGCTGATGTACTCTGACTGAGATAACTGCAACGTTCCTTGTTGCTTATCTCTAGAGATCCGCATCCCAAGAATCAGCTTTGCAGGACCCAAGTCTTTCATATCAAATTTCTCCAACAATTGCTGCTTCAATTTTCTGATCTCTTCTATATTTGATCCTGCGACTAGCATATCATCAACATATAACAGTAGAATAATATAGCTAGCACGATACCTTTTGAAGTAGCAACAGTGGTCGGCATTACACTTCTGAAAATTGTTCCTTTGCATACAACTGTTGAATTTCTTGTACCACTGTTTAGGAGCTTGTTTGAGACCATACAAACTCTTTTTCAATTTGCATACAAGATTCTCTTTACCTTTTACTAAGAAACCTTCTGGCTGTTGCATATAAATTTCCTCATCAAGATCACCATGAAGAAATGTCGTCTTCACGTCCAACTACTCAAGATGTAAACCCTCTGAGACAACAATACATAAAAAAGATCTGATGGTTGTCAGTTTGACAACTGGTGCAAAAATATCAGTGTAGTCAATTCCTTCCTTCTGTTCGAAACCTTTGACTACTAACCGAACTTTATACCTCTTGGATCCATCATGCTCTTCTTTGATCCTATACACCCATTTGTTGTGAAAAGCCTTCTTACCATTGGGCAACTTAACTAGTTCCCATGTTTTGTTGGAGTTAAGAGACTTCATCTTGTATTTCATTGCAAGTTCCCACTTGCTCGAATCTCCTGCCTGACATACTTCAACATAGCATTCAAGTTCTCCTCCATCTGTAAGAAGTAAATGGTTCACATACCTCCTGTTTGGTACATGCTGTCGAGAAGATCTCGTAAGCTCTGGTGCTGGAGTAGGAGGTGGTGGTGCAACAATCTTCTCCACATATTCCTCTGCCTGAGGAATCTCGGTATTTTGCTGAGGATTCTCAGTGTTCTGCTGACGTGTCCTTACACCTTCTAAAACATCATCCACATCTACAAAGGTCGTTTCAGACTCTGTAGATTCTGTTGTGTGTCTATCTTTATACATCATATTTTCTTCAAAAATCACATCTCTGCTTTTGATCACCTTTTTGTTTTCATCATACTAAATGCGATATCCATATTCATCTCCACCATAACCAATGAAAGTGCATTTTCGGGATTTCGGATCTAGCTTATTCTTGACATGATCATTGATATGTACATATGCAGCACAACCAAAAACTTTCAAATATGAAAGTCTTACCTCTTTGTTACTCCAAACTTCTTCTGGTAAACTATAGTCCAATGGTACTGATGGACTCTTGTTAATCAAATAAGCTGCTGTGTTGACTACTTTTACCCAAACCATCTTTGGCAAGCCTGACTACATTCGCATGCTTTTGGCTTTTTCTGTCAACATTTTGTTCATCTGATCGGCTACGCCATTGTGTTGAGGCGTACCTGGCACAGTTCTTTCCATTTTGATACCATGCTCATAGCATAATTTCTTGAACTCGGTGTCAACATACTCACCACCGTTATTTGTTCTCAGATTCTTGATTTTCAAACCAGTTTCATTTTCTATCCTTGCTTTCCAATTTTTAAAAGCATAAAAAACATCAGATTTATACTTCAGGAAGTAAACCCATACCTTCCGTGAATGATTATCGATAAATGTGACGAAGTAATGCTTTCCACCTGTGGACGAAATGGTTGTTGGTCCTATACATCTGAATGGACTAGCTCAAGTCTCTCCTTCTTCGGGGTACTGATGTTTGTCTAGAACTAACTCTCTTATGTTTCCCAAATATGCAATCCTCACATATGTCAATCTTCACTGACTGTAAATCACTCAACTTACCTGTAAGAACCCGAAAAAATATAAAAATGGATTCCTGCAGATTTTGTCGACGAAGCTAGATTTTGTCGACGAAGCCAGTAGACCTTTTTATCGACGAAATTCAAAGGTTCGTCGACGAAGAGAAGCCGAGAGGTTTGGAAAAGTTTAAATATCAGACTTCGTCGATGAGGTTGCCGGCATCCGCGATGAAATCCTTGGCTTTTCGTCAACAAAGGTACTTTTCGTCGACGAAAACCGGGCGGGTCAAAGGCTTAAAAAGGGGATATTTGGTTTCTTCTTCAATAAGTTTCTCTCTCTCTAAACTCTCTCTCTCTAGATTTCCTCGCCGGTCGTTGATAGAATCGAAAATCTGAGGTTACCACGAGAATCGTGGAGGGATTCTCTACAACTTCTGTGGATCAGAATCTCGGTTCGAGCGTTTTCGGGTTTCAGGCCAAAATCGAGGTAAGACTCAATTTTTATTTCTGATTCAGTATATGTATAGTAGTATGGATTGTTAGCATGTTTAGTACTGTGGTTTGTAGATTTCGGAGTCTCGGTTCATAGTTTTGAGAGCCGTAGAGTTCGTGGTTTGGTTTCGGGTTGAGGTAAGGGGATTCTGTTTATATCAGTTTATTTTTGAAATCAGGATCGGTAGGCCGGTAGGCTATAATCGTATGTACGTTTTGACTACTTATTTGGGCAAATTTGTCAGGTAAAAACACGGGATTTTCGAGTTATAGTTTTCATGAAAATTGGGGATTTTGGGTATTATCTCTTATTTAATTGGAAAACCGTTTATGTTATTTAAACTGTATTATTGAGGTGACCGTAATCCATATTTGCATAAACTGTATACTTGAAATTGTAAACGATATGATTTGCCGTAAACCAAATAAGTGTGGTACGTCTGTTTGTATGTATGTTGTTCTAGATATTTGTGAAAAATAGTTATGTGGCGGCTTATTACCGTACATTGAAATGTATAGGGACGTGAGTTCCAAAGTGATTCAAGGTTTTGTGAAAATCGGCTAGGGGCGGCTAACTACCGTACGCCGAAACGGCTAGGGGTGGCTAACTACCGTATGCCGTAACAGCTAGGGGTGGCTAACTACTGTACGATGTAACAGCTAGAGGCGGCTAACTACCGTACGCTGTGCCTTGTAATGGTTAACTACCGTGGGCAAGAGTGGCCGACTTTATATCCGAGGTGCGAAATATCACCAAGAGTGGCCGACTCTATATCCGGGGTCTGAAATATCACCAGTATGATTCGGTTGGTCATCGAATGTAGCAACGTACCATAGTGGGCCTGGGTTGACGCAGCGTAGTTTGCAGGTTAGACCAGGTGACCTTGTGTAGTTGCATGTGTAGCAATGGATTCACTATTGGGCCTGAGTCAGAAACCTTCGTAGTTTAATGTGTTAGAATGTAATCGCTGTGAGACTAGGTGACCTTGTGCAGTTGTGAGTAGTGTGACGACACTGACCATATGTATGTATGTATGTATTTGAGTATCGTATGAACTGGAATGGATTTTTTGGAAGTAGTGGAACTGTATGGAATTGTATGGAAATGTATGGAACTTGTTTTGAAACTGTACGTATGTGTTTCAAACTATATCGTACGTATGTGTTTCAAACTGTATCGTATGTATGTGTTATGAAGTATGAAAATGACACTGGTATGCCACACACTGATATAACCTGTTTTCTCCCTTACTGAGAGGTGTCTCACCCCGAATATATACAAATATTTTTCAGGTCCTTCGGGTAGCCGAAACTAGCATCCTAGCATCCGGAAGCGGGGGGTGTGTTTAGCTACTGCTAGTACCTAATAGGTATGAGTTTTGTAATCGGGTTGTCGTGATGGATTTTGTAGACACCCGTAGTATGTATAGTATTGTGGGATGTATAACCTTGTATGGTATAGACTCTGGTATGGTACAATATTATGTATAGAAATACCGTATTCCGCTGCGTATATTGATGAGTATGGACTTGTAGTGTATGTATGTATATAGGGCTTCCGTTCACCCCACGGGGTCGGACCCTCTTATATGTGGTGTCATGTATGTTAAAATTGATACAAAGACAGGTTAGGTTACTTAAATTCACCCATGGGTCCCATTTCTGGGTTCGAGGCGTGACATTACCCTTTGAGTGCATCACCCTGAGTCCCTTCTCACTCAGGTGTCCGAGTCGTTGATGTCATATGTTCCCATCATCATTTCCTATAGCAACTGTAATAGACATGCATGCATCAGGAGTTATATAAAGAGTACCGCTTTTCTTACCTCGAGCACTTGTCAATGCACCCTTCGAAATCTTCCATTCATCACCAATGAAAAATGTGTTATATCCTTCATCTGCCAATTGACCGACTAAGATCAAATTCTTCATCAGGTCTGGAATATACCTAACATCTCTCAGTTTCCATACTGACCCATTCATTTTGATCTTCACTGTCCCCTTACCAGCAATGTGGCAAGGTTGATCATTGCTCATATGTACTTTACCGAAATTACCTGATGTATACTCCTCTAGGCAATCTCTGCTGCAAGCATGGAATGAAGCTCCAGAGTCTAACAGCCAAGACCCCTTTTTGCTCTCCAAAGAGCAGATCAACAAATCATTATTTTTCTGAAGCAACACTGGCTTCTGTCTTTGCCCTCGTCTCGTATTCTTTCTTTAGACTTCTACATTGGTTCTTGTAATGACCAATTTTTTCACAGTTCCAGCACTCAATTATTTTTGTGCTTTGGGAACCTGTATCCTGAGAACCTCTGAGATTTCTAGATTTAGACTGTCTGGGCCTAGATCTGCCGCGGTTATTTGATCGCCCATGCCTGTTTCCTCTGCCTCAACTTTCTATGTTCAAGGCTAAACTCGTAGTGGAGTCATGGTTTGACTGCATTCTGATTTCCTCCATCAAAATCATGTTGGCGACCTCATCATATAAAAGCTTTGATTTTCCTGCGGAGCTACTGATAACAGTAACAACACCATTCCAACTTTCGGGGAACTGACTAAAAATCAATAGGGCACGAATCTTATTATCAAATGTTATCTCGAATGAGGTGAGTTGATCCGACAACTCGTAGAAGTTATTCAAATGTTTGCTAAAACTTTCACCTATAGACATGCTCATAGTAAATAATCTTTTCATAAGGTGTACCTTGTTAGCGGCTGACGGATGCTCGTACATATTAGAGAGCGCGTCTATCAAAAACTTAGTGAATGATATATGCTTGATATTGAATGCCACAGACTTTTACAACATCATTCTGATGGCTCTGAGAGCTTTTCGATCTAGCAACTCCCACTCGTCCTCGTTCATAGATGCTGACTTTCAACGGTAAGTGCAACTCCTTTCCAAACAAATAATATTCTAACTGCATCTTCCAAAAACCGAAATTGTTGCCATTAAACATTTCGATTTTTGAGCTCTTTTCGTTTGACATCTCGATTCGCTGATCTAGAGATGAAATTAGCTCAAATGGATAGCACGGTTGGATCTGTAACGGTCGAAAACCTTAGAAATGGTTTAAGTTGTTCGAAAAATGGACCCAAAACAACTTTGAAAAGTTTAGTCAAACCTGGTCAAATTGGTCAACACTGACGTGGCACCATGGGCCCACAGCTGTCGTGGCACTGGCCTGGCGTGGCAGTGCGGGGGCCCACTTGTTGACGTGGTAGCTGACTCAGCGCCGCTGATGTGGCTGGATTCTGAGGCGGCGAGTTGGATACAGATCTGGGTCGGGGGTTTGGGTCAAGTTTATGGGTTGGTATCGGGTTTTCAGGTCGGACTGAGACGGTTTGGGCGAGGAAGACGCGTGGCCGCGCGTGTGGCGCGTGAGCGGCAGGTCACCGGGGCGTGGCGAGGCGTACTACTTTGACGAGGCGCGTGTAGATTTGTCTGAGCTCCTTTTGAGCTCCGGCTTGCACAGTTGGCTTCGTCTCAGCGAGATGAAGGTAATGATGGCCTCAAAGCTCAATTTCGAGCCACTGAACAGAACTCTGTTTTTGGTATACCACTCCAATTTGGCTTTTTGCTCCAATCGAGCTGTAATACCACTTGTTTTGACCCTGTGAGCAACCAGAAAATTATAAACACTAGAAATTTACGTGGTTCGATCAATATCGACCTACGTCCACGGAACACACCACAAATTCACTAAAACCACCGGAAAAATATAACTCTCTTCTTCACTCTCTTCTTCCTCTCTTTCTTCTCTCTGTTCTCTGTGCCTCTCTTGTACATTTTACAATTTTCACAGCTCCTGGGCTTGAAATCAATTTACAATGAAATATAATAATCAAAAGGAGAAGTTTTATTTATTTAAATTAAATCATAGACAAATGTTAAATAACTGTTCTAACTTGTAACACGTCTCCAGCCTTCCCTGTCATCAGGTCACCAACTTCCTTGATCTTCCGACGCTAGGCAAGCGTCCACCCCCCATACATGGTCTAACGACTTTGCGGAGACCTTTGTTTTTGGTAAACGGTCGTCTCTTGCGCTTCTCCAGCTCGTAACGCGTCTCGAGCTCTTTACGCGTCTCCAGCATCAAGGCTCCAGCTATATCTCCCGTCTCCAGCTACAGCAGTAGATAATATAGAGACCGAGACAGTGCAGTAGCTCGAAGAAGAGGATGACGGACGCGTGGATCCGAGCACTTGTCGAAGCCATTCACTCCACCCCAACCCAAGCCGTCTTCTACATCTCCGGCGGAGCCTCTCAGGTCTCTCTCTCTCTCTCTCTCTCTCTCTCTCTCTCTCTCTCTCTCTCTCTCTCTCGTTTTTTCGCTATTCTTGGAATTGCTAACCTCAATTAATCGACTCTTTGTAAAAAAATAAGCAGGCCTTGGGTTGGTTGATGTCAACTCCAGGAGCTTCAAACACGGTCCTTGAAGCAGTCGTCCCTTACTCCAAAATGTCCTTGATCCAACTGCTCGGCGAGGTTTTCTCGTCTTTTCTTCTCCTCTTACCGTTCCCTTTCACTAACATCTCTCTTTTTACATTTTTCCAATTATTTTTTTTTCTAAATTATCCAGTGAATTGTGATCCTTTGAGTTGTTTTTGTTGTCTGATTATCTTTAATTTCCCGCTATTGCTCTTGAATTTCATGAATTCTTGGGCGTATTTTCGTTGTACAGATTCCTACACATTTTGTCAGCCGGCAGACTGCCGAAGAAATGGCTTTATTGGCTTATAATCGCGCGCTCAAGCTATCTAAACCAGGTCTCTTTACTAATTCCTACACGAACTAGTCATTGATTCCATCTAGTCCATAGTAATGACTGTGAATTTGTATTGGTTGTTTTGGTGACTGCTGTAATTATCCCATGTTGTTGGAATTAAGGTTTTGTGAGTTGGGTTGAGTCGATGGATACAATTCTCAGTACTCAGTCATGATTTTTTGGTGTTTAAAATCTTAAGATGCTCCGATTAGTTTTAAATGCAACTGAACACTAGAATTGAATTTAGGTGGTTTGCTTGTCTGGAGCAAGTGGGTTGGATAAAGATGGTTTCTTGTTGAGTTGAGCATGTCCCCATGAATTCAAGCTGCTTACATTTTCTTCACACAATATGGTTAGTAAATTGTATACTGCACAAGCTGAGTTTCGGAAACCGGAGCTGAGTTTTTACTTTTGGAAACCACACAAGCTAGATTTGTGTTGTCTAAGAGTAGTCTATTCATGATACAGATACTAGGTAGCCAATGACTAACATGACAAAGAAATGAGCGAAGTTGAAATAGAAGATGACCAAGAAATGTTGAGATAGATGAATGGGAAGATGAGGAAAGATACAACTAGAATATGAAAGTAGGTGTCACAATCATGCTCTATGATAAGAGGGGAAGTTTTATCAGCCATCATGAAACTTGACAAGTCATCCAAATTGATAACCTCCCTAAAAAACAACTTTGCTATATCTGATGAATTAGAGGCCTTACAACAAGAACAAAAAAATGCAACATTTTGGATAACCGATCAACTACAAAAAAGATGGTATCATAATTAAGATGATTTTAGGGAAATCTATACTTAAGTCTCAATGAGGGATTTTTGGCAAAGGAAGAGGGGTCAAAACTCAAAAGACCAATATTTTGTTTCCTAGATTTAGCTAGTTACTAAGTATGACACAAGGAGATGATCCTAACCACATCCCTCTTGAAAGTAAGGCCAATATACCATACCCTCAACTAAGGCAATGGTCTCATCTCTACTCAAATGACCAGCTAACCCATGGCCAAGCAATTCCTCGGCCAGGAAATCCTAGGAGCATGTGGAATGCATAAAATAGGGCCCAAGTAATCCTCATGGATGAGTAAGTCTATGAACCCTGGATGATTACCCTCACTCCAAGAAAAATGTGTCCAAAATCAGGACAAGCTGAATATTTACCTTTCAAGGACTCAATTCCTATGATCTCAAATACTCATGGCATCTAGAACAAAGGCCACCAACTACCTTATTCTCAACACGAGAAATATGTTAGAGCAAAGTGGTACTCATTAGGGAACTCTACCCAACTAGTTTGCTTATCACTTAAAACTTTTCAAGTTACTCAAACATCACAAAGCAAGCTAGCTAGAAAAGAAACTCTAGGCGTAGAAGATAGTTTCTCCAATGTTGGAGGGATCTTGCCGTCGACCAACATTCTTAATCATATGTGCTGTGTTAGTCTCTGAGAGTTTCTGACTTAACAATGCTATAGGGTGTCTTTTCAAACTTAAAACTCCATTTATGCCTACTCGTAGGCACCAAAAGCAACCTTAAGGAGTCTATTAAAGTTTGGATTCATACGTGTAAGGTGGTCCTTGGGCAATCTGGTGCGTAACCTCTGTAAAAGCTTCCATGGCAGTCTCCATAAAACTTCTCTTTTCTAAAAGTTGTGAGCGGCGTAGTATTGCCAAAACCCCTAAGGAATTACATATAGGCAATAGCTAGATTGTGAAAGTTGAACCTTAAAAATAGCTCTCAACTTAGGCCACTCTCTAGTGGATGTAATTGTATCACAACCGATCTCTATACCTTATAGAAATCACAAACCAAGAACAAGCACAGTAGGCTAGAGAAATATGCTCTTCTTTAGGTTAGCATGCAACTTAGCTTCCTTTAGAGCGACGAAAATTTGATGAAGATGTGCCAAGTGCTCGTCCCTACTCCCACTACGAACTAGTATATCATCAAAATAGACCATTATCAATTTTCCTATGAATAACTGTAATACATGATCCATAACCCTTATAAAAGTGCCAGGGGCATTATAGAGTCTACAGGGCATGACTAACCACTCAAATAAACCATCCTGAGTCTTAAATGCATTATGCGCTTATCTTCTAGTAAAATTCTAGCCTAATTCAAATCTTATGGCATCCGGTGTAATTTAGAGTACAAACTAGAGCCAAGAACATATCAAGCTTATCCTCAAGTTTAGGCATGTATACTTGATGATAATCTTATTAATGGATGTGCCATCTATGCACATTTTTTGTGATCCATCTTTCTTAGAGCTTCAAAAGGTTTGTCACAACACAAGGATTAAGGCTATGCCTCACAATTTTTTTTTAATTAATTTTTAATTTTTTTTTGGATAGTGAGGAAGATTAGGTAACAGGAAGGTCAACATTTGAAAACTCAGTCAACAAATCTCCTACTATATGAAAAAATTGACGAATAGAACCAGCAACCTCCAAAGGGTTCTCTTTGACAACAACAACTAAAGGCACTCACTTTTTAAATTCTCTTTTTCAAATGTCTTGCAGTCTAGGACTGGACTCCTTTCCTAATTGGGGGTTGTGGCGCTAACTTCTTGTTCCTTGAGTCCTTGCATTTGAGCTTGGAAAGGTTAAGAATTATGATCTTTCCCTTGGCCCACTACACACATGGTTGTTCTCCCTAAATGATTGGTTACATTCAAATCATACAATGAAGGATGCCCTAACAAGATATGGGCTACACCCATAGGTAACTCATTCACACTCATGCACATGCAAATATAAAGAATACAACTAAGGACATGCTAAAGGAAGATACAATACTGAGGCTCAAGAAAAAGGTCCTAGAGGGCTAAATTATTTTTAGGGATTTTTTGAAATTTTCTAGTTTTTAAGAAAATTTTCACTATTTATGGCATTTAAAAAAATGGACTTTTATGACTTTTCTAATTTTTTTTTTATTTTTTTCACGTTATTATTTTTCAATTTTCTATTGGATTTTTCTAAAAAACAAATTAAAAAAGAATAAAAATGAAAAAAAATAGTAAAAGCTACTGGGTTTGAAACCTAAGGTGTAGTTCCAAGAGTGGGGGTAAATTGGGTTTATTAAAAATTTCTTTGATCCTCTTTATGAGCTCTTATCTCTTTTTACAATCTCTTAAGGTTTTCTCATATTTTCGTTAATTAGGCAATACATACCAACTCCTATTTCCTTTTAATCAATTAACAATCAATAAACTCAATCAATTAATTTACCATTCACACACAACAACCACAAGACAAGAAATCAATTCAGAATATGTAAAGATCCTACAAATGAATGTTCAATTCTTGTTGTTGATTTATATATTTGAATATTGCAATGACAACAAAACACCTTTTCAATATCAGAACTTAATTAAACCTTCAGCTAACAAGTTTTGGGTATTAACCAATCAACGTACTTCCTTTCGGATTCCGCAAGAGATCAATTAACCAACGTACTCTCTTTCCGTTTCCGCAAGCCCAAGAACAAATTAGGCCATTTTGGGTTTACTTAAATTCTAATAAGTATTACTTTATGATTTCAAGTATTAAAACATTCACACAAGTTATATTGTTACTGAAATTAAAAGGAGAGTAAGGAAAAGAGAATAACACCACCACTTTTTATGAGGTTTGGCTTACCCCAGCCTACGTCCTCGCCTTAGGTCAACCACCTAAGGAGTTAACTAAATCTTATTCCTTCTTGGTAAAACAAAAAACCTTACACAATTTACCTTCTTTTTCAGGAAGAGAAAAACCTCTCCAAGCACCAGCCTGTGCTTGGTCCAACGATCCAATCAATCATTTGAATCGTTCAAAGTACAAGAAGATGGAAAATAAATCTGTGTACAAAAAAATTACTCTCAAAATTTAGAGCAGGTTGAACAAATTGAGATCTAAATTGCACTTCTAAAAACCAAAGCAAAATAGAATATATGAAACTCTAAAGTTTTAGAAGTCACCGATGGTTCTTAAAAAAAATTGAATTTCAACCCAGAACTGAGTTTTAATATTTTCAATCTACCAAAATGGTATAATTCCTCTCCAGCAAAAGATGTGAGCAAATTGAACTCAAGGAGAATTTCTTTCTCTCCAACAAAATGATGTGGGCAGATGGAGCTCAAGGAGAATTTTAGCACAAGAAAAGTTTTAGCAAAAGACTTATTAATCTCTCTTCCTTTGTATTCTATCTTATGTGTATTTTTCATTACCTAAGGTGGTATTTGTAGGCTTTTTCAAAGATCAATGTCCTCATCAAGTTAGGTAATATTTGAAAAAAAAACTTAATTTTGAATTTCAAAATTTTTCATTACCAAAGGAGGTATTTATATGCTTTTTCAAATATCAATGTCCCCATCAAGTTAGGTAATATTTGAAAAAAAATTATTGACTTAATTTTAAAATTCAAAATTTTTCATTACCCAAGGAGGTATTTATATACTTTTTCAAAGATCAATATCCCAATCAAGTTAGGTAATATTTGAAAAAAAATTGTTGACTTAATTCAAAATTTTTTTTGCCCAAGGATGTATTTATATGTTTTTTCAAAGATCAATATCCTCATCAAGTTAGGTAATATTTGAAAAAAAAATTGTTGACCTAATTTTAAAATTCAAAATTTTAAAAGAGAACTTCTCGTTTGAGATCTGAAATCTGCTCCGCGTGGCAGTCGTCTGCGACGACATGGCAGTCATCTACCATGGTTAAATTTGAAACTCAGAATGCTGACAGTCGTCTGCCAGGACACAGGCAGTCGTTTGTCAAATTATTTCACCCATATATTTCAAATATAGTAGGGTGGCAGTCGTCTGGCCGTATGGTGACAGTCGTCTATCCATGAACAAATCAATTTTTTTAATATACACAAAAGATTGTAGTTGTTTGGCAAAACATTCACAGACGTCTCAATTTTCTCTGGCAGTCGTCTGTCAAAACCTTGACAGTCGTTTGTCAGGCTTCTGTCTTCAGTTTAAAACACTCAAATTTTGTTAGTCGTTTGTCCATAGACAGACAATCGTTTGTCAGGTGCCTGACTTCTTTTTATTTTTGAAAACTTTCTTTCCTTTAAGACCTTTGTTGCTTTAATTTTAAAAATATATTTTAAACTCTTTTAACAAGGTGTTTCTTAGTTTTTTTTTGTTTTTTATTTATTTATGAGAGTTTCACATATCTAAATGACATTTGATTTAGAAGTACTTACAACAGTCCTTCTAATTATGATCTCCTTAAATCACTAGGTCCTTCAGCCTCTTGAGGATCACTTTTGACTTTGGGTTTGCTTGCCCTTAACTTCTTCATTTGTCGTCCATTGCCTTTGATATTCTGAGGGGCTTCCATTAGATTAGCATTGAGCTTTTAGTTTATTATCAACCTTGAGAGTCCTTTTACCTAAAAACACATTACTCAACACCACATGTTAAAGCATCATTCATTTTGTTATCATCAAAACAAGATTGAAAAACCTAGTTAGGCTAACAATCTCTCCCTTTTTTGATGATGACAAATGAGAAGCAAAAAAAATATGAATACGCGTTAAAAAAATCTCCCCCTTACAAGTAGCATCATTCTACTCCCCCTTACAATAAGCATTACTTTAACAATTTGTAGATTCAAGACCGATCATGCTTATTGCTCAATGACGCTAAACATGCTCAAATACTACTCCCCCTTTTGACATCAATCAAAAAAGGGTAAACATTAAAATGTACATGTGACCACATACTCCTTACTCATGCCAAGATTTAACATCATATCTCAAACATCCACATGTAGCATGCTGCATCTCATTTATCATGAGCCTATGTTTCAAGAAACAAGGAAAGCAATTCAAGCTAAGTGTTGCATTATACAACACATCAAAGTACATGCCAAAATAAATTTTGATCACTCAAAAGAGACAAATCTTAGGTGATCCTAGAGACAGTTTATTCACAAGCCTTGTTCTTTTAGTTTACTTCTCTACTATGTAGTAGACCAAGTTCTCTTCTTATGGTTATAAATCTATCTTCTGAGAGTGGTTTAGTAAAGATATCAGCCCATTGGTCATTTGTATTGATGAATTCTAGATTTATGTCTTCTTTTTGTACATGATCTCGTAGGAAGTGGTGTCTTATGTCAATGTGCTTTGTTCTTGAGTGTGAAATAGGATTTGTAGATATGTTAATCGCACTCGTGTTATCACACTTAATTGGTACAGTTGTGTAGTTTAAATTGAAATCTTTTAATTGTTGTTTCATGTAAAGAGTTTGTGCACAACAGCTACTAGCTGCTACATATTCGGTCTCAGTAGTTGACAAAGCCACGAAATTTTGTTTCTTAGAAGACCAAGAAATTAAAGATCTTCCTAAGAAGTGGCATGTGCCACTTGTGTTTTTTCTATCTATCTTACAACTGACATAGTCCGCATCTAAATAACTGATCATTTCAAAACTGGGGTCTTTAGGATACCATTGTCCTAAAGTCCATTGTGCCTATTAAGTATCTTAGGATTCTTTTAATAGCAATTTGGTGTGATTCCTTAGGTGCTGATTGAAAACATGCACACATACACACACTAAACATTATATCGGGTCTATTGGCCGTTAGATATAATAGACTTTCAATCATGCCTCTATAGTGCTTTGTTGGCCTAATTAGGCTTTTCAATCTTGTTTTGATGATAACAAAATGAATGATGCTTTAACATGTGGTGTTGAGTAATGTGTTTTTAGGTAAAAGGACTCTCAAGGTTGATAATAAACTAAAAGCTCAATGCTAATCTAATGGAAGCCCCTCAGAATATCAAAGGCAATGAACGACAAATGAAGAAGTTAAGGGCAAGCAAACCCAAAGTCAAAAGTGAACCTCAAGAGGCTGAAGGACCTATTGATTTAAGGAGATCATAATTAGAAGGACTGTTGTAAGTACTTCTAAACCAAATGTCATTTAGATATGTGAAACTCTCATAAAAAAAAAAAAAAAACTAAGAAACACCTTGTTAAAAGAGTTTAAAATATATTTTTAAAATTAAAGCAACAAAGGTCTTAAAGGAAAGAGAGTTTTCAAAAATAAAAAGAAGTCAGACACCTGACAAACGATTGTCTCTTTATGGACAGACGACTAACAAAATTTGAGTTTTTTAAATTGAAGACAGAAGCCTGACAGATGACTGTCAAGGTTTTGACAGACGACTGCCAGAGAAAATTGAGACGTCTATGAATGTTCTGCCAAACGATTACAATCTTTTGTGTATATTAAAAAAATTGATTTGTTCATGGACAGACGACTGTCACCCTACTGTATTTGAAATATATGGGTGAAAAAATTTGACAGGCGACTGCCTGTGTCCTGGCAGATGACTGCCAGCATTCGGAGTTTCAAATTTAACCATGGTAGACGATTGCCATGTCGTGACAGACAACTGCCATGCGAAGCAGATTTCAGATCTAAAACGGGAAGTTCTCTTTTAAAATTTTGAATTTTAAAATTAAGTCAACAATTTTTTTTTTCAAATATTACCTAAGTTGATGGGGATATTGATCTTTGAAAAAGCATATAAATACATCCTTGGGTAATAAAAATTTTGAATTTTAAAATTAAGTCAACAATTTTTTTTCAAATATTACGTAATTTGATGGGGATATTGATCTTTGAAAAAGCATATAAATACCTCATTGGGTAATGAAAAATTTTGAATTTTAAAATTAAGTCAACAATTTTTTTTCAAATATTACCTAACTTGATGGGGACATTGATCTTTGAAAAAGCATATAAATACCTCCTTGAGTAATGACAAATTTTGAAATTCAAAATTAAGTCAACAATTTTTTTTCTAATATTACCTAACTTGATGGGGACATTGATCTTTGAAAAAGCCTATAAATACCACCTTAGGTAATGAAAAATACACATAAGATAGAATACCAAAGAAGAGAGATTAATAAGTCTTTTGTTGAAACTTTTGTTGTCCTAAAATTCTTCTTGAGCTCCATCTGCCCACATCATTTTGTTGGAGAGAAAGAAATTCTCCTTGAGTTCAATTTGCTCACATCTTTTGCTGGAGAGGAATTCTACCATTTTGGTAGATTAAAAATATCAAAACTCGGTTCCGGGTTACAATTCAATTTTTTTTAAGAACCATTAGTGACTTCTAAAATTTTAGAGCTTCATATATTTTATTTTGTTTTGGTTTTTAGAAGTACAATTTAGATTTCAATTTGTACAACCTGCTCTAAATTTTGAAAGTATTTTTTTTGTACGCAAATTTATTTTTCATCTTCTTGTACTTTGAACGGTTCAAAGGATTGATTGGATCGTTGGATCAAGCACAGGCTGGTGCTTGGAGAGGTTTTTCTCTTCCTGAAAAAGAGGGTAAATTGTGTAAGATTTTTTGTTTCACCCGGAAGGAACAAGATTTAGTTAACTCCTTAGGTGGTTGACCTAAGGTGAGGACGTAGGTTGGGGTAAGCCGAACCTCGTAAAAAGTGGTGGTGTTATTCTCTTCTCCTTACTCTCCTTTTAATTTCAGCAATAATATAACTTGCGTGAATGTTTTAATATTTGAAATCATAAAGTAATACTTATTAGAATTTAAGTAAACCCAAAAAGGCCTAATTTGTTCTTGGGCTTGCGGAAACCGAAAGGGAGTACGTTGGTTAATTGATCTCTTGTGGAAACCGAAAGGAAGTACGTTGATTGGTTAACACCCAAAACTTGCTAGCTGAAGGTTTAATTAAGTTCTGATATTGAAAAGGTGTTTGATTGTCATTGCAATATTTAAATTCATAAATCAACAATAAGAATTGAACATTCATTTGCAAGATCTTTAAATATTCCAAATTGATTTCTTGTCTTGTGGTTGTTGTGTATGAATGGTAAATTAATTGATTTTGTTTATTGATTGTGAATTGATTAAAAGGAAATAGGAGTTAGTGTGTATTGCCTAATTAACGAAAATACGAGAAAACCTTAAGAGATTGTAAAAAGAGACAAGAGCTCATAAAGAGGATCAAAGAAATTTTTAATAAACCCAATTCACCCCCCTCTTGGAACTACACCTTAGGTTTCAATTGGTATCAGAGTCAGGTTATAGCAAAACCTAATAAGTAGCTATATAAAGATCTAAATGACACACATAGGAGTAGCTCCCTTTGGTGAGGGTCAATCCTCAACTAGGCCACCTATTTTTTGTGGATTAAATTATACCTTCTGGAAGCGACGAATGAGAATCTATCTTCAAACTATGGACTGGAAGGCATGGAACGTTGTAACAAATGGAAATTTAATCCCCACTAAGCTAGTTGATGGAAAAGAAGTACCTAGAGAAGATAAAGAACTAAATGACTCAGATTATAAAATGTTGCAAATTAACTCAAGTGCAATAAATGCTTTATATTGTGCACTTGATGCAAATGAATTCAATAGAGTAATGACATGTAAAACAGCCAAAGAGATTTGGGATAAATTAGAAGTAACCTATGAAGGCACAGTAGATATTAGGGAAAGTAAAATCGATATGTTAATCGGTGAATATGAAGTCTTGAGGATGAACTTCGATGAAAGTATAACAAGCATGTACACTAGGTTCACTCATATCATAAATTCACTTAGTGCCTTAGGAAAAACTATTTCACCCATGAGATGATCCGTAAAATTCTAAGAGCACTCCCATCTAGTTGGGAACCAAAAGCCACAGCCATTATGAAAGGAAGAAATCTTAGAACAACTTCTTTAGATGAACTCATAGGATCTCTTCTGACCTATGAAATGATGTTGAAAGAAAGAAGCACAGAAAACAAAAATAAGAAGTCTATAGCTCTAAAAGCTTTGAGAATATTCAAGTGAGGAAGATAATGAATCTAGTGAATTAGAAGACGAGGACTTAGCTCTAATAACTAAAAGGCTTGGAAAATTCTTAAGAAGAAACAAAAAATTCACTAAAAAATTTAATGGATCAAAAGCTGAAAAAGGAGAAAGCAATAAAAAGGAATACAAAAATAAAAATGATCCTCCCACTTGCTATCACTGTAAAAAGGTCGGGCACATCAAACCGGAATGCTTACAACTCAAGAAGGAAAAGAAGAAAAAGAAGCCTACAATGAAGGCAACTTGGGATGACACTAGTTCGAGTGAATTGGAAAGTGAGCCAAGTGAGCGAGAAGTAGCGAACATGTGCTTCATGGCACATAACAAAGAGGTAAACTCTTATTATTCCCTCTCTGAAGATTCGTGTAATGAGTCTTGCAGTAATTCATGTGAAAGTATGTCATCTTATAAAATACTTCAAGCTGAATTACTCTTTCTACATAACAAGTTTATTAAAATCTCGTAGAGGAACACAAACTTGAAAGAACAAAACGAAGCTCTTAAAAATCAACTTGAATTTGCAAAACTTGTTGAAGAAGAAAAAGATTTAAAGATTGAAGAACTTGAGAAGAAAGTAGATAACTTATCTCAAAAATTAGCTGAGTCTCAAGTGAATGAAGATAGCAAGATTATGCAATAAATAAATAATCTCAAAAATCAAATTCAAGAGAAAGAAAAGGTCATCTATAACTTTACCAAAGGTAAGGATAACTTTGAAAAGATGGTAGGACAACAAAGGATGACAAACAACAAAGAAGGAATTGGTTATAATGGAGCCTCAAACAAAAAAAAGAAAAACTTATATATGAGATATTTTGTAAATCAATCTAAATATTATGCAAGTACTTCATCAACAAATATTCATGAGCACACCATGTGCTACATGTGCAAAAAGAAAGGACACATAATATTTAATTGTCTACTTAAGAAAAAGTATACAAAAGTAAAAGATGAGTGGAAGATAAAAGCTAAAAATAGGCAAAATCTAAAGAAAATTAAGAAGGTTTGGATTCCAAAAGTAACAACTTGAATCGTTTCTTGTAGGTTTGCTTTAGGACCACTCCGTCTAAGGATAAATGGTACTTGGACAGTGGATGTTCAAGGCATATGACGAGAGATAAATCTAAATTCACCTCTCTGACTCCAAAGGATGGAGGATTTGTAACCGTCAGTGACAATGTAAAAGGCAAGATCATCGGAATAGGTAAAATAGGTAAAGACTCCTCACTTTCTATAGATGATGTCTTGTTTGTGGATGGTCTAAAGCATAATCTATTAAGTATTAGTCAACTGAGCGATAAAGGATGTGAAATAATGTTTAAGAGAGACAAATGCATAATACGAGATTCTAAGAATCAAAATATATTATTCACTGCACTTAGGATGAACAATGTTTATTGCATAAATCTTAATAGTTTAATCCCTCGAGACATAACTTGCCTAACAGCCATGAGTGAAAATAGTTGGCTTTGGCATAGGAGGTTAGGACATGCTAGCATGGATCTTATATCCAAACTCTCCAAAAAGAATTTAGTTAAAGGCTTGCCTAAAATAAAATTTGTCAAAGATAAAGTGTGTGATGCTTGTCAATTAGGAAAACAAACCAAGAAAAGTTTCAAAAAGAAGAAACATATATCAACTAGTAGACCCCTAGAACTTATACACTTAGACTTGTTTGGTCCTACTAGAACCCAAAGTTTAGGAGGAAAACAATACGCCTTTGTAATTATTGATGATTACTCAAGATACACATGGGTGTTGTTCCTAGCTAACAAAGAAGAAGCTTGCAACTCATTGATCACTTTACGTAAGAAGCTTCAAAATGAGAAAGGGTATACTGTCTCAAATATTAGAAGTGACCAAGGAAGAGAATTTAAGAATCAAAATGTTGAAAATTTTTGTAATGAACATGGCATAAATCACAACTTTTTAGCACCTAGAACCCCACAATAAAATGGAGTTGTGGAAAGAAAAAATAGAACCTTCCAAGAACTAGCAAGAACCATGCTTAATGAAAATGACCTACCCAAATATTTTTGGGCTAAAGCTGTAAATACAGCTAGCTATATAGTTAATAGGGTCTCCATTAGATCAAACCTAAACAAGACACCCTATGAATTGTGGAAAGGAAGAAGGCCTAATATAAATTACTTTCATGTCTTTGGGTGTAAGTGTTTCGTTCTAAATAACAAAGACAACTTAGGAAAATTTGATGCTAAATCGGATGAAGGCATTTTCCTAGGATACCCCACAAATAGTAAAGCCTATAGAGTCTACAACAAAAGAACACTCACCATAGTTGAATCAATTCACGTAGACTTTGATGAATCTAGCTCTTTTTCAAGAGAAGTTAAAAATGAAGAAAAAGATGATATGTTTAAAAAGGAGGATGAGATAGAAATCAAGGAGGAAAATGACATAAACGAACAAAATTCAAAAGATGAATTCATAGAAAATATGGAATTACCAAAAGAATGGAAATATAAGAAAAGATCATCCTCAAGAACAAATTATAGGTGAACCATCTAGAGGTGTGACCACTAGATCTTCACTAAAGAAGCTTTGCAATCATTATGCATTCCTATCCCAAAATGAACCTAAAGATATTGAAAAAGCCCTTAAGGATGAATCTTGGATAGTTGCAATGCAAGAAGAATTAAACCAATTTGAAAGAAGTCAAGTATGGAAATTAGTACCCAAACCGGAAAATCATTTGATCATAGGAACTAAATGGGTATTTAGGAATAAAAAGGATGAAAATGGTATTATCACTAGAAACAAAGCTAGACTTGTAGCAAAGGGGTATAATCAAGAAGAAGGAATAAATTATGATGAAACCTTTGCCCCTGTAGCTAGAATGGAAACTATTAGAATGTTGTTAGCTTATGCTTCCTACAAAGAATTTAAGTTATATCAAATAGATGTCAAAAGTGCATTCTTGAATGGGTATATTAATGAAGAGGTATATGTTGAACAGGGTCCAGTTGGACTGGGTTAGACCTGACCCAGTTACTCTGCAGAGAGAAAGGGGGCCGAGTTGGGTCCACCTATTGACCCAACTGGGTCAAATCAGGTCAACCCAATCCGGTTTGGATCATCATGGCTGGACAAGTGTCAAAGAGAGGATTTTTCCCTCTCTTTTTCTCTCATTTGTCTTCCTTGTGTCCATCCCTGGCTACCATTGTCACTGCACCTATGCTGGCCAGTTGCTGTTGCGGCCTTGTGCTGCTGCTCCTAGTTGTCATTGCCACTGTTGGTGCTCTGACGCTCCAGTGCCCTTTATTAGTCCTCTCTCTAACTCTCCATGATTTCTCTATTTCATCCCTCTCTCTCTCTTGCTCACCTCCCTGCTCCCAACCGGTTCTCTCCTTTTCATCTCTCTCATTGTTCTTCTCTCACCAGTTGGTTTGGTTCTTGGGTTCTCTCTGACTCTCTCACTCCTCTAAACCTCTCTCTCGAACCCTCTCTCCCAGCCACCCTTTGTTTCCTTTCCTTCTCTCTGCTCACACCTATAGTTCTCTCTCCTTCACCTTACTTTATTAATTCAACATTCTCTCTCTAGATTCTCACCCTCTCTCTCTAATCTGCAGCTCTACGTTCTTATCTCTCTGCTTTTCTTCTCTAGTTTCCAGGCTTCCATTTGAACTCTAGCTGTCCAGCAGGCATCACAAAGCCCTTAGCCCAGATACCTGCATCTGTGCTACAAGTCAAATGAGACTACCTGCCAAATCTTCCTTCATTGTGAGGTAGTGAGGTATATGTGAAACAACTTACTTTTTTATTCCGGTGAGGATTGGTTTGCTCTGGAAACTATTCAGGATTTTTTGATGGTAAAGTTTTTGGGTTTTGGGAAGATGGAAAGTGGAAGGACCTTTTAGGACTCAGCAGTTTTTACAATTCTTTGGTTGCTTTGGCTCACAAGGAATGCTAGAATCTTCAAAGATCAGAAGACTTCTCCAAGATTCCTTTGGGTGGAAGTTAGTTTTTTTTACTTCTTTTTGGACAGAGTCTTTTTGGGTTTTTGGGTTGCTAGCTGTTCAAAATCAAGGGATTGGAAGGCAGCTTTGATGTAGTTTTTATTTTTCTCTCTTTTTTGCACATTTTTTCTAGGAGAATTTCTTATCCTCATTCCATTGTAACTCATTAATAGATTTGTTTGATATCCATTTTTTTTTTCCCATATGGTACAAGCATAAGTTTTATACCTCTCCATATTCCAGTCTGGGCTTGGATGTGAGAGGGGATATTGACACCATTTAGGAGTGAGATTTGTTGTGTTTATATATTAGTTTATATCTCAACCTAATGGTTAAGATTTTAGGTTGGATAGGCTCAAACGAGTAGAGGATATTTTTCGCAATTTTCTTGTAATTTATGGGATGTTTTTTCCCAGTTTAAAAGTGGGAGCCTTGTGCACTGGGTACGGCTTTTTTAAAAAAAAAAAAAAAATGAAAAAAAATGTAAAGAAACAAATTTGTCCTATCTTCTTATTGTGTAATTCCCTTAATATAACTTAAAGGTTAATAATAATATAAATTTAGTGCAATTCCTTTTGCCAACTGTGTCAAAAATCAGAATATGTGGTTAATCAAATCACATGCTTCCCAGTTTTTATTCCAGGGAAATGTAGCTGTTGCTTCTATACTCTAATGTAGCTGCCATTTTTCTGTTCACTAACTAGGTTTGCCTGCTGTGGGTGTGGGTTTTACTGGTGCTTTGGTTAGCATGCATCCAAAACGTGGGGACCACAGGTATATTAATCAACTTCAACTTAGATAAGGTGTGCAATTGTTCGTGTGTGCATGTGGCCGTTGCTTTACTTGCTCTTTTTGTTAATTAATTTTATCCAGGATGACGTATTGATTAGTCATCTATAGGGTAATGGGCTAGTATGGGGTAGGGAGACTGACAGTAGACACAGTTGCATAGAAAAGGGGAATGTATTCAAACTCCTTAGTTATTGAGCCCTAAAGGATCATGATACTGCAATGAAGTTAGCAAGGTTTTAGATTTCAGTCTCAACTAAAATTTCAAGGCTTATGGAAATCTCAATGAAAGTTTTGAGGTCAATTTTTTTTTCTTCTCTTTTTGGAACCTAAGAAATTGTTAGTAGGCACAATAATGCAAGATTTAGAACTGAAATATTATAGATAAAATTTTGCAATACTGTTTGTTCGTTTTTATCTGCTAACTGTAATTTATTTTGCTGTTTTTTTAGTGCAGTTTTATTTTTTTAGGAAAGAAGAAGGGTATTGGAGGAAATGTTTGTGTTAAAATTGAGCTTTGTGTGGGAAGGGAAAATTCAACCCCCCCTTCCCCCCAATCCCTGGTTTTTCTTTGTTTTGTCATAATGCACTTTGACGGAAGAAGGTGGAAGGAAGATGGATGTTGTTTAGTATGATAAGCTAAACTATATAAAGGGCATAACAGAGAGGCAGAGATACAGAACTTAAAACGAAAAATGAAAAAGAAAAAAAGGAAGAAACCTAGGATGACTGGTTTGCAGAGCCACTGCAGGTTGCCAGCATATGTGGTACATGGTGCATTTCTCAGTAACCTACAGCAACAATCATCAGGGTAATGGTGGATCATAAGTAAGGAACTCAACTGGACTGATGGTGTGTCCTGAAAACTCTGGAACGGGGGGCAACTGAAAGTGCTAGTTGTAAGAGGAGTATCTGGGAGGCATGGGACAGCATGTAGAGAATTTGGTTGGTCAGTAGTCTCTGATATTGATGGTGGTGTTGGTTTGCATTGTGGGAGCCTAGAAGTGGCAAAACTAGAAGGGGAGCTCCCATTGTGAGTTTCAAATGATTGTCTAAACCCTGAATGTTTCATTGATTATGGCAGGATTGGTCTGCAGGGTTTCTTTAGCACAATGGGAACAAATTGGGGAACTTTGAGAAAGAGACAAGGAAAAAGCTTGCAAGAAAGGAAGATGGAGTGTAAGTTTGTGCTCATGAGTAATGTCCCAACAAGTCCTTGACCCTAGTATTTGGAATTAGCTTTCAAATTAGGGTCATACTGATCCAACCAAGGGCTGGCTTCCGAACCTGTATCACTCCTTGTGGTGATCTTTTTGTTCCTAACCTCATTATTCTTGTGACACTTCTACTGTTGTTCTTGATGATACTTCTGCTACCCCAGATAAATCATTGAGAGTTGTAAAGGAACTATTACCAATACCACTACAGCCACCCATCCTACTCTTCATCCTTCTACTGCACCAGTTTCAGGTTCTAGAAATCCACCTCAATTAGCCTTGGGTTTGCCCATTGCTCAGTGGAAACGTATGAGAACTTGTATGGTTGTACTCAGAAGTCCTTTGTGTCTTATTTTATTGCTGATTATGTTTCTGCATTTTGGTGTCTTTTGGTAATATTAAGTTTTAAGTTCTAAGTTTGAATCTGGTTCTAAATTAATGATCCGGATTCAGGCCCAGACTGAACCATTGAACACTGATTTGCACAAAGTTGTTTGGTGTTGAACATCTAAATATACAAAAAGAAGCTTTACACGAAGGATTTCAGAAAAAAAGTTACGGATGTTTCATAAAAAAAAAAATGACAGATCCACATTTGCATCAAACAAATTTTCCAGTTATAATCGCATAAAAAATGTCTTAACACTAATTACACACAAATTGTCATCAAAATAATTAGAGAATAAAATTTGAGATCTTGCATAAAAAAATTCTTTGAAGAAAAAGTAGAGATCCAGCCACAAACTGAATTAAATGTTCAAACTAGAAAAAAAAAGTGGGGAAGAAAATTGATAATCCAATTGAATTTGTATGTACACTCTCCAAATTGGAGGAAAACAGAACCAAGTCAAGAGATTTAGCTGACCCAATCTCCAAATGAGGAAGCTCACATGAAGGGCTATGGGTCAAGGAAGAGAATGACATTCTCATTACTTTCATTCGAGTCCATGATAAGGGATGCTGCTGATTGCATCCCAAGGCTGCTATCCTTCTCCAAGCGGCAAGAGATGCTATCTCCAATGTATTAACTACCTTTGACAGTTTTGACTCGAACTCAAACATGACAACTTCATTGCAGAAGAATGGATGTTCTTCTCAAATTTCCCAACCTTCTCGATAATTTGGAAGTTAGGATTAACAATTACTGAATTGAACATTTTTTAGAAGTCTCTGTTCACTTGATCTAAATGGGTTTTGATGGATCTTGCCGTAGACGGTCTCTTATCTTCAGAACATTACCAGGAAGAACTGATAACTACTTTTAAGAATTTTGGGACAATGCCTACATATAAAGGAAGCTTCTGAACATGGGAATTAAACCTACTCCTCACCAGATCAAGGAATTGGCCACAGAGGTCATGACAATTTCTTTTTGACTTAGAAGCTTAAACAATTGAAAGAGATCCAACTGAACAATGGGTGTTTGGACCTTATTAGATGTGTTCTCTAACTTTAAATTGCTTGACTGATTGTTTGATGGTTCAGCAATTCAGGCTTAGCCTCTATTAAAAGAAAAATGGATGCAAACAAAAGTCCTTTCATCTTCCATCTGCTCTGCATTTGTTTGGCATGCATATTTCCTCTGTTTCTTTCCCTTCTTCATATTGAGGCTGGTGCTAGTCCTGGGTGGAAGCATGCAGTGGGTGTACAAATAAAAGGCCTTGACTCCTTAATGGATACGGTAATTGCTGGAGTGCCATGCTAATGTTTCTATTGAAAGGCTAAGGCCCAATTTGTGGCTGAGGGGTATAATGGTATTCCAAGATATATGGTGTTGATTACTTTTGAGACCTTCTCTTGCTCATATGAGTAATGTTGGGTTTGGTTTTTCTATGGTGGTTATTTTGATTGGCTAGTTAGATGTATAGAATGCTTTTTTGTACAGAGACTTGGAGGATAAGAAGAAGAAGTATATGTTGCTGAGAGTGACAAGGTTTTTAAGTTGCATAAGGCTATTTATAGGTTTAAGCAATCTCTGAGGACATGGTTTGCAATTCAGCTTAATGGTTTTTGATTTTAGCTTTATAGTGCTATTCTGGTAGATGCGGTGCTTTTGGTGGTTTGTGCATAAGGCTATTTATGGGTTTAGGCAATCTCTTAGGACATGGTTTGATAATTCAGCATAACGGTTTTTGATTTTGGCTTTATATAGTGCTACTCTGGCAAGGAGTGAGACAGATGTGGTGCTTCTGGTGGTTTGTTGATGATATCATCATGAGTGACTTTAGTGGATTGCGAATGTGGCTTCAAAAGCAGTTTCAAATCAAGGATTTTGGTATTATTTGGTATTCAGGCTGTTAGGTGACTTGTTTCGACAGAAGTATACTTGCTAAATGAGACTTGTATGTTAGGAGCTAAACTAGTTGATAGTCCTGTGGAATCAAAGGTAACCATTGGTAAGGGAAGACAACTGTCAGGATGAGGAAATTTTTGAAAATTGATTTATTTGATTGTCACTAAATTGGACATATCCTTTTTTGCTGTTGGGGTGGTAAATCATTTTATGGAGAATCCCTAGTGGTTTGTTGGTACACACTAGGATGCTGTTCATAGGATCCTTCTGCATACAGGACCCTTAATTTTGTGAGATACTTATGCAGACTCGGATTGTTTAATTGAAGATTGGAGGTTTACTATGGGCTATCGCACTTTTGTGGGCGGTTTGTTACCCGGAAATTGGTAATGGCATACAAAGAAACAAAGTGCCAGAAGTAGAGTACGGAACTGTGGTTCATATGTCAGTTAGTATGTTGAAGTCTCTTATTTCAGAGATGGTATTGTTCATGACCGGGCTTATGGATATGTTTTGTGCTAATCAGGCTGCCATCTTCAGTACTAACTATCTTGGCCCTCAAGACAAAACACATTGAAGTTGTTTGCAGCTTTGTGAGGACTGTTGTGATTAAGAACTTTGTGGTCATTGTATATTTGAATTTCTGTAATTTTCTGGGAAATTTATTTGCAAAGACCCTTTTTAGATAACTAAAGAATTATGTTAAGAGACATAAATTACAAGTAGTTAGAGAACTAGGGGTCTTCACCAAAATAAATAAATAAAAATAAAAATAAAAATAAAGGAAAGGAAAGAAAAGAAAGAAAAACTCAACAATATCTAATCCAGAAATCCCCTATTTAAACCTTTTCCATCATTATTATATCAAGCACTTCAAATTAGCTATTGCTAGCTGATCTTTATTCACCTCACTCTGGTCTCCATCTGCGAACAACTTGACCTGCTGGATCAGATAACAGTCCCATCTGATCCTCCATATTTTGAGCTTTAATGTTCTTTTCAGTAATCTCTACCACTCGTGAAATAGGTGTAGGCAAAATACCTCATCCCTAGTCTGAACAATATCTAGCTGGTCATCCAGTTCTTTATGCACAATATCTTCCATAAAAATAGGAACACCTTGTCGTAGCAAGCTGGGTTAGGTGATTTTTATATACTTCTTAGTTAAGGGGGAGTGTTAGTGGCGTCTGTCTTGTTTACGGTATTTATGTCCTATCAAGTTGGTGGTTATTTTTATCATTAGAAAATATTTAGATTCCATGCAACTAGTCTGGGAGAGTGTCCTCCTTTGGCCTACCATGTGCCAATCTTTATTCTCTTTTTTTTCATGTTCCCTCTTACTCTTCTGGTTAAATAAATCTAATCAATCTAGATCTTTCAGATTTGTAACAGTAATCTAGACTTCTTGGGACCTTGTATTTTATAATTGATCATTCTTTTTTCAAATTCAAATCTTTTGTTTTATTATTTATTTATTTTTGGGCTTGTAGGTTTTACCTGTCAACAAGAACATCTAATCGTCTTTGGGTGTCTACAGTTACCTTATCAAAGGTATATTTTGAAATTAATCTTTGTTTTGGCATTTGATTTTTAATTTTATCGTTGCATATTTGTATACACTCTTCAGTCTTTATATTGGATTATTTTTTTAGGGTTTGCGAACTCGTGAGCAAGAGGACAAAGTTTCAAGTCATTTGTTACTCAAGGTGTGTGATATGTCGAAGATGATGCTTTAATGGTTGCATATTTTGAAAAGCAACTTGGAAGAGCATTTGAAATTTTTTTGTTGATTTTATATATTGAAAAATGCTTTAATGATTACATTCTGATGGGCATGTCAAAAAGAAATTTGCCTACTATTTAGCATCTATATCTGGAAGAGTGTGCCCTTCAGTGTCAAAGCAAATGGTCACGTTCTGCCTCTGAACTTTTTGACGTGTTAAAGGCCCAGGGTTTGGAGAGTTTTTCCATATATCCGTATGTGCAAAAAAGGTTTTTTTGTTAGTAGCATGACTGGTTCCATATGATGTAGAGCATGTATTCTACAGGAATCCTGGCGTATATATGCCTTAATGAGATTAGATCTTATACATTGATGATGATGGGAAAAAGGCATTTTATTCTAATTATCATAATTAGAAAGGGATGCCCCATTTTACAGTGACACTTTAGCCTAGTTTCTTAAATTCCTAATCCCTCTGACAGTTCTGCTCTACCGTAATGAAGTATCCAACAAGGATACAGTTGTGAAAATAATAAAAACATGCAGTTACCTTTTAAAACTTAAAAATAGGGAGTCTGGTGCGTGCTTCATGGCTTGATATAATTACCCATGATCCTTGAAAACAAATTCTGATCTCTAAGATGTGATTATTATACTTAGGACTTCAAAAGAGGTGAATAATGGGGATGGGAACCAGGAAAAATTTGTGAGCCCCATCTGCCTCACCAACGATGTGTGAATGCTCACAGAGAGAGGATATCTGATATTGCAACTTTATTGGAACTTCTTTCAGTTATTATTCCTCCACATTTAAGTACATTTTTTTCCATAATCCCGACTGTTGGGTTGATTAAAGAAATTTAAAAAATATAACAGTTTTTCTTTACAGGGTCTGTTTCTTGGTTTGATATGAAATCATTTTCATTAACCTCCATATGTGAATTTGTGATGTCTTTTGAGTTTTATAATTTAATCCTGGGCTGCATTACCTTCTAACTTTTTCTTAGACCCTCCTTGATCATCACTTCTTTGTGGGGCTTGCATGATGGAAGCTAATGCAATTTAGTGGTTGGAATTTAAATTAGTTTTCCGTTAACTAAAGTATGAGAATTATGAAAATGAAAAGGAGATGCAAACAGGATTTCATTTTCTGAATAGTATAACAATTTGAGATTTGAAGTGGATGGTCGGATCAATTTGCAGCTAAATTTGACAAAACAAAATGAGAATCACAGTTTAAGGCTTAGCAACAAATTAGAAAAAAAAATTGTATTTGGAGTGGGTGGTTGAATTACATTGGAGTTATGGTTGTGTTTTTTGATTAGATGAGAATGAGATGTTGCAATCACGATTTCACATTCTTGGAGTTGTTTCTATATCACAATGCTATATGCATGCTTTTTTATTATCCTTCAGTGTGAAGTATCAATTGTATTGAATCCCTTCTTTGTGAGGGTTCTTCTCATTACATAGCAACGTTTGAGCTAATTACATGGCAGTTACATGGCTGCAGCTAATTTCATGGCAGTTACATGGCAGCTAATTACATGGCTGCAGCTAATTACATGGTATTTACAGCTATAATACAAGAATCATGCCATAAATAGATAGGCTAATTATAGGATAATTATGGCTTGATATAATCTGATTGACATCCCCCCTCAAATTGATGCGGGTTGATCAAGAAGCATCAATTTGCCCACGAGAAACTGATGGCGCTGACGAGTCGTGGCTTTCGTAAAGATGTCAGCAATCTGGAGGTCAGTGGAAATGTGAGGAAGAGAAATGACATGAGTGTCTAGTGCTTCCCAAATAGAGTGACAATCTACCTCAATATGCTTCGTGCACTCATGATAAACGGGATTAACAACAATCTGAATAGCACTAGTGTTATCAGCATGGAGAGGAGTGGGATTAGGCTGAGAGAAACCTAGCTCAGCAAGAAGCCCACGAAGCCAACTAATCTTGGAACAAGCAGCAGACATCGCACGGTATTCAGATTCAGTTGAAGATTTCGAAACACGAGCCTGCCTTTTACTCTTCCAAGAAATCAAAGAATCTCCAAGGAAGAGGCACCAGCCCGTGATAGAACGGTGAGTATCAGGACAACTGGCCCAATCAGCATCACTATAAGCAACAACACGAAGAGGAGTGCCAGCAGGAAAGAACAATCCAAGGCTATGGGACCCCCGGAGATATCGAATGATACAACGAACGACAGCTAAGTGTAAATGGCGTGGAGTCTGCATAAACTAGCTAACCTGTTGGACAGCAAAGGAAATATCAGGCCGAGTAATAGTCAAATAGTTCAAGCTACCCACCAGTTGGAGATACACGGTAGGATCAGAAAGGAGATCACCCTCCTCTCGACGATACTTCGTGTTAATTTCTAGAGGATTATCCACAGAAGATGTACCCTGAAGACCAACCAAAGTAATTAAATCCTGTTTATACTTATGTTGATTTAGAAAGATGCCCGAAGGAGTAGTGTGAACTTCCAATCCAAAGAAGTACGTTAGAGGACCAAGATCCTTCATATGAAAAGAGGCGTAAAGATGCTGCTGTTGACGATCAATCAAAGCAGGATCGGTCCCGGTGGGCTTTGCTGGTTGGACTGGTTTTGACCTGCTTCTAGTGTATTAAGCAAGAGGGGTTATTTTAAGTCAATTGTTTTTGGGCTGTATTGGGCTTTGTGGGTTGGGCTGCTTTGTGCTTTGCTGGTTGGTGTTTTTCGCATTTTCTATTTTGTCTTTTATTGTTGTGTTACGGGCATCATGACTACCAACTCGGATTCTTGTGGTGTGCGCTTCACAGGTAAAAATTATGGTACTTGGGAATTTCAATTCTGCGTATTTGTTATGGGGAAGGAGTTATGAGGCCATATTAATGGTAGTGCCTCGGCTCCAACTGAGCTTCCTAATTTGGCTCAGTGGAAGGTCAAAGCTGTTAGAGTAATGTCATGGATCTTAGGATCTGTTGATCCTCAGATTGTTCTATATCTGAGGCCGTACAAGACTGCTAAAAGTATGTGGGAATTTTTGAAGAAAGTTTATAATCAGGACAACACAGCCCGACGTTTTTAGTTGGAATATGAGATTGCCAATTACACTCTGGGTGATCTCTCCATTCAAGATTATTTTTCTGGGTTTCAAAACTTATTGGGTGAATTTGACTGACATGTTACATGACAGCTTATACATGGCAGTTACATGGCTGCAGAATTACATGGTATTTATAGCTATAATACAAGAATCATGCCATAAATAGATAGGCTAATTATAGGCTAATTATGGCTTGATATAATCTGACTGACATGAAGGAGTTCCAAAACTGTGTGAAATCCCACTGATGGAACCACACACAAGAGATGGAGAGAGGTGTTAGCCTAATAGGTGATTACTCTTCTTCAAGCATAATAATGCTAATAGGTTTCCAAAATTACTTATTGGCACCCTACTGATTGTATAATTCTCAGCACATGACTTTCAGATTTGCCAACAAGTTGGACATGTTCAAATTTTTAAGTGCATCAAATGATTCAAATCAAGCTTCTGGGTGAGGAAAACTTGACCATTATACACCCATGGGCACACACATGAAATTGGGTGAAAAGATTGGAAATTGGAGATAGCAGTTCCCAGCATGATAAATTTTAGGTTGCTATGTTGAAGTTAAGTGAATCACACATATTTCCACTTGCAAATTTACAATATGTTCATTAGGTGATACTATTAAGGGGCCGGCCATGTTTTTTAAAGGTGGAGAGAACTATACAATTTTGAAGTAATCAAATATTGGCAATTAACTATTTACAAATTTGAGGATTGTTGGGAGATCAATTATTGACTTTTCCAAAATCGTAGTAAAATCTAGGAGTAGAATTCTATTTTTTTGACAAATTTTGTGGGGATTTTTAGGTATGTTGGGAGATCAATTATTGACTTTTTCCAAATTGTAATAAAATCTAACAGTAGAATTCTATTTTTTTGAAAAAAAATTGTGGGGATCCTCAGGTACGTTTCCCTTTTTTTTTTTTTTTCAAATTTTTACTAAGATGTAGGGGTGGAAGTGTGGAACTATATTTTCACACAGCTTGGAGGGGCCACAGCACCCCATCAGCAAATGTAGTTCCATCCTTAGCTGTATGATACACAGTACAGCTGGTGCTTTTCAAGGTCCAGCCCTTTGAATTATGTTTCTAAAGCTATTCTCTATAATTTTTTTTTTCATTTTTTTTATTTGTATGTGTAGCAGGTGAAAATGTTGGTTGGATAGTTTTTCACCTTATTTTTCCCCCCTTTTTCTTTTGGATGATTAGGTTGATTATGTTGTGGGCTTGCTGGCTTATTAATTGAATAGATGGGAGGTCTAACCAAAGATCAGTTTTGGGGGTGTTCATGATTGACCACCTGGTTTGATCAACCCTTATAACTTGCTGCTGAGAATTTGTAATATTACTGTTGATGTTCATTAATTTCTGTGGTATTGAGTTAAAATTTCTAAATTGGAGAATGTGATCTATATTCTCTTGATGATTGAGGAAAAAGAATTTACCAAAAAAGAAGAAAGATGATGCCTCCTCCCCCAAAAAAATAAAAATAAAAAATAAAAAAAAGGAAACGTCCAGCAAAAGCTCCTGTATCCAATGACCAAAGTGAGAGAAATATCACCACTCTTGCCATAACAAATGATGATGGAGATAGTCATCTAAAGTTTGTGGTAGTTCTTTCCAACCAAACACACACTACTTAACCTTAACCTTAACCTTAACCTTACTTTAAAATCAATATTGTTTTTTATTGTTTAATTTGGCTTCTCTCTCTCTGGGTTACAGGCAATTGCAGACTCATGCAAAGTTCCAGCAACATTTGTTTCGGAGTTGACTGAAACTGAATTGCCGGATGAATGTGAAAAGCAGTTCAGTGAAGATCAAGAATTGGAGCAACTTATAAATGGGCAAATATGTTTTAAGGTTTATCCTTTTTCAAGTGGTAATGGTTTAACCTTTGGGTTGTATCAACCTCAATAATGATGAAAACTTTATTTAAAAAAATATCTACTACTTATTATGAACTGCTTTGCAGATAAAGATACAAATGCTGACAGAAAAATAATATTATCTGGTTCTTTTAATCCTTTACATGATGGTCATCTCAAGCTCCTTGAAGTTGCTACCAGGTACATGAATCTGTCTAGAAAATGATGAAGCTAAATTTTGAAATGTTTGACTCATTTCTGAGGCATTATTTATATTAGTATGTTTTAGACCTATAGTTTCCAGAAGGTTACATTTTTATTATCTATGAGAGAGGTAGATCTTGATCGTTTGTATTCATTTTACTTGAATTGGTAAATAATTTTATGTATGAATTGGAATATGAATATTGCAAACAATTTGATTGGAGAAGGATACTCTTAAAATTTTCTAATATGTCATCAAGTTGGTCTGCATTCAATCCATGAAATAATAAATACAATTCAATCCTTTAAAAATTTATATGTTTACCACGACCAATGTAGAAATGTTTTTATCATTATTGACAATAATTCAATAGTGAGTTCAATATATTAACGAAAGATCATTCAGAGTTATTGACTATATTTTGTGCCTTTTGCTTGAGATTAGAACTCTTTAATTTACTTGTTCTCATTTGTCATTGTGACGATGCTATATAATATTTCACTAACAATTCCCTATCATTATGACTCACTTAGGAATGATCAACCATTCATCTTGTGCTCACACAATACAATAAAATGACATTACTCAAGTGAATAATTGGCATGGTTTGGAACTCACTCATACCTTGTTATTTCAAATGAATGTGCCTTGAAGTCATGCAGTACTTACAACATGTTATCTTATCAGCGGAAGGTATGTCGATGGATCCATTAGCTGTTTGAAGGTTAGATTAGTGGCTAAAGGCTACAATCATGGATATGCCTGGATTAAAGGCTACAGCCATGGATATGCTTGGATTATTTAGACACATTCTCACCAGTGGCTAAAATTTGCATTTTTGCGCTCTTTTATCTTTTTGGCTTTCATTCTTCATTAACCTTTGCACCAATTAGATGTTAACAATGCCTTATTTCATGGCAACCTTCATGAAGAAATTTACATGGAGGAACCTCCAGGGTTTGTTTCTAAGGGGGAGTCAAAGTTGGTCTTTCATTTGAAAATGTGGATACATAGATTAAAAGATCTCCTAGACCATTGTCTGGTTAGTGAAGTTGTTATTGGTTTTGGTCTTTGTTGATGTGAAATAGATCAGCTAATGAGTAAATTTTTACTGGTTTTTTCATGTGGATGATTTTGTAATGGTAGGTGGTGATAGTTAGGGCATACAACATCTAAAACAGTTCTTGCAAAAAAATCTCCAAACTAAATATTTGGGACCATTGAAGTGCTTGGAATTGAGGTAGCCAAATCTCATTTAGGAATATTTTGTTGCAGGGGAAGCATGTCGTTCATATGTTGGCTTATACATGCTTTTTGGGATATGGATATATATTGATACCCTTTGGGATCCTAAGAGTAAATTAATGCTGGATGATGGTGAAATGTTAGCTACACCTATATGATATTGGAGACTAGTTGCAAACTTGAATTATCTTAATGTCATCGGGCCAGATATTTCTTCTGCAACTATTGTTAGTTCTTGGACTCTCCCCAAACTAGTCATTGGGATGCTATTCCGCATCTTATGATATCTCAGAAGGTGCAGCTAGTTAAGGTATTTTTTATCAGGATCTTAGACATACTTCTGCTCAAGGATGTATAGTTGCAGACTGGCTAGGTCATCTTACAAGCTCTAGGATATATAGATGTAGACTGGGCTAGGTCATCTTACAAGATCTTGACTCTAAGTTTGTTGGTGGAAACTTGTTATCTTGGAAGAGTATAAAGGTCCTCTAGCTCTTTGTCCATAAAATATTTTTTCTCTCAGCTTATGAAATCCTCGAGACCTTGCCCTTTCCCTTTGAATAATTTCATCTGGAAGGAAAAGCCTCCCTTCAAATATGGGCTTTCATGTGGACTTTAGTCATTTATTGGCTTAATACCAATGATTTGTTGCGATGAGGGGGGCTTATAAAGTAATAAGCCTAGATAAATGTTTCATGCGCTGAGTCAAGTGAAACTATCAGTAGTTGTTCCTACACTGTTGGATGGATAAGTGGCTTTGGCTCTCTTGTTTTCAGTCTTTGGTTAGGCTGTGATACTTCCATGAACAGTTGATGCCTTCTTGAAGGTGCATTGCAGAAGCTTGGGAGACGTAAGGAAGTGCTGGCCCTCTGGAGATGTGCTATCTTTGCCCTCATTTGGACTCTTTGGATGGAATGGAATGCCAGGTCTTTTAATGACAAGTCAACCTGACCTTGTCTCCTTTGGGATAGAGTGGTTTTCCTTGTGTCCTTATGGGCTCACACTTATGGGCATTTTTTTTTTTTGGGAACTGTTATTGTCTTATCTTTAGAGGGACTGGGGGTGGGGGAGCATTATTGTAATTTATTTTGTTTTAGGACCTCTTATCCTCTGCCCCTTGTAAATTCTTCTCTCCCCTGTTAATGAATTTCTTTTTCTATAAAAAACAAACTAAAAAAAGGAAGAATAAAATTGTAGTTGTAAGGTCAAGTGCAGAATCATGGTACAAAGCCATGGCTCATACAGTCATACTAATTTTGAATTGATTTGGTGAAGAACATGCCAAAAGAGCTTGATTTTTTTACATTCCCAGCCTATCGAGTTGATGTGTGATAATCAAGCTTCAATTTCAGTTTTTTCATGAGAGGACAAAGTACATTGAAGTTGATTGTGAGTCTGTGACTTTGTTCGAGGAAAACTTTTGCTTATCATAAACTCATGTGAAGTCAGTTTAAGCCTTTGGAGGTTCTCAGGTTTAGTTCACTTGTAACAAGCTAGCTACACAGGATATATATGCTATACATGTGCTCTAGCTTGAGGGGTAGGTTGCAGTGTTAATATGCATTACTATCTTTTTAAGGATGAGATGTAGTGTAAATATAGTGGGGAGACATAATCGTTAATAGGTTTTCCGATTCCTGAAACTTGTATTGTTTCCTCCCTCTTCATTCTTGGGCAATTTTTAAGTGATATAGAACACTTGTTTAGATAAGAATATTTTATCAGGTAGATACTCCCTCGAACTTTATCTAATCGGCATCTAGCATACAAGATAATGAAATTACTTTAATCCTAACCTACTGTTTTCATATTCTGAATGTTTGGCTAATTTGATTTCTTCTACTATAAGGAGTCGCATGCAATAAAATGTTGGTAGAATATTATTGTCTTTAATATATGGAAATCTAAATTTCACACTAAGGGTTAACATTTTTATATACCTATTTCAAAATTATTTATCAAACTTCATTTAGTCCACATTTATCATATAAAATCATAAAATAGTAAAAAAAAAAAATGATCTTAAGCAAACTCTCATAATCATGGTCTTAAATTTACACTAAACTGTTGAAATTTCCACTTACCACGACCCTTGAAATCAATGGCAATTAATTTCTATTTGATGAAGTTTCTGTTGAAATTTCCATGAATCATCCAAAATTGATTGAAATCTTGAATATCCGCTAAATTTGTTAAAATTTTAACTTTATTTCCTTGAAATTCAAAATTGAGATTCAAAACCGAATTGAAATTTCTCTTGTAATTTGTATTTTTTTTTAAACTAAAATTATTTCAAAAAGGATATGAAAAATTATATTTTCTTACTTCTAAAATTATATGAAAAATTAAACTTGGATCTTAATTACAACATTCTATTGATCATTTATGCCAGAAGTATCTTTATTTATGTAGTAAATAAGTTGAATCAATTTATAGATTTTATTTATATTAATTGAATTTGCTTAGCTTGAGAGGAATGTGTAGATATTCAAAGATCACTCGACGACTTCTCTGTTGTGGGATAGGGTTAACTTTTTTGCTTCTTTTTGGGTACATTCATTTGAAATTTTTGGGGAGAGGGCGCTATTTGATCGTCAAAATGATTGGAGGGCAATGTTGTTGTAATTAGCTGATTTGAGGAGGATGCCTTATCCTCCATCTACTGTACTTTTTGTTTAGTTAATGGCTTTTTGTTATAAGAAAAGGTATGATTATTCTACTACAATTATTGCACCTTATACAACACATACCTGTTCTTTATATATTTTATTTTTAATGTTTTATTTCAAAATCTCACATTATTATGTCTATTTTTAGTTTCTAAAAGAATTTGATGTCTTTTTTAATGTTTATCATTTTTAAAATCGAAATTGAAATTTACATTGACCTCGAAATTTCCATCCAAATTTCATGTACTTTTTGTGAGTTCCTCACTCCAACTCTAACAAAAAAAAAAAAAATGAACAAGTAGTTTTTTTTTTTGGGGTTTCAGTCTCTCCTTGTGATTTCCCTTATGGGAACTCATTCAAGAGTGACTTAGTTACTGTGGAGGGTAGTAGAAGGGGTAGGGGTAGACTAAAATAATTTGGGAAGAGATAGTGAGTAAGGATTATTAATCCTTGAATCTATAAAAAAAAATGGTTTATGATCGCATAAATTGGCGGAAAAGGATTCATACAACTGACCCCACCTAGTGGGACTAAGACTTGGTTTTGTTTGTTTGTTTGTATGTTTGTTGTAGGTCTTTTGATTGCAATCATGACTGATAAAAATATTTCATCATTGATCCACTTTGGTTATTTTCTTTGGGTTTAGTGGGCATTGGTCTATAGCTTGCATAGCTCTTTATATAACATTCTAGGCATGTGCAATGTAGGCCAAATAGTGCACAAGTGAGGAGTGAGCTAGTTACTACTAGTAGTAGCAAAAGAAGTAGAGATAGACCTAAAATAATTTGGAATGAGAAAATGAGTAAGGATTTAATAGTCCTTAAATTGTCAAAAGGAATTGTCGACGATTGTGTAGATTGGCAGTGAAGGATTTATGTTGCTAACCCCGCCTAGTGGAGCTTAAGGTTTGGTTTGTTGTTGTTGGTAGACTATGCACACTCATGTACTATTGGTATGTTATTGCTGTTCATTAATGTAAAAATCCTGAGTATCTTGGAGTGATTTAGGGGATATTTATGTAGAGAATTGTATATTATTAGGAGAGATTATTCTAGGAAATTGTTTGCATTTTTAGCATACCCGATTGTATTATAAGTAGTGTATTAGCTTGTACAAAGATTTATTCAAGAAATACAAAAATTATTCATTTTGATTTCATGGTATTAGAGCTAGGAGATTAAACCTAGCTATCAATGGCAGAAACCGCCAGCCAAAGTAGAGGTTCGATGACCTTTGAATCTCACGAGGGTGAGAACGAAGCTATCTCCACCATGGGCTCAACAGGACTCGACAACTCGTCCTTCCAGCTCATGGTGGAGAAGATGAATGCTAAGAATTTTCGAGAATGGGCACAATCGATCAAACTTGTGATCAATGGCAAGGGAAAGTTGGGATTTCTTACCGGAGAGACATGGAGACCTGCCCCAACTGAAGTTGCCGCCCTTCAGAAAAAGAAAACGGAGAACTCCATGGTTACAGCATGGCTGGTGAACTCCATGAAGCCATCAATCAGGAGGACTTATCTTTTTCTACTGTCAGCGAAGGAAGTATGGGATGCCGTCCATGAGACCTACCTCGTCGCCGAGAACTCCTCCATCACTCTATATAACATTTCACACAGGCAGTTGCTCAAACCAACCGCACCCATCCTCATGGATTCCTCTTCGTCACCGACATTGTCGCTGCATCTAGCCATGGCTGCCTTGATTGGTGCCTCCATCATGGCCATCTCTGCCTTCTACATTCACAAGTGCAACATCGACCAGGTCCTCCGCCGCTTCACTGACATCCGACGCAAGCTTCCCCCCGATAACGTTGACCGTGGCTTCACGTTGCATTGCCGAGAGGAGGAAGAAGAAGAAGATCAAACGAAATGGTTTGTTACTTTTATTGATGATCACACTCGTATTTGTTGGGTTTACCTGTTGAAAGACAAAACTGAAATCCGTTCTATTTTTATCAATTTCCACTCCATGATTCAAACACAATTCCGATCACACTCGTATTTGTTGGGTTTACCTATTGAAAGATAAAACTGAAATCCGTTCTATTTTTTTCAATTTCCACTCCATGATTCAAACACAATTCCAAACTCACATTCAAATCCTGTGTACTGGTAATGGTACAGAATATTTCAATACTATCTTGGGAAATTATCTTCAAGAAAATAGAATTATCCATCAAAGTTCCTGTGTGGATACCCCTTAACAAAATAAGGTTGCCGAACGCAAAAATAGGCATATTCTTGAAGTAGCTCGGGCATTGATGCTCACTACAAATATGAAAAAATATTTTTGGGGCGATGCCATTTTAACAGCTACATATCTCGTTAATAGAATGCCTAGTGGGGTTCTTTCTTTTGCCTTTCCTCTCCAAAAATTCCAAAAGTGTTTTCCCAACTCTCGGCTCAACTCCAGTCTCTCCCTAAAAATTTTTGGGTGTTCTGCATTTGTACATGTTTATGCTCACAATAGGGATAAATTGGAACCTCGTGCCATTTAGTGCGTTTTTATTGGTTACTCTCCTACTCAGAAAGGCTACAAGTGTTTTTGTCCTGTCACAAAAAAATTGTTTATTAGCCTTGATGTCACGCTCTTTGAAATCACTCCTTACTTCCAAAAGACCTCTCTTCAGGGGGAGAATTGGAGTGAAGATCGGTTCTTTGATTTCTCTGTTGATGAATCTGTGTCATACACTGAGTCTGTCAACACCACTACACCATTCCTTGATCTGTCACCTGATCTATCATGTACAAAAGACCACTTAAACTTAGGGGGAGATGCAGAAAAACAAAATAACAAGGAGATACTTGTTTACTCAAGGAAGCCAAAATCAAAGAACAGGGAGTCATACCTGAGGCACCAAGAGAGTTGGAACCGGTGATAACTCCGAGCAACCATGAGTCCACGCCCAATCCCGATCAGGTAATATATCCAAATGGCCATGAGCTTCCTTCTGATAAGTCTGCACCTAATAACATCAATTTACCCATTGCTCTCAGAAAACAAATTAGGTCATGTACTGTCTATCCCTGGTGAAAATACATGTCTCATAAAACTCTGTCTATAGGGTATCGTGCTTTTACCTCTAACCTTGATAGGATAAAAATTCCAAAGAATATCCAGGAAGCCTTGGAGATTCTTGAATGGAGGGAAGCCGTCATGAAGGAAATGCGGGCCCTAGAAAAGAATGGAACTTGGGATGTTATGAATTTGATGAGAGGGAAGAAGCCAGTAGACAGAAAATTGGTCTTCACGGTGAAATATAAAGCTGATGGGATAGTTGAACGGTATAAGGCTCATCTTGTTGCAAAAGGGTTTACACAGACCTATGACATTGACTATACAGAGACGTTTGCACCGATGGCAAAATTGAATACAATTCGGGTCCTCCTGTCCTTGGCAGCCAACTTGGATTGGGCACTTCAGGAGCTTGACATTAAGAATGCATTTCTAAATGGCGAGTTAGAAGAAGTCTACATGACGATACCAAGAGGTTTTAGTAAGAAAGGTGAAGAAGACGGAGTATGTAAACTCAAGAAGTCCTTGTATGGACTCAAGCAATCTCCTAGAGCATGGTTCGACAGATTTGCGAAGGGTGATAAAGAACCAAGGATATCGACAAGGGCAATCAGATCACACTATGTTTTTCCAATAGTCTGAAAATGGGAAGAAAACAATTATGATTGTGTATGTTGATGATATATTCCTAATTGGAGATGATACAGTGGAGATGAAAAGATTGAAGGAAGCCGCTAAGTTTGAAGTTAAAGACTTGGGACAAATGCGGTACTTCTTGGGAATGGAAGTTGCTAGATCAAAAAAGGGTATCAGTGTCTCTCAGCGAAAGTATATCCTTGATCTCCTAATCGAAACTGACATGCTTGGATGCAAACCTAGTGAAACCTCAATTGAAGCAGTAAAGAGAGTTGAAGACTGCGGAATATCGGTTGAAAAGAAGAGGTATCAGAGATTGGTTGGTAAACTAATCTATCTATCACATACCAGACTCGACATCGCATTTTGCAGTAAGTATGGTAAGCCAACACATGCATTCATCAAAGAAGACACACCTAGAGGCTGTGTACAAGATTCTCAGGTATCTCAGGGGTTCTCCGGGCAAAGGACTCTTCTTCAATAAGTGTGAAAGTAAGGAAGTAGAAGTTTTCACAGATGCTGATTGGGTAGGATCAGCGGAAGATAGAAGGTCTACCACCGGATATTGCACCTTTCTATGGGGAAATTTGGTGACTTGGAGGAGTGAAAAATAGAATGTAGTGGCTCAAAGTAGTGCTGAAGCTAGGTTCAAGGCAGTTGCACAAGGGATATGTAAAGGACTGTGATCACAGAAACTTTTGGAAGAACTACAGATCACGGTGAAATTCTCTATCAAACTCTACTGTGATAACAAAGCAGCCATCAGTATCTCTCTCTATCTAGTTCAACATGACAGGACTAAGCATTTAGAAGTGGATCATTACTTTATCAAAGAAAATGTTGAAGAAGGAATTATTTGTATGACTTATGTGCCTACCAAGGAACAAACAGCAGACATCTTTACCAAAGGGTTTGCCCGACAGAGTTTTGATGATTTCATCTGCAAGTTGGATATGATGCAGATGGATATGATCAATATCTTTGATCCAACTTAAGGGGGAGTGTAGAAATCCTGAGTATCTTGGAGTGATTTAGGGGATATTTATGTAGAGAATTGTATATTATTAAGAGAGATTATTCTAGGAGATTGTTTTCATTTTTAGCATACCCGATTGTATTATAAGTAGTGTATTAGCTTGTACAAAGATTTATTCAAGAAATACAGAAATTATTCATTCTGATTTCAATTAACGTCCAACATTTAATTTGCATGTCATTGTCTTTTAGCATTTACTAGTATCTTTGTGTGAAATGATTGTGTAAATAAAATTTTGGATTTTAAAAGCACAAAATGTCTTGAGTGCAATTTATTAGAAACAATACCAATTTTTCTTATATCGATAATGCACTTAGTCTATAATGAGGTATGCTAACCGTATGCTTCTATGGATATATGGAACTTAAAATGTAAGAGATGATGTTGAGGTCTTCCTCATGCTGCTGCACAACTTAGAAAACTAAGCTGGAATGGTGTTGTGTTGGATTTAAAAACAAAGAGGTGGGGAAGGGGATTGGGGTAAATTTATTTGAGATGTGCAAGGCTTAAGGTTAAAAGAAGTCGCTGTTCTGTGGCTGATAGCAAAGAGACAGATCAAAGGAAGCTCAGAATGAAGAATATTAGGTTTTAATTGATGCAGTTGATGGGTTTAATTAGAATAGATCTGGAGTATGCTCGAGGTTTAGTGTGTGAAGGATATAAGAATGGGTTTTGGTCAGGCCAGCAAAGGGAGGGACAAATCAGATTAAAGGTTGTTTTACTTTGCTGCAGACCGGCAATGTCAAACAAACTTGGAGCCCAAGCGCTGACTCTTTATTTCTTGAGACCATCTAATCTTAAAAATGCAACTGCTATGACCCATATTTAAAACTTTACACTGACTTGACTCAAGTAAGACCCATGAGTCACAACTATGACCATACCTAGCAACACCAAAACTTACCAAAATATCCTTGGATATAAAACTCAGTTAAATCCACAATTTATTGCATTAATGTTTTAATAGCTACCAAGGAACTTCCCACAAAGGATTCCCTGGTTGAATAACCAATGACTTTTAGCCCTTGCCGTCCATGGTCTATTAACATGGTACATAATAATCCATTTGCATTGAACATGTGTTTAAAAGATATTGGTCTTCTGCTGATCCTCTTTCACAATATTTTTCTTGTGCAGTAAGTTAAGGCATGATATACATTATTGGTCCAAAACCTCACAATGTGTTTGAAAAATTTTGGTCTTCTGCTGATCCTCTTCCGCAATATTTTTTTTGTGCGGTAAGTTAAGGCTTGATATACATTGTTGGCCCAAAAGTTAGCAACTTAAGCTTTATATATTGTGGTGTTTAAGCTGTTAGGTAAAGTGATTTCTTAACGTGGTATCAAGGTATTAGAACCATGGTTGCTAGGAGGTCCTAGGCTCTAATCTTGTTGCTCTCATTTATTGCTAGTTTTTTAAAAATTAATTTATTCCCATAATAATCATTATTCATCATTTGTTTACCTCCCCACTTGCATTTGGGCTGCATGTGGAGGGGGGAATGTTTAGGGCTAGATACACATTGTTGGCTGACAACCTGACAACTTTGCTTTAAGATAAGTGATTTAATACGGTAAAAAGTGGATGAGTGATTAAAAAGTATTGTTCATCATCACTTTCAGTTCTAGATCCAACACAACTTCCTTAGCCTTTTGTTCAAGAGTAGTGGAAGCAATAAGAGCATCCTTGTTCACAAAGGTCACTAATCAATTGGCAAATTGGGTTGAAAAGCCACCAATTCTTTGCATGTGAAATGTTAAATCTCTTTTTTTGCCTTAGAGCTTGAAATCTCTAGAAGGCCTGATGATGTTGAACCGGCTGGTCAATAGTTGGAAGCAATGGAACTGCCTTGAGGCTTGAGAATTGTCAGTTTCTTGTACTTGCATTCTTAGTAGTTCTTTCACTCTTTAGTGATGCTCTCATTTGGAAGCCTCATAAAGCTCTTTTTCTGTTCAACTCATCTTCCATTTGGTATGCGACTTGCACTGTTTCAGCCATGTTGTACAGGCCGGTAATAGCCAATCCTGAAGATTTATATGTTGGTCCTTCGCAACACCTAGAAATCATCAAATTTCCATTCCATGGAAATTCTGATTATGTAGCCATCCTACCAAATTTATTAGTGTACTTTTCTCTTGAAAAAATCCATTGAACTAGCAGGCTTTAATGCAATTGTACTTGTCCCTGGCAATTAGGAAGTTAAAAGTAATGAGTCATGGAAATTTTCTTGTCTTCCTAACTTCTAATGGTTGTTGGAATTTTGTTAGTGAAACTTTTAGGGCCTGTTTAGTTGTGGACAACATTCCCCATTTTTTCCATTTTTTAGTTTTCCTGAGAATTTTAAAATTTTCAGCTTATTTTTAATTTTCCAAGATTTGTACTAAAAATGTAGAAAATATAGAGTTTGTTTATTGTGCAAAACAGTTAATCATTTTTTATTTCTAAATTTCAAAATAATTACCAAAAAGACAGCTTGTTTTTCAGTTTTTTCCAAAAATTATATAACATAGTATTTGGAATTATGGACTCTGGGTCTTGGATTTGGATTTGGATTTGAGTGTATATGGAAGTAGCTCAATACATACACCATACAGATCAAAGTCTAAGAACTGAATTCCATGCTCCCATAAGCAAAGTAAGAAGTGAAAGTTTTAGAAAATAATAAAAAGATGGTTTCCAACTTTTCTATATAAATTACTAATTAGAGAATTAAAAAAAAAAGGTGGCATTTTTGTAATTATTTGAAAAATCATAAATGGAAAATAAAACTATTTCCACAAGAAAATAGAGTAAAAAAATTTTATTTTTTATTTTTTTTATACAAATATTGTAAAACTGAAAAATTGGGTAACTTTTTTGTAATTCTTTGGAAAAATAAAAACGAAAATAAAAACTGTTTCGACAACTAAACGGGCCCTAGCTGTCCCCTTTAATTCAGCTTCTATGAATAGACTTTCCTCTCACCCATCAATTGATGCCACATAAAGAAGCTTTCTACACATTATGCACCCAATCAAGAAATACCTGTGTTGCCTTGCTTGTGAAAAGCATAAACTTCTAGTTTAGCTCTTTTATTTACATTATTCAATTTGGATTCTCCCTGAGTTTAACTTGTGCTGGAAGATAGTGTTGAGGTTTTACCTTTTGCTTTGCACCTGGATTCATTGAATCAGTACTCAATTGAAGCTGCCAAGACTGTGAGGGAAAGAGGTTGGTTTCATCTTCTGACTTCTTGCCCAGAGCAGAAGAGTTCAAACTTTGATCAAACTTGGCTTCCAATTGAGCTTCTAGGGAGCCTATCTTCTTATTTTAGTTTTAAATTTCAATAAAATTGTTGAAATGTCAATACAAATTTCTGCTAAATTCCTGCTTACACAATTATTTTGAAATTTCCACTAATCATGTGAAATTTATTGAAATCTATGAAGTCCATTGAAATTTGTCAAAAATTTGACTGTGGAACAAAGTTTCCCTGATAGCAAAAAATTAAGATTCAAAACCGTTAATATTGAACTTGCCATCTTAATATATATATTGCAATTGAATATAAAGCTTTTAACAAGAAAGATATCAATGGTAGCTTTAAGCTATGAAGCATGGATACGGACATGGGTGTCCAACATGTCGACACGTGAACTCTTAAAAAAAGGACATGACACGGCAAGGATACAAGAATTAATATTATATTTTTAAATATATAATTTTGTTATTAAAAGTTTTTTTTAATCTAATTGTGACCCTTTTAGGAAAAAAAACAACGTTCAAACATTAAGCCAATTATAGGAAAAAATTGAATTTTTAACCTAAAAGATAATAATTTGATAAATATTTCCTTTATTTTGGTCCAAATTTCAAATTTTAAATTTTTTCTTTTTTGATAAATTGATCAGAATATTACTTGATAGGGAAGTATATCCATTTTAAAAAGATTTTTCTTAAATTTTGAATCTTTGATATTATTTCAACTTGGCCCTTTCCTTTCTATTTTGAGATTTCATTATGTAATATTGACAACCGTGTCTGACACGTGTCGGATTTTCTTAAAAATTAAAAGTTCCTTGACATGCCTCTTTGTGTTTGACACATGTTGGCTATGTCAAAGCTGAGTGTCAGTGTTTTACAAGCTTTAAGACTTGAAAATTTACATAAATTGAGTATAGATATTAATTGCATTATTTTATTTGATGTCAAAATTATTAGTTATATTTGCACAAAAACTATTATTTAATCGATTTGTGAATTTCATTTATATTAATTGAAGATGTTTAATATTATGCCTTGCATACTTTCATTACCTATTTTATTTGAAATATTTCAGCTCTAAATCTTGCATTATTATGTAATACTTTCTAAAGTTTCATAAAATAGTCCTTTTTTACTACTAATTACCATTTTTTTTTCCAAAGTCAAAGTCAACTTCAATATTTCCGTCCAAATTTCCTTATTTTTGAAGTCTAAAAAATTCAGAAATTCCAGTGAAATGGCTTTGGAGACCTAGGCCTGAGGGGTGTTTGGGAATCAGGAATGTGGTAACTATAAACATCGCCCTTATAGTCAAATGGTTTTGAGGGTTCCCTTCAGAAGTGGACTCCTGATACATAAGGTGATTAAGAGCAAGTATGGGATCGAATAGAATGGGTGAGAGACGAGAGAGACAGTGGCATTACCTATCATGTGTGTCCTTGAAAATTTGTGTCCCAAGTAGTTTGTTTGTTCTTTCCTCTTATTTAGTTTAAAGTGGGTGATGGAAAAAAAGTTCGCTTCTAGAAGGACGTGTGGGTGGGGAAGACTTTGTTGGAGTTGAAGTTTTCTTGTTTATTCAAGCTTTCATTGCTTCACAATGCTCCCATCAACTCTTTCATTTCTTCTGAGGGGGTTCCTTTTGGGATTTCCATTTCTTTAGGAATCTCAATGAAAGAGAGGTTGAACTGTTGAAAAGCTCACTATCCTTCTTTTTTATTGGACCATCATGTTTTTACCATTCATGAGGATGGAAGAGCGTGGGAGTGTGATTCCTCAGATACATTCACTTCTAAATCCTCTCCATCTCACCTTTTAAAACTTCCCTTACCCTACCCAACTTATTCCTTGGAACCACTTTCTTTGGAGAGCTAAGGTCCTTGGGAAAATTCAGGTTTTTGATTGGACCCTGATCCAAGAAAGAATTAACACATAAAATTTGCTTCATAGAAGGCCCCATAAAGCTCTTAGTCTTAACATATGCTTCATTTGTTATGCAAGCAATGAAATGAACGCCCATTTTTTTGTGCATTGCAGTGTAGCATCAGATCTTTGGAATGCCCTTTTTTCTTTTGCAGGGGAACAGTGGGTGGCCCCGAGAAAGTTGGGAGACTTGTTATAGGCGCCAACTTCTGGGTTTTTGGAAAGAATAAAATTGGAAGAGCTCTTTGGTTTGCAGCTGTCTTAGACTGTTCTCCATCCTTTGGACCCTGTGGATTGAGAGGAATGCTAGGATTTTTAAAGGTTGCTCAGTCTGTCCACAGTTACTTTGTGTAGAATGACTTTCCTTGCATCCTTTTGGGTGCACTCTCTTGGATCTTTTTGGGGATTGCCACTGTCCGACCTCACGAGAAATTGGAGGACAGCGCTCCCATAATTAATACTTGTATTGTTTTTCCTGGTTCTTTTAGTAGTTTATATATATATGCTGTAAATCTGAGAAGCATAATCCTTTAAAACAACCAGCTGCAACAGACCTAATTGATGCCAAGTACTGTATCCTATCCCAGACGAATCTTCTTCCCCTTAAAGCACATGGGTTCCAGCCAAATATCCCGCTGGACTGCAAAGAAGCTACATCTCCATAATGCTGATCTATCTCTACTTACAAAACCAGTAAAATCAAGCTAGAAGATGGTTTGAAGACTAAGATGCTATTGGAGATGCTGGTTGGAAGCTTTTTGAGAGATCAAAGGCTGGAACCGGCCCGGCAGACTATGCCACTCTTTGAGGTTACGAGATGATGACATAGATTTACAATGGCTTTCACCCGCTGTTACTTGGGCTCATCATGCTATACTTGCGGGGAAGGAAAAATGAGCAGTAAAGGAAATAGCCACCAAATCCTCCACCGATTCTAGACGAACTCCCTCTCCAAACACACCAAGCAACTTGTTCCACATCCTCCAAGAGAAGAGCAATCAAAGAAAGACGAGACACAGATAACGAATTGTCAGAAGGGACACACCCTGAAATAATGCCTTTGAAAGCCTTCTACTTTGCAGCAGATTGTTGATGTTAACTCTATTAAGAACAACCAGCCGAATAAAAACCTTAATTGTTGAAGCAGAAAATTATAATGTGATAATGCTTATTTACTTAAAAAGTGTCGCTTGGAACATATGAAATCAGAACTTCAGATTGCTAGATTTAGTGTTCCAGAATGCAATACCGTGTGTCTGATTTTTCTACCAATTCACAATTCACCAAGGATTAGCGTTCTTGGGTGACTCTGAGCAATAACTCAAAATAACATCAATTAATTTTGTTGAGTTTGTAATCTAAAGGCTTTAGCTGTGAGATTGTCGACCACCAATGCATATCAAGCATTCAAATCTTCACTCAACTCCCCCACAGATAGCCTAATTTGCATAAGGGGAGTGAAAAAATCAATGAGTGACACACTTATCAAGAATAATATATTTTGACAATTTGACGGTGAATGTGGGCAACACAAATATAACCTTAGGGATCTCTTGGCAACCATGGCTATGATACCGTGTTAAGTGTAACAGTCTTGGACCCAACTTCGGTGAGGTATTGTCCACTTTGGTCCACTAGCCTCACGAGCTTGTCCTATAAAAGGCACTTCACATGATTGGAGCCCAAACCATCAATATAAGCTCAAGATCTCCCTAGTACACATCCGATGTGGGACCATGATAAGCTCTCACGTCCAACCTCTAATATCCTTGTGAATTGGTCTCCCTTGTACACATCCGATGTGATGCTTTGTGGGACCATTGAATAAGTTGGTTAAGTCAGTTTTAGATTCTTGGGGTTTGATTTTGTTTTCCCCAAGTCTCAAGGTTGGAACCACGGTATTCCTCTGCCATAAGTGAGGGGTTTTCTAATAAAGATAAGAGGTGCCGCCCTCTTTTTTCGAAAAAAATAAAAAATAAATTAAAAATAAAAAATAAAAATAAAGTTGTGAGACCATGACAAGTTCTCCCGTCCGAACTCTGACGTGATGTCTTTATTAGAGTGGCTTACACTTCAGTGTAGGATCCACTTCACATAACAATACCCCTAGAGAGGATCCACTCACATGATAGTACCACCAGGGCGGCTCTGATACCAAATGTTGCAGTCTTGGGCCCATCTCCGGTGAGGTATTGCTTGTTTTGGTCCACCGACCTCACGGGTTTGTCCTATGAAAAGCGCCTCACATTGTTGGAGCCCAAACAATCCTTATAAGCCCAAGATCTCCCTAGTACACATGATGTGGGATTGTGATATTAAGTCACGACATTGCCTAAAAGTTTAAGTTGTTTGTGGGCTGACAATGTATATAAAATCTTAACAAAATTGAAATAAATTAATCAAATATCCCAATATATACATTTGATGAAAATTATCCCCCTAATTCCCTAAATAGAGTTGGTCTTTGTGTAGTACAACCATATTGAAAATAAAACAGTTGTTTAGTGTAAGTTAACCCACTAAATGAGTTTCTTCAAGTACATGCAGTTTTCCCATATTAAGAGTGTTAAGCCTAAACTAGAAGGCCACAAGCTCCTTGAAACAGTCTCTCCAAATGCAGAAATAAGGCACACATCATGCCTCATATAAAAAACAGACATGGTGCGGGAGCTTGGCATTATTTTTCTTGTGTATATGGTACGGTTTTATAGCTGACTGCATCAGCATCAACAAAATGTTAGTTGTATGGGCAGTCTTGTAAAGTAACCCTTGCAATTATGAAATTTCTCTGGTGTCTCGTGTTTTGATATTAACTGGATGCTGATCCAAAATGATTGGTCATTTTCAGTTGTTCCATTTTATTTGGTCATCTGTGCACCATTTTGTGATAGCTGTTGTTGAGAATTGTGGGCTAAAGCATTCAACATTCTTTGCACTCACAGTTCATCCTTTAACATGGTGATTTTACCCCCTTTGCATCTTAGAGCATCTGAAAATGTGGAAAGGTATACATTGTTAATATTTGATTCCCTTGCAAGAGGCATTTGGATGAAAATATTTATTATAGACTAAAATTTTTTATGTTTTAGGTGAGTTAAACATGCTTTTTTAAAAATGGAAGAATCAATTTTTTAATGAATTAACGACTAAAATTATCTTCAAACTCAACTGGACAACCAGTATTTGTTGCGTATGGAGAGCTAGGAACACTAATTTTTGAACATCTTGTTGAAAATTCAAAGATATTGTGCATAGAATTGTGGTCGATGTTTGTTGCAGAATAGGAGTTAGGAAATTTGCTAATTTCTGTAGACCGGAGTGTCTCTTGTAATTGTTCTGGTATCCCCTTCAACCAATATATTCCTCCTTGCTTGCTTCTAAAGAATAAATTAAAATTAATTTTTGGAAGAATCATTTCTAAGAATAAGCTTGAGGCAAGAATTTGGAGGACTCTTTAGAAATCTGATGAAGTCAAAATGTTTGACAAGAATTCGGGGATCTCATTGTGCTGTTAGGAGTTTTATTTCTTTGCATTTTGTATATTTTTTTTTTCTTACACTCGTATCTGTGTTTCTTTTCTTTTGAATGAGGTTTTTTATAAAGAAATACAAAAATTTACATTCATGATTCTGATAAGTGATAAATCTGGCAATATTTTGCAAATTAAAGACCATATTTTATGTATTAGTAAATGGCTACTCTATAATATTTGATAAAAATTAAGCTACACTGTCCTCACCATGATGATGTTGGTATCAGAGCTTTTTATAATCCATGGCTTGATTTTTGCAAATTACCATTTTCCTCATTGTGCTTATATAAGTACTGTTTTAATACCCTGGCGAGTGATGAAATTGTCAACCAAGAATTTGATTTAGGTGTATTGATATTTTATACCATAGGTTTAAAGTAGATGAAGTGGAAGATAGGACTAGGATCACGAGGGGAAAGACTTATGTACAAATATCCTCCAAAGGAACTCTTATCTTCTTTGCAACAATCCTTCAATTAATGCGTTTGAATAATGCAGAGAGATTGAAGTTTTATTTGAAAAGAGGGTTAGACATTATAGAAACATGCTACCTGTTCCAATGAAAATGCACATAAAATGCTCCCTCATCCGCAGTTTTTTTTTCTATGCAGCATATGTGGGCATGGATATCCATGCTTTGAAATAGCTGCAGTCAATGCAGACAAGCCTCCACTGACAGTATCTCAAATCAAAGATCGTGTCAAACAATTTGAAAAATTTGGTGAGGCTAAAGTATTTATTTTGTTTTCTGATGTTATATTTTTCACATGTGCTCTGTAAAGGTGATGTTTTTAACAGTGGCTGTTCTGGGTATATTATATATCATATGTTTGGCTGCTTGTAGGTGCTCAGTTATGATTTTATATGATGATATTTACAGTTGGAATTATATGAGAATTATTTTTTATGTGCTAGTTTACAAATGTAACTTGGAAAAAAAAAAAGTTGGTAATAATTGGTGTACTCAAATCTGGGTTTTGGACAACTGATGCCAATGCTTGATTCATTTCACTTAACTATTTAATAAGTTAAAAAAAAATGTTGCCCCTTCTAATATTTTAATTATTTAAGTAGAGCAAAGCATAACCAAAACGCACCATTTCTTGTCAAAGGGATATAAATTAATTTCACCCTTAGGAGCAATTTTCATGTTAGACTTATGCATAGAATATCGATGCTTATGCCCCTGATTGACTTGTGGGTCTTTGAATGGCAGGGAAAACAGTAATTATTTCCAACCAACCTTATTTTTATAAGAAAGCAGAACTTTTTCCTGGCAGTGCTTTTGTGATTGGTGCTGACACCGCAGCAAGGCTTATTAATGTATGGAATTTCCAACTGTTTTAAATTGAATTTTGCCTTAGTTGTTTTATGTCTTGTACTATGCAATACATTTTGGTGCATACGTAAATACATACATTCATAAGGGCAGGCACTCTTATATAAATTTATATAGAAGGCTTTTATAATTTTTGTTTCACCAGTGTCACTGTTCAATTTATGGGCATAATACTCATCCATGAATTACTGAAGCAAAAGAACTTTTCCTTGGATCTTCTTGGAGAGATAGGTCTTGTTAATGCTGTTTAATTATCATGCCAAACATATTTTTGATTTGTTAGTATAAAGATTGCCAGAGAATCTACGGGAGCTCAGTCCTCTCTTTTCCCTGATTGTTATGTCAAATGGTACAATGAAGGAAGTTTGTATTGTCATTTTATGGATTTCATACCTGATTAATAATTTGAGATGCATGAGCAATTAGCAGAAAACTGATATCAGATTGCCTGATCTTTGGAAGTTGTTTCTATTGCCTTTCCAGCCTATATACTACGATGGGGATCCTGGGAGGATGCTAGAGATACTTCTTGGGTGCAGAAGTACAGGATGCACGTTTATTGTGGCTGGTCGAAATGTGGATGGTGTCTTTAAGGTGTGTACATGTATATAGAAGAAGCTTGTAAGATTATTTTGCTCGTTTATCAATGCCATCGTATGATATTTCTACAGGTTCTTGAGGATTTTGACATTCCAGAGAAAATACGAGACATGTTTGTTTCAATACCAGTGGATAAATTCCGCATGGATATATCCTCTACCGAAATAAGGAAACGCCAAGAAATGCTATAGAACTTCTTGTGTTCAATTTTCAGCATGACGTGATCGTAAATGCCAAAAACCGTAACAAGGAAAAGGAGGGAAGCACCTTGCTCATGATTAAGCACAAACTGAGATGTGAATGATCCAGCATAATATTGGACTTCAGAGTTTAGAGTGTACATGTAAATTGTTATTGTAATTTAATGCTACCATATATTCAAAACCAAAGCTATTGAACAAGTTTCAAGAAAGGTTAGTTCATCTCATCCTTCTTTGTTCATGTTCTTCTTTTTACTTGTATACTTGTGGGTGCTCAGCAAACGAAAATGATTTACTTCCTGAAAATTATATTCTTCCAAAATGATACAGGGGTGGATTCCCATCGAGTTTTTTTTTACAGAAATATTAAACTTTTAACTGAAAAAAAAAATATATGTATGATTGTCGGGAGAGTATTTACAAAATTGTGCTAAAGCAAAATCAATTTATGTAAAGTCAGTTTTAAGTGTATATCGACCGACTTATGAAAAGTTGGTTCTTATTGCATAAATCGACTTTTGAAAAATCAGTTTATGCAGTAAAAATTAATTATCCAAAAGTCAATTTTGATTTAGCATGCATACAAATTTCATGTACAATTAATATAACACACAAAATTATGTAAGACAAAATCGGCTTTTGGAAATTCAGTTTATGTAGTGAAAATTGATTATCCAAAAGTTAGTTTGTATAACATGCGCAAATTTCACGTACAACGCATGCAATTTACATAGGAGAGAATAACTTTTGGAAAGTTGGTTTATGCAGTGAAATTTAACCATCCAAAAGTCGGTTTGTCTAACATGCATACAAGTTTCATGTACACCCATGCAGATTTACGTAAGACAGTTGATTTTTGGAAAATTAATTTATTCAATGAAAATTGATTATTATAAAGTCGATTTTTTTAGCATGCATGCTTCCACGTCCCTCCATGCATAATTATTATGTATGGTTTATGTAGGAGCGACTATTCGAAACTAGGTCTTATGCTCAAAACTATGAGGCTACAACTAGGACAAATGTTGATGTTGTCATATTCGCAATGTAAAAAATAAATATGCTTATTATGGCAAATAATTTTCGAAACAGTATAATTATTTCCAAAATAATAAAAAATAAATTTTCAAAGCAATCTCAGATATATGAAATATGAAATAATTATATCAGTGGATTCAAGATGTATACTCTACATCTCATTGCAAGAGTCTTAAAAATTCCGCAACATTGAGGAAAGGCTTCTATCCTTTTTCCTCTTTTTGTGTGGCTTGATGGGCAATCACACAAAATTAGGGTAAAAAATTCTGCAACATCTAAGGAAAGGTTTCTGTCCTTCTTAGGGTAAGGGCAGAACCTCTCCTTATTCTTTAAATGCTAACATGTATAAGAAAAATAAAATTTTAAAAATTAGAAATATAGAATAAGAAATAAAAAATTTACAAATTAATAAAATGATATTTTTCAACTTTTCTATATAAAATTAGAAAACTTAAAATATAGTGGCAATTTTGTAATTATGTAAAAATAGGAATGAAAAGTAAAACTATTTTTGGGAGCAAATAGCGTCTAAAATTTTTGTTCTTGTTCATTTTGTTATACAAATGTTGTAACGCTGAAAGATAAGTTAATATCTCTACAACTTTTTGATATTTAAAATGAAAAATAAAAATTGTTGTGGGCCTTTACTGCCCTTTGGCCTTTCTCTCTCTCTACATCACTATTAAAAATAAATGTTGTAAAACATGTATATTTATGTGGATAACTATCTAGATAATAGGTTACAACATTTGGTATGTCCACATAACGATTTATTATGTGGTTAATCTTTGGGATACCAATGTATTTGTCTATATAAGAACATGCTTTATAACGCAATGAGATAATAAGATGATTAGTAACATCTAGTTTTTGAAGAACTAAACTGTTGAATTTTTATAACTCCAAACTTTTTGCATTCCTCTTTATTTCATTTATAACAATAAAAATAATTTTAGCATAATTAAAAATTAAGAAAAATCGAACGTTAATGATGAGTATTATCAAATTTTAGCTTATTGACTTGCTATTTATCCTTTTTTTTCAACATAATTTTCATTCCTAGCCAAATATTAAAAAAAAAAAAAAAAAGATTCTTTCATATTTTTCTTTCTTTTCTTTAATATTTTTCAAATTGCAAACGAACCTAATTGGGCATATGCAACAATGCTCACACACACACACACACAGAGACTCTTATTCATTGCTGCGGCCATTCCTAATTCCATTGAAAAATAATGACCAAATCCCTAAGAGTGATGTTATTCATTATAGAGACATGTGACAACTAGAGGGAGAGGAGGAGATAACAGGGCACATGCCCTCTCTCATCTCTGTACTCATCAGGTGACCCCAAAATCGAAAATTAATTTTCTATAAAATTGAAATCGAATCAAATTGAAATATTAGACGGTTTGATTTTGGTCCAATTTTCGGTTTCTCGGTAAGTTTGCGCACCCCTACTCAGCAAAGCCCATTGGAGCATGATCCGAATGCAATAAGCTCAGCAACCTTATTCTTATTTGACGCTTTTGAATGAGAAACCCCAATCCCTGGCGTGCCCTCCTTTGCCTCGCCTGCATTCCTCTTGACCAACACCTAAATGATGGCTTTCAGCAAAATAAAAAAAACAAATTACAGAATTTGTAGAATACTTTCATTGATATAAAGATGTCCTATATATAAGAATTATACAAAATATGGTAATTACAAATTTAAAAGTATTCAAATAATATAATAAGAGAATTACAGGCTATCTGATATCAACCAATATTCAAATAGGAGATCCGTGACTGTTTCAGCAATGAGCAAAATTGTCGACGGTTTCCTTCTGAAAATGTTTGTCTGAAACCGTCGATGTAACCGTTGATGGTTGTCAATAAATCTAGTACAACTACATGATTTCGTTTGATTCGGAAAACACATTTGCAACCAACAAGTTTGATGGTGGAGCGTAGTGGAACAAGCTCCCATGTGTCATGTTTAACCAAAGCAGTGAACTCTTTTGACATAGCATGCCGTCACTTGGGATCCTTCAAGGCCTAAGACACGCATATGAGCTCTACAGGTTGAGGAAGAGGATTTTTTGTGGCGAGGTAAATATATTTGGGTTTATGAATATTATTCATAAACCTAGTAGTCATAGCATGAGTACGGGGACCGGTTCAGAGTTGTAAGTGTGGCGGGTGGAGTTATTACTGCTCGTCGAGATTGTGCCGGGGAAGATGATGGTTGGGAAAGTTGAGTCAGAGCTGCAGGAGCACTGTCCGTCACAATGGTAGGAGAGGAGGGTATTCGTCCAATGGAAGGCACCGCTGGATGGCAAGATCCTATGTGTTAGCACCTAAAACTAATAGAGAAGGCACAGTGACATGGCAAGAGGAAGAAAAGAGAAAAAATACACTCATTAAAGACTACATGCCTAGACAAGTAGATGCTAGATGTAACAAGGTCCATACACTTGCAGACACTTTGTGAGCTCGGTAACCGAGGAAGAGACAATGCGTTGATTTTGGTTATAGATTACTTGTGGTATAAGGTTTTAGCTATAGGTAACTCTAACAACCAAAAATTTACAATTTCTTGTAATCGAGAAGGCTGCCAAATAAACATTTGAAAGAACTTTTATTTTGAAAAATAGGGTGGGCATACAATTTATTAAATAAACCGCAATCTGAATCGCATAGGACCAATAAGATGGAGGAATTCTTGCCTGACTCAATAGAGTTAGGCCTGTTTCGACAATGTGACAATGTCGACGCTCACTCGTACCATTCTGTTGAGGTGTATGAGGAGTGGTGGTTAGCCAACCAATGGAATTAGAAGGAAGAAATTGGTGAAAAGCAAGATATTCTCCCCCCCCCCCCCCCAAAAAAAAATTATTGGAGTACAATTGCTTGATTTGAAAGCCAAATTATTTTTCAAGTTGCCCTTTTAACTGACAGAAAATGGAGCGAACATCACTTTTTCGACAAATGGGAAACAACCAACAATACTTATTAGTAAAATGATCAACAAATAAGACATAAAAATGAAACCCATCAAGTGAAGTGGAATATGTAGGCCCCAAAAGATTTGTATAGATATATTCAAGAGGATGAGTGCTAACTAGAGAAGTTGAAGAAAAAGACAATTTATGACTTTTATTGCATTGACAATGTTGTGACGTCCCGAAGCACAGGTGTCCCGGGGTGGCGAAATTAAATTCGTTTTATATTTTTTTTTAAAAAAAGGAATATTGGAGTCGCCACTAACCTTTTAGTGTGGTTAGAATACTTGATTATTATCAAATTAAAGGTAGAATCGGTCTGCATTACCAAAGTCGAGACTGGGAGTTCGGTTACGCGAGGGGAAGGTACGAGCACCCCTTATGCGCCCGTTCTTACGAACGATACCTAATTAATTATGAAATTATCTCAAAGTAAATTTGAAAAGTCTTTTATGTTACTTCTTTTGTGGATTTAAAAAATATACGAGCAAATAAATTAATCACAAAAATATACATAATATATATTCCCTCGGAACTAAAGGTACGTAAAGCCTAAAAGCTCATACCCCTTTTTGAAATCATAGAGATAAAAATCAAGAAAATACTTAATAAACATAATAAAATAATAATTAAGTTAATACAAATATATGATACTAAGAATGACACAACAAATGATATAAACTAAAATAATAATAATGATAATACTAATAATAAGTATTTATACCGTAATAAGTAATATCATATATACTAAAATATCAATAATAATAAAATCCTATAATATCATATATATAAAAAAATACCCTAATAAATACTACCATATTAACATACCAAATATATAATATAATATATAATATTAAGAATACCATAATAAAGTAATATCATATATACTAAAATACTAAAAAAAAAACTATGATAAGTAATATAACACCGTAATACTATATATATATATATATATATATATATATATATATATTAAAATACTAAAAATACTATAATAAGAAACACCACAATAAACATATAATACTTAGAGTGTGTGTCTGAGTGTGTGTAAATGAGTGTTTTAGTGTGTGGTAGAGCGTGTGTATTAGTGTGTGTGTGTGTTGTGTGCGTGAGTTAGTGTGTAACAGGTTTTGGGGGGGGGGGGGGGGGGTTGTGTGTTTCAATGTGTGTAAAGGTTTGTGTTTTAGTGTGTGCTGTGTGCGTGAGTTAGTGTGTGTAAAGGTGTGTGTTTTTCTGTGTGTGCAGTGTGTATTTATGTGTGTGTGCGGTGTGTGTTTATGCGTGTGGGAAGAATGTGAGTGATGAGGGTTGTGGGTTGAGACGACCTTGAGGTCGTGTGGTTGCGTGAGGTGGAGCAAGTTCAGACGGTGGTGTGTGTAAAGGTTTGTGTTTTAGTGTGTGCTGTGTGCGTGAGTTAGTGTGTGTAAAGGTGTGTGTTTTTCTGTGTGTGCAGTGTGTATTTATGTGTGTGTGCGGTGTGTGTTTATGCATGTGGGAAGAATGTGAGTGATGAGGGTTGTGGGTTGAGACGACCTTGAGGTCGTGTGGTTGCGTGAGGTGGAGCAAGTTCAGACGGTGGTGTGGAGAGGTTGGCGATGGTGCTAGAGCAGGTTCAGACGGTGCTGGAGCAGCAACGCTCGATGTGGGTTCTGGATGCCCTATGTTGTGCTAGGAAGACGATGAGGGGGAGCTCGAGCGTTCCAGTTCTAGCAAGGTCATTGGGTGATGGCCGGAGTTGCAGGTGGTCTGAATCCGGGTGAGGTCAGATCTGTTGAGTCTCTTTGAGAGACTAGCCGTGGGTTGGCTGCCTGAGGTGGTGACACGTGGTGGTTGTGCCGGTTTGCTAGTGCATTCCAGAGCTACAGGTGAGGATGGAGGGGCGGTGATACTTGTCGGTGGTCACAGGGTTGCTGAAAGATGGTGGCTGCGACGAAGACGGCATGCTAGGGTTGCGGAGAGGGAGGTTGTCGGTGTGTGGATGGTTGCTGCTACTGGCGGCAATGGTGAGGTCGGAGGTTGCCGGGAATGGTGGTTATGGAGATGAGGGGATCTGTGAGAGAGATGAGGGAGAGATGGCTGTCGCCGTAAGGCTGCTGCTCTAGAGAGAGATCGAAAAAAAAAAAAAAAAAAAGAAGGAAGATGAGGATAGGATAAAGGGGAGAAGAGGAATGGAGAGTGGAGGCTGTGAGGGAGAGATAGATGAGGGAAGCTTAAGGTTTTTTTTTTTTTTTTTTGGTGTGTTTTCCGTGTGTATATGTTATATTGGGTCTTGGTAAAAATGGAGTGTCTACAACTGTCCCTCTTTGTAGGCTTTGTTGTTTCAATGTAATGGTAGGAACTTTCCTACATTTTTGTAACAATAAGCCTGCAATGATAAAAGACACGGATTTTGAACTGGGCCAAATATAACAAAAGAGGCAAAAATGATCCGTGAAAACTGATTTGTACTAGGTTTAAGAGCACATGAGGATAACTTGCATCGGGTGTAGGAACCCGAGCTATAGTTCACGGAGGGTGACTTGCACCAGGTGTAGGAGCCTGAGTTATAGTTCACAGAGGGTGACTTGCACCGGGTGTAGGAACTCGAGCTATAGTTCACAGAGGGTGACTTGCACCAGGTGTAGGAACCCGGACTATAGTTCACTCAGGGTGACTTGCACCGGGTGTAGGAACCCGAGCTATAGTTCACAGAGGGTGACTTGCACCGGGTGTAGGAACCCGAACTATAGTTCACAGAGGGTGACTTGCACCAGGTGTAGGAACTCGAGCTATAGTTCATGGAGGGTGACTTGTATCGGGTGTAGGAACTCGAGTTATAGTTCACAGAGGGTGACTTACACCGGGTGTAGGAATTTGAGCTATAGTTCACGGAGGGGGACTTGCACCGAGTGTAGGAACCCGAGCTATAGTTCACGGAGGGTGACTTGTACCGGGTGTAAGAACCCGAGCTATAATTCACAGAGGGTGATTTGCACCTGGTGTAGGAACCCGAGCTATAGTTCATAGAGGGTGACTTGCACCGGGTGTAGGAACCCGAGCTATAGTTTATGAAGGGTGACTTGCACTGGGTGTAGAAACCCGAGCTATAATTCATGGAAGGTGACTTGCACCAGGTGTAGGAACCTGAGGTATAGTTCATGGAGGGTGACTTGCATCGAGTGTAGGAACCCGACCTATAGTTCACGGAGGGTGACTTGCACGGGGTGTAGGAACCCAAACTATAGTTCACGGAGGGTGAATTCAACCGGGTATAGGAACCCGAGCTATAGTTCACAGAGGGTGACTTGCACCGGGTGTAGGAACTCGAGCTATAGTTCACGGAGGGTGACTTGCACTGGGTTTAGGAACCCATGCTATAGTTCACGGAGGGTGACTTGCACCGGGTGTAGGAACTCGAGCTATAGTTCACGAAAGGTAACTTATCCAAATTTACGAGATTATTTGAATTTTGAAGGCCTAGGAACTCTAGTATGACCTAAATGACAGTGCTCTAGTTTCCAAACATTAGTGAAACAAGGGTTGCTTGGACAATGATGAAAAAAGATGTATGGCAAGACGAGTAAGATTGAATGATGTTATATGATGCATGAATGTTGCTATCGGTGATGCTAGAATGAAGTGATATGTTGCTACATGTATGCATGTTGCTAACTTGTGATGCTGGTGATGTGCTTCTATTTGTATGCATGTTGCTAACTTGGGATGCTAGAATGCAAGGGTATGCTGCTATATGTATGCATGTTGCATGTTATGACATGTATGCATTTTTTTTAATTTTTTTAATTTTTATTTTTTGCAATGTATGAAATGCATGATGATGCATGAACTTCATTTTTCCAATGCAAATGTAATCAATAGCTCAATCTCTGATCTTGGCTATGTTGTCTCTGAATTAGTTCCCTTGAAACTCAACTTGAAACCTACCCCAATTGAAAGGATCTATAACTGATCTTGGCCCGATTTTCTTAATAGAGGTGGTTGACTTGACTCAAATGAAACTCAATTACAAAATCTGCACCAGTTGAATGGATCTATAACTGATAAGAAGGTGTTTGAATGGGTTCCACTGAAACTTAACTTGAAATTTTCTCAAGTTAAATGTATCTGTAACTGCTTACTACCGTGTTGTTAAATTCCCCTTGAATAAGCAAATCTCTGAATCGGCTCGTGTGAAAATTATTATGACATTTGCTCCAATTAGATTATTCTATGACTGATTCTACCTGCATCGTACATTCCCGACAGGGACCTTCTCTATAAGAAGCCTACTGGTGATTCCAAAACTCTTCGACTATCCATCCTCTTTTCAAGCTTGGAAGAGTAAGAAGGCTTTTTTGTTTTTTGTTTTTTGTTTTTATTTTATTTTTTTGTTTTTTGTTTTTTATTTTTTGTTTTTGTTTTTTTTGCAATAATACATGATGACGCGCCAATTTCCCAATGAGCCCGTAACAAACCAAATTCTGATCTTGGCCATATTTTCGAATTCCCATCTAACATAGATGTCCCTGAATGTGTTCCTCTAAAACTCGGCATGACACCTGCCCTAGTAGATGCATTTATAGCTGATCCTGTCCATCTTACATTTTCTCCACAAAGACGTTCTTTGGATTGCATCCTTAATGTTTTAAAATCTCTTTGAAATTTAAATAAATAAGCATGCAATCAGATAACTCAATCTCAATAGGAATATGGAGGGAATGCACAAACTTACTTGTCTTTGCTTGATTTTCTGTGTTTGTTAAATAGGAGACAAATTTTACTAGTACTTTGACACTAATGTAACTTTGCTAGCTTAGAGAATCATATCAATGGGCAAACCCCCCCCCCCCTTTTTTTTATCATTATTTAGCCTCATAACCATAACTCCTCCACTGTATCACTACTTAGAGATTCTTTCTTACTTATTTCAAACTTATTTCAAACTCCCTATCTTGAATTATAACTAGTGTTTCATTAAGTAGTCTGATCAATATTCCAATCTCAGGGTGGACTTTAAAACACGAGACGAAATGTAAGCTTAGGATTTAGGTTTCACCAAGAACAAAGAAACTAAGGCTTAAAAGTCTCATCTCATAATAAAAATTTCTGCCCCAGTTTGTGATGTCGTATTTGCAAAATATTGACCGAACTTGTTATTTGAACAAGCTGCATACGTACCTTTTCAAGATCAAGTCATTACGTAGTTTAGACTCAACATCGAGTCTGAAAAATCATTTGAGACAACAATGTATACTAATCTGGTCAGGACTTTCATTTGGACCGTAATGTAGGCTAGGGGTATGGGTTAAAGAAAGAAAGACTTAAATAAGGCTCAAAATTTATCAATCTCATCACGGGTATTCGTTAGTCAAAGATCACATATGTAGTATGTCCCTTATTTCTTTCTTTCTTTTTTTTTTTATTTCTCTTTTTTTTTTTTTTTTCTTTCTCTTTTTCATCTTCTTTTTCTTCTTTTACCACAACTTTTGCTTTTCCTTTTATAAAGGAATCTTAACTTCATTTTCATTTGAATTCCATTTGAGACTGATCTTTTTTTAAAAAACTGCCACAGTGTGGAGTGTGATTCTTTGATGGGTTAATTAAGAATTGAACTTTTCAGGCTCAAAAAGGGTTTGCAAGAGATTTCTTCTTTGACTTTCTTTTGGGTAGCATAAAAATGGCTTACCATCATTTTGGTAGTGACCACTGCCTCAAATGACTTGTCAAACACTAGGAGACCCAAACCCAGGTTAAATTTCTGGTGTACTGACTTTTAATAAAAAGTTGGTTTGACATTCAAGCTCAAAATGGGTTAACAAATTATAAATCAATATTTGGTTCTTCTTAGGAATACTAATCGACCAAAGATGACCACCCCTCATTTGATAAGAATATAATCATTATACCTTTAAGACACCAATCATAACTTAGATAACAAAGATAAGAGACTTTGTTCATCAATTTCATCAAACACACGTATGACAAAGTTTGGTAAGTCATTTTTGTATATTTCTCCTACTATTCTTCATCATTTTGAAATCCACATCCCAACGAGGCTCCTTAACAACGTATTGAAGTGGGGATCTTCTAGCTCGGAGGCTTTTCCTTCATCATCTATTTTTTTTTTTTTTTTTTTGCCCCATTGAGTAGACTCCCAAAACCAACTAATGGCTCCAAGTCCTTTATACACTATTTCCTATGTCACTTACACAAAATGCAAGCAAAAATAGGCAAAATTTGGCGCAAGGTGATGATCCAAGGAGGATATGATAAGATGAGACTGAAAGACATTCCTATTTCATTCAATTTCAAAATGATTTAAATGAAAAGCATAGATACATTCCTCTTGTTATCACCTTTAGGTGATCAAGCACATCATTTTTGTATCATGTGCGCTCACTTCTGAAGTTGAATATCAATCAATCCTTCAACTCGATGACATTTGCGAAGTTTCAACTGTGATCGGGCAGCGGGTTCCCATGATTCTAACCTTTCGCCTAGAATAGAGAGATTGTTTTTGTTCTGCTTAATGATGGAATCTCTAATCTTTAACTTTGCCACTTCGGCACACCAGTTTTAGAGAAAATTGGAAATGTGATTACCAACTTATTGGAGATGACTATGCATGCATGGTTATGAAATTGAGCATGGGATGCGTGATTATGTTGTGCAATGAGTGTTTATGTATAGATGTAACTAGTGCAAACATGCTTATAAACAGGGACATGAACATGCATGCAGCCTATCGTGCATGACTATGCGTGAAATTATGCATGAAAGCATGAGTGCAATGCAACCTAAACAACCACTTTGCCAGAATTCTGAGAAAAGTCTTATCAACTAATGAAAGACATCAAAATTAAACCAACCCTTGATGGACATTTACTCTTTGTCCAATCTATCGATTGTGTAGTGTGAGGTTACGACATTCTCTCCGGAAATCAAGTGATGAGAGACCACTCTATCCAGCAACACCATCACCATCTCCTCCCTCTTACCCACACGGCCACCCCCATCTAAACACCGACATGACCACTTCCCCTTAAACACCCACACAGCCACTTCCCCTTATACAATCACACGACCACCTTCCCTACACTCCATTGATGCATTCATCTTGGTGATTCAAAGCTTGAACGAAGGCCTTACGATGTTGTCTAACTTGTTCTCAAGTCATCCAACAAATCTTGTGATAAATTCAGTACTTGTTTGAACCCTTACTTAATATTGTGTAAGCCTTTGCTTGAAGCCTGAAATTCCATATTTGAATAGCACATTTGAATCCTTAGATTTTATTATTGTCACTTGCTAGCTAATATCAATTGTATGAATATTAGTTTGCTAACTTAGAACTTGTAATCTTGGCTTTGAAATTAACAACTTTCCGCATAAAGCTTGATTCCTTGATCAGTAACACTTAGGACTTATTTTCTAAATAAAATCATACACCTTTTCAAAAATCCGACAACATGTGAAATGTCACATAATTTATGTTGTTTATGTTGGTTAATTAAATTCTTAAATCAAAGTGTTTTAAATGTATGTGCTTGTGTAAGGGTTGATCCTTAGGACTAGGCCAACCATACCCGTCCTACATCATCTTGGTATCAGAGCTTAGGTCGGATTAGGCGAACCCTCAAAGTCTTATTTTCCCTTAGAATAGTAGGAGAAAATAGTCTCTATCCAAAGTAGTTGACTAATTAACCCAAATAGTCGATTAATTGGTTCCAAAATTCAAACAATTTCTATTCTTTCTGAAATAGTAGACTAATTGCCCTAAACGATCGACTTATTGGTCCACAACAGCCTATATAGATTTTGAATTTTGATATTTGAACATTAGTTAGGTTAGGTTCACATTTGACCCTACTTTGTGTGACCAAACACCATTCCAAAGGGTTGCCCTAGTGTTGGCTAAATCCTTCCCCAACCACTAGGATGTCCACTTAAGTCAGGAATCCTTACATAGGTCATAGAACTGATGTTGATAGAGAAACCTCAATAGATGAGTTGTCAAGTGAACTAAATGAGAGTGCCCGGTTGAGTGTGATAAGACACACTATGAACATTCCCAAGGATCAGGAGGACTAGCGTCACACTTCTATTTTCCATACTTACATTAAGCGTGAGAGTAAAAGTTGCAAGATGATTATAGATGGTGGTAGCTGTATAAATGTTATGTTTAAATCTGCAGCTGAAAAGTTGGGTTTGAAAGTTGAGTCACGCCCACAACCATATAAGGTAGCTTGGGTTGATGCCACTACCATGCCCGCGAGCCATAGATGCCTAGTCCCCATTAAGATTGGTGATTATGAGGATAAGATTTGGTGTGATGTCCTTCCCATGGATGTTGCTTATATTTTGTTAGGGTGACCTTGGTTGTATGATTTGGATGTTTCACATAATGGTCATGCCAACACTTATTCCTTTAGGTGTAATGGTAAAAGAATTATTTTGAGTCCATTAGAGCTAAAATGTGAGAAAAAAGAAGTAAAATCAATTTGAGAAGGAGAGTCGAGATACACGGGGAGTATATGAGGTTGTTACCATGGAGATTGAGGCACCCCTTACTAAGCATGAAACACCACGAGAAGTATCACCTATACTTTCCAAGTTTGAAGATGTCATCTCTTAGCCACCTAGTGAGTTACTTCCCAAAAGAGACACTCAACATGTTATTAACCTTGTTCCTAGTTCATCTCTACCTAATTTACCACATCATAGAGTGAACCCGATAGAACATGAGGAATTGATAAAACAAGTGCCTGAAATGAGGGAACATGACTTTATTTAGGAGAGCATAAGTCCATGTGTCTCTACCCTGCTCTCCTTACTCCCAAGAAAGATGACACTTGGAGCACATGCATCAATAATAAAGCAATCAACAAGATTACCGTAAAGAATAGGTTTCCCAAAACCATTTTCTCTAATAGGGATGTGAAATTTGCAAGTTATTTTTGGAAAATCTTGTGGGCCATGTTAGACACCAAACTTCAATTTTCTAGTACTTACCACCCCCAAACTGATGGGCAAACTAAGGTAGTTAATAGGAGCTTAGGTGACCTATTGAGATGTCTAGTGGGTGAAAACATAGGTTCGTGGGATTTGTGTCTTCTTATGGCTGAATTTGCTTTTAATAGTTCAATGAATAGAACTACAGGATTGAGTCCTTTTCAGGTTGTCACTGGTTACCAACCTAGGAAGCCCATAGATCTCATCCCATTACCCCCACAAGCTAGAATGAATGAGCAAGCTGATGTTTTTGCAAAGCATATACATGATTTACATTCTGAAATAAGAATGAAAATTAACTTGAACAATGAACATTATAAATCTAGTGCTGATGTACATCACAGGTTCCAAGAATTTTCAAAAGGCGATATGATTATGGTTCGTATTCGTCCCGAGCGGATCCCATTAGGAAAGGTAAAAAAAAGTTGCATGCCAAAAAGATGAGACCTTTTAAAGTTTAAAAGAAAATTAGTTATAATGCTTACATGTTCGATATTCCTATTGATTTTTGTTAGACATCCCAGCCCGAGAGTATATAACCACGAGGGGGGGTGAATGGACTCTTTTGCGAAATTACAAATTTTTTCTACAAAATAAAATCCTTGACAAGATGCAAGAAATTATATCACAATATATGAAATTTAAGTCATACACAAGACAAATAATAAAGAGTATAGGAAGAGAAAATCAACACCGATATTTTTACGTGGTTCGGCACCAAGGCTACATCCATGCCTTGAGACCAACTCAAGGATTCCACTATACGATCTCCTTCACCGGCGGAGAAGCCTTGCAACTTAGGAAGAAATATCTACCCGCTCACCAAGAGTCTCTTTGGTTCACAAAGAATCTTCACCAAATGGTCCACAAAGAACCTTACAAGAAGATGATGGAAATATAATATGATGCTCTTCAAATGAGCAAATATTAAATACAAAGCAAATCTCACACTATCTCTCAAGTAATGAATCAAACACAATTAAAGAGCATGAGAGAATGAAGACTTGTGAATGAAGAACAACAATGCAAAGTGCTAGGTGTTTAGGTTTTGGTGTAAAAAGATATTTTTCCCTAAAAATGATCAAAAGCCTTCAAAACCATGTTAATACAAGTCTAATAGCTTGTATTTATAGTCCAAGAGCCAAATGAGCCATTAACTAGCGGTTGGGGGGAAGAAAAGATATTTTATTTGGTAAACTAGCTTTTTTCCACCTGTTAGTGTCATTCTGCCTGTTGGACTCATCGACTAGGCCCCTGCACTCATCGACTAATCATATACTGCAACTTGTCAACGAATCCCTTGTGTTCGCCAATGAGGTCCCTGAATTAGAAAAAGTAATCAACATGAAAGTTGTGGCATTTTATCTTAGCTTTCTAGGGACATCAAGATAGTCCCATTTGGACTTTTCTAACAAAAGTTATGCCCAAAAAACCTAAAAGTATTCAAGACTCAATGCTGCACTACGGTAGTGACGATTGCTTTGTTTTTCCTTATCAAAAAATGTTTTAATGACTCAAAACATTCTTGAACAAAAGTATATGAAATATATTAAGTCTAATAAAGATTAAAACTTGTCCAAAATAGTTTCCTTTTGAATATAAGATATCTTAATTAATAAAACACGTTTGAAAACCCATTTTGATATCTTATATGCTTAGTATGTCCTTTTATAAATATACTTGATTTTCTTTGAACCTTTAGGACATAAAACTTGTTTTAACACATTGGGACTAAGTATAAAAATGTTCTTAAAACTAGGATGTTAAAAACTTGTCCCTTTGAAAACATATTTGAGTTTTAGGATTCATTTGACAAACTCATGTTTTAACTTAGAAAACTATGAATTGTGAGTTTGTTACTTCTGTGCAAATCCTATATGCTCATGTGTCCTAGTATGCTTATGCAATGGCTCAACTCTTACTCAAAAATCATACAAGACACACACCGCAAGAGTTACAATACGCACTCACTCATACAACCCTTATTACAATTAATTCATATACAATGAAAACTTCAAGATGTACTTTGGTGCTTCCGAGTCAGCGTCCTTCCCATCTTTCCTATTTGATGTCTACTCGGTTCAATCTTTGCTTCTGATTTGGTACCTCCGTGTATCTGACACTTTGTACTTGTACTAGATAAGATCTGCAATGATGAAAAATACTATGAACAACAAATAGGTTAATATCATCAAAACATGTAAACCGAGATTGTGTAGCTGTCAGGGCTAACAATTTTAATATAAGCAATGTGTTTAATGTTGAAGATCTAACCCCCTTTCTTGAAGCATCATCTTTTGTGGAGCCTTCAAATTCTAACCCTGCAGGTAATCCGACTCCATTCCCCACTCCTCATAAGTATGAAAACCCAAAGTTGCCTTTGCATTCACCTTTACCTATACCAAAGAACCTTGATGAGATTGAATAGATCTTGGATGACATACAACACTCACATGAGCAGGATCATACCAAAAGTTCTTGGTCAAGTGGAGAGGCAAGCCACTATTCGAGAGGAGCTAGATACTTAAAGAGGACCTCCTTTGTCTCAACCTGGAGTTGTATTCACAGTACATCACTTCTCATTGTTTGGAGAAGAATTCTTTTAGGCCCAGAAGAGATGATGGGGATCAATATGCCTTGACTATTTCCTTTGCTGATATGGTAACACGTGGACGACCTCTCGATGTCCACTACTGTTCATAACTCTTTTATTTGCTTGGATATTTTATTTCAAGATTATTAGGTGCTTGAAGACCAAGTGAAGTATTAAAGCAAGATCCACCTCAAAACTCATGTGGACTCCACATGACTTGTGGGCCCCACATGATTTGGGTCTCCCTTTTGGCATATCTTATATTTAATTTGTAATAATGCAAGACAATTAAGCTTGTATATGTGCTTAGTAAGTTGTGAGAGTGTTTATGGTGTTATGATTTAGTGTTAGTATTTATTGTGTTTGTTTCCCATGCTTGTGTGGGAAGTGTAAGCTAGCTAATACCTTGTCCCCCATGCTAGCTTTATATCTTTCATTGTAAGAACTCAAACATTAGCTTATGTTTGAATATTGAATGAATTTCCATTATTGAAGCTTGTTTAGTTTTGTCCAATCTATCGATAGTGTAGTGTGAGGCTACAACGTTCTCTCCAGAGATCAAGTGGTGAGAGACCACTCTATCCAACAACACCGTCACCATCTCCACCCTCTTACCCACACGGCCACCCCCATCTAAACACCCACACAACCACTTTCCCTTAAACACCTATACGACCACTTCCCCTTATACACCCACACGGCCGCCTTCCCTACACTCCATTGCTGCGTTCATCTTGGTGATTTAAAGCTTGTACAAAGGACTTACGGCGTTGTCTAACTTATGTTCAACAACGTCAAGTCATCCAACGAATCTCGTGGTAGATTCAATACTTGTTTGAACCCTTACTTAATATTGTGTAAGCCTTTGCTTGAAGCCTAAAATTCCATATTTGAATCCTTAGATTTCAATATTGTCACGTGCTAGCTAATATCAATTGTGTGAAATATTAGTTTGTTAACTTAGAACTTGTAATTTTGGCTTTGAAATTAACATCTTTCCGCATAAAGCTTGATTCCTTGATCAATAACACTTAGGACTTATTTTCTGAACAAAATCATATACCCTTTAAAAATATGACAACATGTGAAATGTCACATAATTTATGATGTTTATGTTGGTTAATTAAATTCTTAAATCAAAGTGTTTTGAATGTATGTGCTTGTCTGAGGGTTGAACTATAGGACTAGGCCAACCATACCCACCCTACATCACAAATGCAAGGATGGCGTGAAGGATCAACTTATCTTGCCTGAGCCAATGCTAGAAGACCAGATTGGAGACATCTGTAGAAGATGATTCGGCATATGGGATGCTGGTGGAAAGCATCGGTGACGAACATACAGTGGTACCGTCAAGATAGCCCTAGAGGTCATAGCCAATAAGCAATGACGTAAGTTGGGCGTGCCATGAAATAAAGTTGGAAGGGATTAGCTTCAGAGGAAGCTGGGAGCCGATATTGATGGCAACAAGATGGGTGTTACCATTGCAAGGAAGCTCGAAGTTGTTGACTTTCATAGACTCGGGGGGAACGACCATGAGGAAAAAAAAAACTTGTTAAAGAAATAAGCTATGATACCATATAGAATTTGCAGAATACTTTCATTGAGATGAAGATGTCCCATATTTAGGAATTGTACAAATTATGGTAGTTACAAATTCAAAGAAATTCAAATAATATAACAAGAGAATCTCAGGCTATCGGATATCAGCCAATATTCAAATAGGCGATCCACGACTGTTTCAGCAACGAGTAAAACCGCTGATGGTTTCAATAAATCGTTGACGATTCAGTACATCGTCGACGATTGTCAAGAAATATGGTACAACTACATGATTTCCTTTATACAAAAAACCTAGCCTAACTTGTTTGATAAAAGTCTTAATAGTCAAGATGATGCATCTGTGCAAGCCTTCATAAGGTGAGTTGAATTAAATCTTAGTGCGAAATGAGGACTCTTCTTTCACTTCTGCATTAAGGTTTTATTTGAGACCTCAGTGTTAAGTCTTGGATTTAGATGTGTGAAGTTTTATGAATAAAAATAATTTTGTTATTTATTTTATATAAATTCATCAAACTTAAATTTAAGGTTCGAATTTCAAGCACCTTAACATGAGATTAGGGCTTTCCAAATATGAAAAATATGAAAATGACAAAGATTTTTCAAAGATTGTATCATTGTATGTGTGCATCCCGTGACCTGCTAGGAAGATTTTGATTCTCTAGGTATATATTTTATTCTTTTGCAAACCTATTTGGGTTGTCTGACATTATAATAATTGAGAATGTATTACTTTAGGAATTCCTACAATTTGTTCTAGCTACACACGTAATGCCAAGCAACCCAAGACTTGCAAGGTGCAGAAATGACATCTTGGGATGATACATAATTAAAATCTCACACAATTATTAATTCTTTTAATTTTTAGTGTAGATTTGATTTCATTCTGTAATGAAATTATAAGAGGCAAGTAATCAAACAAAATAATAATTAAAACAAACATATGAAATTCATCAGTAAATAAACCAGTTTCAAATCACCCACTCCCTAGATATGGTTATTGGATTGGTCTAAAAAATATTTATGGGTATCGTGGAAATTTTCTAATATTGCAGAGGAAAAAGCACATACTTTTGAATTTGAGAGAAAATGGAACAGAGTTGACCCTTCTGAATTGATCGCCTATTCCCTACAAGACTGAGAAACCAAAATTTCTTACGCTCCAAAGACTTGACCAGCTGAAACTTAAATATACAACACTATTGATTAGATATTGACCATTTCAATTTTGATTCCTGAAACAGATTTCTAGTGTGGAATAAAGCAGGGAATGAAGGAGATGACATCTAATTTCAACTACAATCATCGCTCCTGGGAACCTAGCATTGTAGGTCAACAGCTTGATTGAATTTACGATTTGTTTTTGAACTTGTTCATGCGTCCAAAAGTCTACACCCGCCGCTAAAATTTTTCAAAATAAAATTGCACATCCACAAAATTAAACTGTTGCATCACAAATCAATAGAAGTTTTCCTTGATAAAATCCATAGACCGATGCGGATAAAATTTTCTTCGCAAGTATCAAATGTGTAGGCTTCCATGCTTATAAAGAGAGATTTTTCAAGAGAAGCTTTTATCTTCATAGGCGACTTATGACAGCCTCCACCTCAGATGGCGAGTACAGGTGGTATGTTGGAGCTACCTTGGCAATATCAACATTATTGGGCGTCACCTGCAACAAAGAAGCTTCAATGTGAGTAAAATTTTCACAGGGAAATTAAAATAACATATATAGAACACATTCAACAATGCATATCACATAATTAAGCAGCATACCTTCTCTTCCATAACTTGCTTCAGGATGGAAAGAGCAATTGTTTCTGCCTCCTGAAGGGATATGTCCTGAACAAACCCAACAAAATTCAGCACAAACACCACTTTTCAGGAACGCAGCAGAAGAATCCAAAGGGGAGACATATTTCTCATCTACGGACTTTCAATATGGGGCCACACATGCACAGAGAGAGAGAGAGAGAGAGAGAGAGAGAGAGAAACCTGATTATATTGCTCTTGCAAAGAGCTGTCAGCACCTTCAGATCCTGAACCAATAGCTTTTGCATTGCACTGCCAAAATGTGCCAGATGGGTCTGTATAGTATCTGCATATCACAAGTTTTTCACTGAGAACATACCAGGACAAAAATGCCACAAGCAGCATTGAAGACTTAACGGCCACAAAACAGATCAAAATAAGCATGCTGCTATAGGAATTCTAATATAATTATACAAAATCTTTATACAGCATTCCAAAGGAAAAATTTGTAAACGTAATCTTACGGGGTCCATCTAAGGACTATATTGCTTGCGAAAAAAAAAGCCTTAGCCCTATGTTTGGGGAGCCCTAGGATTTGGATTTGTATTGGATTTGGATAAAATGTAGTGTAAAATTATATTAAAATTTGTCCAAATGCACCCAAATCCAAATCCAAGGTGCAAAATTCATGCTCCCAAACACTACCTAAGGGTCCATGAAAAGCTAAGTGGTAGGGGGTGTCAATGTAATAGGACAACAAGGGGGGAGATAATGACTCTATATGCAACTCTGCAGGGATTGTTAGAAATAAACTGTTTCTGTTAAGGTTTGTATTGTTGCCGTCTTGATTGAATAAAATGAGTATACACTATTATCGCTGTGCTTACAATGCTTGATTGTGGTGCACTTTGCTGATCTCTGAATGCCTTCTGCATGATTACCGGTTGTCTTTAATATTACTCCCAGTATTACCACTTTTGTTGAGACTTGTGTGATTCTTGTGTCTGCAGGCTTTGAACATGAGAACTTCGACTGACTCAATTGGGGAAGAATTCTCAAAGAGTGCCGCGCGGGCCTCATTAGCATCAACATTTGCCGGTCCATAACAGTGATATCAAAGCACAGTAGTCAGTCAACATGAGTGGTAACCCAAGAACTTCCAAATTCGCTAAGAGGGAGTGCAGTGAAGCGTTTAAGGAAGAGTTGCTGCATTAGAAACCCTGAGACAAGATTCCTAGAGCTCCAAGTGTTTGTGGTCAAATTGTCAAAAAAGAAGGGTGTGCCAAAAGAGCTTGAGCCGCTCACAAAACACTAGAGGGATCCTCTATTGTGAAACCGAATTTGAGAAAAGGATTGTGAAACTGGAGAGAATCTTATTCCACACATAAAATAACTGGATAATGGGTCAATACAGCTTAAGGCCTTCCAAAAGGAATATCGAGTAGCTGTAAGCCTGTAGGCTAAAACAGATAGAGGGCACGTTCCCATTGTTATCATCCTAAGGGAAAGGGCCAATAGAGCTTGAGGCCTCCTTTCGTGAGCTTAATGAAAATTTTCACTTGCAAATCATGTCAATGAGTCATTAGTTCTTTAAATGAATATCTAAAAGAAATGGGGAAGTGTCAAAACATGAAGGATCAATTCCAAAACCAACTGCAAGTTTCAATGTTAAGTTGAATGCACTAGCACAAATGTCAATGAGACCTGTGGTAGATGCTAGTGAAGGGGCTTGGATAAAATTACCGGACCCATAATCTAATGGTGAGGCTCACGATGTGAAGGAATTGAACTTCATCTTCGACTAGAACATTATTTCAACTGCTCTCGAATTGAATGGGAAGAGAACAAAGTGGCACTAGCCACGTTGTTCCTTGTGGATGATGCGAAGTTGTGGTGGAATACCAAATATAAAGACATCTAGAACAATCAATGCAGCATCAATACTTGGGAAGAATTAAAACAGGCTCCAAAGACATGATTTTATCTAAAAAATGTAAAGTATATTAATTGCTACAAGTTGTATGACTTAAATCAGACAGGCTCGACAAGGGAATACCAACAAGAATTCCAAGTCTTGATTTTTTTTATATCAAAGACATGGCAAGAGTCTAGTAGATTGTTTCACTTGTATGAGGACTCAAGATGTAGCCTAAAAATGAGCTACGGAGGCCAGGAATCTATGACCTTCCTCTACTCTAGCTGCTGCAAAACGATTAGATGACTATTCAAAAAGCTACCTAAAGAGGAAAAATCCAACTACCTCCAACGAGCAGAGGCCCAATAAGATTAAGTGATGAACAGGCCTACAAGCGGAGAAGGAGATAAGAGGGTCTACTAACTTTGGAAGAGACAAGAGACCCTTCTCATCTAGATACTCAAGTTGCGGATATATAGCAACTGGGGAGAACCAACTGCACATTTCTTGTTTTCTCTATAAAAGACCACATTGGGTAGCTAAGTGTCGTAAACCAGAGGCCCTAAATGTTCTAAAGGCCTTAAGGCCTTGTGAGATGGAACAAAAACCAAGAAAGAGGACACAAGGAAGAAATAGGATATGGTGAGGGCCTTAATATTTCTATGGGCCCTTAAATGTCGAGCAAGTATCAACAAATCACAAGGCAAGGGTCTTATGCATGTTGATCTAGTTCTAAATAGAAAGAGTACCAAGGTGTCACAGGCCGACTATTTTCACACCTTTGTGAAGGTCCGTGCGGCGATAGCTAAAGCACTCTTGCTTAACTAGCCAGCCTATTGTTTACCAACATTCATCCACAAAACACTTTCATTAATATTCATTCAAATAGCAGCAAAAACAGTAATCAATTCATAAAAGTCGTGGCAAGCAAGCAATAAACATTGAAGCAAACGTAATTCATTAACACCACCTCCGTTGACATTGTGCGTTTAGCGAGAGAGGCAAGTAGGCTAAACACTTTGACAATAACTAGTGAATTTTACAATGACTGATGAACACTCACCCTCCCCTAAAGAGGTTTTTATGTAATTATCATCCTGACACTAGAAAACAACAAAGTAACTAAGGAGTCATACTGTCTTATTTGGCATACAAATAAACTACTAGCAGAAAATAACCCTACACTAGTATTTACATAATGGAAACCCATCCTAAGCACATGAGACAAGCGGTCACAAGCAAGCATAATGCCCTAAACAAGCTTAGCTCATAACACTCTCCCCCACTTTTGCGGTCGATGTCCTCATAGACTTTGGCGGTAGGTACACTTCAAGTTTGTCCACGAACGGTTGAATTTCTTCCACAGAAATCCAGTTGATTTCTTTGTCATCAAGGCATTTCCACTTCACTAGGAACTTCTGTCGTTTCTTCCTTGAGGATATGAACTTTCTATCTGCAAGGATCTCTTCAACTTCATGTCTATCAGGTTGCACTATCTTCAACTTTGCTCTTTTTGACTAACTTCTACTCAGATCATCGGTGTTAGCGTTGAATGGCTTGAGGCAGTTGACAAGAAACTACGGTCTTCTCCCCTGATTTGCCCACTTCTTCATCTGCTTAGAAGCTTTCTCCAGATAGGTTTGGGCAAACTCTGCATTCTGTCTCCATTTTCTGGTGAAGATGTACGCCCTAAGACTCTTTCGTCTGTACGGCTCACCCACTATGTAAGGTAATAGCGGTTGCTGGCCTGTAACAAGCTCAAAAAGGCTTTTGTTGGTTGTTGAGCTCCATTGGGCATTGCCACAAAACAAAGCCACATCAAGTAGTTGCACCCCATTCTTCTAGTTATCGTTGACAAAATGGAGCAAGTACTCATCTAGCAGCTCTCTGAATCTCTTCATCTGTCCATCTGTCTGTCGGTGATAACTCGAAGAGATGTTAAGGTGTGACCTGAACTGTTGGGCTTTTGTGGAGCCTAGTTACGTTAAATCTGGATGATGACCCGACCTTTCTTTAATGAGAGATTTCTATCCTAAGGCTTAGTCCATGGAGCGAAGGCTTGGGTATTACGCAGCACTCATGTACTAAGCGGCCCAAGCCGTACTCGTGGGGGTCCGAGGGCAACACCCCCGGGAAAATTGTTAGGCCCATTTTGTAGCCCATTCAGAACCCTGTCTGCAGCATATAAAATCATTATTTTTCGGATGATTAGGGTTAAGCGGTCGCACTTGCGAGAGAGCAAGAGGGAGAGCATTGTACTGCTGCACTCTCTGTATTTTCTTCCTGATAATAGTGAAATCCTTGCAACTCCGTGGATGTAGGCAAAATTGCCGAACCACATAAATACTGTCATTTGCGTGTGATTGATTTTTCTTTGGCGTGTATTCTTTCTTTATTTTGTTTCTCACAGGTTTCGGGAATTTGTTCTTAATTCCCAACAACGGGTATCAGAGCCTAGGGTTAGGTTTGAGTGGGAGCAATGGCAGAGGAAGCAGGAAAGGCGTCTAGAATAGAAAAGTTTGGCACAATCTTTGAATTTTGGAGGATGCAGATCGAGGATTATCTCTATGGGAAGAAGTTACATCTGCCGCTTCTAGGAGAAAAACCTGCTACTATGAAGGACGAAGAATGGACTCCCCTTGACAGACATGTACTGGGAGTTATAAGATTAACTCTGTCTAGGTCTGTTGCACACAACGTCGTGAAGGAGAATACTACAGCAGATCTGATGAAGGCTTTGTCTGGTATGTATGAAAAACCGTCAGCAAATAACAAGGTACATCTGATGAAAAAATTATTTAATTTAAAGATGGCAGAAAATGCATCTATAGCACAACATCTGAATGAGTTTAATACTATCACAAATCAATTATCGTCGGTAGAAATCGATTTTGATGATGAGATTCGTGCACTAATCGTTTTGGCTTCATTGCCAAACAGTTGGGAGGCAATGGGGATGGCAGTAAGCAACTCTACTGGAAAAAAAAAACTAAAGTATAATGATATACGGGATTTAATTCTGGCTGAGAAGATTCGCAGAAGAGATGCAGGTGAAACCTCAGGATCTGGTTCTACCCTAAACCTTGAGACAAGAGGCAGAGGTAATGACCGAAATTCAGATCAAGGTAGATCAAAATCCAAAAACTATAATCGAAACAGAAGTAAATCTAGATCTAGCCAAAAAGGACAATGCTAGAACTGCAGGAAAACGGGTCATTTTAGGAGACAATGCAAAAGTCTTAAGAAGAAAAATGAGGATGATTCTGCTAATGCTGTTACAGAAGAGGTATAGGATGCACTACTTCTTGCAGTAGACAATCTACTTGATGATTGGGTTTTGGACTCAGGAGCTTCGTTTCATACCACTTCACACCATGAAATCATACAGAAATATGTAGTAGGAGATTTGGTAAGGTGTATTTGGCTGATGGTACAGCCTTTGGATGTTGTGGGTATGGGTAATGTCCGGATGTCGTTGCCCAATGGGTCTGTTTGGTTATTGGAGAAAGTACGACATATTCCTAACCTGAGAAGGAATTTGATTTCTGTTGGATAGCTTGATGATGAAGGGCATGCAATGTTGTTTGCTGGTGGCACTTGAAAAGTTACAAAGGGAGCCAGAGTATTGGCTCGTGGAAAGAAATCTAGTACTCTATACATGACCTCAAGTCCAAGAGATACAATTGCAGTTGCTAAAGCAAATACTGATACAAGCTTATGACACCGCAGACTTGGTCACATGAGTGAGAAAGGGATGAAGATGCTACTGTCAAAAGGGAAACTACCGGAATTGAAGTTCGTTGATTTTGACTTGTGTGAAAGCTGCATCTTAGGAAAGCAAAAAAGGGTGAGTTTCTTGAAAAGTGGCAGAACACCGAAGGTTGAAAAATTGGAGTTAGTGCACACAGATTTATGGGGGCCTTCTCCCGTTGCATCCCTTGGAGGCTCAAGGTACTACGTTACTTTCATTGATGACTCAATCAGAAAGGTATGGGTTTATTTTCTGAAAAATAAATATGATGTATTTGAAACTTTTAAGAAGTGGAAGGCTATGGTTGAGACAGAGACAAGTTTGAAAGTAAAATGTTTGAGGTCGGACAATGGAGGAGAGTACATAGATGGAAGGTTCAGAGAGTATTGCGCTACACATGAAATCAGAATGGAAAAGACCATTCCTGAACAGCAGAATGGTATGGCTGAACGTATGAACAGAACTCTCAATGAGCGTGCTATGAGTATGAGGTTGCACGCTGGACTGCCAAAAACTTTCTGGGCTGATGTTGTTAGTACTGCAGCTTATCTGATAAACTGAGGACCTTCAGTTCCCATGGAGTTCAGACTTCCTAAAGAGGTTTGGAGCGATAAAGAGGTAAAGTTTTCCCACTTAAAAGTTTTTGGTTGTGTTTCTTATGTTCATATTGATTCTGATGCTCGTAATAAACTTGATGCAAAGTCCAAAATATGTTATTTCATTGGCTATGGTGATGAGAAATTTGGGTATCGATTTTGGGATGAACAAAATAGGAAGATCATCAGAAGTAGAAATGTGATATTTAACGAATAGGTCATGTACAAGGACAAGTCAACTGTAGTGTCAGATGTCACATCAATAGATTAGAAGAAATCTGAGTTTGTTAACTTAGATGAGTTGACTGAAAGTACTGTGCAGGAAAGGGGTGAAGATGATAAGGAGAATGTAGAATCACAGGCAAATCAGAATACACCTGTAGCTACGGTTCGTAGATCTTCCAGGACCACTAGACCTCCACAATGTTATTCACCTGCTTTAAATTATCTTCTGCTAACTGATCGTGGTGAGCCAGAGTGTTATGGTGAAGTCTTACAGGATGAAAGTTCAAGCAAGTGGGAGTTAGCCATGAAGGATGAGATGGACTCCTTGTTGGGGAATCAGACATGGGAACTAACTGAATTGCTAGTAGGAAAGAAGGCTTTGCACAACAAGTGGGTATACAGAATAAAGAACGAACATGATGGTAGCAAGCGCTACAAAGCCAGATTAGTTGTCAAAGGGTTTCAGCAAAAGGAAGGCAATGACTTCACAGAAATATTTTCTCCAGTTGTGAAGATGTCGACAATTAGACTGGTACTGGGAATGGTGGCTGCAAAAAATCTACATCTTGAGCAGTTAGATGTGAAAACAGCATTCCTCCATGGTGACTTGGAGGAAGACATTTACATGATTCAGCCAGAAGAGTTCATTGTCCAAGGACAAGAGAACTTAGTCTGCAAACTGAGAAAGAGCTTGTATGGTCTAAAACAAGCTCCAAGACAGTGGTATAAGAAATTTGATAGTTTTATGCAAAAAATTGGGTTCAAGAGATGTGAAGCTGATCACTGTTGTTATGTTAAGTTCTTTGGCAATTCTTATATCATTTTATTGTTATATGTAGATGATATGCTTATTGCAGGGTCCAACATTGAGGAGATTAATAATATGAAGAAGCAATTGTCAAAACAGTTTGCAATAAAGGATTTGGGAGCTGCAAAGCAAATCCTTGGAATGAGAATCATTAGAGACAAGGCTAATTGTACATTGAAGCTTTCACAGTCAGAGTATGTGAAGAAAATTCTCAGCAGATTCAACATGAATGAAGCTAAACCAGTGAGCACACCCTTGGGTAGTCATTTCAAACTAAGCAAGGAACAGTCACCAAAGACAGAACAAGAAAGGGACCATATGAGCAAGGTGCCCTATGCCTCAACTATTGGCAGCTTGATGTATGCTATGGTGTGTACAAGGCCAGACATTGCACATGCAGTGGGAGTTGTGAGCAGATTCATGAGTAGGCCAAGAAAGTAGCATTGGGAGGCAGTCAAGTGGATTCTGAGATATCTGAGGGATTCATCAGATACATGTCTTTACTTCACAGGTGCAAGTTTGAAACTGTAGGGTTATGTAGACGTTGATTTTGCTGGTGATAATGATAGTAGAAAGAGTACTAATGGGTTTGTATTTATCTTAGGCTTCAAACTTACAAAGGATTGTTACTTTGTCTACTACAGAAGCTGAGTATGTTGCAGCAACTGAAGCTGGAAATGAGATGATTTGGCTACATGGTTTCTTAGACAAATTGGGTAAGAAGCAGAAGATGGACATTCTACACAGTGACAGTCAGAATGTAATTTTTCTTGCATAAAATTCGGCTTTTCATTCAAAGTCGAAACATATACAGACAAAATATCACTTTATCCGTTACCTTGTTGAAGATAAGTTGTTAATACTTTAGAAGATCTGTGGATCTAAGAACCCGGCAGACATGTTGACTAAGGGTGTTACTATTGAAAAGCTGAAGCTGTGTGCAGCTTCATTTGGTCTTCTAGCTTGAGGACAGGAGGATGAGTTGGAGAGATGAGGGATTGTTCATTTGGAGGATTGCAGTCGATATTGGTGATTAAACTAGTCTCCAAGTGGGAGATTTGTTGGGCTTTTGTGGAGCCTAGTTACGTTAAATCTAGATGATGACTCGACCTTTCTTTAATGAGAGATTTCTATCCTAAGATTTAGTCCATGGAGCGAAGGCACTCATGAACTAAGCGGCCCAAGCCATACTCGAGGGGGTCCGAGGGCAACACCCCCGGGAAAATTTTTGGGCCCGTTTTGTAGCTTGTTTGGAACCCTGTCTACAGCATATAAAATCATTATTTTTCAGGTGATTAGGGTTAAGCAGTCGCACTTGCGAGAGAGCGAGAGGGAGAGCATTGTACCGCCGCACTCTCTATGTTTTCTTCCTAATAATAGTGAAATTCCTGCAACTCGTGGACGTAGGCAAAATTGCCGAACCACGTAAACACTGTTTTGTGCGTGTGATTGATTTTTCTTTGGCGTGTATTCTTTCTCTATTTTGTTTCTCACAGGTTTCGGGAATTTGTTCTTAATTCCCAACACTGAACATCCTCAAAAATTCTGTCAAGAAGTTGTCAATGAACATTAAGTCTCGGTCACAAACAATAACTTGAGGAACACCCCAATATCTCACAATAGTCACAAGGAACAATTGTGCCGTCTCCTTTGCCGAACAATACTTTAGTGCGGCTATGAACGTACCAAACTTCCTCCGCTTCCCCATTGTCTTGTTGGCAAATGAGAGAAGTATGGGTATAATCAACCACATCATCCTGCATGTGCGGCCAATAATACCTCTCCTTCAATAGTCCTATCATTGGGTCATTCTCCGTGAATACCTCTCAATGAATTTCCTACAATATCTAATAAGGCCAAGAAAGGAACGCAATTCCTTCACTATCGTGGGGATTTTTTGTTCTTGAATCATCCTTACCTTCTCCATACCCCTCCGAATACGGCCTTGTTCAACCACATGACCAAGGAATTTGTTGCTCTGCTGAACGAAAGAGAACTTCCCTTTCTTCACATACAAACTGTTTCGCCCTAGCCTGCCGAACACCTTCTGTAGATGCTCTTCATGTTTCCTTTGAAACAACACCGATGCTCCCAACGATGCTTTGGAAGGGCGAACACATCTCGCTTCCATTTCATCAAGTTGTTTTCCCAACTCTACTATCTCTAGAGGCGCCATCCGACATGACCCTTTTGCATGTGGTTTCACTCCTGATAACAACTTGATCTCATGCTCCACAGTCCGTCATGAAAGCAAATTGTGAGGCAGCTTACCCAGCAACACCTCCTTGTACTCATCGAACACTGCTTGGATGGTCATAGGCTCCAGCTCTTGGCCTACTTCTTTGTCTACCACCGCCGTGGCTAGACATGTCTGCTCACCCTTTCTCAATCCCTCATTGAGTTGTATGACAGAAAGGGACTTCCCGTCGTCTCCTTTCATTGCAACGACTTGCACCATGCACAAGTGATCTCCCATTAGACACAGGGAACCAGCCGAAGGCATCAGCATTGCCCTCGCCCCCTTAGGAACTCCATTCCTATAATGACTAGAAAGTCATCCAATGGCATCGCTGTGAAATTCGCATGACCTTCCCACTGTCCAATCTTCACAGTAACTTGCTTGGCTACTCCCACAGTAGGCTAGGCTACAGAATTAACTACTTTGATGCACCCTGTATCCTTCTCTAAGGATAAGTTGAGTCTCCCTCATGGTTTTAAATAACGGCCGTTACGTAACGTAACGGCCGATACGTAACGTAAATCAAGGGCTCCGAAACCGATCCGGGCCGATAATGCGGTTCGGAAAAATTCACAGCCGTAACGGCCGTTACGTCTCCGTAACGGTCCGTAACAGCCGTTACCCCTACGTTACACTCCGTAACAGTCCGTTACGGACCGTTACATACCGACAACTTGCAGAATCTGCTTTCTGCTGCGCAGCGTTCCTTTCCCCCTTTCCCGAGTCCCAAGCACCCATCTACCATTCAATCTACCTAAATCTAACATTCAAAAACAAAAATACTTACTTGCAGACTTGCAGTTTTGTTGGCCGAGCCGCTGAAGCTATAAGATGGCTTCACGCCTTCACTCCTTTGAAGCCTGAGTTACTCATCTTCGCAGCCTTCGTTTCCTGAATCCTGAACCTAACAAAGTTCTTTGAAGCTTGAGAGTGGCCGAAGGCAGCTTCATCCGCCACCGCCAGTCGTCGCACTCGCCGCCACCAGCCAGCCCTCTACCAGTCGTCGGCGTCGTCGCACTCGCAGCCACCAGCCAGCCCTCCGCCAGTCGTCGCACGAAGCTTCGAGGCTTTGAGGCTCCTCCATCCTCCGAGTCGCCTCCCCTCTCTCGGTCTCACTCAGAGTCTCAGACTCTCTGCCCTCTGCTCATCTCGCGTATGAGATAAGCTTTATTTCAATAACACTCAACACCCACAACCACATTTTAAATATTTTATTATGTTTTTTTTTTAATTATAATTTATTGTAAGTAATGTTTGTTAAATTGAATTAAAAAAAAAAAGAGTAATTTAATAGAGTAAAAAGCTTTAAAATTTCAGATTCATTTAATATGCAAATTGGTTCCTAAACAATTTAAGCATGTCATATTCTGTTTTGATTAACATACTTTTATTCATTCTTTACGTATTCTTTCTTTCCTTTTGGTTTCATTGCATATAAAATATATATTATTTTAAAATAAATGACTATGACATGGCATTCCAAAAATATGGAGTGGACAATTTCTCATGTTCTATTTCTATGCTATTTTATATTTGTGAGTAAAACAACATTTTGCATAATTATTTCCCCTAACAGCATTTTTTTTGTTGTAAATTATTATATTCATATACAATATCAATTTCATTTATATGGTATCGCATTAACATTTTTTGAAAGCTGACACCGTTAGAAATAGACTAATAGTATTATGGTTACAGACTTCCAAGATACAACATTAGTACAAAAAATACTCTTTTCTAGTCTTATGCCTTGCCTATAGATGCAGCTCTTGTTTTTTTTTTCTTTTCAAAGATCAGAAATCTCCCACATCTTAAACTTTTTATTATGTTTTTTTTTTAATTATAATTTGTTGTAAATTATGTTTGTTAAATTGAATTAAAAAAAGAGTAATTTAATAGAGTAAAAAATCAAAAAATAGTAATAATTATGTAAAATAAAATTTTCTTAATTTATAAATATTTTAATTGTCTTATATTTTTTGAAAGGTAATTAGGAAAATTTAGTTTTATCACATATTTCCTATTTATAAATATTTTTTAAGTTTTAAAATATCATTTTGACGTTAAATTTAAAATTAGGCAAAATAAATCGTTACATGATCTATTTTTTGTTTTTCAGTTATCAAATAAAGTAAAAATTGATAACTTAATAAAAAACATTTTAACCTAATAGTTAATATATTAATAATTCAGATTTTTGCTAATTACTAGTTTACTACTGGAATTTGTAGAAAAATTTTATTTTAATCCATAAATTGAGAAAATGCTTAAAAAATTAAATAGAAAATTTATACTGTATGGATCTCTATTAGTGATGCTGTGATGTATATAAAAGTAGAGCAAGTTTTTTCCACCTTTAAAATTACAATGTTAATTTCTTATAGTTATAAATAAAAATAAAATCAAGTTAAAAAAATAATGAAAATACCTTTTTAAAGATAAAGGAATATATTTTTTTGTAATAAAATATCTAATATTTTAATCCATATACTGAGAAAATGTTTAAAAAATTAAATAGTCAATTTGTAATGTATGGATCTCTATTTGTGATGCTATGATGTATATGAAAGTAGAGCAAAAATCTTTTTCACCTGTTAATTTCTTATAGTTATAAATGAAAATAAAATCAAGCTATAAAAAATAATGAAAATATCTTTTTAAAGATAAAGGAATATATTTTTTTTGTAATAAAATATCTAATATTTTATAATTTTGTTTATTTATATATAAAAATAATAAACATTACTTATTATTTTTAATCAAATATTATACTTATTTTTACGTAATAAGTATTTAAAATTAGGACTATTTAGTACTTATTATTTAATATTTACTAAATTACTAATTATATTATTCCTGTCATTGTAGGAAGGTTGTAACTTTGTATTTTCTTTATATTTTGTGTAGAGATCATCAAATTAAGTCTATCAATATGTCACGTGATAGAGGAAATGAAAACTTACCTAGTGAAGATATTGGATGGCATTTTGGTACTGCGGTAGACGGTAATAGACATGTTATTATGTGTAAGTTATGTGGGAAGATAATCAAAGGGGGCATTACACGCTTGAAACAACACTTGGCACATAAAAAGGGTCAAGTAGCTGGATGCTCAAATGTGACCACACAAGTAAGAGAACAAATGATGAAACATCTACAACAGTATGCTGAGAAGAAAAGAGATAAACAAAAAAGGCAAGAAGAAGCAGAAGCCCAAATTAGAGGAGATTTTGAGAATTTCAGCGATGAAGAAGACTTGGAAGAAGAAAGTATGAGATTCGCTCGACAAGAAAGCATGCGATCACAACAACAATGGGAAGAGAGACAAAGATTTCGAGCAAGAACAACTGGAAGGGGTAATATTTATGAAGAGGGAGGTGGCTCTGGCAGTGGTGCTACCAGTGGTTTCAATAGAGCAGGAGCTCGATCTTATAGTGGTCGAGAAGCTGGAGGTAGTGGACGACAATGGATCAATCCTGATGCCCCTGAAGCTAGACTAAAGGCAATGGATCCTATTTAGAAAGAAGCAAGAGTGCGAAACAACCAAAACTCAACACAAAGTTACTGAAAGGTTTAAGAAGTAAATTAGGAAAAGCGGTTGGAAAATTCCTAATTTATAATCGGATTCCAGCGAATGTAGCTGACTCTCCATTTATGCAGCCTATGCTTGATATTGCTGCAGAGGTTGGAAAGGGGGTGAAGGGTCCATCACCCTATGAGATATCTGAAATTTATTTGGAGCAAGAGTATCAAGAAATGAAAAATTATATAGCTTCTTTTGCTGGAATTTGGAAGGAAAGAGGTGTAACACTTATGTGTGATGGTTGGTCAGGACCAACTAGAAAACACATTATAAACTTTTTAGTTTATTGCGATAGAGGCACCGTGTTTCATAAATCAGTTGATGCCTCTGATGTGCCAAGCAGAACAGCTGAATATTATTTCAGGTAATTTTCTAATTTTAATTGTATATGCAAATAGTATTATGGACTTGCATGTTTTTAATTAAATAGTAGTAATTATTGAATTTATAATTTCATTTCAGATTAATGGATGAGGTGGTTGAAGAAATTGGAGAGGAGAATGTTGTCCAAGTAGTGACTGATAATGAAGCTGCAATGAAGGCAGGAGGAAAATTATTAATGCAGAAGAGGCCCAATCTCTATTGGACAGCATGTGCAGCTCATTGCATAGACCTTATTCTTGAAGATATTGGTAAGAAAAGTAACGTGAAGAAGGTCTTAGAAGATGCAAGAACAATAACCTCATTTATTTACAACCACACATGGACAGTGAATTTCATGAAGAAATTCACAAATAATAGAGAGTTACTTCGCCCTGCCATCACTCGATTTGCCACAAATTTCATTGCTTTGGAGACTATTGTCAGGCATAAACAAGCACTAAGGGAAATGTTTACATCTGATGCTTGGAAAAACTCAAGGTTTGGAATGGCAAAATCAGGCCCAGCATATGATTCAAAGAAAATTATCTTAGGCAAAGAGTTTTGGCAAAAGGCCTCTGATATAATTAAAGTGCAAGAACCCTTGGTGAAAGTTCTTAAATTGGTTGATGGTGATGAAAAACCAACCATGGGCTTCATATACGAGGCAATTGATAGGGCGAAGTTGGCCATTCAAAAAGATTGCCGGTTTTACAAAGACTATTGGAAAATTATTGACAACCGGTGGAGTTTTCAGTTGCACCAAGATTTGCACGCTGCTGGTAAGTGTAAATCAAATACAATTTCTTATTATTTTAACTTTTAAATTATGCATGGTTGCATTAGAAAACTATTGATTAATATGTTTCTAAATTTAATTGTAGGGTATTTTTTGAACCCACAATTTCTTTATGGTGCCCCACCCTCTCCTGAAGTTGCTAGAGAAGTCATGGATGGAGTTAAAAAAGTGATAACCAAGTTGGTACCCCATATAGATACTCAAATTCGGGCTATTAATCAAGTAAGTATTGGTTCCATTAAATTGAATAATGAATTGTTCTAGTATTTAATAATACTTTTAAGAATAATTATTAATATATCTAATTAATTAATTATATTTCACAATCATCATTTTTTAGTTGTTGCTATATCGAGATAGGCAGGAGACTTTTGGAACCCCGTTGGCTCAAAGGGCAGTAAAACAAACAAATCCTGGTAAATATGGCTATATAGCTAAATAATAGAGAATTACTCTATTTTCTCTCTTTGTGTTCAAATTTGACTTTTGAAATACGCTATACTAACATAAAACTCTTTTTAATTATTCATGCAGCTGAATGGTGGATTCATTATGGCTTGTGTGCTCCTGAGCTCCAAAGAATAGCAATTAGAGTTCTTAGCCAGACCACATCAGCTTCGAACTGTGAGCGTAATTGGAGCACCTTTAGCCTCATCCATACGAAAACAAGAAATAGATTAAAGTACATGAGACTACAAAAACTTGTTTTCGTACATTACAACATGAGGTTAAAGTTAAGACGTACAATGAGAAGAAGCCAACGAGAAATTGAAGAGGGTTTCAATCCTATCAATTTGGACTACATTTTCGAAGAAGATGATCCTTTAAGTCAATGGTTAGAGGAGAGAGAGACACCACTACTCGACGGTCAGGACAATTCAAATTGGTTAAATGAAGAGGTTGGTGGTACTACAGAAGGAGGTGATCAACCACCAATAAACGCGCATGATGATTCAAGTTCAAGTCCTAAACGCACACAAAGTGATGACAATCTTGGTTTGAGCCCACCAAGTGATGATGATGGTAATAGTGGTGCTGGAGCTGGGGTTGGGGGGGGTGGCAGTGGTGGTGGTGGAGGCGGCGGCGGTGTAGAATATAATTATGGATATGATACAGGGACATCATTTGGAAGGGATATATATCCTTCTGATCCTTATGGACTACATGACATACCTGAAAATTATGACTTGGGTATTCCTCCAGGGAACCAATCTTCACAACCCAGGAGAAGGAGTGCTCGTGGTGACCCTAGCGATTCTACTGAAGATTCATATGGTGTGGTTCGTAGTTTTGGCGACTTTGGTTTAGATGGTTCATCATCACAATCATATGGATCTCATCCAGCATATCCACATTATGCATCTCGTGACTCACATTTTTATCCCAGTGGATCAGGAATCTCAGGATCTAGTGAGTCTTCTTCTACACACTACCCAGAGCCAGCCCCTGCCCCAACTTATAGACATTATTCAGGAGAATTTTCATCACCAGTACATTTTCAAGAGCAACAACAAAATGACGCAAACTTGGGTTCATTTAACTATGTATTTCCACAAGGATGGGGAGATAATTTCCCATCCCAATCTCAAGATACAGATGCAAATTATGAAGACCCTCCACGTCATTCTTTTTGGTGGTGACATGTGTTATGTTATAAATTTGTAATATTATATTCATGTATTTTCAACTATTTATTGATATTTGATATTAATCACTTTTTAAATTCATGTATATGTAATCACTGTAATGTGTATATTGAGTATTAAGTCTATTGAGTATTGATTCATTTTTAGTAACTTTATGACTTTAATTAATTGATTCTTACATTTCTACATCTTTTTACTCATTAAACTAATGTAAACTATAAAAAAATATGATTTTTTTTTTAAACAGCGCACTAAAATTAATATAAAAATCATAATGCCTATTAAAAAGCATTTGTAGAGTGAATGAAAGCCTGCAAAATTCATTAAAAATCATGTATTAATGGATTTCATGCTTAGTTTTTAATTTTGGCATGGTTGTGCATGTGTGAAAAAAATTCACGACCGTTACGCCTGCTTCCCGTTACGTAACACCCGCGTCTCCCGCGACCCGCGACACCCGCGACCGTTTCGCGACGTTACCCGCGACCGCGATTTCGAACCATGGTCTCCCTGCTTCCAACTACGAAACAAAAATATGGCTAGCCCCCATATCCACCATAGCGCGGGTACTCTTCCCATTTATCTTCAAGTCCACAAACATTAACCCTTTTGTTTGTGTAACTTTCGGTGCTTTTTCCTGCTTTTCCAATGCATTCACTTGTTGCATTACACCTACCCTTGAGGCATCATCCTCTTCCTCCTTGCTTTCCACCACTTGTCCCGAAGTGGAAGCTTGAAAGGCATTGATTAATCTCGTGTTGACACTCACTCACCCTGTGAGGTCCACCACACAAGTAGTACGAAATTTTACTCTTCCCCTTTCCATTGGGTGTGTTGATTCCTTTAGACGACGAAACTTCCTTTGAGGTTGATGATTTAAAGTCGGCTCCCCCACTCTTGGGTTTGGGTTTGCCTTTCTTGTAAGACTTTTCACTGTTTCCCTCTCCACCAAACCCTTTGGACGAAGCAGTATTCTCGCCAGCGTAGTCAATCAGGCGTTCCGCAACAGCTTGTGCAATAGACAAGTCTTGAACCCTTTGCCTAAGTTCTGTCCTTGCCCACGATTTCATCCCTTCAAGAAAATAGAACAACTTGTCCTTCTCCGACATATCCCTAACATCCAACATCAAAGCAGAAAATTGTTTCACATATTCCCTGATTGATCCAGTATGTTTGAGGTCTCTCAGCCTTTTTCTTGCATTATACTCAACATTCTTAAGAAAGAATTAGGCCTTGAGCTCTCTCTTCAAGTCTACCCAACTATCCACTACACAGCGTCCATTTTCAATGTCATTGTACTTGGCACGCCACCACAGTTTGGCATCACCGACAAAGTACATAGTTGTAGTATCCACTTTCACCTGTCCCAAGGTCATCCTCACAACGCGAAAATACTGTTCCATATCAAACAAGAAGTTCTCTAATTCCTTAGCATCACGAGCACCTCCATACATCCTGGGGTCTAGTACTTTGGTCTTGCTAACTCCCGGAGTGTTGGAGTTTCCCATAGCTAGAACCATCAAATTCACCTTTGCATCCAGATCAGCCATCCAGGTCTGCAAAGTTTCCACAGTGTGATGAAAGTCTCTGACATTTCACTTGTCAAACTTGCTTGATGTTGTTGTGATCCCATCACTTCATCAACAAGTCCCCTCAGTTGGGCCATCTCGTTGGCCATATTGTTGGTTGTTTCTTCAACCTGTGCTTCCAGTGCACTGATTCTCTCAACATTGTTTGGTGTCATGGTCACTTACCAAAGCTTTCCAAATCCCACAACGAAAGTAACTGAATTCTCATAGCAACTGAGCCTTGGCTCTAATACCAAGCGTCACGGGCCGACTATTTTCACACATTTGTGAAGGTTCGTGTGGCGCTAGCTAAAGCACTCTTACTTAACTAGCTAGCCTATTGTTTACCAACATTCATCCACGAAACACTTTCATTAACATTCATTCAAATAGCAGTAGAAACAGTAATCAGTTCATGGAAGCCGTGGCAAGCAAGCAGTAAACATTGAACTATTGAAGCAAATGCAATTCATTAACAACACCTCCATTGACATTGTGTGTTTAGCGAGGGAGGCAAGTAGGCTAAACACGTTGACAAAAGCTAATGAGTTTTACAATGACCAATGAACACTCACCCTCCCCTAAAGAGGTTTTTATGTAATTATCATCCTGACACTAGGAAACATCAAAGTGACCGAAGAGTCATACTGCCTTATTTGGCATACAAATAAACTACTAGCAGAAAATAATCCTACACTAGTATTTACATGATGGAAACCCATCCCAAGCACATGAGACAAGCGGTCAGTGGCAAGCATAATGCTCTGAACAAGCTTAACTTGTGACACAAGGCAATGATCAACACAAGTGCCACTCACAACTTGTTTGTCAATATTGAAGCTCGACAGATGAAATTGCAAGTTGACAAAGGTTTAGGAAAACTAAAGGCGATGAATTCTAAAGCGTTGTCCATCATAGGTGTTGCTTCGAAAGTCGCTCATCAGATGAGTCCTTGGTTAAGAAGGGTAGACTTCACAGTGGCACCCTTCAATGACTTCAACGTGGTATTGAGGATGGATTCCTCAAGATTACTCGAGTTGTTCCAACGCCCATAGCAAACTGCCTCTTGATGATGGGGGATACCGTGCTAGTAGACCGCAGCATTATAAATGAAAAGAAATTGCTCTCAGCTCTTCAAATTAAGAAAGGATTGAAGAGAAGAGAACCTTCATTTAAAGTGTTGCTAGAAGACCCAAGTAATGAAGCACCAATTTTGTGCCCAATAGGAATTAAGGAAGTTCTTGAAGAATTCAAAATGTGATACCAGATTAGCTTTCCGAGCTCCTTACTGCATGTCACCACCCAAATTAGTAGAACTAAACAATTAAATAAGTTATTGGAAGTAGGGTTTATTCAATGATCAAAGACACCCACTAGGGCCCCAGTTTTGTTCCAAAAGAAACAAGATGGGAGTTTACGCTTGTGAGGACTATCAAGCCCTAAATAAGGTGACGGTTCAAAATAAGTACCCTATCTCGCTGATTGTAGATCTCTTCGACCAACTAAGCACTGCCAAATATTTTACCAAGCTAGATCTGAGATCAAGGTACTAAGTGTGCATTGCTGAAGGAGATGAACTAAAAAACACTTGTGCCACTTAGTATGGAGCATTTGAATTTCTTGTTATGCCTTTTGGACTGACAAATGCACTTGCCACTTTTTGTACTTTAATGAACTACATTCTTCTAAACTATTTTGACAAATATGTAGTGGTCTACCTCGATGACATCGTGGTGTTTAGCTCAACGCTAGCTAAACACAAAGAACATTTATGCTAGGTCTTCCAAAAGCTTTGGGAAAACCAATTGCACCTAAAAGGGCAGAAATGTGTCTTTGCTCAGAAATGTATCAAGTTCTTAGGACATATTTATTGAGGAGAGGTAGATACAAATGGATCCAACCAAGGTTTAGACCATCTACGAGTGGAATCCACCAACATTTGCTAGTAAGCTACATTCGTTCCTTGGGCCTGCCAACTACTACAAGAAGTTCATAAAGGGATACTCCAAAAGTATCATACCGTTGACAAACTTGTTAAGAAAGGGAGTAAAGTAATGGTGGTAGAAAGATTGCCAACCCACATTTGATGAGTTGAAGAAGAAAATTATTAAGGACCTAGTGCAAAATCTTCCAAATGTAGTGAAGCCTTTTGAAATCCAAGCAAACACATTTGACTTTACACTAGGAGGGATTCTTCGTAAGGTCATCCATTTGCATTCTAAAGTCTAAAATTAACTAGAGCAAAAATGAATTATACGGCCCAAGAGAAGGAACTTCTAATCGTGGTAAACTGCCTCCAAGTTTGAAGGCACTACCCCTTGGGGCCTAGATTATGGTCAAGACGAACAACATGGCAGCCCTCACTTTTCATCTCAACTGGGATTAACTTGGAAGCAAGCCCGTTGGTAAGAGCAACTAGCAAAATTTGATTTCCATTTCGAATATAAGGCGGAGAGAACAAATCAGGTGCCAGATGCCTTGAGCATAAAAACAAAACTAGCAACACAAAAATAGGTAAACCATTTGTCAGCTAGCAAAGCAACCCTATCCATGAAAGAACTTATTCATTGATGAAATTAGTGGCAAAAGGCAAAAGCAAACATTTCTAGATGGAAAATGACCTATTGATGGGAAAACAGTGGTGACTATTTATGCCTAAATCTGGTAAATTATGAAAGACGTTATTAAAAGAGTCTCACGACACCTTATGGGTAGGACATCCGAGATGGCGACTAGCTCATGCCTTAATCAAATAGGGCTACTATTGGCCGCAAATGGAAGATGATGTGATGGGGTATACAAAAACATGTTTGATTTGTCAACAAAACAAAGTTGAGAGAGAGAATATTCCAAGACTATTAAAGCTTTTTCCAATACCAACAAGGCCATGGGAGAGTGTCTCCTAAGACTTTATCACCTTTTTCCAAAAGTGGAAGACCACGATACAATGTTGGTAGTGATTGATTTGTTCTTAAAGTATGCAACATTCATGTCTATTTCAAAACCTTGTTCTATAGAAAAGACAACTCAATTATTCTTCAAGCGAGCAGTGAGATACTGGGGAGTCCTAGAGAGCCTTATCAGCGATCAAGATGTTAGATTCACTAGTAGATTTTGAAGTGAACTATTTCGCTTAATGGGGTCGAGCCTCAATATTTCCACAAGCTACCATCCACAAACAAACGGTTAGAACGTTTAAATAGATTGTTGGAAGAATATTTGCTACATTTTATGAGCACTAACCAAAAAAATTTGGGTTTCACTACTAGATATTGCACAATTTTGTTTTAATTCTATGAAATTTGCAGCAACTAATAAAAGTTCTTTTGAGATTGTAAAAGTGTACCAGTTTACAAAGAACTGGATACAGAATATTGAAATAACTTGAGCTCAATTGGAAAAAAGTTCAAAGCGTATGAAAAAATGGGCAAGCAAAAGGAGACATCCACAACAATTTGAAGCTCAGTACCTTATGCTGGTGAAAGTGAAGCTAGATACATTTCAATTCCTTCGCAACAAAGAGAAAAGACTCTTACAAAGATATGAAGGCCCAATTAAGGTGTAGAAAAAGTCAAACATGCACCTTACCAAGTTGAAAAAGTAGAATATATGAAAAACCATAGATGACCGGACCATCCTCTATTCCACATTAGCAACTTAGAGTCATTCCATGCAGATGAGAAGATCCTAGCTAACAGAAGTCAAGGGGACCAACCATTTCTAGAAAGAAGACTACAAACAGAGATGTTGAAGAGATCTTTGCAGACAGAGTCATCAACAAAGAAGGTAGTTAGCAACAGCAGTACTTGGTGAGATGGACGAAGCTGGGAGAAGAAGAGAATAGTTAAGAGAAGACTGAAGACCTCCAGCATACCACACAGAAGCTTCAAGAATTCCTAAACTCCAAGATAGCAGCATCGCAGCTAGAAGATTGAAGACCTGACAATGTAATGGGATGACGAGGAAGATAATGCCTATATGCAATTCCAAGGATTTGTATTAGAAATAAATTGTTTCTATTAATGTTTGTATAGTTGTCGTCTTGATTTTATAAAATAAGTAGACACTATTATCGTTGTGTTTTACTATGTTTGATTGTGGCACACTTTGCTGATCAATGGATGTCTCCTACATGATTGACTCTTGCCTATGTAAACAGTGGTTGCCTTTAATACTACTCCCAAGGTTACCACTTTTGTTGAGAGACTTATCTGATTCTTGTGCCTGCAAGCTTGAACATGTAAACTTTAGTAGACTCAATTGAGGAAGAGTTCTTGACAAGTGCCACGCAGCCCTCATTGGCGTTGACACTTGTGGGTCCATGACACCAAGCCTTGTACATCAAGGGTACATTTGTTTAGCAGGCTAAGCGTCTGGATTTGACAAGACAGGACTGGACTAGCTATGATAAATCTTATTTTGAGTTTGGCCAGTCATCCATACATATAAAAAAGATAAGGACATAAGTGGAATTTTCTTCTCTTTCCAGTTTTAATATCCACAGAATGCCGCCTTACCTTGAGCTAGCCGGTGTGGGTTTTTTTTGGGGGGGGTTGGTTTAAGAACCCACATCCTGACCTGGCTGTCCAATCTCATACAACCACATCCATATCCTGTTTTGCTGAATCTGCTGATATGCCTATCCTATGTGTTCTAAAACAGGTTACGTAGGTGTAAAATATTGTACTCTAGTACTATATAGAAGGGCAGCCTGGCGCACAAAGCTGTGTATGCATGGTCTGGGGAAAGAGTAAATCGCAACGAGTCTATAATACGCAGCCTCACCTTACATTTTTGTAAAAGGCTGTTTCCATGCCTCGAACCTCTGACCTCTAAGTCACATTGCAATAACTTTACCATTGCGCCTAGGCTCCCCTTCATACTGCTACTATATACACACAATGAAAATAAACAATAATATGCTGCTATGATCTGATCTATTTACAGCCAAAGGGTAGCTTCCAACAATCGAGGAAAATTATTTAAGCGTATTAATTTACAGCTCAGTATATACTAGAATAAACCATCTAAAAAGAAAATAAAGGCAAACAGCTCATATCATAGCAAGCCCAATCTCACTGTAACTACCATTTGAACTATTTTTGCAGGAATTGATCATATGCTAAAAAAAAAATGGTTCTTACAGGCTGGGACCATTCTCATCATGACCAGCTATGAGAAGAGAAACACCAAAAGGTCGAGACTGCACAAAAGCAAAAGAAAAGAACATTAGAAACTGGGATCAATAACCAGGAAAAGCAGTTCAAGTTATTTACAAGTACACATTTTTTTAAAATTTGGAAAACAAGAATACACTGCATAAGTGAAAATTCCCATTCCCAAGAACGGAAGGATGCCTGATGTAGAAAACAAGAATTCCTGCCACAAAAATACTTGACAGGTAAAATTATTTGGAAGGGATGCACTAAAAATTTCATTCGCAAAACTGTGAATATGCACAATGTATTGGCAATTCATTGCAAAGGATGAAAGAGGCACTTGACACAGAAAACAAGAATTCCTCACATAACAACTCTACTTTATAACAGAGGGTGTGACTACTAAGAATTTAAACCTTGGCTCCAACACTCCCTCTAAATGTCACTCATGCACCAGGACACTTTGATGGCATTTGCTTGGTACAGGAGTACCTGAAGGTGAATGCCTAAAATATACATAGTGGTTCAATTGAACACAATGTCATGGAAATAAGATCACTTTAAACAAGGTCATTTTGGCAGATAACTTCACCCACAAGGATTTCAATTCCAGCAAGGCACTGAACTTCCTGGCCCAAGGTTAACCATATTGTCTGCCATGGTTCTGTTCTTGTATTAGAAACTATAAAATCACAATCAGCTAATAAACTTGACTAGAAAAAATACTTTCCTAAACAAGTACAAGATTCCAGAGAGATAAAAATTGCACACAGTTGAGTACATAATGTAGAGGGCTTTCAAAGACATCAAACTTCTATTATCAGGGCCACCCCATAACACAGCAGAAGAGAAATAGTTGTGGTTGCAGCACCAGTAATCTTCCCAACCACAGGTTTCGCGTCCTACTGACATCCTATTTCCTTTGGCATTTGGCAACCACTTCTGCTTTATGCACAAGATTTCTGGTTAGAAGCAATGACCTTCCGTACTGAGGATGCATTTCAAGTATGTGGTGCGTGTGCCAGTGATGAAACATCTTTCAATTGCTGATCTAACCCCCCCACCCCTCCCTCCCAAAAAAAAAACACCCCAAAAAGGGGAGATCTGCAGGGCCGAAAAATATATAAATGAGAGAAATTCTCTAAGCTTTGATTGTTCTAAAAGTTCCTGAAATGAATTTTCACTACATGTAACAAAAGGTAGCAGACCAGTAGAGACTCAAACTAGTTAATGGCCAAAAAATCTTAATATCAAGTCACAAGATAAACAGAGAATATAAGAAACAAAACCCTGTTAATGTGAAAAAGGAGAAAAGCAGGCCCACCGCCATACTACAAAAGGGAATCTTGTCAGATTGTTGGGTTCATGAACAATCACATAGTTTAAGTACAAAACCATGGGAGCTTAGAAGGATTGAATTTGAAATTTATAAATATACAAGGAAATGAAAATAATTATTGAAAAAGAAGCACTTATGACCATGGATTCTTCATCCCCCTCGCCAAATCGTAGAGCCAGATCACAAAGAGCTTGTGTAGTGGACTCAACAGTCATTGGCTCGCCATACGAGAACCTATGATTCTGTCAAAATAAATTTTAAAAATGGTGAGTGGCAATGCATCTTGACATGGATGATGGTGATTATGAAGGCCACAATGATGATGAACATCAAAAACCTGTACCTGAGTTTCAACTCGTGCATGTTCCACAAGTGTACGAGCATCAGCAATCAGTCCGCTCATTGCACAGCCTATATGCTCATCAATTTCCATAATTTTCTCAACACTGCTAGGTTCCTGCAAAAGAACAGGAAAGAAAATATAAATTATGATTAGAAGAATTTGCAACCTCCTCAAATTCCAATATTAACAAAAAATTCAAATCAGCAACAGCAAAAGCCAAATCTGAAATCCACCACAATTTTTTTCTAAATAAAGAAAATTATGACACTGAATCAACACTAACTTAACAGAAACAGCCCAAAATCCAGAAATATATATAAATGGTTGTTTCTTGAAACCATCCAATTTTTTTATAAAAAAAAATGTCTAGCAAGTAAATAATAAAATAATAAACTGCCACTTCAATAAGTTGTGTTATATAAGAAAATGTACAGTGGGCACTATTCCATTCATTGTCTTATAAACAATTAATGGCAAATTATCTACTAATGTTTGAATTTTTAAATATTTCAATGTTTTATAACTATTCATATTCATAATATTAAAATCCTCTTCCTCCTCCTCAGTTTTCTACCTCCAGATTAAAGAGGTCCAACAGTGTAAATGATGAGTTAATTAAGTGTAGAAGAATTACTCTTACAGTTATATTTCAGCTCTTTTGTCGCACCTCTAATAAATTGTTCAATATTCATTTTGACAATGCTTTAAAATGCGTGCCGGTAAATTTTCTGCCACACTGCTTTCTTCCAAACCTACAACTATAAAACTGAACCGCTGCATTTGGGAGTATAAATTTCGGACCTTAGATTTGAATTTGGGTGAATCTGGACAAATTTCAATACAATTTATATTATATCTTATCCAAATCTAATACAAATCCAAGTCCAATGTCTCTCCAAACATAGGGAAAGAGCAGCTCAATCTTTTGCCCCTTTGCAAGCAGCAAATATTTCTCCTAACAGTTAACTACATTTATTCAAATTATTTGTGATTGAATCACTCCAAATATTGGCTTTCAAACAGAATCCTATTGCACCAGCCAATCAGCCAAATTGTAAGAGCAGATTTGATAGTGCAATCTACCAATTTTGAATTAAGGTGCCGAAGGAGAAGGACTGACTCGCACCAGTAAAATAAGCCGAAATCTTATTCCTCTTCAAGTGCTAAATGCAAATCAATTTGCTTAAGAAGAGAATAAAAGCATAAAGGGAATCTAAAAGAAAGCAGACAGACCAGCAGTGGTGAAGTAATGCGTTTCTCAACAGCAAGCACAACACCTTCCTTCGTCTTCAACCCAATTGCAGTTGAGCCCAGCTGTAATAGAAGGTCATATATTTTCAGTAAAAAAACACTTCTATAAAACTTCTATAAAGCCCTAGAAATACAATTAATCTTCAATGAGTAAATAAAAGAAATAGATACTAGCAATGAGGTTACCTTGATGGCTTCAATGGCATATTCAACCTGAAACAGTCGCCCTTCTGGAGAGAAGGTATTGACTCCTCTATCATACTCAGTCCTTCAAGCACCAAAATGAACATAGAAAGAATTAGACACGATGTCGAAGTATCATATGACCTCTTGCAATAAAAAGCCTCTTACTTGCATCCAAATCACTCTTACCTTGTAAGAAACATCCTCAGTTCGATTAAAAATTTCTTTTATCTGCAGAGAAGAATCGCATTAATCAGGGAGAAATGCAGTAAATACCACGATTTTAGAGATTGCGGACTTCGTATGACTCTAGCACTAACAACAAGCAATCCCGTTAAAAAATGAATGCAAATTCGAAACTTCAAATCCAACCAACACAAAGTATAAAAGTGGCATTTCCATAGCCTTTACCACTTTGAGAACGTATTTCTGGAACGGTAACCCAGAATCCGACACAAGCGAAATAACATAGAAAAGAAAAAGAACAAAACAAAAAAATAAAAAACCTCATGCGTGCATCCGAAATCGCGATTTGGAGATGAAAAGGAGAAGACTTAAGAGGCAAACCTAGTCGGCGATTGGTCGGAGATCAACAACAGCAACAGAAGCCTGCTACTGCTATGTTGGAGCCCTTCTTGCGAAGCAAGGCAGCTACGGGAGACCAAATGTTTTTTAAAACCCGATGGGTCAGCGATGAGTGAACCGGTCGGTCGAACCGGAAGACCTTTATTGTTATAAAAAATGCAGAAAAGAAATAGATAAATAAATAAATAAATACGAGACAAAAATTTACGTGATTTGGCTATGCCTATTCTACGGGCGGATAGATCAAAACTTCATTATCATGGGAGGAATTACAATATGATACGAACTAGCCTTGTACAAGATATCTCTACTTTCTCTTTATCTCTCTTCTTCTTTCTATATACCCTACTTACTTCAAGCATTCAAGTGAGTATTTAAGCATGCAATATTTATACAAGTATGCAAAGATTTGTCTTACAAATGTGAGGGGTAGAGTGCCCTTTTATAGGACAATACGGATACCAATGCATTTACTGGGGTAGAAAAACGAAGTGGTGGAAGATAGGGTGACATCCACATTTCCCGTAACCTATTTTTCGTAACACTTCCTTTTGGATGTCACCCATATATTAACTACTTTTACTAAAATCTGTAAGGTGTTTCATTCCGATGAGATGAATCAATTTCTTGAATGTTATAGTATGCAAAGCTTTGGTGAACAAATATGCTTGATCAAATTTGCTGAACATCCATTCTTCTGGAGTTCATGTGTATATAAAAATTTTGGAGAGATATATTTTATTCTGTCACCCTAATTCCTTTATGGCCTTTGGGACAAGTGGCACTGGGAGAGCTCCCTTGAGAGGCTCGAGATCCTAACTCCTGCCACGGACCCATAAAATTACTAGGCCGCTTCCACGTACTCTAACTGGAGTTAAACTGAGACTCGTGAGATAAGTGTCTCTTCTTCTGGTTCGCCTCTCTCTCCCCTTCCTGAATACTGGCCTTTACCGTCATAGCCCTGTTCACTAGCTCAGTAAAGCTCTAGACCAATAACACCACCACCTACACGTGCATTGTCTGTCTCAGCCCTCTCTCAAACATCCGAGCCTTCTTTGGCTCATCCGGGACCATATGTGGAGCGAATCGGGATAGCTTTACAAATTGGGCCGCATACTGTTGAACGGTCATGGATCACTGGGTTAGGCGTAAGAACTTCTCTACCTTTATCTCTTAAGTGGCAATAGGGAAATATCTGCTAAATAAGATCTCCCTGAAACAGCTTCAGGTAACAGCTACATACCCTGGACGCTGCTCCACCACTAGCCTAACTGATCTCCACCACCTCTTTGCCTCCCCCAACAAATTGAAGGTAGCAAATCAGACCTTCTGCTCCTTTGTGCATTCTAGCATATACAACAGTTCCTCCATCTCCTGAATCTAGTCTTCGGCCGCAATCGGTTTTGGTCCTCCTAAGAATGCCAATGGATGCGTCTGAGAAAAATGTTGGAACGTGCAGCCTCTATCAGCCACTGGCTGACTCCATTCCTGAGAATCCCTCCGAGATTCTTTCCTAGCATGTTGTGCTTTACTATGCAGCACGACCAATGCCTCAACATCATCATCGCTGAAGGTATCTACATGATTGTCCCCTCCTATCATAACTTCCTTTCCCCTGGGATTCATCTTGAAGATAGGATAGAACCCGACATAGAAATTCCACATTTATCATGATCAATGCAAATATGGAATGACTAAATAACACAACATATGAGTTTGCAGTTAAAGGAAATCATTTATGCACTTCAACTGCAAAACTACCAAAGTATGGGTCCCTAATCATAACGCTAACACTACATACATACTTTTCTATCCTATCATTCCTAAACTAAATTTTTAAGCCCCAGTCCTTCAATCTAGAACCAAAACCATCAATGGATTTATCATGGTTTTCCTGAAATCATCATTCCAGGAAAAGCACAAAAGACCGTTGAAAGATCATTGTCCCAGAACTCCAAGAATAAAGCCCGACCTAACTTATTCATTCTTATCCTTAACTTATCTCAACCTATACTCTGGTAATTATCACTGACAAAGTTTGCAAAACCTAGAAAACCTAGGCTCTGATACCACCTGTAACGCCCCAACACGCCACATGGGCCCGGGGTGCTACTAAAGTGACATCTGCATACCTGATACCATAATCATTTAACAATAATGTTGGGGAAGTAATGAAACATTCTCCATTTATACATTACCAGAGTTCTAAGTTGGTTCATACATAAAGGTTTCCATGCATCCATATTACAATCCGACCAAAACTAGGCAACTAGTTTGGTCCATACGACCATAATGCAAGCCCTGAGCTTGACAACATAACTTACATACGCTAGAGTTCTTACAGACACTCGAAAAAAGGAACTAATCTAACTTTCACCCCTTGAATCCTCTAAACATGAATACTTGTAGTTTTCCTGAAAGATGATTTTTGTCTATTGGGAACTAGACACTTCTCAGTAAGGGTGATCAAGTTAATATTAGTGTGTGGGCAGCATGCTTTTAGTGCTTACAGAAAACATTCATTCTTCATATAACCGAAAATAGTTGTCTTAACATCATACATACATATACAGCTGGAAATACTCATTTCATTTTCCTGGCATAAACACTTCATTCATTTCATAACATCATTATTTACATAAATGTACAAATAGACATAAAAGACACCTCCTCAAACTAACACCATGCATAGAGCCCCGTGGTTAGGGTTATGCTACTCGAAGGCTGTACTAAGCCTAGGGTGATCAACCCAGACAAAGTTGACATTCATCTACGTCATAGCTCTGACTACGCAGGCATCCACAATGTACTTGCATGCCCTGATTGCCCTACCATGTCTTGAAAGTTTGACCTTCTAGGTATGGTATTATAACGACCTGCTTAATTGTCATATAAATATATATATATATATATATATATTTTTTCACATAATAACATACATAATATCCAGCTAAATTGTCATTTTTCATGGTCAACCTTGACCCATGGGTACCAAGGATATATTTGTCATAAAACTCTGATACTTAAGCAACGGGAAACATAAAATCATATACATGCCATAAATTCCAGAAACCATACCAGAGTTCTACTAAATTTATCATATACATATACATACAGTCATCCACCAAAAATACTGAAAGTACTTCTAGGGTCTTTACCCAAAAAATCATCTGACCCTAGCTCATCCACTTACCCTATAGACAGGGTAGCTCAAACCACTTCTACTGCTGTGGGCTTTCTTGTCCATCCTACTGTATTTCCTGAAATGTTTGTATGTGGGATATGACACCTCTCAGTAGGGAGACAAATTAATATCAGTGTGTGACAATATGAGTTATGTTCGGGATACAATCTAAAAAGTACATAAGTCATAACTGATATAACAGTTGTATCATATTACATAAAACATGGTTTATCATAACATAACATATCATACTAAATTTCAATACTGAGAAATCATTTATATAACCATATCATACGTAACTTATTACCAAGGATAGATAGTTAGTTAGCTCTCGTCATGTCTAACCCCCCACATGACAGGGTTGTGCGGCCCAAAGGCGGGACCTAGCAATGGCTGACCGACCATGCTAAATTAAACATAAGTCTGTAAGTACGATGGGTCTGTTCCGCCTGTGCCGGTCTACCAAGGGAACTACAACACTCCCATAAAGCCACATCGACTGTCATCTCCTATACTCTACATAAAATGTGTGGTAGCACTAACATATTCAAATTCATAAACATATAACTACGATATTGTGCTTCATAAAACTAAACTAAGTTATCCAGGTTCTGATAACATATAATACATTTCATATTTAAACATATTTGTTTCGTAATTCAGAGTAATATCTAACATAAACATATTCCATGATTTCTTACATATCATACATAATCACAACATCAGCGCCGACATAATTCATAATGTAAAATCACAACATTAATGCCGACATAATACATAACGTAAAATCACGGCATCAAGGCCGACATAATTCATAACGTAAAATAATGGCATTAATGCCGACATAGTTCATAACATAATAAACATACATTCTTGCATTATTTAACGTAATCTTTAAAACATATTTCCTGTATTGGTTTTAGGGTTATCCTGAAAACTACTATAACATACTTATCTTAGGAAAATCATAATATTTCAATATAACATAAATTTCATGGGAATATTATACTCATGCCACACGAATATTCATAGCCTTATAAATTCATAAATTATCCTGAAATCATATTTCCATATAAAATGTGTTAAAATCATTTCCCTGTTCAACAACAGTATTCTCAAACATAATTCTATATCATACATATTTTCCTAAAAATAAATGTTATTTAATTCATAATAATTTCAAGAAAAATATTGACTTAATTTATCCCCTTACTCGACTTACTTAGAAGCCCACAAAATATTCCAAATTTACATCCGTGTGTTCCCCAACTCAACACCCTGAAATTGCATTTTCCCCAACCAAACTTCAGCATAATACTATCTAAAGCATTTTCCCTAGTCTAACAACACCAAATAACTTATAAAGTCTAAAATAACTAACTTACCTAGATTTTAGGATGGTGCCCAAACTGGCCTAACCAACAAATTACTTTAACAGATTTATAGAGAATCTTCCCAGGAGTAGCATAGCAACTTCTGATCATTGAACCGGCATGTAACAAGGCCGGAATTCTAGAGAGAAGGAGGAGAAGACAATTTTTAGAGAGAGAAATGGTCCTGCATGAAATTCTTTCGTAGAAAAACGATTTTTGGCTTTTATAGAGTGCTTGTCCACGTGCCCTTGTAGACGAGCCACTCCACTTTGTCGACGAGTCTATGAAGGGAGTTCATCGATGAACACCTTCTCCTCATCGACAAGTTTTAGGCCCTGAAAATAGTCCTCTCGGTAATTTCTTGTCAATGAGACACGTGTCCCCGACGATGAGTCCAATAGGCCTTCTCGTCGATGAATACTCTACACTCGTCGATAAGACCCTACTGAAACCTTTTTTTTTTTAAATTCCTTTTCTCTCTTTTCTTTTATTATTTAATTACTATAATTCTTCGAGTCTCTACATTCTCCCTTCCTTATAAAATTTCTTCCTCAAAATTTACTATCTGTATTAAATATCATCTTTTGAGGAAAATGGGCTACTTATTTTATTACTTACTCTCATTTGTGGCGGAGGAATACTATGGTTACATTCAGAGTTCTGGGAGATTACATACACATAAAAGAAAAATTCTCTCAAAACCAAAATAGTATCTACTAACAAAAAATTATTACATGTACTCAACTAACTTGCACAAAATAAACTTAGCATACTTACCTGCATCTTCCCTTATTACTGTTGGTCCTCACTAAATAAGTGCGGGTATTTCTGTCGCATTTCTTCTTCAAGATCCCATGAAGCTTCTTCCACCACATGATTCCTCCATATGAATTTCACTAATGGAATCCTCTTATTACACAATTCCTATTCTTTTCTGTCTAAGATCCGCACTAGTATATCCTCATAAACCATTGATTCTTTAAGTTTTATCCCTGCATAACTGACCACGTGGGAGGGATTTAGGACATATTTTTTCAGAAAAAAAACATGAAATACGTCATGTATTATGGATAAAACTGGCGGTAAGATTAACCGGTAGGCAACTGACCCCATTATTTCTCTCTCAAGCAAAATATATCCTACTGCTCATACTCTCTTCAAAACCACTCAAACTTACCTTCTTCACTTCTCTATATCATCTATAAGTGTATTGAGTGTTGGTATTTAGAGGTTTGCTCTCTCATTCATTGAGTGTTTGAATCGATTTTTTACGAGAGCATAACGTAAGTATTCTTAGGAGGCTTTGCTAATAAGCCTACCCTAAGAAACTTGGATTGACCTGTCCTGAGTGTTGCATTCTCGTTGCAATAACTTATGAATTTGTATTGTTTTTGGTTTGCAAAATATTTTCAAACTACTCAAATTCTTGTGGAATCTTCTGTATGGATATATTTTGAAAAGATATTTGTATTTCGTTACCTTTATGCTTTGTGACAAATTTATTCAAGTACCTATCATTTGCTTAATACAAAGATGGCATAGCTTTGCCAACCAAGCATTATCCCTAATTCGTGGATTGAGACCTCCTATTGATTTGACATACTTGAATTTGCTCATGATATGGTCTGTGTGAACACATTTGATTGAATATTTTGAGATACACAGATTGTTATTGACACTTTCACGTACTCACTACATTGATAGAAAATACATTTGAGAGTTGAATTATTTAGACCACATTGAGCTTACATATTAAATCATTTGTGGTGTATGTGATTCAACGCATTTGGGTACAAATATGCTTTACGTGAAAACATTTTTATATTGTACCATTTGATTGTAAATCTGAGTGATTTTAGGCATAGCCTGAGTGGGCGGCAATCCAGCCCGATAAGGATTGGTGTAAAGGTTGAAGTCAGCCCTGTGCTAATTGACCTAGTTTGTATAGGTGTCGCGCCACCCGATTAAGTGAGCAAGTGATAGTGGTAATCCTTGTACTTGTTAGCCAAGGCAGGGACGTAGGCAATTGGCCGAACCTCGATAATATATCTGCATGTCACCCTCTTTTTACTGCTTTCTGGTGCTTGTGTGATTAATTAAATTGTTTTATCTACTTTCTGGTATACATTTACTTTACTTGCACTAAATTGACCATAGGGTTGTGAATATATTGGTGTTAGGAGATTAACCTAGGAATTAAATTTTAAAAATATCAATTCACCCCCTTCTTGGGATCATGGTAAAGCTAACACTTTATTTTAAATATATATAATTTATTTAATAAATTTTTATCTTAAAAAATAAATTCTCAAAAATAAATTAATTTGTGCTTAATATAATTCATATTATTACTTTCTAATTAACAAGAATACATATCATATAGTAAATTAACATATGATTGTGAATTTAATTAATAATATTTCAGCTTTTTATTATTATTATTTTAATTAGTTAATAAATCATAGTGTTATTTTTAATTAAAAAATCTCTAATTATGATGCAATATGTTTAAGTTTGTGGTTAATAGTAGTACTATTATTTATATAATCCAAATGCTTAAATGGTAATATTGTCCAAGAATTTCAACATATATATGCGAAAAACACATCTAAGCTACAGAGTAACATGCCGAAACAATATTCATTTAAATATGGAATGCAATAAAAAAACATGGACAACAATAATATATATAATAAATTAAAATACAAAATCCAAACTCACAATGCCAATCAAAACATAATTCATTGTCAATTAAATCCATTAGTATTCATTTGTTTCTATACCAATTTAAAACACTAGATTGTAGCATACTGTCAATTAATTACACATAACACATATAACAAATAAGGAAGTTTTTGATTATTATTTTGTACTTAATATAATTCCCATTATTACTTCTAATTAAGCAACAATCATATTGTCATGTTGATGTGAGTTTGCATATGTATATTTGTTACATTTATGAGTATGTGATTATGGTGGTATATAGATGTAGGTGGTAAGTTTGCATGTATAATATCATATATTGAATTAACATATGATTGTGAAATTTTTTATAATATGTCACCTTTTTAATTATATTTTTCATGTTACTATAATTCATATTGTTATTTTTTTAATTAAAAGTAAATATATTATGATGCATATTTTCTTGGCCCAAATCCCTACGCAATCCAATCATTTTTTAACACACCCTTAAATTTAAACAAATCCTTTTAACTACTATAATTATTTCGGCAAAATCATAAAATATCAATAAGCGTAGTACCGCAAATAATATTTAGCATATACAACACAATCATTTAGATACTAATATATAACTTTGAAAAAAGTTAGAAAACAAATTTAGATCTAGTAAGTGCCAACCAATAATAAACTTTAAATTTATTCAAATTTTTAAGACAAAATCATGATCATTAATGGAACAAAAAATAAATAATTACAAGATTTTAGTAGGCAAAATCACATTTACATATCTTTATTACACATTGAAACACCTCACTGGAAAAAATTTTTATATTTCTAATAATTTAAAAAGAATTGTACAGGTGTTGTAGTCTTGAAGCATATTACCCACAATATTTAATACTCAAATATAACATTTTAATTGATAAAATACCAAATAATGAAATAAAGTCTTACCTTAGATGGGGGTTCCTGATTGCCTGCTTCCAAACAACACATCGAAGCAAAATGCTTAATTTATGAATCTATAATAACAACTCTTCAAGCCAAGTCAATTATTCAGAATAATCAATACAACAAACTAATTTGGTAAAAATACATAGTCCCATTCTCCCCTTTTAATCTTACTCGAGCTCTCGAACGGTCACTTGTTTCCCTAAACGACCATGTTGGAATGGGGGTATCCCGATAAGGGGGGGTGAAATGGGTTTTAAACATTTTATTCTAATTAGCATTTCGCCGATTCAACTACAAACATTTTATCCAATATACACGCGTGTATGTAAAATAATAAAACGATAACTGAAAACAAACACGTGTGCAGTATATCTTATTTAAATCAAATGTGTGTATGCAAATAATTATTATATCAAATAAACATTCATACACATACTGAATTTAAAGTGTAAGAATTTAAATAAGATAGAGAGAGAGTGACACACAATATCGAGGTTCGGCCAAACCAGCTTACGTCTCCGCCTTGAGCATACCCCCCAAGGATTACACTATCCTTACTCACTTAAATGGGCAGAGTAGAAGCTGTTTATATCCTCTCCTTATGGGGTGAGGAAAACTCTAGTTCAATTTTCAAACTGAACCGAACCAGTCTCACTTACGGGACTGAGACTCTCCATTTCAATTTCCGGGTTGAACCGAATGTGTCTCACTTACGGGGCTGAGACTCCTCAGTTCAATTTCGGACTGAACCCAACCGGTACATTTAAAAACAATTTTTGTATATGAAAATGTTTTTAAAACATGCAGGCAGAAATGTTCACATTAAACTCATAAAAGATGCACTCTCTAAAGATATGAAATAATTGTCACTAGAGTAAGATGTGTATCTAAATAATTAATGCACAAATAAAATATATGTGAAAAAGAAGTATTATTGTTCTCTTATAAATACTTTTGCAAATAAGAATATTTGGAGAATCTAGGAATTTAACCTCAAGAAAATATTTATGCAATAAATAATTTTCTCCCAAAAATCTTTATCAAAGAATAATCAAGAGAAAGCCTCAGCACTACTCCTAACAAATTTTTTTCAACGAGAGAAGCTATGTGAAAGTAAAAGTAAATAAAATGCCCTAAATAAAATACTCTCATAAAAAATGATTTTGAAATAAATGTATGAAAAAGAGTTTGAGAGATTTGCATAAAAGATTTGGCTCCAAAAGAATGATTTTAACAATAAAAACGTTTGAGGAAACTTTGATTAACAATGGATTAGAGAGAAAATTTGGGCTAATCAAAGCAAATGAGGGGATATTTATAAATTTTATGAAAATTATGACCGTTGGGAATACGCTCGGTATTTTGGAAAAGTTTTAATTACAAAGTTATAATTTTTTTTAGCGTTTTTAAAAAATTCCAACCCGAGAGTTTCAGTCGACCATATTTGAGATTCGGTTAACCATATCATTATGTTCGGTCAACCATGACATTCTTGAACTAATGTTTTGATCAACCGTATTAAGGCGATATTGAAGAACCTTCCCAAGGTTCTTCGATCAAGGTAGTTGTCCCTAATTGATTTTCTACAAACCAGTGCGAACAGTGTCACGATTTTACTAAGGGTTCGGTCGACCAGAGCATTGGGGATCCCCCAAGTGTCAGTTTAGTTGACCATACAACTCAAGTTCATTTTAAAATGGTCGACCGAATAGTCAACAAATTGACTCTGGGAGGTTCGGTCGACCAAAGTTTCTATGTAGGTTTGGGATCGGTCGATCGAACACACTTAAAGTGTGCATTTAAGGCCTGATTTGAGTTTAAAGTTACATGTAGGGATCTATGATCTATTTAAGGTCAAGACTCTTTAATTTAGCCTAAAAAACTTGGTGTCAGTCAATCAACCTAAAGTCTATCTACGGTCATTACTGAGCATTCAAATATATCATGCAAATGCATGCATTATTACATATTAAAGATAAAAAATTAAATGCAATACAATTACAAAATAAATGTTTTCTTCTTTACTCTTACGTCTTTCGTGGAAAATTCCAATTGATGTGAACTTTCTAACTTTCATCTTCCTTTTTTGTGTGTGCATTCTAAATTTGTAAACCTGTTCAAAACATTAGCCACACACATAAGATACATGCGCTTTGTCAGTATCAAAATAGGGATTAGATTCAAAAAGTCAATATGTCACCTGCCACAACGAACGACCACCTGCTAGCTTGTTGCTGCTGCCGTCCTTTTCCTTGCTAGACTCTCTACTCTCTCTGTTGTAACTGTGCGTTCGTGAGGGAAGTTAAGAAGAAAAGATGAGTTGAAGGGTGTTAAGGCAAATCTCGCTGGACCAAGCAGCGAGATTTGTCATGCATCACACATCAATCGGCCCTTCCATTTTCTAGACAAATCTCGTTGCTTGGTCTAATGAGATTTTTCTTGACATGCGTTAACACTCGATTTGCCTTGACATGCGTTAACACTCAATTTGCCTGACCATTTAAATGTCGCTGTTTGGTCTAAAGAGATTTATATAAATCTCGTTGGATCAAGTAGCGACATTACGTGAGCGTCATTCTGAAAATAATTTTTCTGAATAGGGTGTTATTTAATATATTATTTTAAAATAATGATAAAAAGGGAAACAACTCCAGAGGTGAGCATGTTGCGGATTTCCTTGAAAATGTTACTAGGTTCCTTCTCGACGCTACACCCGCACCGGCAATTGGTAGTCTACTCCTAATAAGATTGTGCCACATGTATTTCGAATGACAAATGGAAAACAAAACCTTTTGTTTTGTATGAATACTCCACAATCTAAAGTATGCCCTCCAAAATTGACCAAAGGTCTCACTTTTTTTAAGTGTTTTGTTTTTCTCGCCTAAAAAAATTAAGTGGGTCTCTCTTAAAACATTTTACATATAATATTTTTATTTATCATGTTATCTTGTGCAAGGTTATTTAATATTTAAGAGTATGGTGTTTATTGCTTTCGATTTTAAGTGTAACCCAAGCAGAGGTGCTTTTATTTTATTGTGATCGTAATAAATAAATGAATAAATAATAACCATTACTCTGTTGCAGCCTGGAGGTGTGGTATTTTATGACATTAATTCTCTTCGCTGGGTATTTGAAAAATGCGGAAGTGTCACTCGATGCTCTTTCCATTTGGTTGGTACCTTTCCTTTTCTTTTATTTATTTATTTCTTCATCTCTCTTAAATTTATTTTGTTTTCCCAGTTAAAAAATTTTATTTTTCATTTTATTGATGTCCTCTTTGAAATTTTAAAAATTAACTTTTTGAAAAGAAAAAATATATATAAAAAGATTTATTTTTTTCATGTTTAATATATATATATATATATATATATGTTTCAAATGAGTGAACAAAAATATAATTTTAGATATCAATTACATTTTATTTTTTAAATTTTTTTTTAATAATATTTTAAATAAAGAGAAAACTTAATAAAAATTTAATTTTTTTTTTTTCTCAACATGTTGATTGATACTAACTGACCTTAAAAGTTTGGAGAAATACCTTTTTTTTTTTTTTTTTGCTATTGCATGCATTTTATACACGTTTTACTGTTCTATTTCATGATGTAGTCAAACTTAAAATCGAAAGTGACAAATACCATACTCTTAAATATTAAATAATCTTGCATAAGACAACACGATAAATGAAAATATTATACATAAAACGTTTTAAGAGAGACCCACTTAATTTTTTTAGGCGAAAAAAACAAAACACTTAAAAAAGTGAGACCTTTGGTTTGGACGAAGACGAACTGACGAACCACAAAGAAGCCTATTGTAGAAAGACAGCGCGTCAGCGGAGGGGGAGAAGGAGGCATCGAGCGTCAATCGGTCAAGGGAGAGGGAGAGAGAGAGAGAGAGAGAGAGCGAGACAGAGAGAGCTTAATCTGACGATCATCGATCTCTCGCAGCCATGTTCAAGTTCTGGTACTGCTCTTCTCTCTTCCTTTGCGATTTCTGGTTTTTTTCTTCTGGTTTTTGTTTGATGAGGTGTTTTTCCAGGGTTTTGAGATGGGGGAGGGTTTGGGAAATGTATCTAAGGGGTGATTGACTTAGATAGCAGTGAATTGCGTATAGCTAGCAGCGAATTGCGATCAAGCTGCGTTTTATTTTGTTATATGAGTTTTGTTCTCTTAACATGTTCTATGATGAAAGTAATGTTTCGTCGAATTAGCCCTAGATTGGTACCACATATAACTAAGTACTTATATGATTTGTCACTTGTTAGAAATTTTGTAGTAAATAATTAGTGTTTCATTAATTGTATGGAAGTACTTATAACCCTAAGTAGTTATTAAAACTCTCCAAAATTTTCTAGAAGTCTTGACGGGTAGAATGGTGGCCATTTTTCATTGCGGGGTCAATTTACCCTACTCTAGGCATGCTTTTTTCGTTGATTCCTCTTTATTTTCTTCATTATTTAAATGTTAGTTTGAGGTACTGGAAGATTGGAGAGGATTCGGAGGGATTTTTTTTGGTTAGGTGTGGGTGAGAGGAGAGGCTATCTTGTGATTTGGGTGACTTTTAGGAGGTTTAAGAATGAGGGGTGCTTAGGCCTTGGTAAGTTGGCGTCTTGAAAACATTGTTCTAGTGGGTAAATAAAATGGTTATGACATTTCCCTTTGGAAATTGATTCTCTTTGGCATAAAGTAATCAAGAGTAAATTTGTCATACGAACAAATGGGTGGCATGCTATATTAGAGTTAAAGAGTGATTATGAAAGCCCATGGAAATTCATTTCATATGCATTTCCCTTTTCCTTGTACTAAATTTAAAGTGGAAGATGGTTGTAAAGTTCGTTTTTGAGAGGTTCTTTGGCTGTGGGGACAATGTTATTTTGTTACTTTTGTTCTTTTTCTTGTCTATTTCCATATCTTGATGTATGGGTTTCTTCTTTTTTTTGATTGATGTTATTATGTTAATCATCTTGTTTCTTAAGACTTCCATTTTTGTAGAAATCTTAATGATGGGAAGCAAGCAACTTTCTTTAGTTCCCTTATTCGTATAGAGAGGATGTATTTGAAGTTTGGATGCTTCTAGCACAATTGCCATATTAGTGTTAGGACTCTTATATATGCTTATTTTATGCCTAGTTCCATTCTACTACTAGTCAATTTCTTCTGCTGATCCAGAGTTTGATCACTGCGCAAACACACATTGAAAATAGTCTTGTCTTCTCTGCAATAAACCTGCAACTTTGAGCTTTGCAACTCCATTCGTAGGAAATATCATATAATGAATTGTGCTTTTCTTTTCATTGGAAAGCATCTTTCTCTTGTGTAGACCTCCAGAAATTACAAAAATCAGTATTCCTAAAATAATCCATGTATTTAATCCTCAAAGGTTTTCTCCAATTGTTTTAGTAGTGAAGATGGAATTTGTGAGGATTGTTGTCAGGCACACCTCACTGATCAATTCAATATGTCAATGGCAATGATATAAAATGATAAAAACCTATCCAACAAGGTTCTATTCCTCAATTTCCTTGAAAAATATCCATGTGCTTATGTCCAAGATTGGGGTTGCAAGTATTAATTTGAGTGAGGGCAATTTAGAAATTTATCTAATTTAGCATATTGTAGTTGTAGTACTTTGCATTGTCCTTTAATTTCCTTAGGTCTCTCTCTAGGTGGCGATCCTAATTCCTCTTCTTTTTGGGAACTGGTAGTGGACTGAGTGGATAGTAGATTGGATGGTTGGAAGAGGACTTATCTTTAGGGGTTTGTATGACTCTTATCAATGTTGTTCTTTCCAACATTCCCACTTATTTTCTTTTCCTTCTTAGAGTTCCAGCCAGGGTGGTTAACTATAGCCTTGGAGAGAATTATGTGAGATTTTTTGTGGTCAGTTGCTGAGGATGAGAAGAGAGATAATCTAGTTAATTGGGAGAAGGTGAAAAGATTAATTTTAAAGGGGATTGGGGCCTTGTGAACTTGGTGTCTAAAAACATCTCCTTAGTGGGTAGATTTCTTTGGAGGTTGACTCTTTATGGCACATTGTTATTAAAAGCAAGTACAATACACACTAGAATGAATGGGATTCTAGGGGTAGTGGTATTGTTTGTTATGCTAGTCTTTGGAAATTTATTTCTTAGGTAGCTCAGTTCTTTTTTCCTCTTATTTGTTATCGTTTAGGGAATAGGAATAATATTCATTTCTAGGTAGATGTTTGGATGGATGAGGTTCCTTTGGAATCTTTGTTCCCTCATCTTTCTAGATTGACCCTCTTGCATAATGCATCGATAAATACTTTTTATTCTTTTGAAGGGGGGGGGGGGGGTGTCTCTTTTTTGAGATTTTCATATTTCTTTAGAATCTCAACGAGAGAGAGGTTGAGGATATATGGATTTGTTGCCACATATGCTAGATTCTTTTGTTGCTTGAATGGGTGGTAATATGAGGATTGCAATTGGGGATTCTTTTGGCTTGTTCTCCGCAAAATCTTTGCTTGCCCAATTGTTGAAAAGGTGAAATCATTTTTCTTTTCCCATCCACTTTATTTGGAAGGCCAAGGTTGTTGTAAGATTCAAGGCTTTTATGTGGACTCTTTAATAGGCTTAATAGTAATGATTTACTGCAACTGATTAGACCTTAGCAGGCCATGGGCCCGAATATTTGTTTTATGTGTTTGGAAGACAGCGAGACTAGCAATCATTTGATTCTACATTTCTGGGTAGCAAGTCAGCTTTGGGATTTTCTTTTCTTAGTTTTTTATGAGGCTTTGGTGGTCCAAGTGTTTGTTTATGTGTTCCTACCTAATTGTACAGTGCAAAGGATTTTGGGAGGAGTAAGAGAGGATAATTTTTATGCGGTTTTACAGCTTTTGGAATTTTTTGGACATTTTGGAACGAAAGGAATGTGATGATTTTCAACAGAAAAATAAATTATGAGCATTTCCTTTGGGATAGAGTCACTTTTAGGGCTTCTTTTTGGGCTCATTCTTTGGGTTTCTTTCAAGAAATGTTGCTATAGGATCTTCAAAGGGATTGGAGAGAGGCTTTGATGTAAATATTTTTACTTTGTTTCTTTGCTTAGTTTTATTTTTGTGTTAGGAGGATTTCTTGTCCTCCTTTTTGTGCAAGTCTTTTTCCTTTTCTTTAATATATTTTACTTTTTCTATATATATAAAAAATGAAAATATCCCTGTGCTTAGTTATTTTGACCTTGTTTTTAGATATAAAGAGAAATAAAAGAGTCTTGAAATCTTGAAAACTCAAAGATGGCAGTTATCAGTGCACAAATTTCAGTCATCAAATCAACAATAATGGCAGCGGAATGGTTATTTGTTGGAATAATATGATATTCCTAATTACATTAAAAAAGGAATAGACATCTCTATGATGAAATTTGGGAATAGTTATTCCTCGTCTATTCCTTATTATGGACTCACAAAATGTTTCACTTTGTTATTTGCTTTATGCTAATAACATAATTTCTTGTATAACTAATTATAACTAACATACTGAAACTAATCTATTGCTGAGAATAGAGATTCCACAAAACAAACGTAACCTCAAGGATATGGCAAATTATAGAAGAGATTTAAAAAGGTTTCTTAATCTACTCTGGTCAAACTCATCAGTTTGTTACAGGCAGAGATATCATTCAAGACTCTTACATGAGTTTGAAAGAAGGCATCTCTATTCTTATATTTGAGGGCTCTGAAAAGAAATTAAGTTATCATATATTTCTGAAAATCTCTACTGGAAATATATTACACATACACACGGTGGCTGGCAAATGTAATCACTAGGACAAAACATTAAGCATATGTATCAAGGAAGTTCCACAATGTTGCCAAACAACAATAGGCTACTTGTGCAATTGATTATGTCAAGCAAGAAGTAAGTACCAAAGAGTACCTTTACATGACGTGTTGTGTCTTAGTAAACTAGACTGGTAACCCTACAAGTAACACATTTCTCCCTAGAAGAACTAGCCAGCCTTGAGCTCTGGTACTATACAACACATTGTCTTGAAATTTGTTTGTATTTTTGGAGAGGATTTGGTTGCCCTTCGTCCTTGGAGGCATTTTGTACTTTGTTGTTTAAGGGGTTTGGAAAGGGGAAGCAGATAGAGGCATTGTGGCATTGCTAAATTTGGATGTTTTTTTTTTTAGATGGATAGAAATGCTAGAATTTTAAGAACTTGAATGCACCTCTTAACTTGCTTCGGGATAGAATGGTGTTTCATGTGTCATTGTGGGTTTTGGTGAATGTTTTCTTATGGTACTTACCTCTGGCAGATTTGGGGCTAGTTGCTTTGCTTGATTAGAGCTGTTTTTGTAATATGTATAGTTGCTTTTCTTGATTAGAGATGTTTTGTAATATATATATATATATATATATATATATATATATATATATTAGTTTTCTAGTTTGTTCTTTTTTTCTGTTGTATTGACAGAATATTTTATCCTTCCTGTTTTCTTTTATTTTCCTTGTTGTACTCTTCTCCCTCTCTAACAAATGTCAATAATGAATAAACAAACAAATAAATGCTACCCTTTTCACTCCATTTGATTATGAATAATATAGCAGATGGATTTTGATGGTTGTTTTCTCTAAAATGTGGAAATTCAGCATGCTTTTTCTCTTTGTAATCATAGTTGATTGGTTTTGTGACCTGTATCTTATTCAGCCTTACAATGTGTTCTGTAACTTGGCATTGTAATCACACAACACATGCTTCCTTGCAATTACATCAGGCTGCTCACTTCATGCATGCAGTTTGATCTGATCAACTTTGAAATCAGATTTTTTTCCCCTCCATTATTGTTCATAAATTATTAGCATTTGTAAATATTGGAATTTTCTAGATATATATATATATATATATGTGTGTGTGTGTGTGTGTTTACATTTATACGAATTCTTGTAAATTCAGAAGTCCTGTCCATGTGTGTTTATAGGGGATCTCAAGAACAACAAGCTCAGCCACGTCCGCAGGACATCTCCACGCAGTCTTGGTATCCTCCATCGGTAGTTAGCTCTTCTGGTTCTTCCCGCCCTTCAACTCCTAGTAGCGGCTCTTCTAGCTTTCAAAGGCCATCAGAGCGGCCACATTCTCCATCACAAGTTTCTCCTGCTGAAGCTGCCAGCATAATTGCATTGTTGAAAGACAAGAGGTGAGACTCATGATATTTCTAATTCCCTTATATGATTTGGAGATATGTATATTTTCATGATAATTTTGCTTTTGATGCAAGGACAAATGATGAGTTAATGCTATTATTAATATTATCTAAAACAACAACAACAACAACATGTCAATAACCAAGTCTTAAGCTCCACTAGTTGAGTTGACTACATGAAACCTTTTCTGCCAATCTCCTGTGATCTTGGACAATATCCTTTGACAAATGGATGGTTGTTAAATCCTTAGTATCTCACTCAAAGTTCTACTACGTCTACCCCTACCCCTGCTACTGCCACTAACATTGATTAGTTCACTTCTCATTGGTGCATTATTTGACCTACGTTACAAGTGCCTAAACCATCTTAGTCGCCCCTACCATATTTTATCTTCTATAGATACTATACCTAATTTATTACGAATGTTTCGTTTCATAATTTATCTTTAACAGTTGTATCATTCATCTGCCTAAGCATTTTAATTTCGGAAACTTTCACATATTGGATATGCTGTTTCTTACTTACCCAAGATTCTGATCCTTATTGTAGAGTTGGTCTTATAGCTGTCTAGCAGAACTTTCCTTTTAATTTGAAAGGTATCCTATGATCACACAACACGACTAAAGTATTTATTCATTTTACCATCCTAACTCTGGCATTACATCTTCTAACTCTATGTATTACATCTTCCAAAGTATTTTTACTTCTTCAATTTCTCCTTCAACTTGCATAAAATATCCAAGGTATCAAAATCGACTAGTTCTATTCATTTCTAGATCATTAAGTGTAATATTTTTGCTGATATTCCTCATATCATGTCTAAAATTACATGCATTCTGTCGAATCTGTCTTAAAACCTCTAGATTCTAAAGCTTCTATCCCAATTCTAACTTTGATACTGCACCCCTCTTGTTTTGTCAATTATCTGTAAACAACAGATCCTTGAAACCTCATTTTGGATACTTATAGTAAGTTCATTCATTACTAATGCAAAAAAAATATTGACTCAAAACAGACCTATTGTGATTGAAAAATTCCCTATACCCTGCACCTTTAGTCCCACACTAGTCACCTCATATCTCCAATAACATCAATATATACCTACTACATACTCCATTTTTTTTTTTTCTAGAATCCACCATGGGACTTCCCTAATTCTCTAGGTCAATAAAATCCATGTGCAAGTTCCTCTCTTTCCTCTAATATTTTCCGTTAATCTTCTTAAGAGCATGTAGTTTTTTTACTTGATCTCTTAGGCATAAAATCAATTTTTTTTCTGAAATTCTAGCTTCTAACTTTTTTCTTTGTTCAATTACCCTTTGCTAAAGTTTCCTTGTATGATTTCTAAGTATCTTTCATGCTTTTAAAATAAAGATTAGCAACCAACCTGGTAAAACCATCAATGTGGTTAAACTGGGCAGGCCATGGAGTCAAACTGGTGGTTGACCTGGTATATTTATTATTATTATTATAGTTTTAGCAGGAGTCAAACAAATATTAAGTGCTAGTGAGTGGGGTTTTGATTTTACTTCAATGGTAAAATATTAGGATTTTATTAATTCATAAATATTAAATAATATTGGAGTTGTTTGATTATGTTAAAAATATACTTAAGTGTAAAATTACTAAATATGTGTATTATACACGTGTGTGTGTGTGTAGATCTCTATGTAAGATTTGGACTTTGGAGTCAATTGGTAATATGCTGTATTTTTGTTTAGCTAAAAGCAACCAAAGCACCTGTGGTTGCATTGGTAGGCAATCCCATGCACTGTTCGGCTTTGCTCCTTTCAGCAGCACAATCAATTTTTTTATTTTTTATTTTTGGTGAGAAGCTTGGTTGATCCAGCCAGTTCATCAGCCTGGGTCATGCCAAGGTGCTGGGGTCTGGACGGATTAACACCATTTCGTAGTTTTCAAAAATCATTTGAACTGGAAAACTGAAAATGGTTCTTGTCTGACTGGTCTGGTCTAGGTTTTATCCTTGGGATCATCTAATGATGTAGAAGGTTCAAATTTCGTCCAAGAGAAATGCTTTCATTAAGGAAGCTTCTGATGATTGTGAATTATTGTCCTTTGTGTTGGACATCTTGGGGCCTCAATGGTCATATTGGAAAATGGCAACAAGAGGATGTGGTTTAAAAATGGGTAGAATGCATGATTTAGTGAGGTTTGTCTCTTGAGTTTATCCCAGAGAAGAAGAGTTCTCTTTTTGCTATGGGATTATAATTCTTAGCATGGGGGGCCTATGTAGTTGTTGCCTATTAGGGTAAGCTGTCAATGTGAAGATGGGATTTAAAAATCGGTGGTGCATTTAATTTGGTGAGATATCGACTCTATTTGTTCAAATGAGATTGCAATTTTTAATTTTCTCCTGTCCCCTTTCTGAAAGTGGCAAGGGAGCCAGGGGTCCGCTATATGCTTGCACTTTTAGAATGCATGGTGGAGAATTACGATGATTTCAATGCATGGCCTGTGAACTATAAGCATACAATCCACCAAGCACCATTTCTTTTTTGTATGTTTTGTTCAATAGGAGAGAAATTCGAAAAAAAAATCTATCCTTTATTTTTCTGTTTCAACTAATGGGAGAGAACTGAAAAGAAACTGTATGTATTTGTTTTACAATATTACCTCTGTAAGAGAAGTGTAGAAATAATAAGCTAGTGACTAATGACAAATTGACAATATGATCCAATTGTACAAGATCCCATAAAATGCGGAACAAACCTATATGCACATTGAACTCCATGATCAAAATATTTTCATTAGACATATATTGGCCTTAAATTTTTCCAAAATAAACAATCTATATATATATATATATATATATATAAACAATTACGTAAGATTTTTGATTTTGGTAATTTTTTATTTGGTTAAGGGCATAATTGTCTTTTGGAAAAGTTATTGGTTGGTTTCGTGTTAATTCTATCTGATTTGAGGAGGGGAAAAAAATGGGGCTTTTTGCCCCTTTTCTCCTCTCCACTTTTTCCTCTTCTTCCCTCTTTAAGTGAACCAGACATGAGAAGTGGAGCGAGACCTTCTTTTCTCTTCTAAACTCTCCAGTTGTCCCCAACCAATTGCACCCTAAAGGTTCAGTCTACAGAAGTATATATTGCCGAGGGATCTTTTTATCCTTTCTCTGTGTTCTTTCTGTATTAATAATGGTCCGGGTTTTATTCTAATGAATAGTGGTATATTTAGTTAGAAGAGCATGCCATGAGGATGAACTATAAGCATACAATCAACTCTGCCTTCATTTCCAAAAAATCCTGTATAATTTTAAGGTCGAACCAAGATAAGTATATATTGCTGAAGGATCCTTTATCCTTTAATTAAGCTGCGGTTTCTTTTAAGGGGAGGAAAAGATCTGGTTTCTTATCCACTATAATGAGATGTATATTAAGTTAGAAGAGCTTGCCATGATGACATATCCTTACTCTTAGGCAATTCAGTTCATGATGATCACAGTGCTGGATAGTGATGCTGATGACATATCTGTATCAGATTACTATTCTTTTTCCAATTTTCTATCTACCCTGCAAATTAAAATATAAAATATCTGTTCTTCCATACTCTTTTGAATTCTTCAATATGCCATACTGGCGTTAGAATTAGGGGAGGGAGAATCCTTGAATTGTTTTTTGATTTACTACTTCATTGTTTTGTATTTTTTTTGTTGCTCCTGATCAATCTCTCTGTCTCTCTCTCTCTCTCTCTCTCTCTCTCAATCTGTTGTTTTGTAATCTAACAGTGTTGATGAGTTACGAAAGCTCCTGTCTGATAAAGATGCATACAATCAATTCCTACTGTCCCTTGATCAAGTCAAAACTCAAAATAATGTAAGTTTTTATACTATTTTAATGTTTATGCTCATACTCATATATTATACTTAAGAGTCTTCACGTATTGCTTTTGTTGGTTTACTTTCTAACCTTGTATTAGATATATTACCTTGGTCTCTTAGGATGCTTGTGGGTTTAGGATGAGCTGACAACCCATCAGGATTAATTCTGAAACTTGACTAACAAATGTCCCACCTCAAATACAACTGAATATGTCCTATTTTTGCTGCAGTAGGGACAGGCTCAGTGCTTTTGTCAGTTATTGTTTCAAACTGGGTAGGATTGATTGGCAGTAGTTAACTCACTCTGATATCTAACTTGTTGATAATATATGTAAATATATACAGTGAATTTTGGGGCTTTGCCATTATTAAAAAATCTAGATAGAGAGCAATTTGCCTGTTGTTTTTTTTTTTCCTCCCTTTTTGTGGAAATAACAAGAATGTGGGAGTTTGGGATTTTGTAATGGTAAGAGTGGAAAGGAGGTTGGCCAGCTGGAAAAGACAATAGCTTTCTCAGAGAGGTAAAGGTAACATGCATTTAGAGCACTTTATCTAGCCTCCCAACCTTCTGCTTGTCTCTAATTACCATTTTAGCCTCTATGGCTATGAAAGTTGGAAAGAGACTTCTATATGGGGCGAAGAATAAAAAATTCACTTGGTGAATTGGGGGATGATCTGTAGAGATTTGAATTTGAGGGGGGGTGTTAGGAATCTCAAGAATTTCAACAAGGCTATTTTTATAAAGTGATTTGAAATTTGCTATGGAAAGAGCAAAATAGAGGGGAGCTGTAGAGAAAAAAAAAAAAAAAAAAAGGAAACCAGGGATTTGGTTGACTACTAAACAGATGAGAGGCACTCATGAGGTAGGGCTTGAGATGAATTCTCCAAGCACATCATATTAAAAGTTGGTAATGGCCAAAAAATGAATTTTATGGATGACTGCTGGTGTAGGGAAAGGCTCATTAAGAGGGATTACCCTGGTTTGTAATTCCAGAGGTAAAGAAGTTTTTGTGAAGGATGTCCTGGCTATAATTGATGACAGCGTCTGCTGGCTGCCTGCTTTTATTAGAGCTTTGCAGGACTGAGGGATGGAAGAGATCGAATAGATTGAATATTTCTGAAAAGTCTTTGCAGAGTTTCAATTTAGCCTGATAATCAGGGTTATTTGGTGTAGGATCAGAAATTTATTTATTTATTTATTTATTTTTAAGTTGAATTGTGTATCACTGTATGGGGAGAAAAGGGGGAATATCCATAGAAAACAATCTGGAAAAATTAAGCACCTCATTAATTTCAAATTTTCCTTTGGTTAGAGGGTTGGGAGTCTCTTCTTGCTTGGGGTAATCTGAAGAAAAAAGGATGTTATGCAGATTGTCAATATATGCACTTTGTGTAGAAAGGATAAGCCTGCGAGGAGTGTGTTGTGGGACTCAGGCACCTGCTTCTTCCTTGCCCTATTGCCAAGTGGAATCTGGACCATGTTCTTATGTTGCTTGGCTTGAAGTGGGTTATATCTTATATACCAGAAAGGGTAACAGAGCCACTCATGTTGTGAAGAGTGTTTTTGTCATTAATAGTAAAAGAGCATGGCAGATTCTTCCAGGTTGCATATAAGGGACCTTGGGAGATATACTAACAGAATTTTGAATGCTTGGAATCTGGACTTGACAATCTGACTGGTGTTATTTTGATTTTTGAGCAACAATTTTGTCTGCTTTAATGATTCCAACCATTCTACAGTTACTTATTTGTAGGTTTTTGAGTGAACTAGCTTACTAGATTTTTATTTCTTCCTCAATGTGCTCTTAAGTTATGTACATCCTCTCTTTGTATGTGTTTCTTCACTGTTTTGTTATATTAATCTCTATGTGCTCTAATATTTTCGACAGTGGAATTTTATCTGGCTTTCCCTTTTTACCTGTTTTTAGTACTTTACCAAGTATCTTTTGAACTTGTAGTTATCTCTATCGGAAGGCTCTTGTAAGGAAGAACATAGCACTTTAGCTGAGGCACAGCAAAAATAGGAACCCTGTTCTCTCAGTGTACTACAAATAAACTTGTTGTTTGGTATTTAACTCTTCTTTACCTAAAAACTCATGCCAGGGGCTGGGGGAGGGTTGGGGGGTGTGGAGATAAAGGAGAGGGAGTGGGAGGGACAGGGGAAGAAAGAAGGGTGAGGGGAGAACAAATCTCTCAATGCATAAATTTCTATTATGTAATTTCATTGCTGTGTTATAATCTGATGGTCCTACATTTAGTGATTATGACGGTTTCAAGGCTTACTGCCATATGTACAATGTGGCATAGGTTTAACGCTTAAGAAATTTCAAGTCATATTTGTAAAATCATTTGAAGTGCTATTTGGATTAAGTTTTGGGCTGATAATATTACTATGACAGCGTCATGTCTATGTTGATTGTGTACAAGCCTAAATGAGATGAGTCTTATCTTGCTTGGCTCGTAAAGTAATTAAGGTTGATATGTAGCGTTGAGCTTGGCTTTTATGTTAGCAAACTAGCTTGCTGACCTTCTTACTGAGTTGGGCCTAAGTATTTGTGAGACAGTTCAATTTGTTTCAGGTGTTAGATGATACTTAGGACATTAAGCAATAAGATGCACTAGGATTTCAGTCACCAAGGAATCTAGTCCTGCATATGTTCATCAGTTCTCATTTGTGATAATTCTAACTTGTTTTGAAGAGTGAATTTCTTTTCGCTCATGAGAAAGTGGGAACTCTGGAAAACAGATTTTGTGCACCTTTTTTGTGGAGTTGTTTGGAGATAATTAGTGAACATAAAAGCATAAAGAATTTTGACCAGAATATACAAATGGAAAGGTTTTGAAAGTTCACAATTCGTGGAGTTACTTGGCACAGAGGAATTCTGACAAAGTGCATTTCCTCATTGCGACAAAAGAAAAAGTAAAATTAAAAAGGAACTTATAAAATGTACAGAGAACTGGCTGCATCTATATTGGAAATGATTGTTCAATGAACGAAGTATTTTGGTAGAAAGTTAGCTTGAGTCTGGTAACTCCATTTTAAACAGATGTTTGAAGAAACATTCGTTTACAATTTGAGGTGGGGAGGGTTTCTCAGATTCATTTTGGGCAAGATCCATGATTGGGAAATGATGTTCTATCCGCCTCTTATCCTCATCTCTTTCGATTGAACTCTGGGCAGGATAGTATGATTTTTTTCTTTGTCATTTTGTTTCGGTCGACCCTTTGTTTCTCGAAATTTTCGTTTTAGAATATCTCTAAGTGATGGAGAACTGATGGGACTTTCGTCCTTCTTCTTGTTATTGAACAATTATCATTTTTCTTCAGCTAGGGATACTTGCTCTTGAGCTTTGGATCATTTGGGGGCTTATTCTTGTAATTCTTTTTTGTTTTTTGGAGTTTTTGACCCGTTCTAATTCTTGTTTTCCTCCTCTATACTTGTGTATCTAGAAGGCCAAAGCTCCCCCAAAGATTAATGCTTTCATTTGGCTGACTATGCATACTAATAATCTGTTGCAAATCAGGAGACATTTGAAGGCCTCATCTCCAGATGCTTGTGTACTCTGTTATTTGAATTCTGAATCTGCATCTCATTTGTTCTTGCACTGTGACTTTGCTTGGAGCATCCGGAGTAAATTATTTGGAGTGTTGGGACTTGGGAGAAGCTTGGGTTTGCTCAGCGTCAATGGAAGGAATGTTTGCTATTTCTTTTGAGGGTTTTGGAAGAAGGATAGGCCTCTTATCCTCATCTCTTTCGATTGAACTCAGGGCAGGATAGTATGATTTCTTTCTTTGTTGTTTTGTTTCGGTCGGCCCTTGGTTTCTTGAAATTTTCATTTTAGAATATCTCTAAGTGATGGAGAACTGATGGGACTTTCGTCCTTCTTCTTGTTATTGAACAATTATCATTTCTTTCAGCTAGGGGTACTTGTTCTTGAGCTTTGGATCATTTGGGGGCTTATTCTTGTAATTCTTTTTTTTTTGTTTTTTGGAGTTTTTGACCCGTTCTAATTCTTGTTTTCCTCCTCTATACTTGTGTATCTAGAAGGCCAAAGCTCCCCCAAAGATTAATGCTTTCATTTGGCTGACTATGCATACTAATAATCTGTTGCAAATCAGGAGACATTTGAAGGCCTCATCTCCAGATGCTTGTGTACTCTGTTATTTGAATTCTGAATCTGCATCTCATTTGTTCTTGCACTGTGACTTTGCTTGGAGCATCTGGAGTAAATTATTTGGAGTGTTGGGACTTGGGAGAAGCTTGGGTTTGCTCAGTGTTGATAGATGGAATGTTGGCTATTTCTTTTGAGGCTTTTGGAAGAAGGATAGGGCTGTTCTTTAGAAATTCTGTATATTTGCTGTGTTGTGGGCATCATGGTTGGAGTGTAATGCACGGATTTCTTTTCAGGGAAATAATTGAGTTGTTAGCTGATTTGGGTTAATGGGCCTCTTTATGGTGCGTTGGCTTTGGATGTTTTAAGGGAGCTAGCTTTTCAGAAATCCAGTGAGATTGGAGGAATTTTTTGTTTGACGTTTCATACTATTTTTTCTTTAGTTCCTTTTCTGGGCTTTTCCAGAATTTTGATGGGAGATGCCTTATTCTCCACTTTATAAATTCTTCTCTTATTAATGAAATCTTTTCTTTTGCCATAAAAGAACAAAATAAAATAGAGACATCTGTTTACTACACTTGCTGTAAGTAGCAAAGATAAAATATTTATTATTCTTCATTGAAACCCTTTTGTTTAAAAAAAAAAATTGTAATATAAATCTTTCAAGATCAGATATTTGCCAATCCCCATTATGTTCTACCTAAAATATAAATATTTGAAATTTTGATGTTGTGGAACTATATACAATAATTTTTTGTGAAGCTATGCCTAATTAAGAGCATAGTAGTGATTATTACCGAAGGCAATATGGCACATTGTGAGTTACAATTGTTGAGTTGGTTGTTCATCCTTACTATGATTTTTGGTGGATCAAATATAGGATGTCACCAGTGCCACTATTGAGTTATAATGGGGACAGGTGGGCAGGTGTTAATTTCTTTGTTCGCTGAAGCAGTGGAAAATAATTGTACTTCCAATATTATCTTCTTCCAGCCTGGTGAGTTTAATAATTTAATTTATGAAGAGGATTAGGTTTATTTTAGTGTAGTGTTAAGAGATTTTAACTAGTTTGATAAAATTAAAAATGAATTGTTTGCCTGAACATTTAAAATTCTTTGATCATCATTCCAATCTTCCTGATTTCATACTTTAAGTGTTTTGGCGCTTGTCAGAGATGTAGGGCAACAAGCAAAACATCCTGAAGATCCTTCCTTGAGAATAATAAAAAAGAGTTGGGTCAAGGATTTGTTGGGTCTAATTTGTTGTTTGCTATGTGTCTAGTTAAATAAGATAGTATTATGTGTATTTGGGGGCTTGTTTGTAGTATTTGTGTATTCTAGGGGTTTGTTTATAATTCATGTTGTTTTAGGGGTATATGTATAATTTCATGTGCTTAGAGGCTTTCTTATAAATAGTGTGTGAAGGCCATGCTGTAAGCACTTATTGTTGAATTTGAATTGGAACTGAACATGAGTTCCCCCTTGGTATCTCCTCTGTCCTTCCCCTTCCACTTTTAATTTCTCCATGGCTGCAGAACCTTGATGCTGCCCCAGCATTATTTGGTTTCAGAGCCCAACTTCGATCTCCTTTCTTCCATTTCAATCCCCCCATCTCCCCCTTTCCTCTTCTCTTCCGCCTGTTCTTCTCTCCTTCTCTCCATTAATCACTCTCCTTCTCTCCTTCTATGTTCGTCCCTCATCTCATCATCTCTGTTCTGAAATTTCAGTATTTAAAAAAATAAAAATAAAAGAACATTGAAATGCAGTCCTGAACAATTTTGAAAATTTCAATTGTATTCCCAATTCTCCGAACTCTACTTTCCAGCGACCATGCTGCAACAACACCCATTCCATTGCAATCAGAAGCCTCCCAAACTTTCCCTCAAAATTGCACCCTTCCCTAAAAATTGCATCACCATCTGATCTGTTGTGTGGCCCCATGCGTTGGCCAAACATACTCTGGTCGTCAGCCTTCAAGAATCCCTAGTGTCCTTTGTTTTTCTCATCACATCACCACCATCACTGTGCTCTCGACCCCCTGATCTGCACCTGCCTGAAGTTGCATCACTGGACTCTCACCACTGGCTATTCATGTGCCAAGCGAAGCACGTGAGGAAGTCTCCCAAAGTCCTCTGCAATTTCCTGTCTTGCGAGAAATTGCCTGCAGCCACGATGTTCCCCCCTATAGTTTGATCTGCAGGTTGATATTTTGATCGCGGACACATTTTATATTGCAAACAAGCATGATAATGTGGCACAAAACCCTAGAAATTGTCATTGCCAGCATCAAAAATCAGATTCTATTGCTGCAATTTGAGAGTTTTGTAAGTGAATTTGTTTCATTTCAGCAAGACACTCTGGATTAAGGTGAATTGAAGATATTTCTTAAAAATTGGGAGTCAAGTCTATTGTTTTTGAAGGATTAGTTTGAGAAATTGTGGGCAAGTTTGTGAAGAACTTTTGGTGATATATGGTTGCAGTGTATACAAGTATAAATCCAGCAAACATAGGGACAAATAATTGGACAAAGAAATGATAAATCATTTATCATACCTTGGGCACAATTTCAAGCTTTTCCACATCTTTATCAAGCTTGGAGGAATTGTTTGCAAAATCATCATTGATGCACAATGCCCTATGAATATGGTTTCTCTAAATGGAGTCGTTCGTATGCAACTTCATCCATAACCTCATCCAGAGCCTTATGAGATGTCTTGGATTGATGACACAACCTTAAATATTTATGAAAGATGTTTAGTTCCTATTCAAATGGGTGCCTACTTTGATAATGTTTGGTGTGATATCATACCTATAAAGATAGACCATGTACTCCTTGGTTCTCCTTGGTTGGATGATTTGGGTGTGATTCAAGGACATGAGAACACATGTCTTCTGCTATAAAGAAGATCACCTTAAAGCCTGCACTACCAACTAAACATGACAGAATCCTTGTAGAGATACTCAACTTGAAGACACTACAAGCAAGGAAATGAATGTGTTTGAAAACATCCAGAGGCTTTCAAACATTCCCATTGTAGAGTTGTCATCCCCAATGAGTTCATTGTTGCCAACTCTCAATTTAAGTCTACGATGCTGCCAAAGGATCGTGATTTCCTGTATCATTCAACTGCTGGCTTTTGAAGAATTCAAGTGTGCTTCTTAATTCTGATCCTCCATCTTGGGAAGATCCTTGTTGGAGAATAATTAAGAAGAGTTGGATTAAGGAATTGTTGGATTTAATTAGTAGTTTACTATGTGTTTAGCTTAATTAAGATAATATTATGAGTACTTGGGGGCTTGTTTGTAGTATTTGCGTATTTGACGGGATTGTTTGTAATTCATTTTGTTTTAGGGGTATATGTGTAATTTCATGTGTTTAGAGGCTTTCTTGTAAATAGTGTGTGAAATCCATGTTTTAAGCAATTATTGTTGAATATGAATTGGAATTGAATGTGTGTTCCCCCCTGGCATCTCCTCTCTCCTTCCCCTTCTCTCTTCTAATTTCTCCATGGCTGCAGAACCTCGATGCTGCCCCTGCAACAGTCACCAAGGCACTAGATATAATTATCACTGAACTAGCTCAATTATCAATACTTAATAATTATCAAAGTGTGAAGCGACAGCGGTGGTTTTATTGCAGAACAATAGAATAATTTGCAGTTATTTCTCTGCATTTTGATGTGAAATTTTTTTTTCCTACTTTGGGGTTGGAGGCCTCTCAACTGTTTCTTGTGCTCTTTCATGCAACTGACATCAGCTAAGGGATGAACTTCGGAAGGAAACACTGCAGCTTACAAGTGAGTATCTAGCTTGTCTGTATTATTACTATTATTATCGTTGTTATTATTCTACTAGGTAGCTGATTAGATTGCATCAACAGGGGAGAATTTAGAAAAGGAGCCTCGCATAATGGAGCTGAGAAATCAGGTGAATGTTTGATGCTTGTTTGCATCTTCTTTCTTGAAGCCTTACGTCAGAGCATTATTTATTAATTTGCTTTTTTTTTTATATACTTATTATTATTTTTTCTATCTGGGATCACAGTGCAGAATCATCCGTACAACAGAGCTGGCTGCTGCTCAAGAGAAATTAAATGAACTAGAGAAGAGAAAAGAAGAAATTTTGAAATTCAATTCCCCTGCCTCATTGCTTAGAAGATTGCAAGGTATAAAGGCATGGTCAAATATGTGATCTGGTTCTAAAAGCTCTTTGCTATAAAAATTTAATGGAGATGTGATTTGCAGAGGCTATGAATCAAACAGAGGAAGAGTCTGAAAGCTTGCATAAGCAGCTTCTTGACCGGGAGATGGAACTTGGGGCTTTTGTACAGAAATACAAGAGGCAGCGCACAACTTATCACAGACGGGCACTCACCTATATTTCAGCAAAGACATCAATTGGATGATCCCGCAAAATAAGATGTATATTGAGTTATGAAAAGATTTTTTTGCTTTAGCGACTTATATTCTTATAATTTGGATGCAATTAGGAACTGTTTTGTATTATTATTGTGATATAATGATTCGTTGTTCATAAGTGAACCCTCATGTGCTCACCAAATCTGATTTTGCAAATTTTTTTTCCTAGTCTTTACAGCAGATGATGTCTGATTCAAAATTTTAATTTCACTCTCTTTTCTCGCTCTCATTTAACCTAGGTACTGCTCCCCATTTTCCAATGCCAAGAGAAGAATATCTTTTACCAGTGTTGGTGTTTGAGGTAAAAACAGACCAAGTTCTTTGAGAAGAGTTTGAAGCCATATTAATTCAGCTGCATGCCAAGGATTTGGTATTCAGCTTTTATAGATGATCTAGCTACATGATATGAGATGGTTGTCAAGATAGATGCAAAAGCCACTGGTTGATCGTTGATCATTCAGACAACCACCCCAATTTGTATCGGAATAAGCTTGAAGAACAAAACTTGACTGAGAAGCAAAAAATAAACCATGGTTTATTGTACCATTGAGGCATCTCACGACACTTTTCAGTGCGCACTCTAATGAGTAAGTTTGGGTGAGTGCATAAATTGACAAAGTTTATTCACGGCAAATGATAGATATGGGCGGGTGACATTGAGGTATTGAAGACCTCCAACTAAGGATTTGTAGAGAATAGGATCATCAAAATCAGGTTAATCAAATTTAGAAAGCTTAAGGGATGCGACCATTGGTGAGGACATGGGTTCGGATTGAAGCATGTTGTTGTGGGTGAGTAAATTTTTGATATATTTTCTTTGTGAGATCAACAAACCATTTGTGGTATGATCAATTTCAAGACCCAAAAATAAAGACAAATTCCCAAAATCCTGAACAGGGAAGGCAATAGGCATGGCAACAATCAAAGTATCAATAACAGAAGAGTTAGACGCAGTTATCACTATGTCATCGGCATAGACAAGCAAGAAAATTCCAACTACACCATTACTGAAAATAAAAAGTGAAGGACCAGCTTTGGAGGCAAGAAGTCCATACTCAAGTTGCCAGGAACTAAGTTGATCGAACCAAGCTCTTGGAGCTTGCTTCAACCCAAAAATTGCCTTGTTGAGCTTGCGCACAAATGGAGGATGAGTTGGGTCCACCAAGCCCTGGGGCCACTGCATAAAGACATCATCAATAAGAGTTCCATGCAAAAAAGACATTCTCAATATATAGTTGGAGCAATGCCCAGCGTCGAGACACAATAATGGACACGATAAGACGAATTGTCGAAGGTTTAACCACGGGACCGAATGTCTCGTGGTAGTCAAGTCCAGGTTGTTGATGAAAGCCTTTGGCCACTAATTGGGCCTTCCGTCGCTAAAATGGACCATTTGCGTTGGTCTTGGTGCGATATACCCAAGGTCACCCAAGAGTGTTTGAAGAGGGAATAGATGGCACAAGCCTCCAAGTATGGTTGAGTCAAAGCAACAAACTCCTGGGCTATTGCCACACACCAATCCGGAAATTTTGAAGCCACTATGTAGCTTGAAGGCTCATCGGGAATAGGAACAGTGGTGGTGAGGCATTGGTGAGCTAGCTAGGGCACAGTACCATCAAAGAACACTCTAAGGCGGGAGGAATTGGTTTGGGCACGAGTTATTATGGGGGACCGAGGAGGGACATGATTGGAGGATCATTTGAGGGGATGGAGTTGGAAGGAGGCGAGGTGTTTGATGTTTGATGAGATTGGGAGGTAGAAGGAGGTGCAGGAGAAGATATTTGTGGCAGTGGACTAGGGTTTGGGCCGAGAATAGAAGGTGACTGTGAGTGAGTTGGGCTAGCAGGAGGTTAGTGCAGAGCTGGGCTGAGTATTGAAGGTGATATAATGGGTAAGGAGGCCAGAGTAGGAGCGGATGGAGAAGAGTTTGTGGGTTGTGATTGAGAAGGTGTATTAAGCAGAGACTGTGCAAGAGGAAATGAGTTTTCATAAAAAATGACATCACGTGATATGTATAGTCTATTGTTTGAGAGATCTAAATATTTTTATCCCTTGTGGGAAGCACTATAGCCAAGGAATAAGCAAGGAGTGGACCGAAAATTAAATTTGTTTGAGAGGTATGGTCGAAGGTTGGGCCAACAAAGGCAACCAAATACCTTCAAAAAATTGTAATTGGGTTCATGATTATAAATCATTGAATAAAGAGATTTATGATTTAATGTTGGAGAGGGGAGACAATTTATTAAATGAACCGCAATTTTAAAGGCATCGGCCCAATATGAAAAGGAAAGAAATGCTTGGGCCAAGAGGGCAAGCCCGGTTTCAACAATATGACTATGCTTTCTCTCAACAAGTCCATTTTGTTGATGAGTGTGAGGACATAAAAGGCGATGTTGGATTCCAACTTTTTGACACATGGCAGTGATGGGTTTAAATTCACCACCTCCATTAGTTTGCAAGGTTATTAATTTGGTGTTGAACATTCTTTCAACAAAGGGTAAAAAATTGAAAATATGCAAATAACTAGTTTAATAGGGAAGAACCAAGTGAATTTGGTATAGTGATAAAAAAAAAAAAACATAGTATTTATAACCCAAACGGGATACATATGAAGATGGGCCCTAAAGGTCCGAACAAATTAATTCTAAGGGCCTGTGATACACGGCCCGACTTCAAGGAAAGGGAAGCTGATGTGATTTCGCAAGTGGGCAAACTGGGCATTTGAAGCTTCTGAAGAGCAATACGTCAAACAACTGCTGTGCAGAAAGCGATGGACGAGAGCAAGGGAAGGGTGAATCAATCTATGATGCCACTATGGAAGAGAGGTTTTCTGAGTAACATGGGTGGAAGGAGAATATGAAGTGGTGGTAGGAAACACATATAATCCATCACAAGTTGGCCCGATCCGATGAGGAGCGTTTGCTTTGTCTGTGAATCCTTGACAGAGAAATGCGATGAGCGGAACTCAAAGAAACAGTGATTGTCAATGCAAAAACGAAGAAAAAGAAATGAGATTTTTGGTAATCGATGGAACATGAAGGAGATTTGTTAAGAAGAAAAGAAGAGGAAGATGTAGGAAAAGAAGAATCACCAAAATTTTGGATGGAAAGTCCCGAGCCATCACCAACCATGATAGTGTCACCACCGCTGTACTATTCTGATGACAGATTCATGTTTGACAGTTCATTTGTGATATGATGTGTAGCAGAAGAGTTAGGGTACCACACACTGTCTGAAGATGAGCTAGGAGCAGTGAAATTAGCAGATAAATTTCTAGGAGAATCATATTGATAAGAATAATTGAACCTATTTCAGCATTGGAGTGCCACATGCCCAATTTTGTGGCAAACTTGGCATGTTGGCCATGGGGAAGTGTTCTGCTGAGATGGGTTGCGAGAACCATTACGATCACCACAAGTTTTGTAGGAATTTCTCCCTCGTCCACAACCTTGTCTCCTAGCTCATTGAAAAGGACAACCTCGTGTACCATTAGGAAAGCTGAAATTTGCAAAGAAGTCAAGAGAAGGAGTTATGGTTTTGGTAATATGAGAGAGTCTGTTCTCTTGAATGAGAAGAAGTTGGTACAGTTCATGGGTGGTCAAAGGATTGGCTCTGGTTGTAATGGAGGTTATGAAGGGTTCATAAGAGGGTCATAGGTCATTTAAGAGATAGGAAACAAGCGATTTATCAGAGAGAACATTTCCAGTTGCAGCAAGAGAGTTGGCTAGAAGTCAAACTTTTTCAAAATATTCAGAGATGGTTTGTTTTCCACAAGAGAGGTTGGTGAGTTGGAACCTAATATGAAACTCTTTTGCTGGTGAGTGAGAGGAGAACATGGAGGAGAGGGAAGACCATAGTTCTCGGGATATGGAAGATGAGAGCACATGACCTAAAATGGATTCTGAGAGAGAGGAGAACAGTACACTATGGACCAATTGGTTAGTACGTCTCCAGGCTAAGAAAGCAGGGTTGGGTTTGGGTATTTGATCTGTGGTCACAGTGAGAAATTCAGGTGGGGAAGGAGCGAGCCATCAACATAGGAGAAGAGTTCTTGACCCCTTAGGTCAGCTGTGATTTGAACTTTCTAGAGGAGATAGGTTACTTCGACTTTTTACTCTCGGTATTAAACCATCTACGGAATGTCCAAACCTGTCGACGATTTGGCTCGGGTTCCCAGCACTGGTTTTTGAATTTTGAATTTTGGGACGTTGGATGGGTTGGGTTTCAGGGCTCCGAGAGGGTTATATATAGGTTGTATATGTTGTAACTCTATATGTTCATGTCTTTGGACACAAGATAGTAAGAAAAATACTACTGATTAGTCTCATGGATGTAGGCATTGCTGAACCACGTAAGTCTTTGTGTCATTATTATTGCTTTCATTATAATTTGCGTGATTGTTGTTTTGAATATTTTACCGTTGAGTATTGCATTGTAAGATCAATTTATTCCGTTGTGCATTTGTTTTTCACAACACATATGAAATGGATAGGTATGTGTTGGCTTTACAAGGTTTAAAATCTTATTTTGATGATAACAAATAAGAAAAACTTAACATATTTGGTTGAGTAATGATATTTCAGGATTCAAGAATATGAATACAAGGATGATTGCTCACAAGAATCATTGACAACTTATACACCAAAGAATGATGATCAAACAAAGCTTAAAGAACATTAAAGCATGAATTCAAAGATCATATCTATTAAACCTTGAAGATCATAAGAGTGTGGATATTAAAGAGAAACTTGCTAAAAGCTTAAAGTTTGAAAACAAGAGAGCCAAAGAAAGACAAGCATGAAGAGTCAAGCACTTAGAATGTCAAAATCTTAAGAAGTCTTTATGTAAGTACTCCATATTTTAAATATCTTATGAAAATATGTTTGAAACTCTTTTAGGGTTAAATATTGACTTAGAGACCTTATTTCAAAACTCGAAAAATATTTGATAACAAATCAAAGTAAGAGAGCAAAAATAAATTTAGAAAATTAAAATGAAAATTTTGAAAATGGTCTGCCTAGACGACTGAAGAGAATCCTCAGAAGTCTGAAGAAGCACTTCAGACGACAGAAGTTTTACTTCAGGCGTCTGAAGAATTTCTTCATAAGTCTGAAGACTTAATTCAAAAGACTGAAGATTTTATTTTTGAAATATAGAACAGGCAGAATACCTTCAGACGTTTGAATGGTCAGTTCAGTCGTATGAACAGGAACTTCAGAAGTAAACCTATGCTTCAGACGTGAATTAGTCAATACTCAATAGTCAAGCTAAAATTGATTTTATTGATGTAATTTCATTTAAATTCTTTTCTTTTATTTGCAGCTCACCCCCTTGGTGCTTCTCATTATGTTATATGAATTGTAGATTGAACTATACTCGAATACATGCTTGTGTTGAATATCAACTATATGGCTGATGGATTATACTGTGAATTGCATGCTGGTAATGGATTTAGGTTGTTGCATGCTTGAAATGATTTATTTGCTGAAAATAATTAGGTTTCAAGTACAAATTTTATGGGAAAATACCCAATTTACGGACGATATGCTGCCGAAATTTCTTAAAATTTTCCCAAAATAAAACCATGTACAAAAATAATTATGATAAAATGAATATTAAAATATTTTTGAAAGGATGAGTGAAAATTAAACGAATATTAAACTTCATCCTTTATGTGAACAGTATTGCAGATTATTATCCATAATGCATCGAATGACTAAATTTTTTTGCGAACTCATCAGTAATTCTTCTGATATATGCTTCCCATAACCGCACTTAAATTATTATACTTCTCTCGAGTTTTTTTTTTTCTAGTTTTTTCCTTTCGCATTAGTGTCCGAATGTCCAATTATTTTGCTATCAAATCAATAATATTTATGGTACGTATACATATATGTTCAAAAATCATATACTAATTTTTTTTTTTATAATTCTTAATTTATAGAGTTTGCAGCTATCACAATATCAGCACGATGACATGCACTACAGTTGGATGCAACTTTTTTTTTTTTGTATTTTTTTTTTGTTATCTGAATAGATGGAATTTCTGTATTTTAATTTGAATTTGTATAATGTATTTGTATTTGAATTTAAATTTTGAATTTTTTTTTGTATTTTTGTTGTTATTTGAACGAATGAAATTTCTGTATTTTAATTGAATTTTTGTAATGTATTTGTATTTGTATTTGCTTTTGAATTAGAATTTTGAATAATTTATGAATTTTTTAGTAATTATGGTTTAATGATATGGATGCAAAAATGTAATTATAGATTTTACAAAAATTAATGATTAAAAAAATATTAATTTTAAATTATTAGTAACGGTTTTAAAATCGTCACTAATAATTGTCCATTTTTTATGTAGTAGTGAAGGTTTTAAAATCGTTACTAATAGTGGAGTATTAGTGATAAATTTCAAAATATTAGTGAAGGTTTCAAAATCGTCATTAATAGTAGATTATTAGTGACGAATTTGAAAGTATTAATGACGGTTTTAAATTCGTCACCAATAGTATATTATTAGTGACGATTTTAAGTATTAGTTAAGGTTTCAAAACCATTACTAATAGTAGAATATTAATAACGAATTTCAAAATATTAGTGACGGTTTTAAATTTGTCACTACTACTCTATTATTAGTGACAATTTTGAGCTGAACCAATGTAGAATTTATAGTGACGGTATTGGAGTTTTAGTGACGGTTATGATCCCTCACTAATACTCTATTATTAGTGACTATTTGTAAACTTTGTCACTAATAATTATTAGTAACCGTAGTTATGGCAACTAATTCAAAACCCTCGCTAATACTTATAAAACTGTCACTAATACTATTAGTGACGATTTTTATCCTTCACTAATAACCTTATTTTTTGTAGTGCATATAATATAACCACATTCTATTACTACATTTTAAATAATAAAGGTCAAAAGACATTCACCTCCCCTGATATTTGTCAGAAAGACAGAATCCTCCCCTGAGATTCAAAAATGCCAAAGACTTTCTTTGAAACTTCAAAAATGTCTGAAACTTTTCCTGAGATTTGTCAAAAAGATAGGAACCACTCCTAAGAAAACTTGTCTCTTTACAAAATATAAGGAGAAGTTTGTGTCTTTTTGACAAACAAACAAAGGTTTTTGAAATTCTTGAAACCTCGAGGAGGTTTCTAGAATTTTTGAAACCTCAGAGAAGGTTACTATTTTTTTGTCAAACCTTAAAGAGGGTAAGGTCTTTTGCATAATAATAAATTATTAATAAAATAAGAATAAATATTTGAAATTAGTGTAAATATTATATATATATATATATAGTTAATTAAAATATAAATTATTGTAAATGCTTATTATAAATATTTATATTAATTAACATTTTAAATGATATTGGTAAATTATTAAATAAAAATAATATTATTTTTGTCTTATAAAATTTACTATAATAGATAATATTTACACATTATATTGACCTCATTTATTTTGATTAATCAATTATTAAGTGTTGAATGTTTTAAATTTACATTTATTGAAAATTTAAGGATATATATTTAATTAAGCACGTATTTTTTGTATATTTTTAGGTTGAAAAATATAATTATTATTCATATAGTTACACACGGGTCAAAGGAATAATAGTCATTTTATTAAAATATTTGTTAGGATTCTCATGTTAAATCAAACATTGACATGGAAATCATGTGTGTTGGAATTTGGTGCAATCCCAAGAGAGGGGTGAATTGGATTTTTAAAGTTTTTTCCTCCTAAGTTAAATAGTCAGCAGCAGTATTTCACAAACTTAGGATCAATCTAGAGCATATATAAAATAAACTAGTAAATACAACTAGATTGAATTTGCACAAGTAATTAACCAAGCATCCATAGAATAGTAAAGAAAGTAAAGTAGATGAAATTAGAATAGTTTTCCCAAGAGAGGGGTGAATTGGATTAATTAAAAATTTAACATCTTTTCAATTTCTTACTTGTTTTAATATAACAATAAGAAAGTAAATGAATCAGCTTATGATCACAACCAAATCACACCACAAAGTACTAAAAAATTAAAAACACAATCCAACCAACCAAAGTATGAAAATCAATCAATCATTCAAGAATTTCTTGCTTTTTGGTAGCAATTCTGTAGTTGTTTGCAAACTCTGTTTTGAATGAAATTTTATTGCGCTTCTCTTAATTAAAATTTTTGCAAATTTAACCAACATACTCCCTTGTGGGTTTCCGCAAACGGTTAATTAAAACGTACTTTCTAAAATTAAGAGTCTTTTTTAAATTTTGATTTTAAGCCTTACAACATGCACTTAGCATATACAAGAATATATGGTGCAGAAAATAAAAAGAGTAAGGATGAGAAGAACACCAAGACTTACAAGGTTCGGCTTATCCACAGCCTACATCCTCACCTTTGGTAAATTACCAAAGGATTTCACTAGCTTAGTTCCTTTACCGGGTGGAACAACACCTTTTACAACCACTCCTTCAAGTAGGCTAGAGTCCGCCTCTTGACATGATATTCCCTCATTCGGTCAATGATCCAACAAGCTTGGAATCGTCCAATAACTACCATTAATTACATAATATCCAGAGTTTACTACATTCCCAAAATACAATATTTATATACAACCTCCAAAATATCAAAATAATCTTAGGATCATACAACAAAAATAATCCTAATCCTAGTACAAAACCTTACCCTCCTAGTGGGGTAACTTAATAAGCTCAACGGCGGCTACGACCCGCCGGTCACTCAAGGTCTCCTGAAAAATTAATTGGGTTCAGGGGTGAGACACTTCTCAGTAAGGGAAAATAAACTAAATACAGTTGTGTGGCAACATGAATATATAATGCAGTTATACATATACAATACATTTCATATATTTGTGAACATTCATCATATTATACTGAATTCTCATATACTTTCATATTTATTAATCAATTATAACATTCATAAAACATCTACTATAACTGATAATACTGAAAACATACCCAGGATGAATAGCTACCTAATGTCATGTATTACCCCCCATGACGGGTTGTATAGCCCGAAGGCGGGACCTGACAATGGCTGGCTGACCACTGCCGAGTCAAATATGTTTGTAAGTACGATGGGCCCGCCACACCCTAGTCCAGACTGCTAGGTGGACGTCTACAACTCTACATTGAAAGCCACACCGACTATCTATCTCCCACCCCCTTGTGGAGTGGTTAGCACAAGTCTGAACATAAATATCTGATCTATATAGCTACGGTACCGAGCTCCTGAACTGAACTAAACTAACATTCGAGTTCTAATAACATATAATATGTGATAATATAGCATATTTCATAATTACGGTCTCGTGCCGAACATTTCATAATTACGGCCTCGTGCCGAACATTTCATAATTACGGTCTCGTGCCGAACATTTCATAATTACGGTCTCGTGTCGAACATTTCATAAATACGGTCTCGTGCCGAACATTTCATAATTACGACCTTGTACCGAACATTTCATAATTATGGCCTCGTGCTGAACATTTCATACATATCATTCTGAAAATAAATCAATTATCACATATTTCAAAATCGTCATATACTGCATTATTACGTAATTCTTGAAAACATACTTATTCGTAAAATTACCGTAACATAATACATTTCATGAAAATAATATTCATGCCACACAAAGCTGAGAAAATCGATACATTTTATTCTAAAATCACATTCTTGTATAACAGCAGTATTTTCCCAATAACATACATTTTCTCAATGATATTCAAATATAATACATATACCCTAAAAATTACTTTACTGATACTAATAATACTAAGTGTGGAAAATTAACTGCTTTAATTTATTTTCTTACCTAGCTACTGAGAAAGCCCCTAAAATATCCTAGTCTAACATCCGTAAGGTTTTTTGATCAATACCCTGAAAATGAAAACTCTCAGTACTAAACTTCAGTATTTCTACGTGTATATTATTTCTTATAACTACTGTAAGATCAAATTTGGCTTAAAAAGTCTTACCTCAACTTAGGGATGATTTCCAACTGGTTTTCACCGACGATCCCCTCTGGCAGATTTGGAGAGAACTTTCCCAGGACGTCATGTTGGCTTCAGATCGTCGAACCGGCGAAAATTCGACCCAAAATCGAAGAGAGAAGAGAGAGAAACTGTAGAGAGAGAGAGAGAGAGAGAGAGAGAGAGAGAGAGAGAGAGAGAGAGAGAGAGAGAGAATGAAAGATTGCTTAATGGTGAAGTAAAAATCCGGATTTTTGATATTTATAGAACTGAATTCGTCGACGAGCCACGTTATTTGTTGACGAGTCCTTTAATAATTTCATCGACGAAACCTACTCCTCGTCGACGAAATTCAGACTACTCAAAACCTCTCTCGGTATCTCCTCGTCAACGAATCCCCTATGTTCGTCGACGAGGCTCTGATAACTTCTCTCGGTTATTCCTTCCTCTTTATTATTTAAATCCCATTTTTATTCGGTTGTCACAGATTGAACATCACATGGCTAGTTCATCCTCTTCTCTTGGCAAAGCTCCAATGGATATAAGCTCCGTTGATGTTGGTGATGATGATGAAGAAGACGAAGAAGATGATGATGATGAAGGAGATGAGGAAGCAGAAGAAGAAGAAGATAATGATGATGCAGATGCTAGAATTGCATCATTTTATACTTTATGGTCGTTTAAACACTTATTTATGTGTGTTTTTGCTTTTTGGATTTATTGCTTACGCATTATTATATCATATGCTTATGGTTGCTTATTGCTTTAATTTTTGTCTAACTTTCTTGATATTTATCTCTTTTTGATTGATGTCAAAAGAGGGAGAAAGATTTTTGAGCAAAACTGAGATATGAGAGATGATTCAATGAGATATGATATGGGATAAGATATGAGATATGAGACATGATTCAAATTAACACATAGACATTCATATACATGGTTGATATATTGATATTGAAATATGAACTTAAACTGATTCTGATAACATTTGATATTTCATTTTTCAAATATTATTAAGAGTATGCTTATTGTAAGGGGGAGCCTTATTAAGGTTCACTCACTTTGGTTCCTTATTTGTTATCATCAAAAGGGGGAGATTGTTGGCCTAACAGTTTACGAATCTTATTTTGATGATAAAAAATCAAGGGAACTTAACATATTTTGGTTAAGTGATGATGTTTCAAGTAACTCAAGTATCAAGCTCAAGTGACCCAAGTGACTAATATCAAAGTGCTTGACAAAGTCTAATAAAAGATTGAACTTAATGACACAAGATCTTATGAAATTAAGGATGAAGCTTAAAGCCAAACTCAATATGAAGAATGGAAGCTATACATGAAGACTTAGTGATTAGAAGAGTCAGAGTTTTTAAGAAGCTCCATGTAAGTACTTCAAACATTTCAATATGAATAAATGAAGCTCTTAGGTTTCATTATTAACTTAGAAACCAAATTTTGAAAAACCCCAAAAAATATTTTCAAAAGTCTCAAAGTAAAATGGCAAGTATAAAAGTTAACAAAAGTTTTTGGTAACAAAATTGTAAAAGCATATGTTGTTGCACGATCAAGCGACTAACCTGTTATGGTCAGGCGACTGACCTTTTTATGCTGAAATAATTAGGAAAAAAGAATAAGCCCAATTGACTGACCCTATGAATTTAGGCAAGTGACCCCATTCTGACTTTAAAATTTCGCTAGATTTTAAAAGATCAGGTGACTGACCTTGATAGTACAGTCGGCTGAACTTTGTAACGGTCAAATTTAAACAGTGAAGAAATGTTTCCAAAATAGATTACTTGACCCTAAAACTTTGTGAAAACTTGGGAAACACTCCAAGTAACTTGGGGAATATGAAAATTAAACTTTTTCATCTATAAATACATGTTATATCAAAGAATTAAAGACACTAATTTTTACAATCCGCATTCAAGCATAATATTTTCTACTCTTCAAAAGCTTTCTTGCTAAAACTCTTGCTGAAGTTTCTACTGAGAATTTGCTTATTAAAGCCTACGGTTCTTTGCTTTTCTACTGAGTTTCTTAATCTAAGAAAGAACCTCAGTGAAAAATTATTGAGTGTCATCTTTCTATATTGATTTTGATTGAAGTATATTGTGATATTTTCTTGTACTAATCTGCTCTTACTGAGAGTGTTTTTTTATACACAAGAATTTTTCTTGTTTCTCTTGTTGTTTTTTACGGTTCAAGATTATTGAATCGTTGGACTACCAAGCATAGGGTATCTCTTGGAGAAGAAGGCTCCATCCTACTTAAAGGAGTGTGTAAATGGTTTGCTCTGTCCGGTTAAAGGAGCGGTATAATGAAATCTTTAGGTGGTTTACCTAAGGCAAGGATGTAGGCGGGTTTAGCCGAACCTCGTAAAATCTCGGTGTTTTTTCTTTTCCTTAAATGTCTCTTTAATTTTTTGTATATATAAAATTGCGTGGATGTTTACTTAATTGTTGGAAATTAAATAGTTATTGGGAATTGCGAAAATCTTGATTAAAGGAAGTACATTGATTGCGGAAACCTTAATTAAAGGAAGTATGTTGATAAATATCAAAGTTCATTAACATACTTAAACTCAAGTAACTTGTTTGATATCCAAACCTAAACTTTGGAAGTTGCTGATAAATTCAAATTTTGTTGTTAATTGGAGAGTGTGATTATAATTAATATAATCTAAAAAGGGTTATACTTGTGATGACCCAAAAATATATATATGATTAAAGCACAATAATAATAAAATAATAAAAATGGTCATTAAGTTAATATCAATACAGAAGTGTTTTTTTGTAGGATCCTTGATTCCATGTTTAATGTCTAAGAAAGACCTTGTCTAAGCGAGTGCTCAAAGACCATTACGGCTCAGTCGCTCCCTAGAGGTCGGTCTGGTCAAAATGAAATTTCATAGGATAAACAGGATAGACACTGTTTGTACACGTAAATAAGTATATATACATAAAATAGTGTTTTGACAGACATAATTTGTAGAAATACATAATAAGATGATAATAATATAGGTATCATATGTGGGGCCCACAAGACTATGTGGGGTCCACATGAGTCCCGAAGCCACAAGATACTGTTTATATACGTAAATAAGTACATAAAATAATGTTTTGACTGATATAATTTGTAGAAATATATGATAAAATAATAATGATATAGGTATCCTATGCGGGGCCCACAAGACTGTGTGGGGCCCACATGAGTCCCGAAGCCGTATGGAGGTTTACATGAGTCTCAAAGCTATGTAGGATGCATAAAATCATATAAGAGTTATTCGAGTTACGTAGGATCCATTTGGGTCTCGAAGTTGTGTGGCGCCCACATGAATTTTAAAAATTCAAATTTAATTCTTATTCAAAAAATAAAATAAAGAAATACTAAAAATAGTTTAAAAGTAATAACAATGATAATAATAATGATAATAATGATTAAGAAAAATAATGAAATAATAAAATAATTAATTAACTAATTGATTAATTAGGTAAGTAATTAATTAAAAATTTATTTAATGGGAATGGTGGCAAGCACTCCCACATGACCTCCATCCCCATCCCATACTCAACCCATCCCTTGCCCATTCTTTAATTTTTAAAAATTTTAATTTCACCCATCTCCCCACACTTTTATAAATTTCATTTTTTCTCCAAAATTTTCCTATAAATAGGGAGCTCTCAACCTTCATTTTTCACAACAATTTTCCAAGGAAGAGAAGAATTAGTGAGTGAAAGAAATTATGGTGAAAGAGAATTTTTGAGTAAGTTCTCAATCACCCACTCTTTCTGATCTCATTTCTTAGAGATAGTTACAGTGTTCGTAAGGAAGAAAGTAAGTAAATTTTGACTATGTTAGTTTTTTTTTATTTAAAATTTATACTCGAGTTTATTTTATAAGTAAATTTCAATTATGTTAATTAGTTCCACAAAATTTTCATGAGTTTATTTTTACGCATATTTAATTATACCAGTTCTATCTTTAATATACTTGCATCTATTTTTGGGTTAAGAAATGTTCTAATCCCCTCGGGTAAATTTTCAGCATTTCTTTCTATTTAAAAATAAAATTATATTTATTTTTAACACAAAAATTATGTGGCATGAGTTTATTTCTACGTTGCATTTTTTATGAAAATATAAGTAAAGATGAGATTTTTACGATATTATTTTAAATTGCATAAATTATAATAAGATGATTTTAAAACCCTTATGGCAACAAAAGTTCAAAGTTACAGATGCTCGGTACCGCAGCTTAAAGTTTATACGGATCAGAGTGCACCCACACTATTTATAGAGTGGTTATTTATGTTAGTGGATTTCTCCTGAGTGCACACCTGGTTTCGGACCAGGACTTAATAAGGAAAATCTCACTTAAAGTTTACGTACGTTGATTTAGTTTGGTTGGCCAGCCAGTTAAGTCCAATCTTCGGACCGCACAACCCAGTCACGGGGGTAAACATGACTTACGGCAAAAAGGCCTAAGGGTGGTTTTTATAATATATGTTTATACATATTTAATTACGTGTACAAAGTTACTGATGATTTGAAGGAAAAGTATAAGTTTACGTGAAAAGGATTATTCTGGTGCTTAAATGACGATCTAAGGAAAACGTATAAGGAAAAGTATATGTATGTTTATCATTAAATATTTTTACAGTTTTAAAGTTAAAAATTTAATTTAGCAGTTATAGTATAGGATTATAAAAATTTACTGTTAAAATTGATGACAAAAGTTTTATGCAGAAATTTTTAAATTTATATTTATTCTAAAAGCAGTCTTGAAGTTATAGTATTAAATATTGTTTTATGAAATTCTTTAAAAGCTCATTTTGGCCACACATTAATAATAATCTTATTTACTTATTGAGCGTCGTCTCACCCCAATCATATTTTATTTCAGATAACTCTGAAGGATATGTTGGCAATCAGGCTTAGCAAGTATGCGGGTGGGGATTAGAAAAATAAAGATTGATTAGAAATATTAGTATGGTTTCAGATATTTATGTTTGTGTAATTTTTCTTCTTTTGAAATAAATGATTGTAATATGGATAATTAGCGCTCTGGTTTAATAATAATTGAGTCTATTTTGCTTTCGTTGTAAATTAGTAGTAAAAAGTTAATATCTTAGGCCCTTCGGGGTTGGGGTGTTACAATACTAGATTAAAGTTTCTAAAGAAATTTTAAAAACCCAATTCTCCCCCTCTTGGGAGTACATCTTACTTCTCAAGCGAATCTAAGTAAACATTCTACTGCTCAGTACTCAAGGACAAACGGTGATGTTTGGAACGTTTCAAAGGTTTCCTACGCAAGTGTAGTTGGGTACTTTGGCGGGCAACAGAGGGATCCATCAGTTGTGAGGTTCACAGATAGAAACTACACAAGGGACTTGGATGACAGGAGGCTTGCAATGTGGTATGTTGTGGGAAGGACTAATTATTGGAAGTTTGGGATATAGTCCCAGCGTGCGCTAGTTACAACTAGATCAGAGTTCTTGGTAGTAGCTGAAGCTGCCAATGTAGCTTTGTGGTTTAGAGGATCATTTTAGGAGCTGGGTGTTCAGTTAGGTAGAGTTCCTGTTACCATGATCAAGTTCAAGCATGGCTTGGACTTGGTCTACGTCTCCAGCTGTTAGATGGGAGGCGAGTCCCAATCTACTAGCTCGGGAGGAGCATCAGGATTATGCTTTCGGATTTCTCTTAAGTGGTGAATATTTACCAAGGTGGAGATTGTTGGGGATGTGACTTATATTTTGAGTGGAACACATGCACCGGGGAAAGCAGCGTGAAGCGAGGTACCAAGAGAGAGATGTAGGGTGCATCCTTGAGGGCAAACCGTCGATGGTTTTGGGTAACCATCGACGATTTCAAGCAGTGCTACAGAGGTGTTCTTCTTGGCTTCAAACGATCGACAGTTTGGCCTAAACCGTCGACGGTTTGACTCGCGGACGTCACGCATTTTCGAATTGGAGATCAGTAGATTGGGAATTTTTGGAGGAATTTCCTCCGAAGGATCGCTAAATAAATGTTTTTGATTAACTATAGATCTTTTGTACACATTAGATTTATATATAATGATTATTATGTAACCCTAGATAAATTAAGCTTGGTGTAAGCTTCATTGATAGTGAAAAATAACGGCTATTCCCATAGACGTAGGTAAATTGTCAAACCACATAAATTCTTGTGTATTTTGATTGTTGCTTTCATTAAATCACATTATTGAGTGATTTCTAGGTTCGTATAGTTCATCATTGAGTGCTCGCTTGCTTGTTCCATTAATTGTTTGTGAGAGTTCATGTGAGGTCTTCCGCTACACACACTCGGCACCGACAATTGGTTTCTGAGTGCTGATTGTTTGGGAACAACAATTGGTATCAGACCCGAGTGATTGTTGGTGTGCTGAACAGCAGAAGGTGAAACGTTCAATGTCAGTAGAAAATGGTTACTTATAAAGGAAAGGGATTGATTATGATAAGATCTTCTCCTTTATGGTCAGACACACTTCCATTAGAGCAGTGTTGGAATTGGTGGCATATTTCGATATGCATTTAGAGCAGATGGATGTAAAGACAACATTTCTCAATGGTGATTTGGAGGAGTTGATTTACATGGTACAACCAAAAGGGTTTAGTCAACCTGGACATGAACATTTGGTTTGTAAGCTGAGGAAATCACTTTTTAGGCTAAAGCAGTCTCTAAGGCAGTAGTACAAGTACTTTGACTCCTACATGATACGGATTGACTATAGGGGATATGAGAATGATTGGTGCGTTTATGTGAAGAGCATTGATGATGGTTCATTCATTTTTCTGTTGCTTTATGTGGATGACATGTTGATTGTTGTGAGGAGTATGATTGAGGTCAACAATTTGAAAACCTTGTTAAGCAAAGAGTTTGACATGAAGGATTTGGGTGCGTCTAAGAAAATTTTTTGGGATGGAGATTCATAGGGACAGAGCTTCCTGGAGATTGTGGTTATCTCAACATGACTATGTTGAAAGGGTGTTAGAGAGGTTTAGTATGGATAATGCAAAACCGATGAGTACATCGTTGGCGAATTATTTTAGATTGTCTACCGCCTAATGCCCAAAGACAAATGATGACGTTCATGACATGTTAAAGGTCTTATATGTCAATGCACTGAGGTGTTTGACGTATGCTATGGTTTGTACAAGGTTGGATCTGGCACAAGCTGTCGGTGTTGTGAGCAAGTTTCTTTCGAATTTAGGTCGACAACATTGGGATGCAGTCAAATGAATTTTCAGATACTTGAGGGGTACTACAGACATGGCATCATGTTCAGCAAACAACAAGGTGATCCTTTAGTGATAGGTTATGTGGATGCATACTATGCAGGGGACTTAGACGACAGGACGTCTACCATAGGGTACGTATTCACCCTTATAGGAGGGTCTATTTGTTGGAAGTTCATGGTTAAGTCACTTGTTGCACAATCTACTACCGAATCGGAGTATATGGCAATGGCTGAGGCTGCCAAGGAAGCATTGTGGCTTACATGATTAGTCAAGGAGCTGAGTATTCAATAAGGTAGAGTTCAACTGCATTGTGATAGTCAGAATATCATTTATTTGGCGAAGAATCAGGTGTATCATACGAGGACCAAGCACATAGATGTGAGGTTTCACAGGATCAGGGAATTGGTTACTTTTGGTGAACTACTGCTTGAAAAAGTTCACACTTCTGAGAATGCAGCTGATATGTTGACAAAGCATATTACCATAGACAAGTTCAAGCATTACTTGGATTTGATCAACATCTCCAGTTGCTATGTGGGAGCCGTCTCAACCTATTGTCCCAAGTGGAGCTGCAGGTTATTTAACAAATTGTGTTTCTGTATTGTTCATCGTTGGTTGCTGCATTACACGATCCGAGTTTGTTTCTACTGCGCATTAATTTGCACAACACATCAAGATAAATGAAAGGATTTATATTTATGTGGTAAAATTTTAAATGAACTAATGTTACGTTTGGGAACATGAATTCCAATCCTCGAATTTGAGTTTGGATGAATTTAAATAAAATTTAATATAATTTTATATTACATATTGTCTATATTCACACAAATCCAAATCTTCGTTCCAAAGATAGGATCTGCTCAAGTTTGGTTAATTATTTTATTCATAATTAGTATTTTATAAATCAAACTAATTTATTCACTTTCTCTTCTTTCAATATAATTTACTCATAAAACAGTAGCAACATAAATTGAAAGTTCTGTAAAGTAAATGAATAATAAAACTTTATACAATTAATCTGTTGAGATCATACATGTACATACATTTAAAAAAAAAAAAAAAGGTTTAAATACTTCTTTTATCCTTAATTTATTTTTTTCCTTTTCCTTTTCCTTCATTTTTTTGGCCTTTATTTTCAACTTAACGCTTTCTAGCATAATCATTAAGCTAGAAAATGATGTATAGACGTAGGCAAATCTCTAACAAAATATAAAAATAATAATAAAGAAAAATTTAAGAATATTAGAAAAATAATGTAAAATGATAATAAAGTAAAATTTAAGAATTTTAGAAAGAATAAAAAGATCATGTAAAAATAATTTTAATTTTTTTTTATGACTCGGGGACGCCAGTCACCATCGCACCACTTTTGGACACTATGGTGCGAAATCAAACCCAAGTGGGTGAAAGTCGCCCGTCCATTGACGCGCCCCTAGTAATTTACCAAGGTAAACTCTCAAGGAGGAATTGAACTCGTGATCTTGGGTTTACCCACAACATAAATCCCTAAATTTTAAGAAAAATTATTGCATTTTCAATTAGTTTCCTTGCAATTGTTAGATAAAAAGTGACAACCTTCAATAGGGGTGAACATAATTCAATTAAAACCAAATTAACTGAGTAAATTCGGTCGATTCGATTTGGTTAAAAATTATTCGATTCGATTATCGAATTAACCAAATAGTATAAACTAATAATAAATAATTATATATTATATATTAAAATATTTTATAGTTATTTTTTATATTATATATATATTAAATATATATATTTTATATATAAAAAATATTAAATTAGTTATATCGGTTAACTTATTTAATTGAAATTCGATTCGATTGGTTTTGAGTTTTGTTAAATATGAAATTTCAATCAGTTCGATTATTGAGAATTTTAAACCAAAATGTTTTGATTAACTCGATTAATTAATCAAATTAACCAAGCTGACCAAATGCTCACCCCCTACCCTTCCATGCGGTTGATGCTTAATTGACTACGTTGAAATATTTTCTAATTATATTTCCCCCTATTTTAAGAAACACTCTCATCAAATAAAATCGCAACACAACCCCTCTTCCCAGTCACATTTACAACGGTGGCATCACGTACAACCACATGAAAAACCCTAATTTAGATAATACTAGAATTAAAAAATTTTATAACTGTAAGAACCAAAACATAAAAATAAAATATAATAAAAGTAAATTATGTCTAATAAAAATAAAAATAAAACTGCACTATACTGATTTATTTTTTTTCCCTTTTTTAAATGAATAAAGACGGGTAAAGTAACAGGCCTACTTTTTCTGGAATGCGAGCAGACTAGACACTAAAGCTTGGGTGGTCCTGCTAGACCCAAACAAAAAAAAAAGGAAAAGCAAGAAGAAGAAGAAGGTAGAGGCAGCCGTAGTTCCATTCGACCCAACACTTCTTTTATTTATGCTTACGACCCGGAAAAACCATTTCTTTTTGGATTCCCCCCCACCTTCTAGTAGTCTTCAGAGCGGTCACTTTGGGACAGTCTGACGAACGGCTACTTCCACGAGTCACATGTCAATTTCTCTCATTTTCTGTTCTATAATATCACGAGAATTACAGTTCACAATCGCAGCTCCACTGGCATGCCAGGCGAGCTGAATGTCCACATACGTGGCGTGCATCGGAGGAAGGTGCTGCCCTGCAGGACCCACTGAAGAGCTTACGTTCCAACCGCTAGATGATCATAATTGGCGAGGCGGCGTGATCATTGACGGTCGAGATTCCATCTCCGTTAATGCCGATCGATTAGTTTAAAAACTATATCAGGTGGGGCCACCATATGGTCATAATCACACCACGACCTTCTGTTCTACCCAAGAAAAGGTACATCATGTCTTGTCAACGGTCGAGATTAACAATCTTTTATTATTTACCGTCCGATCGCTGTCACCGCAGCGTCTCATGATAAATTGTTTGGTAAGTGAGGAACTTTTGGATTTTCTCGCCAATTTTTATTCGGCCGTTTCTTTTTTCTCAGTAGTCCATCTTCCCGAGGCCTTGAGCTAAAGCCTTCCTCAGCACTTCCCCCTCTTGCGTTACTGTAAAAGCGACCATACTCTCTTCATTTCTCTTTCTCTCTCTCTCTCTGGGATAGGTCCATTGTTTCTCTCCAAATTTGCTTGATTTTCTGGGAGAGAAAGGTAAGTTCTGTGAAACCCATTTCTGTTTTTGGTTTGCACAATCTAATTTTTGTTCCGAAGGAGATGATTCCTCTGATTTTGTGGGTTCTTCTCTGCAACTTTCATTGTCTGGTGAGCTCTTTGAATGATGAAGGGTTTGCGCTTTTGTCGTTCAAGCAGTCCATTGGAGAAGACCCAGAGGGCTCTCTTAGTAACTGGAACATTTCTGATCGAACCCCTTGTTTATGGAATGGGATTACATGCAAAGAAGATAGAGTGGTGTCGCTGAGCATTCCAAAGAAGAAACTCTCTGGGTTTCTTCCCTCGGCTGTTGGGTCTCTCTCTCAGCTCCGCCATGTAAATTTAAGGAACAATAAATTCTTTGGAAGCTTGCCTATTGAGCTTTTCCAAGCCCAAGGGCTGCAAAGCTTGGTCCTTTACGGAAATTTCTTATCTGGGTCTGTTCCCCCTGAAATTGGGAAGCTTAAGTACCTTCAAACCCTAGATTTGTCACAGAACTTTTTCAATGGGTCGATGCCCAGGTCTTTAACTTGGTGTAAGAGACTAAGAAACCTTGATCTAAGTCATAACAATTTCACTGGTTCTTTGCCTGATGGGTTTGGTACTGGTTTGGTTTTGCTGGAAAGACTTGACCTCTCATTCAATAAATTTGGTGGTTCAATCCCTAGTGACATGGGGAATTTGTCTGCTTTGCAAGGAACTGTTGATTTGTCTCATAATGTGTTTAATGGTTCAATCCCTGCCAGCCTGGGAAACCTTCCTGAGAAAGTTTATATTGATCTCACGTTCAACAATTTAAGCGGGCCAATACCCCAAAATGGTGCTCTAATGAACAGAGGACCAACTGCTTTTATTGGAAATCCTGGGCTATGTGGCCCTCCATTGAAGAACCCGTGTTCTTCGGATACTTTGGGCCCGAGTTCACCATCCTCATTTCCTTTCATTCCAGGTAACTCTCCTCCCCAGAATTCGGACAACAATGCTGGAAAGGGTGAGAGTGGAAGAGGACTAAGTAGGGTTGCTTTGATTGCTATAATTGTGAGTGATGTAGTTGGAATCTGCCTGGTTGGGCTGCTATTCTCGTGTTGTTATTCAAAAGTGTTTGCTAGTTGTAAGCATAAGGATGAGAGTGGCTATAATTTTGAAAAAAGAGGGAAGGGAAGGGAGTGTTTTTGTTTCAGAAAGGATGAATCCGAAACTCCATCAGAGAATGTGGAGCAGTACGATCTCGTGCCATTGGATACACAGGTGGCTTTTGATCTTGATGAGCTTCTGAAAGCATCTGCTTTTGTTCTAGGAAAGAGTGGGATTGGGATTGTATACAAAGTTGTACTTGAAGATGGGCTTACCTTGGCAGTTAGACGATTAGGTGAAGGTGGCTCTCAGAGGTTTAAGGAATTTCAGACCGAAGTAGAAGCTATTGGAAAGCTGAGGCATCCTAATATTGTAACCCTTAGAGCTTATTACTGGTCTGTTGATGAGAAGCTGCTCATCTATGATTACATGCCAAACGGAAACCTTTCCGCTGCAATTCATGGTTAGTTGTTTCATTCATAAACCCTTTCCCTTGTTTTAATTTCCTGCGTTAGTATTAGTTCTATAATTGGCACCTTATTACAGCTAAAGCTTTTGATTACATCCTTAGTAAGTTCCATTCATAAACCTGTTGCCTTGTTTAATGTCTTTTTCTAATATTAATTCTATTATAGGCTTTCTTATAACGGGCTTGCAATTGGGGATCGAACACTTTTATTCACTCAATTGTTTTTGATTCATCAGGGAAGGCTGGAACGGTACCCTTTACGCCTATGTCCTGGTCTATTCGGCTTAAAATCATGAAAGGAACCACAAAAGGATTGGTCTATCTCCACGAATTCAGCCCCAAAAAATATGTCCATGGAGACTTGAAGCCAAACAATATTCTTCTTGGACACGACATGGAACCCCACATTGCTGATTTTGGACTTGGACGTCTTGCCAACATTGCAGGTGGATTCCCGACCCTTCAGTCCAATCGAATGGCTTCTGAAAAACCACAGAGGCAACAAAGCAGCAGTGCTCCCTCCGAAGCTACTACGGTTAATTCTGCTTACTTGGGATCTTGTTATCAAGCTCCTGAGGCCCTGAAAATGGCAAAGCCATCCCAAAAGTGGGATGTTTACTCATATGGGGTAATCTTACTTGAAATGATTACGGGAAGATCACCAATGATCCAAGTGGGTAACTCGGAAATGGACATTGTTCAATGGATTCAGCTCTGCATCGAAGAGAAAAGGCCACTTGCAGATGTCTTGGACCCATATTTGGCTGAAGATTCAGACATGGAAGAGGAGATGGTTGGAGTTCTGAAGATTGCAATGGCATGTGTTCATAACAGCCCGGAGAGGAGACCTGCAATGAGGCAAGTCTCTGATGTTTTGGACCGATTGTCCATGTCTTCTGATTAGAACATATGATCACTCTACGAAATCTTGTTTGAAAATGAAGAGTTTCCACTTGAATTGATGAGCAGTAGATGGAATTAGAATTGGGATTTTCAGAGAAACTATGACCACAGAATGGACAGTGTTGCAGTAAACAAAGGTGATAGCTATTGAAGTTGTCCATAGTTTTTGCACAAGTTGGCCTGTTTGTACGCAAGCAAAAGGGTGTTGTAATCTCCTTCTCTAATCTGTAATTCTGTATTCTTTAGTCATGGAAGGTAATTATTTGTCTTGTTTTTTCTAAACTCATGTTTTTAACTGATTGGTGAATAGAAAAATAAGATGGAGGACTGTCTTCATATTGCTCATTTTTGTAAAACTGCCAAGGACTGGAATAATATCAATAAAAAAACATTCAGTTTGGGATTGTTTTGATGAGCTAAAAATAAATATAAAAACTAGAACAAATGAAAGCACCTTCACCTTATAATTAGGTTGTATTTGAGGACATGGATTTCAGACAGAATTTGGACAAAATTTAGTATGATTTTATATTATATTCTATTCAAAGTCTTTTTTCAGAAGGTTAAGACATCATTTTTTACATTAGCCTAATTCATCTTCTTTATCAGCTCTTTCTGAAGTTCATTTCCACGTCTCACAGTCAAATTAAGCATAGGTTTTAAGGTGATTCAAATCTTCTTTTGGGTCCATTGTTAATGTTAGGTCTGCTGATCCTGTTCATGTTCCTCACGTTTTACTTTTGTGGAGTTCATATTGAGGCAGTTGTTAATTATGATTGTGTAAAATTTTAAGGACCAATAATTTACCCTTCAATAATTAAATGACCCACAATTCTCACTTGCAACTAAAAAAGAAAAAAGTAAAAGGCTGCTTAAAATTTTGGAGCACTGCATCCACCCTCCTGTTCAGTCTAGTCATGGATTTTTGTGAAGACAATTAACTGTCGGCGCATGAGAACGCAGGGTAAAATGAAAATCTAATTCCATTGTGGCCCTTGTTAAAAAAGTCAAGCAACCATCAAAGACAAAAGAGCAAAAGGAAGAACATGAATTAATTTACTAAAGAGAAGACACCAACTGATCTTACCTCTTATTTGAAAGCATAGAAGTTCAAATTTTATACTTAAATTGTATATAAATCAAAACAAATATAATTAAGTTTTAAATTTGAAATCTAAGCTCCACTTTGAATTAAATTTGAGAGAAAAAAAGGGTTGCAATGGAAGGGCAAACAAAGGGGAGACTAATTCAATTCAGCAGTCAGAGGAGTGTGAGGTCCCCATTTTCCAGAGAAAGGAATCCAATATTCTTTTGCATTTGTAGGTTCAATCATGCGAAGAGAAAAAATTAAACAAACAAAGAAAAGGAAACGACAAGACCCCACACAGAGATAAAGGGGGAGAAGGACAGCAGTCCTACCAAACCAGATTGGCGCAAATTGAGGGGAGGGTGGACTCCCACCACCGTGGCGAAAATCAAATCACTTACTAGCTGTCTTTCTTTTCTTTTCTATTTTCTCAGTCCTCCATCCCCCCGCTTTAATATTTTAGAAGAATTGACATTCTCAGTCGCGACCTGCTTTATTTTCCTTTCATCCAACGACCTACCCCCCATCATTTCATTCATACGCACGAAACATGCACGTGAGACGTTTGTCGCCAAACTTGCATGAATAATTTTCTGTTTATTAAGGAGATTAAAATTTGCTAGAGTAAAATATTTTTGTGTATCACGAAACCAGGCAGCATATTATTGTTGGGAAGTTCCCAAGTCCTCCATCCCCCTCCTCCGTCCTCTTCCCTGTAAGAACACATGCACACCTCTCTCCTCTCCATCCACACTCAACCGGGTCAAATCAAGCAATTTCCTTCCTGAGAGATCATTCCCAAGATTTCCCACAACCCAATTTCAGTTCTCTGCACTATCATTTTCAATTCCAACCCAGAGCAGAAGGATTTGAAGAGTTACAAGTATGGACATGAGGATCCTGGGCTTCGCCTCGCCTCTGTTTTCCACTTTGCAGCGCATTTTGGCAGCCACCGACGACGCCGACAAGTCCTTCAACTCCCCCAGCCGGAAGTAGGTCCGGGACGCGAAGGCGACGCCGGCGGTCGTGAAGGAGTACCCTCCATGTGCCTATTTTTTGAATATGGATCATGTGATTGTAGATTTTACATTTATTACCATCAATAAGGAGTTGGACCTATTTGCCCTCCTTTTTCTATTTTTATATATTTTTTTATTTGTTGTGTTGTTTTTAAAGAAAAAACTAAAAACCATTTTTCAAAAAATAAAAAAATAAAAAAATACCTTTAGAAAAGAAAGAGGGGAAATCAAATAAAAGGGTTTTTTATTTAAGCAAAATTTGAAAAGATTGAGAAACATAATAAATATATTTGTAAAAGGTGAAAAATAAATAAAATAAAAAGCCACAAAATAAACATGAGTTAATAAACTTTTTAATATGAAAAGCTCATCTCTTAAAGATCAAATTAAAATTGCATCTTTTTAAGTAATCATTCGCAAAAATTATTTAGGCCAATTCAAAAGCCGACTTATCATATAAATTTTCAAATTGTAATTTCTATTACTATAGTTGTATTTATTTATTTTTTTGAATAAAAATCGTACACCTGTTAAAGTAATTAGAATATCACAAAGCATTCCTTAACTTTTAAACGTGATTCTAAGAAACTCCTTAAATTATCTATTTAATTACAAAAGTCCTATTCTATTATCGAAAATCGTTAAATTTAATATATTAACATCATGTGCTATACGTATGATTATTATTATTTTTAACAAAATTGTCCTAATAAGCCCAAGAAAAGTTATGGTTAATAAATTTTATTCTATAGATATGACGAAGAAACCTATTTGTAATACCTACCTATTTCTTTTTAAATCTACCAATACAACAACAATAAAACCAAACCTTAGTCTCGTTAAGTGGGGTCGGATATATGAATCATTTTCCGCCAATTTATGCGATTATGGACCATTTCTTTTGATAGGTTTAAGAATATTAAATTTTTAGATACACTAGATGTATATATCGAATCCAATATGATTTTTTCGTGTGTATGTATTTAAATAAGTTAAGTAATTTTTTCTACACATGGCAAAATCATATTAGATTCAATGTATACACCTCGTATATGTATCTAATAATTTGTCTAAATATATATATGATTCTTGTAACTTTTTTAATGCTAATAAGGACAGTTTTGTTTTTAAAAGTTATTAATTATTATGATTCATGCACATGATACTTATCCATTAGATTTAATGATTTTTACTATTTAATATAAGAAATCCTTGTATAATTAAATAGATAGTTAATGGAGTTTATGTCACTTTTAAAAATGTTTAGGATATGTAAGTCTCGGATGTGCAATCGATCGGTTCGGCCAATTAACATAATTAACCATATTTTTTATTCGGTTAACCCCACCGCATAACCGAACCGACTGAATTGAGTTCTTTAACCGAACCATACCCGACCAAACCAAATTTTCGGTAATTTGGTTAACCGAATAAAATTAAAATTAATTATAGAAAAAAAATATGAATGTATAGTTTGTATGCTGAAATGGGAATTGCCAAATGGGAAAGGATTCTGAGAATGGTCGAATGGAACATTGGAAGTTTGGAACCCTAGCATAAAATCACATTATTAATAATTTTTATTTAATTATTAATTAATTATAATTCGGGTAATTCGGTTAACCGAATTACATTTTCCTTATAACCAAACTAAAAATTGAATACCTGAATTTACCCCACTCTTAAAAAAAAATGTTTTTCTAATTTTAAATAATAAAAATATTTTTATTCATAAAAAATAATGTAAAATATTCACATTTTTATATACAATATATATGTGTGCAATCATGCTATGTAGCTGAGGGTTTTGGATTTCATGTAGTAAGTAATTTTTTGTACAATGTATATTTGCTAATTTTTTTGCCTTTCAATTTATTAAATTTTTCTGTTTATTTTGAGCTGGTTGTGTGTTGCAATGTGTACAAATTATTCCCACAATGACATTAACTATAATTCTATAAAAGACATAATTATCTTACATGTGACTACCTAACTTTACTAGAGATATTGCCTAACTTTATTTTAATATTTTTAGATTTTTTTTTTAGTCGTTTGGAGGTCCGTTGGGTCGAGGGACCAAGCTGTGCAATTGGTTGAAACATTAAAGAATATTCATAAACCTTATGTTTGGATGAGACCATGAATTTGAATTCGTGTGAATTCGAAAAAAAATTTTAATATAAAATTGTATTAAAATTTGTTCAAATCCATTCAAACTCAAATTCATGATCCCAAATGTATACTCTCAAATACGGTAAAAAGGTATTTCAAAAAATAGTTTTATACTATCCTCTTCATTCCTTTTGAAGAAAATAAAAGATTCAAAGTACCGATCTTTCTTTTAGTTGTTAATTCAAATATTATTGTAATATGTGACTCTTATGTTGAGTGGAACACATGTACAGTAAAAAAATGGCAGAAAATAGTGAAGTTGACTTGCAGGAAGAATCAGCGACGGTTTTCCTAAAACCGTCGACGATTTTGTTCAGTTGCAGAAGAAACAGTCGACGGATTTGCAGTGTTATATCGACTGTTTGGTCTCGGCATTAAACCGTCGACTGTTTGTTTGAAATCGTCGACGGTTTTACTTGATTACCTTGCACTATTTTTCAAATTTTGAATTGGGAAGTTGGATAGGCTGGGTTTCGGGGGAAAAACCTCCGGGAGGGTTATATATAGATGTTATATGTTGTAAATCTATGTCTTTGGACACAAGATAGTGAAAATTCACAGTTGTTTGCTCTTGTGGATGTAGGCATTGTCGAACCACGTAATTTTACATGTCATTGTTTTATTGCTTTCATATAATTTGCGTGATTCTAATTTTTGTGTATTTCATTATTAGTTGTTGCATTGTGTGATTGTATTCCATTGTGCATTCATTTGCACAACAAATTGGTATCAGAGAAAAAGTTTTCAATGGCTTTTGGGATTTCTTCTGCAAAGTTCGATGTTGTCAAGTTCAATGGATTGAGAAAATTTGAACTATGTCAGAAGAGGGTTAAGGATCGGTTAGTGCAGTAGGGTATGGTGAAGGCATTATACAGAAGTCAACCGGAAGGCATGGATGAAACAAGTTGGAAGTAAAGGTTGTGGCCATTACCAGGCTTTGTCTGGTTGATGACGTGTTGTATCATGTCATGGATGAGGAATCTTTTGTGGCTGTTTGGTGGAAACTTGAAAGCCGATATATGTCTAAGTCTTTAACAAACAAGTTGTATCTTAAATAGAAGTTGTATTGGCTTAAGATAGCAGAGGGTTCGGATTTGAGCCAACACATCAATGTATTCAATCATATTATAAGTGATTTGATGCAAGTTGATGTGAAGTTAGAGGAGAAAGACAAGGCGTTGATGCTATTGAATTCCCTACCTGTGTCTTATACGTATGAAAATCTAGTTACAACTCTAACATAAAGAAACCTTGAATTTGGAAGAGGTTGCAAGCGCTCTGTTGGATTTTCATAAAAAAAAAAAAGCCAACGATAAGATTTCACAAGGTGAAGGGCCTGTGGTGAAGGGTAACCAGGAACGTGGGAGAAGCAAGTTCTGGAGTGGATCGAGTAATAATAAGTCTCAGTCACTATTCAAGAGAAGAAGGACATACAGTGTTTTAAGTGCGGAAAAAAGGGGCACATAAAATCGAAGTGTTCGGAAAGGAAGAAGGGGAATGTATAAAATCAAGAAGGTTCTTCAAAGTTAGCGATTGTAGTGGAAAAAGGAGACTCAGAGAGCAGTGATGGTGATATGCTTTCTATTTCATCGGGTTCAGATCGCCTCACGAATTCTTGGATCCTAGATTCGATGTGCTCTCATCACATGATACCAAATAAAGATTGGTTCAGCACCTACAGGTTAGTTAATTCTAGTTCTGTTTTGATGGAAAATGATGAACCCTTCATGTAAAATTGTTGGAATATGAAACATAAGAAATAAAATGTTTGATAGTGTTGTGAGAACATTATGTGATGATAGGCACATACCGGATCTATGGAAGAATTTAATTTTATTGGGAACTTTGGGGGTCAGTGAAGGTAGCATCACGGGGTGGACATGTACTTCGTGAGTTTTATCGATGATTACTCATGAAAGGTCTGGGTGTACTTCATGCAACACAAGTTAGATACATTTTTCAGGTTTAAATCGTGGAAAGATGAGGTGGAAAATCAGACCAGGAGGAGGATTAAATGCCTCAGGTCAGACAATGGAACGAAGTATGCTGATTCGAGATTCATAGAGCTTTGCAAGCAACATGGCATAAGGAGACACTTTACAGTATGCAGGACACCACAAAAAAAATGGTGTGATGGAAAGGATTAATCGTACTCTAGATGAAAGAGCTTGGTGTCTCAAGTTGAATGTATGGCTTGCAAAGAACTTCTGGGCCAAGTTGGTGAGTATGGTGTGCTTCTTAGTTAACTGATCACCAAGGGCATCACTAGAGGGGAAAGTTGCAGAGGAGGTGTGGACAGGTTATGTGGTAAACTACTTCTGTAAGACCTGAACCGTGATATATGGAATAATTTAATAAAGAGAAGGATAAAATGGTAATTGAGCAGGCTTCACCCCTATTGTACGTACATATTTTTTTTTTCAGGTCCTTCGAGTAACCGGAACTAGCGACCTTGTGTCGGGAGCGTAGTGGTCGGTGTACTGTAGATAGTGCTTGTGTAAGTGCTAGGACTTTATCGGGTTGTCATTTTTGGGGCATGGTTGGCACCCAAGTTATGTTTTGTTTTATGGAACCTAGACTCCTTTTGTATAGACTTTGGTATTATACGATGTATATATAGAAAGAATATTTTTCGCTGCCTATTTGTTGTTTTTGTCAATGTGTATAGGGTGCTTGGGAACTCCACGGGGTCGAACTCTCATTTATTTGGTATTGTATCATTGGTGATTTGTATGATACAGGAATATGTTAGGTTACTAATTCACCCTGGGTCCCAATACCGGGTTCAAGGCGGGACAACTTCGACTTGAGAGTATTTGGTTGTAACGACCAGCTACTATATACCATTTTTTCCTTAATATATTTAAAACATATAGCAAAAAGGTCTATAATACTACTGAAAACATCTCAGGCCCAAAGGAGCACTGAGGAAAATTTTGTACACAATACATTCCTAAGCAGCGGTAAATATGATACTATAAACAACTATATTCAATACTAGAAATCTAAAAAGTGCCAAAATATATATCACAATATACCTAGTGACGTCATCAAAGTCCTGGGATCTACCCCCAACCCACTGACACCACAGAAACACCTACCCTTCCAAAAAGGGCAGCGTAGGAACTCCTTTATCTGCGAGCCTGATCTGCTCGCCTAGCTGGTTCACCTGAAAAAATGGTAAGTCACTAGGATGAGACATCGCTCAATAAGAAGAAATATGCTATTACTAATATGTGGCTACTGAGTTACACATTTAAATCTACTATTATAGTACTTGAGATTATAAAACTGCTAGTCTAGTATACTGAACATATCACGTTTATTATAGGTTAAAATACAATTGAATATCTGAATTTTCTATTCACATATAATTCTAATAATATAATAATATTGTTACTGCATTGTATATCTGTATATATATAAAAATAACTATGATAATACCCTGAGAATTGAATGTCATGATTTAACCCCTCATGACAGGGTTGTGCGGCCCGTAAGCGGGACTTACTCTAGTTGGCCTACCAGGCAAGTCAATCCATATCTCTATCAACCGTCTGGCCCACTGCAGTCTCTCCGGACATACTATTACTTTATCTCATCTAACCGTCCACCTCAACCCAGGTTTCTGGGGAGACTGCAATCTCTTCTGGCGCGGTTAGATGGAATCCACACACTCTCTGAGATATGTGGTTGCATTCTAATCTGAAATAGCAACAGTACCGTGCTCTGCTGTCTGAATCTGACTGAGTATCTCTACAGGGTTTAATACTATTTAATACTGATATATATATATATATATATATATATTTATCTTACTGTTTTTACCATGATATAGAATAACCATAACATCTTTAATATGTTCTGCATAATCTAAATTTCTGACTGAATAGCTGAATAAACTGAATAACTGAGTGTTATGGATTTGAAGTCATGACATACTGAATAATACTTTAAATCATATTATTTGAAACTGATATCAATTTTTCCTGCTAATAAGCTGTAAAACATGATATTTGTAAAACTTTATAAATACCTCACTAAACTATAATAAACTCATGCCACACAATAAAGTAATTAAATCTCATGCTTTAAAATTTGCATCTCCTGATATAATAATACTAAAATTCTAGAAAATTGAATAATAACGCTAGTACAAACAAAATTTTTTGATAAATTTTCTAAAATTCCTAGCATAGCATATTTCCCTTACCTGACTACCGAAATGCCCCTCCAGTGCCTAGTCTTACACTCGTAGGGTTCCCCGTTCCACACCCTGAAACCATATCTCCCTGAACAAAATTTTAGTATTTTTTTGAGTACTACATTTCTTACAACTACAGAAAAGCCAAATACTAAATAAAAAAGTCTTACCTTGAATTTAGGATGAAATTCAAGTCAGTCCTACCAACGATCCACTCTAGCAGACTTGAAGAAAACTTCCTCAGGAGTGTTGTTGTGGCCTCAAATCGTTGAACCAGTAATAATTTGGCCCAAAATCTTAGAGAAAAGGGGGAGAGGACGAACATAAGAGAGAGAGAGAGAGAGAGAGAGAGAGAGAGAGAGAGAGAGAGAGGGTTTTCTACACATAATTTTGCAGAAAATTTGAGTTTACGCTATTTATACACTGGCCTTCGTCGACGAGACACGTCACTTCGTCAATGAGGCCACGAAGGAAGTTTGTCGACGAATGGCTATTTCTCGTCGACAAAATTCAGAGCTGAAAATAGCCTCTCAGTATCTCCTCGTCAACGAGACACGTGTCGTCGTCGACGATCACAATAAGCCACTTCGTCAACGAACGCGGACCTACTGTGACCCCCCCTTTATAATTTCCTTTCTTTCTCCTTTTATTATTTAATTAATATAATTCCTTCGGGTCTCTACATTGGTCGTCCAGCCTATGTGCACATTTTTAGTAAGGAAGATCAAAGTTTGATGCTAAGTCTAGATGGTGAATTTTTGTTAGTTTTGGTGTATTCCCGAGAGAGAAGGGGGGGGGGTGAATTGGAATTTAAAACTTTTTCCTAAGTTTGACCTAAACAGTAGTAGTATATTCACAACTTAGGGTCTGTCTATGCAGTTCCAAATGTGTAGATAAATATAACGTGCGGAAATTTAAATAATGTGCATCATTTACATTATAACATACACGTGCGGTAAATATGAAATGCGAAAATATAAATAGAGACACGATATGTTATCGGGGTTCGACCAATATTGCCTACATCCCCACCTTGGCACACCCGCACAAGGATTACATTATAAGCTCACTTAACGGGTGGAGCGGCATCGGTTACAACCAGTTCAATTCAAGAGCTAACCTCAACCAACATGCCTTACTAGGATGATGCACCTAGCTTTCCTAACCGGGCTTAAGTCAGTATGGAACTATTTAACAGGGTTAGTCTCCCTTTTCAGACCCATGCCTGAAATACAACGAATGATATAAAACTTTGTGTACAAACATATGCTTCTTACACTAAGGAAATATGCATCAATATGCTCAACTAAATAATGCACTCACAGATGATAGGATATTAAGCTTTTGTGAGATTTTGTTAACCAATGTGGTAACTTTCAATAGGATATGAATCAATGTGTGTATGTGAGAGTGAGGCTTTTGATGTCAAGCTAATATGTTTGTGATGTGATTGATCATAAGCTCACAATAACCCTAATACATATCTCAAATAATGTTTCTCAATTAATAAGCACAGTGGATAATAGGGTTTTTACGCATGCTCAAAAGATTTTCATCAAAGCACAAATCAAGCTTATGAACACTTGCAATGAGGATGCAAGGTTCTACGCCACTCAAGGGTTTTTCCCAATCAGATATTTATGAACGAAATATTATGATAAAAACCTTAGGTATCTCTAAAAAAATCAACACATAAACAATTTTGAAACAAGGGAGAGAATGTCTTATGCAAAAGATATAAGAAATACTACCTTTCAAGTTAAGTAGATAGATGAACACAAGATGTAGAATTTTGGCAATAGATTTGAAGAATTATAGGAGTATGAGGATTTTGGGCAAAAATATTTTCTAAGAATTTTTTCTTAATCACAACTCCTAATCTCTTACTAATCTTTGCAAATGATGGGCTATATATAGAAGTTAGAAAAATTATAGTCGTTCGGGACACGCTGGGTATTTTTGAAAAAAATTAAGTGAGTTTAATTAAAATTAACCCAATTTAACTCTCGATAAAAAATTCAGCAACCCGAGAGGGTTGGTCAACCGAACTTAAGGTTCGATTGACCAAGTGTCCAAGTCCGGTCTACTATGGAGAAAATGAACTGAGTTGTTGGTCGACCGTCTCAGAAGATTTGAAAGTGATTTTCCAATTTAGCGTGGTTCGGTCGATCGGGACACTTTGAACTATGAAGTTCGGTCGACTAGGTAGTTGGGACATCACCTAAGGAACTTCGATTGACCATAGCGTTGCAACATATTGGGTCGGTCGACCGAAGGGTCAAACTGTTGACCTCAGGGCAGTTCGGTCGACCAGCATAATTGAACTGGTCTGGTTCGGTCGACCGAGCCATGGTCAAATTGTTGACCACTTCCCAGTTCAGTCGACCGAACATGCATTTTTTATGCATATAAGTCATGATCCCTTTATATATTAACCCTATTCATATGATGTTTATTTTTTATACAATAGGGAACTTTTTCATGCAGATTTGTGAGTCCTAAGTTCAGTCTAAGGCATTTGAATTCGGTCGACCGAAGGGTGTTCCCTAAGGTCCAGCTATGGTCATTGAGCTTATCTGTCCTATAATGCATGAAATGCATTAATTATTACAGACCATATAAGGTTACAGACCCAAATGATAAATATAAAAAACATAATACAACTTGAAACATAAATCGATCTTCATGCGCGGCTCCTTTGTAACTCCATGGAATACACCTGGATATGCTTGTTTAGGTGCTCTTACAGCTTCCATTTCTCGTCTGTTATCCATGCTAAGAAAAATAAACATGTTCAAATACTCAAAACACAAAGATGAGATATTGTGGTTTATCATAGTCAAAATAGGGATATGACCAAAAATTTGACAATTTTTATGGGCTATCAGAAAGGTGTGAAAGGGTTCAAACTATGGGATCAAATGGCAAACAAGGTGGTGGTTAGTAAAGACATGATTTTGATGAGAAAGTCATGTTGCAGTGTACTCAAGAGGAAAATAAAGAGAAACAGATACCAGAAAACTGCAACAAAAATGAACATGTGGTATAGGTGGAGTTAGAGACTCAGGACAATGATGAAAATGTTCAGAATATAGGGAGTTCTAGTTCGGGAGACTAGCAGGATCACAATATAGCTATACACAGACTCAGACACACTATCAGGCCACCGCCTAGGTGTGGATTTGATGATCTGGTGTCTTATGCACGTATCACCAGTTGCAAGGATCCTACTACTTTTCAAGAGGCAGTCCATAGTTAAGAAAAAAGTAGGTAGATGGGTGCTATGGTGGAGGATATGGAATCATTGCATAAGAACTAGACGTGGGAGTTGGTGGAGCTTTCAAAAGGGAAGAAGGCAATAGGATGCAAGTGTGTGTATAAGAAGAAAGAAACAGTATCAAAAAATGAAGGAGATAAGTTCAAGGCTTGATTAGTAGAAAAGGGATACTTATAGAGGAAAAGAGTTGATTATAAGGAGATCTTCTCCCTTGTGATCAGACACACTTCCATCAAGGTAGTGTTGAGATTGGTGGCGCATTATGATATGCATTTAGAGCAAATGGACATAAAGACATCGTTTCTCCATAGTGATTTGGAGGAGCTGATGTACATGGTACAGACAGAAGGGTTTAATCAACCTGTACAAGAGCACTTGGTTTGTAAACTGAGGAAGTCACTTTATGAGCTGAAGTAGTTTCCAAGGCAATGGTACAAACGTTTTGACTCCTACGTGATCAAGATTGGCTACGGGAGGTGTGAGTATGACTGCTGCATTTATGTGAAGAGTCTTGGGGATGGTTTGCTTATTTTTCTATTGCATTATGTTGATGACATGTTGATTGCTGCGGAGGATATGATTGGGGTAAATCAGTTGAAGACTTTGTTGAATAAAGAATTTGACATGAAGGATTTTGGTGCGGCCAAGAAAATTCTTGGGATGGAGATTCACAGGGACAGAGCTACAGGGAGATTGTGGTTATCTCGGGGTGGCTATGTGGAGAAAGTTTTGGAGAGGTTTAGCATGATTAATGGGGTGTTTAATGTATGCTATAGTATGTACAAGATCAAATCCAGTAGAAGCTGTCAATGTGGTGAGTAAGTTTCTTTCAAATATGGATAGACAACATTGAGATGCAGTCAAGTGGATTTTTTGTGATATCCCATGGATGAAGGATTTAAAAGATTAGATGTTACTACTCATATCAACAAGGTGTACCTTTCTTTTTGGAAGCCTTCTCATAAGAACTCCACGGTTAAGCGTGCTTGGCTTGGAGCAATCTTGGGATGGGTGACCTCTTGGGAAGTTTTCTCAAGAAGTGTGTGAGTAAGGACAAAACACACTGAAAAGAACATGTGTTGGTTTGTGGGGCCAGTCATTAGTCCGATAAGGCCCGCCCCCCCGTTCTCTGGTCCAGGTGGAGGAGGAGAGACGCAGTGCTCCCTAGCAGACCCAGGTTGGGGCGTTACAGATGGTATCAGAGCCAACACCCAGCCAGAAGTGTGATGAGATTCACATCGCCTGGGTTTGTAAATGTGGGTTCGCAACGAGGACGTTGCGTTCTATAAGTGAGGGAGAATGTGATACCCCATGTGGCTTACAGGTTTAGTCAAGGAATTGGGTATATAGTAAGGTGGAGATTAGCTGCATTGTGATAGTCGTAGTGTCATTTATTTGGTGAAGAACCAAGTGTATCATGTGAGAACCAAACATATAGATGCGAGGTTTCACAGGATCCGGGAGCTGGTTTCTTCTAGTGAACTTGTGCTTGAGGAAGTTCAAAATTCTGAGAATGATGCCGACGTTTTGACAAAGCATGTTACCACGGATAAGTTCAAGTATTGCTTGGACTTGCTTAATGTCTCCAGTTGTTAGACGGAAGGCGGTCCCAACCTATTGTCTCAGGTGGAGCAGGGGGTTATGTTTTCGATTTTCTCCTAATGAGTGTATATTCACCAAGGTGGAAATTATTGTAATATGTGGCTCATATGTTGAGTGGAACGCATGTACAATAAACATGGTAGAAAACAGTGAAGTTGGCTTGCAGGAAGAAACTAGCGACAATTTGTCTAAAACCGTCGACGATTTTGTTCAATTGCAGAAGAAACAATCGACAGATTTGCATTGTTATATCGACAGTTTGGTCTCGACATTAAACTGTCGACGGTATGTTTGAAACCGTCAACGGGTTTGCTCGATTACCCAGCGTTGTTTTTCAAATTTTTAATTAGGAAGTTAGATAGGTCGGGTTTCGGGGGAAAAAACCTTTGGGGGGGGGGGGGGTGGAGAGAGGTTTATATACATGCTGTATATTGTAACTCTATGTCTTTGGACACAAGATATTGAAAATTCACAATCGTTCGCTCCCGTGGATGTAGCCATTGCCGAACCACATAATTCTTCATGTCATTATTTTATTACTTTCATATAATCTATACGGTTGTGTTTTCTATATATTTCACTATTAGTTGCTGCATTGTGTGATTCGGTATTCCGTTGCACATTCATTTGTACAATAAATATATTTTTGATTGATGTGATTTTCTAAATTTTCATTATTAAAAGAATCCAAATAACAAGAACAAAACACCTTTTATCACGAATCTCTTTTCATCGAGACGTTTAACATCAAAATTTAAAACTTTATTCATTTAAATATCATAAAAAAACACTTGATTGCTTTGAAAAAAAAAAACAAAAAACAACACAAAAAAGTACTTTTGTCTCATGGCTCTTGGTGCAAGACATTGAAGAAACCGTCATCTTCCTGTTTGTAACCCACAGGGGGAAAATCTGGCCACTGTCAAATTTCAACTTTGAATCTCAAAAGCCTGAGAACCACCTTTTCCAAATCTACCAAGTTGCAGAGAGTCCAACAAATTAATGTCTACTAGTTTTGGTAAGTGTCAACAGCCAAGAAAAATGAACTAAAAACAAAAATGTCATCCACCCAATGTCCACTGTCATGATTTGCACATTCATTTACTGGCTGCCATTTCAAACACTTCACTAGTAGGCGGGTAGAATGCAAAGCCATGAAATAACACTTATATATGATTTTTTTTTTTCAAATACTTATAATTCTATAATTTTACAAATTCATTATATAATTTTTCAACTTTTTAAATATTAATTAGGAGAATGAAGATGAGAAAGGAAGAAATGGTTCTTCTTTCCGCACAATCATTAGCCGCTTCACACAATTTACAAACTCCCTGCCAAATTTCACCAACTCTTGATTAGATAATTTGATAAACATATGAAGGTTGTAGAGCTTAACACACTATTAATTAACTAAAAGAACTTAAGACAATTTTAATTAATTAAAAAATGCCATCTTCTACGAGTCTAAAAATTAAAATAAAATTCTCAATTAATAGGTAATTCCGTAATTTACATGCTAAGGTTTTTCACAAAATAAAAAGATAATTGTATGAATTAAGTGATTCTAGACTATTTTGAATCAGATTTTTTTTAGTTATTATATTTGGTAAAATTTTAACATATAATGCACATGTGCACTGTGCATAGGTTAGGAGCCGAGGCTATCGCAGGTAGTGTTGAGTGCGGTTCATTTAATCAAATCATATTCTGAGTCAAAATTTTTTGGGTTTCCAAAAAATGAAAATCAAAACCAAATCACTTTAAAAATTAACTGAAATTTGGTTAATAGGTTTTTAGGTAGATGTCTCAATGATTAACCAAACCAAACTGTATATTAGGTTCAATTTAAAATTTTAAAGTCACCAGCATTACCCTGTTCCTATTTAAAAACTAATTAAAAAACAAGTACTTCTTGTAAAAAGTATTTAACTTAAATATGTGGATCTAGATATATGCAGGAAGAGAGAACATACTTCCATGGGATGTCACCAACGGCCCTCCAACTGTCATCTCTGTCCTTATAAAACAAGGTGAACTCAGAGCCTGCCTGGAACAGCCGTAGCCCAGATAATGAATACTGTCTACCTGATCAGAACCCAGAAACTGACAACCTTGAGTTCTGTCATTCATACGCGAAGCAAGAAAAACAAAACAAAAGCAGAAACGAAGAACAAAAACAAAACTCCAGCGTGTCTAACCAAACATGTCCTCCAGTTGAAAAGCAAGGCTTGAATAATTAGAGTGATCCAGAATGCAGACTTTGCGACCAATAATGACCCCTTCCATGTTCACCTTCACGTACACCCACCTCTCTTTGCTTTGGACTCCCTCCTCTATCTCATTCTCAGCGTAATCTTCGTATCTTACTACTACACCAAACCAAAAAAAAAAAAAACGTTAAAGTAAAATAAGAGTAAGCAAAGGAAAGATGAGCAAAAAGTGGCTTATATACAATGGCTATAGGGATAGCAATAATGAGGTTGGGGCTGCTGGGTGCTTAGGCTGAGATCCAGATCAATCCCATTCCCACCATTGTCATCCTTCATCTGATAGTGCATTGGGTAGAAAGTTGAAGGGTTAAGAATGCAGTGTGGGGCACTTGAGTCCATTTGAAGCCTGCAGAGTTAGTTTAGTTACTGCATATATGCATGGGACAGAACTAAGAAGAGTTATCCTCTATTTATTTATACCACTGGGTTCCGGGAGGAACTACTCATCAAGTTGCATTAAAAAATTAGTGGAGGTAGAAGCAGCCAAGTGGTTTGAGAAAGAAGACACGAAAGACAGAACCCCATCATCAATCATGGAGGTATGCTTATCTTCTTCTGCTGCTACCAGCATGCAAGAGCAGGGATGTATGGTAAAAGCCAGAAGAACAAGGCATGGCCGTAGTGATCCTGGCAGAAGTAAGTCCGGATTCTGCAACCCAACACTGGGGCAAAGGTCCAAGTCCATGAGTGAGGCATCAGAATTGAGCTACCAGTTAAGACCAAATTAATGAGAATTGCTGCAGAAATCTGACACATTGTCCTAGATATGTTTGCTGGTTGATTGACTTTGGCTACTGCGGTTTGATGCCAAGGTTAATTTAGGCAATAGTGTGCATAACTTGGGAGGGGTTGGGAAGGGGTTATGGGATGAGAGATTAGTTATCTTACAATTGCCAGCGAAAGACTTGGAATTGAGTTGAAAATATTGTCCTTGAGGTTTCCCATAAGAAGGACTCGGCAAGGAGAAGTCTTCTTGGAATAAAACTCAATTAAGGGAAGGAATTAGGGGGGCATAACTCCTAATTCACTACAAAAAAAAAAAAAAAAAAGACTTTTAGTGACGGTTTCAAACCGTTACTAATAATAGAAAGTCGTCACTAATACTTGTTAGTGTTAGTGACGCTTACAAAATGGTGATTATAACGGCGGTTTCAACTGACTATTAGTCACGATTTTCAAAACCATCACTAATAATGGAGTATTAGTGATGGAGGAAGACCATCACTAAAAGACAAAGAGCCACACTATCACTGGTATCTTATGCCCTTATTACCAGTTGCAAGGATTGAACTACTTTTCAAGAGACAATGCATGACCAAGAGAAAAGTATATGGATGGGTGCTATGGTGGAAGAAATGGAGTCATTGCATAAGAACGAAACGTGGGATTTAGTGGAGCTTCCATAAGGGAAAAGGACGATAGGTTGCAAGTGGGTGTAAAAGAAGAAGGAAGCAACTTTAGAAAAGGAATGAGAGAAGTTCAAGACAAGTTTAGTAGCAAAGGGATACTCACGAAAGAAAATGATCGATTATGATGAAATCTAACATGTGGTCAGGCACACTTCCATCAGGGTAGTGTTGGGATTGGTGGCATATCATGATATGCAATTGGAGCCAATGGATACAAAAATAGCATTTCTCCATGGTGATTTGGAGGAGCAGATTTATATGGTACAGTCAGAAGGGTTCAGTCAACCCAGATAAGAGCATTTGGTTTATAAACTGAAGAAGTCACTTTACGAGCTGAAACAGTCTCCGAGGCAATGGTACAAACTTTTTGACTCCTATATGATTCAGATAGGCTACAAGAGGTGTGAGTTTGATTGATGCGTGTATGTAAAGAATCTTTATGATGGTTCTTTCATTTTCTTGTTGCTTTATACTGATGACATGCTAATTGCTACGAAAGTTATAAGTTAGGCAAATCAGTTGAAGACTCTGTTGAATAAAGAGTTTTGACATGAAAGATCTTAGTGTAGTCAAGAAGATACTTAGGATGGAAATTCACAAGGACAGAACTGTAGAGAGATCGTGGTTATCTCAAGGTGGTTATATGGAGAAGGTGTTGGAGAGGTTTATCATGGCTGATGCAAAACTAGTAAGTACACCGTTAGCAAATGACTTTAAATTGTCTACCGCTCAATGCCCAAGGACAGATGATAATATCTGTGACATTTCAAAGGTTCCCTATGCTAGTGCAGTAGGGTGTTTAATGTATGTTATGGTATGTACAAAGTCGGACTTGACACAAGTTGTCAGCATTGTAAGTAAGTTCCTTTCAAATCCAAGTAGACAGCATTGGGATGTCGTCAAATGGATTTTCAGATACTTAAGGGGTACTTCTCACTATGGCATCATGTTAGGCAAGCAACAAAGTAATTCGTTAGTTGTCAGGTATATTGATACATATTTTATACAGGGGATCCAGATGACTAGAGGTCTACAACAAGATATGTGTTCACCCTTGTGGGAGGACCCATTTGTTAGAGGTTTATGGTACAATCTCTGGTGGCATTATCAAAAAATGAGTTGGAGTATATGGCAGTCGCCGAAGTTGCCAAGAAAGCATTATGGCTTACTATTTTAGTCAAGGAGTTGGGCATACAGTATGGTGGAGTTGAGTTGCGTTGTGACAGTCAGAGTGTCATCTATTTGACGAAGAATCAAGTGTATCATGCAAGAACCAAACATATAGATGTGAGGTTCCACAAGATCCGAGAGTTGATTTCTTCACGTGAACTTGTACTTGAGAAAATTCACAATTCTGAGAACGTAGCGGATATCTTGACGAAACCGGTTACCATGGATAAGTTCAAGCATTGCTTGGACTTACTGAATGTCTCCAGTTGCTAGACGAGAGGCGGTCCCAACCTAATGTCCCAAGGTCAAGGTGGAGTAATGGGTTTATGTTTTTAGTTTTCTCCTAAGGGGCATATATTCATCAAGGTGAAGATTGTTTTAATATGTGGCTCATATGTTGAGTGGCAGATATGTACAAAGAGAAAACATGAAGAAAAGAGGAATGCTGACTTGTAGGAGGAAACCGCCGACGATTTCAAGTAAGCAAGAAACCATCGATGGTTTCCATATAACCATTGACGATTTGGTCCAAATTCAGTGAACAGTCGACGGTTCTGAACCTGTTACATCGACTGTTTGCTCTCGGTATTAAATCGTCGGTGGTATCTCTATAAATTTTTGACGAATTTGTTCGGTTACTCAGCGTTTGTTTTCAAATTTTGAATTGGGATGTTGGACAGGTTGGATTTTGAAGGGAAAGCCTCCGAAAAACTTATTTATACATGGTTTATGTTGTAACTATGTAATGTTCAAGTCTTTGGGCACAAGATAGTAAGAATTCCATTGTCGATTGCTCCTGTGGATGTAGGCATTATTGAACCACGTAATTCTTTATGTCATTGTTATTGCTTTAACTACAATCCGTGTGATTGTTGTTCTCTATATTTTACTATTGGTTACTACATTTGTAAGATCGTTTTATTCTACTATGCATTCAATTTTCACAACACCATAGATCAAATACCATCATATTGTTTGATCCCGGTTGGTTGCTTCTTTCCATATAATGCATATAGCTCTGGTTGTTGGTTAGGCTGGTTCGATGGCTCTATATGAATTAGCAGTGGACGAATCCATCATTTATAGTTAAAAGGAAGAGTCACAAAAGGTACAAGATAATATCATTACCACCTAGACAATTAAATATCCAACCCATTTCATGAATAAAATGTAACCAATTAACCAACCAGCATAATATGCTCATTGAATGAAATTGGATATATATATATGGGTATTAAAGAAAATTTTGGTAATGAAAGATCCTTCCCCTTTAGGCCGATTATGCGCGAGGATGGATTCCAACTTGACAAAATAAAAGAACCAAAAGCTTTGTCCTTCCATCATTCTAGTTCATACTACTTTTTTACTTATCACTTATGTAAAAACTAGGCCTATTGACACTCGCACGACATCCGTTTTTCAAAGATCTGCGCCCACCCTTTACCCAATTCTAGAAGCAAAGGCGAATAATAGATTGATAAGTTCCATAGCTTTAGGTCTGCTATCCCAATCATGATTTTCCCACCCCGAGAAGAACCTTTCATATCATAGTTAATAGTTAAATGTGTAAAATAAATAAAGTTTCAAGGGCAAAGAAAATGAAAAATCCTTAAATATTAAGTTCTATTCTTAGTCGGCACCCTTGCAAGCCCCCCAAACATCACTATAAACATGGTCTTAAATTTCCACAAAATTATCGAAATTTCTATCGAAAATTCCGATTTCTGTCACCCTCGAAATCGAAATGGCAATCAATTTTCATCTTGCATAATTTCATCCGAAATTTATCGAAATCTCAAAATTTTAACAAAACTTGTCGAAATTTTGACTATACAATGAAATTTCATTAGAATTCAAACGAGAAATTTAGGAGTGAAGTGAAATTTCTATCCTAGTTTATTTTATCGAAACAAAAGTTTATTACAAGTGCTTTTGAAATTATATAAAAAAATAAACTTACAATAACATTTTATTTAACCATTCATGTCTAAATGATCATTATTTGTATAATAAATAATATTTAAATGATTTATGAATTTCATTTGTATTAACTGAATATATTTAATGTACATTATCTTACATATATGTTTGATATACATACTATTTTACAACTTTTCCACCTTATACAAAACATAGATGTATTTAATTTGTAATGTATTAGTCCTAAAACTTATATTATTATGTTTTTTAACCATTTCTAAAGTTTTACAAAGAATTTCATGCTTTACTACGAATTTCTGTTATTTTTTCAAATCGAAATTGAAATTTTCGTCAAAATTTTCGTACTTTTGGAGCTTCGAAATTTGAGTCGAAATCGAAATATAAGACCTTGACTATAAACATAACCCAAAATGTCTCTACTTTTCTAGGAAGACAGCTTGAATTTCACTCTGACTACTTATCCAAAACACAATACCTGTAAAAATCAACTTTGCAATCTTTCAACCTTTTTAGCAATTTTCTCTTATGGAGCTCCATTATACCCCACTCACTTATATGTCCCAGCAACAGATGCCAGATTTTAGTGTCAACTATGTTAGTATCTAATGATGTGATTGTTGCACTAATCATACAATTGTACTACCTATCAACCGATATAGATTATTGTCAACTCATTTACCTTTCATAATAACCATAGAACCCTTTGACGCCTTTAGGATTCCACTTTTGGGAGTTGTTGAAAGTCCTTGCTAAGTCTTTTCTTATAACCTAGAGAAAGCATGTTCATATTTTATTCTAGAACATGTTTAACATTTTGTAATGTTCTAACAATATCTTCAAACATTCTAACTTTTCACAATACCAACGCCAATTACAAGACATGGATGAGCATCCCAAAGAACTACTAACCTACCATCACATTCCCTATAAGTATTAAACCACTCCCTATATAGATAATAACAAAAGGAGTAATCAGAATCCTTAGTCAAAGTATCCTAAAAAAAATTGTTACCTTAAGCAACCTGCAGCAGTTCTTCACTATCTGAACTAATTGTCACCATACTTCCAAAACTTGAAATCAGTTTTTCTTGTTTTTCTCTTTCTTCCAAAAAGGGCAATCCCACTTATAGTCACCCTTTTATTTGTACTTGAAACACTCAACATTATTGACCCTTGATCTACACTTCAATCTACCCCTCTACTTATACTTCTCTTTGGATATCCCTCTCTTCTGCTCTACCTAGACAACCAAGCCCTCTAGTTCATGATCCTCTTTATTGAGTCTTCTTCAAGCTTCGTTTAACATAAGAACCCCATAAACCTCTTCATAGCTTAGAGTGGATTTTCCATAGAATGGTGTTGTAAACAACTATTCAAATGAAGAAGGAAAAAAAGATAACAACATTAGTGTCTTATCTTCATCTTCAATCCTCGCATTCACTTTGAGCAAACGTCTGAGAATCTAATTAAACTGATTCATATGCAGATTCAAATCCCAATCCTCGACCATACGAAGAAACAACAATGAATTCTTCAAGAGAAATTTGTTAGTATTGCTCTTTGACATATTCAAGCTCTCCAATTTTGTCCACAACCCTTGGCAATTTTGTACTCCATAATATCGAATATGACAGAATCTGTCAAATAAGATCGGATAGTACTAAAGGTGATGTGTTTTACTTCCATCCAATCATCTTCATTCATCTTCTCCAATTTGTCTCCATCAAAGATTGGTTACCCATATCTGTCATAGGCTAAAGTTTCCTTTGCTATCAAACTTTTCAAATCTACCCTACTCATCCTTACTTCAATCCAAATGCAAATCCTGAAAAACTTAGCACAAACCTGGTGTTTTAATACCAATTATTGTGAAATCGCGCCCTAAGATTATGCACACAAACAAAAAAATAGGTAAAATAGAGAAATGCGAAATAGAGAAAGAAGAAGAAGAAAAAAATAAAGAAAAAAGAAAAACGCATTTACTTGGTATGTCTACGTCCACAAAACCAAATTTTCAACCCTTAACTACAAAATATATATAGTCACATGTAAAAATCTCAAAATATTCTCATACAATAATACAATTATATTTCGCCTAACTCAAATCTATCCAAAAACCCTATCCTACCCGTACACCCCATGGCACTAACCTCCAACTCCCTTTGAGTGGGCAAGGAGGTACAGCTAAGCCCATAGGCTTGTAGTTTTATAGAATTCTTAAATGTAAATGATAGATGACAGTAGGGAATCACTTTTATATGTTCTAGCAATTTGACAAATGAACAGACTACATGAATTTTTGTCATTCTTTAACTTAATTAAATTCATTCCAATGTATCTATATTTACTCCCCACCACAATATGAATATTAGGTATCAAAAATATTACATACCAGTTAAAAGGTTAATGACAACATGTTAAATCAAATTAATTACTATATATATATATATAGTATTTTCTTACTTTCCTTAATAATCAAATATTTAAAAAAGATTATTTTTTTATATTTTTTTTTTCTTTTCTTTAAAATATTTTAGATTCCCAAAAAGCCTTACCACTCAACTTATATTTGTTCAGAGCTATTTTAAGAAATGAAAAGTGATGGGAGAGTCTTATCTTGTATACACGTGTTGTACTATATTTTATTTGTTTTATGTAATTAATTAATTTTCTTATAATTTAATTAAATTCATTTTTAAAATTTGTAAAGGCCGACTATAACTATACTTTGCTAGGTTTTTTATTTAAATTAAAAATATGTTGCAATATTTTAGAATTTTGAAAATATATACCCCCTTTGTCTAATAGAGATGAATTACAATTAATAGAAGATAGCTCATCTTACAAATCATACCCGTGTTAGGACCGGAGGAGCCCATGGGTGGGCTTGATACACATGAGTGAACACCAACTTGACCCAAAAGCTCAAGTCATTTGGGTCTTGGGTCCATCCATATATATAAGCACCTATCATCGACTTTAATTTTTCAATATGGGACAAACTCACAAGTGGAATTCTCAACAATCTCCCCCTCACTTGTGAGTTCTAATTGCTCCCCCTTGAACGGAAACTGTCTCCCTTCTGAGACAATTCTCCAACAGTTGCTCAAATGGGTCTTACCACTAGCGTCTTACATGCATCAGATTGCATTCCACGTGCCTCCAAACCAATGTTACCTCCCACGTCTTGACGTTATTCGAATCCATCTGCAGCCTAGATAATCCTTATTGGCCTCAGCCACACACTTGGTCCTTCAACTATTAGCACGTCAGGAGAATTAGCTTTCCGTCTCGACTTTTTACGATGTTGCTCACCCAGAGTTACGAACCGTTGGCTCCGATACCACTTGTTAGGACCGGAGAAACCCATGGGTGAGCTTGATACACATGGGTGAACACCCACTTGATCCAAAAGATCAAGCCATTTTGGTCTTAAGTCCATCCATGTATATAAGCACCTATCATCCACTTTAATTTTTTAATGTGTGACAATCTCACAAGTGGAATTCTCAACAACCCGCATCTCTTTCAAAACTAAAACGCAAAACTTCTAACATTAACTTATGAAAGTCTTGATTTTTAAAAATATAGATTGGTATTATAAATTTATGTTGAATCAATAATAACATGATAACATAGATATAAATTTTTAAGAAATGAAATGAACAACAAATTGGGAATTCCTCTTTATCAAGATTTATGTGGATATAAATAGAAGTGGGATTTGTGCATGTGAGGGGTGGACAGGACAGCGCTGAGGCAGAAAGCCCAAATGCAACTGCACGCTGCCCTAGTGCAGAAGAAACAGGATTGAGACATGGCTGCCACCATAACTGCACCAATAGTAATTTTTTAAAAATATCTTTACGCTGCTACTTGCTTTTAGCTTTCGTGCCAATAGCACTGTTCTTCTAGAACAGAAAAATAAATCTTATGGATCAAATTGGCTGCAGAGCTAAACTTATTTAGGTTTGGTGCCTTGCTCAGTCCAATGCCAGGTTTTCCCATACTGGTATTATTCGTTTTTCTGGCTAAAGATTTGTAAGATTGGGATATAAATAAATAGTGTCAGATTCATAGATCAAATTGGCTATTTTGTTTATGTTTTTGCTATATATATATATATATATATATATATATATATATATATATATATATATAATGTTTGGTTTGTAAAATGGAATGGGTAAGAAAGGCATATAATGAAAATATAGATGGAGAGTGAGAAAGTAAGTGATAAATTCTATTTCATTTGCAAATGGCAGATAAGGTAAAGGATAATGACATGGGTGAATTTTTTTTTTTACTTTTGGCTTTTTATGCCGTTAGTCTACCTTAACCAAAGGTAACCGGTGAAAAGGAATAGGCCAACTTTAGGTTATGTCTACATAGTTTAGAAGTTTTTCCCTAATTTATCATATCCTTTACTTCTATTTTACCAAATATAGGCAAAGAGTGACATAACCAAAGCTAGTAAGTTTTAAGCCTACAAATAAATACATGTAATCACATAAAAACGATGTAAGAGAACTTGAAGTAATCATCAGTTAATGACCAGTATTATTCACTTATGAAAGAAAAATAAGCACAAGATCATATGAGTGGTGTAACATGCGAACCAATACGGCAAGAAATATGGTTTTAGGGGACAACCAGAGTCATCTCCTAACTAGGCATCAAATGCCTAACTAAGCATGCTTTTAACATTTATCAAGAACATGTTGACAATTATTCAAATTCAAAAAGTACCATTTACTACATCATAAAGAAATAAAAAATTTTAAAAATTCCAATATTATAGAAGAAGAAAAAATAAAGCAAACACAAACTTTCAAATGAAGAAGAAAAGAAACAAGACAAACATGCACGCACTTGTGAACAAACACACACTCACACACTTAGGTTTTTTATACTAATACACAAATACACGACAAATCAACTGTGCCTTGAGGTACCAATCAAAATTGTTCTGACATCAAATCAACAAAATGAATTCACCATCTCATTCTGAATCATTCAACAACTTATGAGTCTGACTCTCACCAAATATGAAGTTATCGACAACACCCCTCCCGACTTTATCCCCAAATTAATCTATCAAAAACAAAAATTGATAACAAACTAGCATAAGGTAAATGAGCGAGTTGAATCTCAAATTCTTGCAAATGACCTCACCCAATGGATCTATAACCAAATGAGCAAACCAACATAAGACACAATCGGTGAAGATTTAAGTACAAGATTCTGAGATTTTCTGAGGAATGATCGTAAGAACGATGGAGAATATTTGCAAAACTAAACCAAATGCTTACTGCTTGGAGAAAATTTGCCCAAAGTTGAAATGTTATTTGCAAAACTAAACCAAATGCTTACTACTTGGAGAAAATTTGCCCAAAGTTGAAATGTCATGGAGAAATTTTGGGCAAAACAAGATAAATTTTAAAGGGAAACGAAGCTCGATTGTCGCACAACAAAAGTTGTCCCAAAACTTATTAATGTAACACATAAGGGACAACTTAACAGGTCATCCCCGTACTCTCTCACAGTTATAATTTCTAGGACAAGTTTCTTAGGTCGTCCCCTTATAGTTGTCCCTTTATATACATTTTCTAGGAGTGCAAAGGGCTCAACACTTTGAATGAAGTGGTGATCAAGGAAAATGTGAAAAGTGTAAGAAATAGATCAAATATGTTCAATGAACCACAAACTTTTTATTTGTCCTATATGCGATTAGACTACCTAATTAATTATTACCTTTAACTAAGCCAAAGCTAGGTTTAGGAAAGGATTGTCCTTGGTCTGTGAAATCTTTCCGTTGAACTAGCTTTGATTGGTCTTGGATGCTAATACCTTCCCCTATCATAATTATAGGGGAAGGCATTTGCATCCCCTATACCCATTAGATGAAAGAACTAACTAACCATGGATTATCTCAAATTTAATTGAAATGATATTTAATTTACTAATGTTTACTTCAATTATAAACTACTTTAATATTAGTCCATTTATGTCTATATGGAATTTCATTTATGATCACAAAGTTCATCTCACCATAACAGATCGCTAAAGGACACAACTACTCCACTTTTAAGCTTTGCCATCGAATCAATTTAGCAAAATGTTTTAATATGGCAAAGAAAATGTAACACACAAATCAAAATGTCCAATGAGACCTCCCAAATATGTCAAATTGGATTTTTGAAAAATTTTGGATTTTGTACGTAGAAATTTTATGACTTTCTATATTTCTTAAGTTTTTTGGATTTTTTGTTTTCTCTATCTTCTAGAATTGGGTTTTATATTTTGTGATTTTTTTGCTCCTTTCATAATTTTGAAAATATAAAAGGATTTAAAAAACAGATTCAAGACAACTCAATCCTAGTGTTCAATAAAGTAACATCAAGTTAATTAATCCAAACGCATAATAAGAACTAATGCCACTAGTGGTACAAATCAAAACAATACTGACTAGTTGCCCTATTTACTCACCAAATGTTGGGTGAGAGGCTTTTTAGTCAAATCCCTATCTCCCTCACCCTTCTCCTTCTTTCGAGAACATGCAAAAGGTATATGTTTGTGCGTTTCCTTCGTTAAAACAGCATCGTCGCCGCAGCACCAGTGACTATTGTCATTAACAAAGCCTTCTACCAATAGACCTTCCTTGTTTATGTTTCTCTCTCTTAAACACCGAACCTGCAAGGACATACCATTGCAATGGTCATAGCTGCTGCAATGGTTAATATTGCTCACCGTAATTGGAATGCATTTATGTCACGAGTCAAACTTGTTTAGGACATTATGCTTGTAGGTAACTGCATGTTTTGTGTGTATGGGATGGTTACCATTATGTAAAGAATAGTATAGTTTTTCTACTTTGAGTAGGTGTAAGGTTTTGAAAATGAGTTTTCTAACATGGTATCAGAGCTGGGCATTGGGTTGCTTGGCTCCTCCGTGGGTTAGACTTCTCCTCGCCTCATTTCTCTCATGGGCTCGTGGGGGAGTATTAGTGTGCGTCCAGTCTCACATCGTCTCAATGAGTAGTTCCAAAGCCAATATAAGATCCTCTTAACTCTTTCTCCTTGACACCTAGGTTTTGAGGATGAGTTCTTTAACAACTTAGTGTAAAAAGGGAGTATGATTCCTTAAACAATTTGATGTTTCCTAGTGCCGAATACAAAATAGAATATAAAATTCTTTAAAAGAAAATGAGCATTCATCAGTTTTGTAAATTTCATTAGAATTTGTTAAATGTGTTTATCCTACTTGCCACCCTCGCTAAACACATATTGCTTATGGAGGTGTTGTTAATGAATTGAACTGTTTCAATGTTTACCACTTAGTTTCCTTTTGTTTTTTTGAATTGATTACTACTTTTATTTTCTTTTACATTCAACTACTATGGAATGTGTGCTTATGGTAAACCATGATAATCTTTAGTTGACTAGTTGAACAAAAGTCTTTTAACTAGTGCTGTATAGCCTTTCATAAGGTGTGAATTTTTTAACCTATAATAGCTAGTATCAAAGCTTGGTTAATTTCTGTATGAATTCAATTGCCTTTGTTATGAAATTATGTTTAGCATTTACTAGAGACCATGTCAACCAATACCAAGAGAATTGAAATGCTAGAGGCATAGGTTGATACAACCAATAATGTGGCCATAGAGATGGTCAGGCTTGCTGAATGTGTTGATGCTTTGGAGGGATCACAAAAACATCAACAAAGTTTTATGGTAGAGGTGTCAAATAAATAACCTCCATCATATGATAGAAACTTTACGTGCACAAATGGTAGAGCTAATTGCCAAAATGAACTAGATGATTCTTCTTATGGGAAACTCCAATGCTATGGAGCATAGAGGAACTAAAAAGTTTAGGGGTGCTCGAGATGCTAAGGAGTTGGATTTTAGAGCAATACTTTTGCGCAATAGGGACCAACTCAAAACAAGTGAAATTAACCACGAAAAAATGCATTTGGTTGGTGATGCTAAGTTGTTGCGGCGTTCCAAGTATGATTAAATTGAAAATGGACATTGTGTAGTTGATTGTTGAGAAAACTTTAAAAAAAAATCTCCAAGCTTAATTCTTTCCTAAGAATATTAAGTACAATTCTTAATGTAAACTAAGAGACCTTAGCACAATGGTTTGATCAGGGAGTGTGTCAAATGGTTTTTTTTCATTGATGTTGGATATCTAGGACATGTCAAAGAAAGACAAGTTGTTCTATTTTCTTGAGAGTTTATAATTATAGGCAAAGATAGAACTTCAATCAACAAAAATTTCAAGACATGCCAACTGCACAAGCTATCGTGGAACTCTTGTCTGACTATGCTGGAGAGCGTTCCACAATGTCCAAAGAGAGTGGTGTAGGTGGAAATAACTAAAAATCATCCAGGAAGGGAAAACCCAAAAGTGAGGGAACCAATAGCTAAGCATCAACTTCAAAGGAAGTTTCATCATCTCAATCATTCAACACACCAATGCTAAACGAGACATGCTTCTTATGTTAAGACCCTTATAGAGTTCTCAAGTGCCCCCATAAGTCATCACTCAATGTCTTACAAGCTTCCACTGCAAAGGGGACACAACAATATGCGAAAGAAACCCCGAGGATGGGTGCAAGCAATTCGTCAATGCGTTGGAGAGGCAAACGAAAAGAGGTAGTAGTTACTGTCGACGACATTGGATTCTGTCCAAGGGTGCCCATGTGTGGGAATTACATGGCGATTCCCAAATAATAAAACCCAAAGAAGACAAAGACTCTAACTATGAAGACACAAAAGATGGGAAAGTGGAAGCAAATAGTGTCAAAATTGTTTATTGTTATTCATTTATTTCATACGAATGTTGTAAAAATGAAAATTTAGTTAACTTTTTATATTTTTTTGATGAATTAAAATTAAAAAAAATATTTTCAAAATTAAATAGGCCCTTAGAGTTTCCAATATATACAAAACAAAATATGAAAACTCATATATATATATATATGTGTGTGTGTGTGTGTTTATATGTATGTATGTATATAATTTGTTTGTTTCCTACAAACATTTTAGCTAGTACTATTAAGGCTCCTATATTTGATTTGAACCGTTTTTAAAAACTACCAAGAGAATTGCTAGTCCTCGTTTCATATCAGCACTTTCTAAGACCTTGAGTACTATAAATATGACTCCAGCAAGAATGAGAGAGATTAAATAAGCATCTATCATCAGTGGTAGAAATACCATTGGCAATCTAAAAAATTTGAGTTAGTAAAATGTTTTCCATAAAAAAAGAAAATAAAAAAAAATAATAAAAAAAAAATGAACCACCCAGTGAGACAATGCCAACAAAGGCTTTTTTTCACCTAACATAGATCGAAATTGTTCACGATTTTGTATAACATTATTTTCATAGTTGTCATTGGAATATAAGGTTATTATGTTCATTAGACATCTCACATTGTTTGAGTAGCCCAAGATTCTCCCAAGGGCTTAATGTCTTTCAAAATTGAACAAATTTTTAAAAACCTTTTTTTAACCTTTTTAAAGATTTTGTTCTCCCTTTTATACTTAATGCCTTGGACTTAAAATAAATTTTAAAAAAAGGAGAGAACATTTAACATAGTCTCTAAAAAATTTTTAAAAATGGACATTTTTTTGGTCCTATCAAATAAGGTCTAAATGACCTAGTACAACCAAATGACATTATTTTAACATCATATAGGTTTTTAAGGGTGGAATAGAAGAAGCAAAATTATGCCATTTTACGTCAAACAAAATTAAGAAAAAAAAAATACATTTGTTCTTACATCTATTCCTCAATATTCAACAATCGAGGAGGCCCTCAATTTTTTATAGGACGGTTATGAGAGGCATACACCAATCACAACCACCCTTCCCTCAGGTTATTTCTTATCCCCTTGTCCCTCCTCCCCTTGCCCATAAATCCAATTCCTTCACAAAACACCCACCATCAATTTGATCAAAGACCAAGCACCTTTTAGGAAATGGTGATGGCAAGATTGAGATAGGGTGGAATAGACTAATTATCCTAGCTAACATTAGAGGTGCAAGGATAGGTATAGCTAGAATTGTAGAATTCATAAAAATTGTGGAAGGGAGGTGAAAAGACTTAGATTAGAACAGTTAAGGAGAGATAGAGAAGGAAGAGACTAAGGGGGGAAGATGTGAGAGAGAAATAGATAAAAAGATAAATAAATAAATAAAAAGGCATCAGGGCATGTTTAGCGCTAGGCTATTGCATGATGTTTGTTGAGTTGAGTTGTAGATCTATTACAAGATAGTTTGTACTCCTATTTATATTCCTCTGGGCTAAAACGTACATCAATTCTATGGTTATAAACCATAAATTCAATCCATTAATTATAATTATAAATTTGATTTGTTTCTAAATATTAAAAGTTTAGTCATAAATTAGGACTGTTTTTAAACATTAAACATCTAATTGTTATAGTTGACATTCATACTTGACCAATGCTTATCTGCCTTGTCACTTGATGACTAGGCAACCCCAAATAACTAGGCGACATTTGTTGCCTGATGACCTTGCAATCTCCATTGCCTAGAAAGCTACCTATGATCTCCTCGCCTCATTTGGTGACTAGGTGATCAACATCGCCTGGTGGTCGCATGATCTTTTTCGCTTAGGTAGCTCCTTGATATTCTTAAGTTGCCTAGGTGACAAGTAACTCACCTTGCCCAAGAAATTTTTTCAGCATGACACTTCAAACGATTTCCCTAATTGGGTGAGTGTCACCATTCTATAACAGAGTGCAAAAAGATAGTGTAAGCAATGCCCCCCCCCCCCAACTATTGCTCCATTTAGTTGCACTTAAATGTTTAAAATTAAGCAGTCGCAATGCTTTTGGCCTAGAATATGCATTACATTTGTTGTATTTGTAGGTCGAATGGTTTCCTAATCTTTCAATTTACATATAAGTATTGCCCCTTAAGCCTATTGGAACACATTTGATTGATCGATGATGGGGATTAAGAGAAGATCACCAAATATCATATCTAAGCTAGAGCAAGAGATGGTCCTCACTTAATTGAAAATTTTCACAAATTAAGCTAACAATATCCAAATTAGTCTTAAGATCATTTTTGTTCTCAAGATTGCCTTAGCCTTTGGCCCTATAAGTCTTAGACCAAAAAGGAATTCTTGAATACTCTATGTTTGGTCGAGTTAAATTCTTCCTCTTCCTTAATATATTTGATCATCATGGAGTCTTCATTATCTTGGTCAATGGTAGGATCAACATCTTCATCCTCTTTTACATAATCAACCAATAAATCATTCTGATGATCTTCATGGTTGATATTATCTATAACCATAGCTTGTTCCCCCCACCCCAATGCTATTAAGTCTGGCCGAAACCATCATAGGTGATGCTTTGTCCAAAAGGAGATTAGGGGGCAAATGACTCATCGTCCATCTACAAAATATATATATATATGCTCACTAAATCCATCATTGTAACTATAGGTCATGGTTAAGCCATGCCCATAGGAGAATTATGGGCGAATGGTAGCGGAGGCTTTCATGGGTGTTTCTATTGTCAATCTTGAATTGATGAACATATCTATTTGCATGCTCTTCATCCAAGATCTCATCTCAGTTTGTAGATCGCTCATAATTGTCTTCATCATGATTGTCACCTTGTGAGAAGTGTGAGTAACCAAACAAAAACTTTATTCAACAAATTGTCGTCGAATTGTTGTCAAATCTGTGTTAGTGTGTCCAATTAGGTTTGGTAACATCATGTTTTACCTTACACCTTTGGTAGCTAGTAGCATAATGCATCCCACTAGGTGTGCCAAAAAGATGTTTCATCAAAGACCAAGCACCTTAAGGGATGGTGATGGTGAGATTGAGATGGGTTAAAATGAACTTATTATGCTAACTAGCAGTAAAGGTGCTAGGGTATGGATAGAATCAGAATTCTTAGAAATTGTACAAGGAGAAAGAAAAGAGGTAAATTAGAAAAGGTAGAGAGAGAGAGAGAGAGAGAGAGAGAGAGAGAGAGAGAGAGAGAGAGAGAGAGAGAGAGAGTCTAAGGTGAGAAAAAAGAAAAAAGAAATAAAGAGAGTGAGAAAAAAGAAATAAAGAGATAAGAAGGACAAAAGGCACCGAGGCATGTGTAATGCTAGACTATTGCATGATGTTTGTTGAATCAATTTGGAGATCCCTTAGAAGATAATTTGTACCCCTATTTATGTCCTTTTGGGGTACGTATATCAATTCTAAGGTTACAATTCATAAAATTTCCATAATCCTAATCATAAATTTAGTCTATTTCTAAACGTTAAAAAGTAAGGACATAAATTAGGATCGTTTTTAAATATTAAACATCCAATTATTATAATTGATAGACATGTTTACCTAATAGTATCTGCATTATCACTTAATGACTAGACAACAATTGTCGTCCAACAATTAAGCAATCTCCATTGCTTAGGTAACCACTTATGATCTCCTCACTTAGCCTAGTGACTAAGCAATCAATGTCGGCTAATGACCTAATGACTTTTGCCACCTAGGTCACTACTTGATATTCTTGGGTCGTCTAGGTGATAACTCACCTAACCCAAGTAATTTTTTTTATTTCAGAGATTTTCCTAATTAGGCAACTGTCATCACTCTACAACAGAGGACAAAAAGACAATGCAAACACCATCTCCAATCAACCCTTCCACCCTCATCCTGTTTGATTGAACACATACCCCCCCACTTCAAGCACAGCCGAGTGTCAACCCGGCCAAGGCACCAACTCCTACTACTGAAAGAATAAAAACTTATAAACATTTTTAATTTTTTTTATTAATAACACAATTTAGAACAATGCCATTATGATACCATATTCACCTTCACCTGGCTTCTAATAATGATTTTTAAAGAACCACACAATAAATGTTATAGAATAATAATAATAATTTAATTAGACCATAAAAATAAAAGAGACAAATTACACACGCCACTTCTGGATTATTAAACAAACATTCCATACCGCCGCAAATAGGAACAGAACAAATCTCAAAACACCGAGGGCACATTTACTTGCAATAACAATTTTCTATTTTTTATTTTCATATTTTTAAATAATTATAACAATTTAACCTTTTTTAAAATTTTATATAAAAAACTTTAACATGAAAAAAATATTTTTTTTTTTCAACTTTCTTATATAAATAAAAAAAAAAACCTAAAAAATGGTATTTTGTAAATATTCAAAATTAAATTTAAAAAAAAAAAAAGGAATTATTTCCCATAACTGAACTCCCAAAATAAATTCTTGACAAAACTAAGGCGTCTGCAGCATCCTCAACTATAATGGTGAACTTCATGTATGAGTTTAACTCAGCAGCCATCAAAATAAAACATGCTTGACCCACTCTTCTGCATGCCCAAAATTCATGATAACAACATCATACAAAGCTTCCAGCTGCCAACAAAAGAAACCCATAATTATCTTTTCCTTTCAGTAGTTAATCTACAGGCGTATGAATACAATTGAAACAACTAAAGCATCTGACGCAAATAAAACATCAAATATTTTTGGAAATCAAATAAGTAAAATTAGCTCTGGGGAGCATGAGTACAATCATATTCAGGACACACACCCACACCCATCCATTCAAAAAGGATGTTCAAGGGAACATTTGCAATCTGAAGTACACACAACCCCTTGCATTCTTCAACAGTTTCTTCACTACATCCAGAATGTTAATTTGTCGTAACATGAACTGCACTAAAATCACCTTAACTGCGTATTTAGACCATTATATATATATATATATATATATATTATAAAAAATACGCACAGCCCCTAACATCCTAAGTGTACGACTTTCAGCCAGGATTTTGATTGGCTAATATCCCACATAGAATGCTTCATCCACACAGCCTCCCTGCATAGGAAAGGAACAAGAAAAGGTTTTAGGGTTTAGGATTCAGGGTTTAGGGTTGAGAAAATTTTATTTTTTTCCTCATACCTTTTGAAGAGAATTGTGGACAGTTCAGAATGGAAAAGCAAGATTAATGATGTCATACTAGAGATGAATGATGATGACAATGGTGACGAGAACACAATATGATGAAAGAGAACTAGTGCCAGTTAGGAAATGACTTCTGCCTCATTGAATTGTCGATAGAAGTTTCAAACTCTTCATGATCATGTCAAATCATAACGATTCAGAAACTGGATTATGCAAGGATATACTTCCTCCAATGCCTGCATTTTAAAAGGAAATAAAAATGACCATTACATGTCAGCAATATGAAAATATTATTGGGAGGAGAGCGTTCTATCCCTTTCATGGGAAACCAGTAAAAGCATACTTTAACAAGACAATTTGCTAAAAAGAGGGTCTTGGTAATCAATGCTTCCTGTGCAAAACAAATAAATAAATAATCACAAGTCCGTGAATCACATAATCCTTTGGAAAGCAATCTATGGCCCCTCAAAAAAGAGCCCCATGCAAGGCAACCATGGAACCTTTGGAAAGAGATCAAAATGTGGCTTCTAAGAGAGTGAGGCTTACTTTATAAAATTTAGAGGAAAGATGGCTTCAAACAACAACAACAAAACAAGCTCCAAGTGGTGTTGGCTACATGAATCCTTTTCCGCCAATTTATACAATTGTGGGCAATTCCTCTGTAAATTTAAGGAATGTTATCCTTACCACCCCATTCTAGGTCATATTAAGTCTACCCCTATCCCTTCTACTACCACTATCGATAACTAGCTCACTCCCAGTGCACTATTCAGCCTATGTTGCCCAAACCATTTGAATTATCCCTCCCTTATCTTATCTCATACAACTGTTCATCTACCTTAACATTTTCATGTCGACAACTTCTGCTTTTTGAAAATGTCGTTTCTTTGCCCAACATGCTAGTCCATATAGCATAGCTAGTCTTATAATCATCCTACAAAACTTTCCTCCTAATTTTAAGGGTACTTTAAAATAACACAACACAATAAGCCCGAAGCACTTCTCCATATTATATGGCATTTTTTTAATAAGATAGATTATAGCGCTAATGCACCGGATCCCATCAGAACTCCGTAGTTAAGCATGCTTGGGCGAGAGTAGTACTAGGATGGGTGACCTCCTAGGAAGTCCTCGTGTTGCACCCCTCTCTTTTAAGACCAGTTATGCTATATGGGTCGGAATGTTGAGCGACGAAGAAACATAATATTCAAAAAGTAAAAATTGTCGAGATGAGAATGCTTAAATGGATGAGTGGTATAACATTGAAAGATAAATAAAGGAATGAACATATTCGTGGTAAGTTAGGTTTAACTCCAATAGAAGATAAGATAAGGGAGAGACGACTCCAATGGTATGGACACTTGCAACGTAGGCCATATAGTACACCTGTGAGGAAGAATGACTTAGTTACTGTGGGAGGCAATAGAAGGGATAGGGGTAGACCTAACATAACTTGGAAGGAAATAGTAAGGATTTAATATCCTTAAATCTATCAAAAGAAAAGGGTTAAGATTGCATAAATTGGCGGAAAATGATTCATATAGCCGACCCTACTTAGTGGGATTAAGGCTTGGTTTTTTTGTTGTTATTTATTATAGAGCTAATTTCAATGACATTGTGGATTTGTTGATAGTTTTTTTTTTTTTTTTTTCCCATTTAGTGCTAAAAGGTGGACAGCATTTTGTACTTTTTGAGTGCATGTCATGGCAGTCTCTTTAACTGAAATTAATATCTGCAGATAAAAACCTGCCAGGGAGCAAGGGGGAGAGAGTGAGGAAGAAGAAAATGATTTACATACCAAACGTCCTCCCACCAAATCATAGTGAGCATAATGTGGACCTCCATGTCCTCCGAATACTTTATAGGTAACGAAGTGCTCAGGAATTAGTTTAACAGTTTCTGTTCAATCATATTGCAACAGGTAAGAAAATACAGATCTAATCACTAGAAGTGTGTTAATCATCTGAGGTTAAAACATACCATAAACAGCTTCAGGTGGGCAAATTAAGTCTTGGTCTCCTGCAAGTGCCAAGATAGGGACATTACTTCTATAAAGATGATCTTTGTAGAGAAAATTACCACCCCTGTCACTTAATCCACCTTCTTTAAAAGCTGTTGTTAACTGCAAGATGAGTTTAGCAGGTATAGTACCTGCCAATTATGGGACCGTACATTGTTAATAAATAGTCATGCAAAAAAAAAAAGAAAATGTGAAAGTCACACTAAAATATCTTGTACTGATGGCAGAAACTCAAATCTCCAAGGAGATTTTTCTTAAGAGTTATTGTCTTAGGTCTCTTTGAAGTTTGAACAAATAACAAAATTGCATATTACAACCATTCAGTTGATGCAACAGGTTCTGAAAGAGCCATAATTCAAAATATCCGAGCAATTTCAAAAGGCCTTCGGTTCAGGGCTAAAAGCTTCAAAAAGCATAAGCTCGCTTTCATAAAAGAAAATTTATTAAGGAGAATAAAGGAGGACGAAAAGTCGACCAAACTAAATGAAAACTATCAACAATAAAAGAACCAAAATCTTCCAATCATGCTGGATGATAATTATTGGGATTCCTGCAAAAAAATCCAAAGCAGAAAACTGAAGAGAAGCAGAGAGCACTAAACTTGTTGGAAAATCAATTGGCGCTTTGATACCAATTGTTGTTCGCAAGTGGGCGCAGCAGAAGACCTCACACAAACTCACGAATCAATCAACAAACAAGCAATGCAATCACTCAACTCACGAATCAATCAACAAACAAGCAATGCAATCACTCAATGATGAACTATACAGAATTAACAATCAACCACAAAGCATAAAAGGAAAGCAATAAGAATACATACACAACACAAGATTTACGTGGTTCGGCAATTTGCTTTTGTCCACAGGAGCAGCAGCTGTTTTTCACTATCACAATGAAGCTTACATGAAGCTCATCAAACTAAGGTTACAAAATATGATTATATGCTAACCCTATGCATACAGAAGACTTCTGCTATATCTAAAACACTTTTGTAGCGATCCCCCCGGAGGAAAATCCTCCAAAACCTCCCAATCTACTGATTTCCGATTCGCAATTCCGTGACGTGTGCGAGCGTAACTGTCGACAGTTTCAGCCAAACCGTCGACGGTTTTAACCCGAGAGCAATTCCCTTGCAGCATATCTTGAAACTGTCGACAGTTTGCCTCCTTCAACCTTTTCTCTATGTTCCCTCACTTCACAATGCTTTCCCCGATTCATGCTTTCAACTCAAAATATGAGCTACATCCCCAACAATCTCTACCTTGGCGAATATTTACCGCCTAGGAGAAATCCGAAAACATAACCCCACTGCTCCACCTGGGCCAGTAGATTGGGACCGCCTCCCGTCTAACACCTAGAGAAGTAAACCGATTCAAACAACGCTTGAACTTGTCCGTGGTAATAGGAACTCCACCTAACAGAACACCCAACTCCTTGAACGATCCTTTAAACCATAAAGCTACCTTGGCAGCCTCAGCCACTGCCAAGTACTCCGATCCAGTTGTAACTAGTGCAACTTGAGACTGTACCCTAGACTTCCAACAATTAGGCCTTTCCACAACATAACCCGTTGTAGGCCTCATGTCATCCAAGTCCCCTGTGTAGTCTGCATCTACAAACCTTACAACTGACAGACCACACTGTTGCCCGCCAAAGTACCCCACTGCACTAGCATAGGAAACCTTTGACATGTCTCGAACATCACTGTCCGTCCTTGAGTACTGAGCAATAGACAGTTTACTTTGATTTGCCACCAATGTAGCACCCCGATATAACCACCATCTCCCTGCGGTTATGATCAAAAAGTCACCTTGAGATAATCTCAATTTCCCTATACCTTTATACTTGCGAATCAAAGTAAATTGTCTACCTTTGGTTATGATCACAAAGCCACCCTGAGATAATCTCAATCTCCCTGTAACTTTGTACTTGCAAATCTCCAACCCAAGAATCCTCTTGGCCGCACCCAAAGCCTCCATGTCAAATTCCTTTCCCAATAGAGTCTCCAATTGATTCACCTCAATCAGAACCTTCGCAGCAATTGGCATGTCCCTCACATAAAGCAACAGAATAATTGTTCATTTGCATCCTATCTCCCTCTCCCCCTCTGGAAGTTCCACCAACCCCCACGTCTGATTCTTATATAGTAAGTCTAGTAATTTCATCTTCTACACCATGGCACCTATCCACCTACCCTTCTCTTGGCCGTGTACTACCTCCTAAAAGGTAGTAGGATCCTTCCTGATAGTAATGAATGCATAAGTCATCAGATCATTATACCTGGGCGGTGGCCTGATAGTGCATCTGAGCCCATTGTGATCTCGCTGGTCTCCCGAGCTTGAACTCCTTGCATTATGACCAATGTCATCTCTGTCTTGAGTCTGTAACTCCACCTACATCACAATCTCCTTTCTACTACCATTTATACTGTGAGACTGCAAGTCTCCTGAATTAGAACTCCCTGCACTTCTACCCTGAGTCTCCGACTCCACCTACACAACATGCTCGTTACTACTGCAGCTTTCTAGCACTTGTTTCTCTTCATCTACCTGAGTATGCTGCACCATGGATTTAACACCAAAAACCATGTCTCCACCGATCACCACCCTGTTTGCCATTGGATCACCCAGCTTAAACTCATCTTTCTTATATCCCAAAAAGATGTACTGTCCGAACATTGCACCAAACTTAGATCCCCCCTCACTAGAAACATGCATGGGTGGACCTCCAAACTCTCTCAAACCAGACCAGTCTACCGCATAACCTACCAAGTCTTTCCTACAACTCTCCCATCTAGTGATACCCTTGGCAATTTAATCGAGAAACCTGTCATACTCGCCGACTTTACAAACAAGTTTCTTACAAGCCCTGCATATACCATGACATGCTTGCAAAACTCCTTGAACACCAGCGTAATCAACTCCAATCTCTGACCTAAGGAACTCTTTCCCGATCTGGTACTCCACCTCGGCCACAAGTTGGCAAACATCTCCAACTTGTACCGCATGAGGTACCCCCATACCTTTCGTGATAAACTCATTAAGTACCCATGTCCAACCCGTGATGCTACCCTCACCGATCCCCAAACATCCAAAACAATGTAGTTAAGAATACACTCCGTTTTGTGTGTGGTTGATTTACACAAAAAGGAATTATCTGACAAAGATCTTTCAGCTGCAGCTCCACCTACAACTGTGTTACCTAGCAGTCCATAAAGATTCTCTGCCAACCTCTGTCCCTTCATCACCATCAAGACGCCTTTACACACCTTCATTGTCCCACCTTCAGACATGTAACTATACCCGTTACAATCCAAAGTGCCCAATGATATCACATTCTTACGTAGATCAAGTATATGCCTTACACCACATAACGTCCTTACCACACCATCATAAATCTTGATTTTGATATCCCCAATTCCAACAACTTTGCAAACAACATCATTTCCCATCAGAACGGAACTAGAACTCACCAATTTGTAAGTGGTAAACCAGGCTTTATTGGGCTTCATGTGAAAAGAACATCCCAAGTCTAGGATCCAAGAATTCGCGAGGCTTTTTGAACCTAATGAAACAGAAAGCATCTCACAATCACTACTCCTTGAGTCTCCTTCCACTACATTAGCAGATTTGACGAACCCTCTTGAGCTTTTGCTTTTCCCTTCTCCCACTCCGGATACTCTAGTTTTATGTGCCCTATTTTCCCGCACTTAAAATAGCGAACGTCCTTCCTCCTCCTAGACTGCAACTGACTTTTATTACCACTCAATCTACTCTAGGAATTGCCTCTCCCACTATCCTAATTACCCTTCGCCACGAGTCCTTCACCTTGTGAACCCTCATCGCTAGCCTTCTTTCTCTGATGGAACCCCAACAACGCACTCGTGATATCCTCCAACTCCAATGTTTCTTTCCCCCAAGTCAAAGTTGTAACCAGATTCTCGTATGTAGGCAACGTAAGTTGGGAATTCAGCAGCATCAACGCTTTGTCTTCTTCCTCGAACTTCACATTAACTAGCATCAGATCACTAATGATCTGATTGAATGTGTTGATGTGCTGACTCAAGTCCGAACCCTCTGTCATCTTACACCAATATAGTTTTTGCTTAAAATACAACTTGTTCGTTAATGACTTGGACATGTATCGGCACTCCAATTTCAGCCAAACTGTTGCCGGCGATTCCTCATCCATGATGTGATACAACACGTCATCGACCAGACATAACCTTATAGTGGACACAGCTTTCGCTTTCAGCTCCTTCCAACTTGCGTCATCCATGCTTTCCGACTTCTTCCCCTATAGAGCCTTCACCATACCTTGCTGCACTAGCAAGTCCTTCACCCTCCTCTGCCACAATCCGAAATTCTTTGTTCCATTGAACTTATTAACATCGAACCTTGCAGAAGAAATCCCAGCCATTGCGAACCAATAGCTTTGATACCAATTGTTGGAAAATCAATTGGCGCTCTAACACAAATTGTTGTTCGCAAGTGCGCGCAATGAAAGACCTCACACAAACCCACAAATCAATCAACAAACAAGCAGTGCAATCACTCAATGATGAACTATACGAAAATAACAATCAACCACAAAGCATAAAAGGAAAGCAATAAGAACACACACGACACAAGATTTACGAGGCTCGGAAATTTGCCTACATCCACTACAGCAACGGCTGTTTTTCACTATCACAATGAAGCTTACATGAAGCTCATCAAAATATGATCATATACTAACCCTATGTGTACAAAATACTTCTACTTTATTTAAAACACTTCTACAGCGATCTCCTCAAAACCTCCCAATCTGCTGATCTCCAATTCGAAATTTCGTGACGTGTGCAAGCATAACCGTAGATGGTTTTAACCCAAGAGCAATTCCCTTGCAGAGTATCCTGAAACCGTCGACGGTTTGCCTCCTGCAACCTTCTCTCTATGTTCCCTCGCTTCACGATGCTTTCCTCGGTTCATGCGTTCCACTCAAAATATGAGCCACATCCACAATAAAACTCTTCCGAAATGGATGAAACTGAAGCAAATCATCTCTAAAAATCCTAGCATTTCATTCCAACCAAGTGCAATAGAAAATAACAAATAAAGCACAAAATTGTATGTTTGGACATTGGAAGGCCCAAATCAAAGATGAAGAGACTAGGATGCACCTAAATCAAAGATAATTGCAAACAAATTTGTAACAGTCAAGCACTCAAGCTCACGCTTCACATAAATATATAATTCAAATGAGATGAATTCTCATCATACCTAAGCCAACCATTTGCCATCAACTTCATGATGGCATCACCATTCTACTCCACCTACTGCTGCTGATGCAGAACCAATGCCCAACAACTAAAATTTCAATTCTTGTCACGACCAAGTAATACATGAGGGCCTTTTTAATAGGCTTACAATGCGGAAGATAAGGGAACTAAAGCAGGAAACCAAACTAGGCCCCAAAAAACTCATTTCCTAATTAATAATTAACGTAGAATCTTAAATATAAAATCTTAGAAGATAAGGAAATTAAATTAAGAAACCAAATAAATTAAACTAACAGTTTCTTAAATAATAATATCCTAGAATCTTGCTTCCTAAATAATAATATCCTAAAATCTTAGAGACATGACCCTAATTAAAATTCTCCAATAAAAAGAAACGAAAATTCAATTAAAACTAAAATACACCCCATGTTGACTGCATCACTCTCCCTCAATTAGAAAGAATTCGACCTCAAATTTCAAAGATCGCAAGGAAAAAAAATTCAAATTGTGAATGCTCGAGGAAGGGCAATTGGCATCAAAAATGAAATAAGATTGTTTGAGTGAACAGGCTGTGGAGGTACAACTAACAAATTTATGTGGAATGATGAAATGAACTGGTTGGGAATCTGGCTCCAATTTTGAGGTGTAGATGAAATCAACTGGTTAGGAAGCAGGCTCCAATTTTGAGGTATCCACTATTTCCCGCAGCGATTCATCAATCTCAAAAGGAGCATCCTCAACTACTTCTTCTTTTTTAAGCTACCTAACGGGAAGAACAAAAGTCGTCTCTTCTACTTTGCAACTATCAGGATCACAGAATGAGACTAGGGTGTGAAGCATTGAATCAATCCTAACATTAATCTTGTCCAATGCAGGATAAAGTTAGCCTCTACTTATTTATTTATTTATTTATTTTCTGGTTCAAACCAATTTGAATGAACCATCTTGGTCTACTTTAGTCCGCTCTGGCTGAACCGGGATTGTTCTATCTGGTTGGACCCGTTCTTGCTGAATCAATTGTACTGATTTGAGCAAAAAACTTAGGGCTCGGCTTGGCTGCTTTGTCTTTGCTCTTTACAGGCATTGTGGCTTCAGCTCTGGCAACCGACAATGATGGTGGAAGCTCAGTGAAGGAGATGTGGCCAATGATGGAGGTTGAGGCGTCAGTGTTGGACGAACACAAGTACCTTCATTGTAGCATCAGCGGTGACGGCATGTCTCATCTGTGGGAAGAACTCAATGATAACGACAAAGTCGAGCACTCAGGGATTCAGGAGGGACCTTCGTTCGGCAATGGTGGTGGCAATTACATGGAGCACTCTGTTATTCAAGCACAATAGTTGTAGTTAATCGACGAGGAAGGAGATGAAGCCCTTTCATGACTTCAAAGAGATTCAACAGAGGCACGATTATATATATACATATATAAACACATATATATATACAAATCTTCATTCGGCAATGGTGATGGCGATGACATGGAGCACTATGTGATTTAGGCATGACAGTTGTAGTTAATCAACGGGAAGAAGATGAAGTCCTTTCATGACTTCAAAGGGATTCAACTAAGGCCACAATAATATATATGCTGGGACCACTGTGAAAGATGGATCAACTGAGATATGAAAGGCAAGATGGTGGTCGATATTGAATAGTGGTGATGATGGTGGCGGCAAAGATGGCAGTTGATGCAAGCAATGTTTTTAAAACGGGACTGGGCAATGAACCACAAGCTCTACAGTTCGCAATTCTTCCAGTTGGACCGGTTAAACCGCTAGTCAAACCGATTATATTTCATTTTATAAGTTTCGTATACTATATTAGTTATACAACTTTCATTAGCCCAAGCTGCTGTCAGCAGCTCAATGGTCTAGGCCTCACATAGTTCAAGCCTCTCCCCCTACTCCCACTTTTTTTTGTTGCCCTTTTTTTTTGCCTCTTCTTGGAGGGCATTTTGGTAAATTTGGTTTTTTTTAATTTGTTTCCCAACCATTCCAGTACCTTTGACGATCCTCCAGATCTCCTGTAATGCGCCATTGCTGCCTTCTTCACTTTCTTGTGCAAACAAGAAAATTTGCTAGCATTTCTTCTGAAAACAAGAATAATTTTGATCTTCCACTTCTTTTTATGGGCTTTTCACAATGGTATGAATAAAGTTGGAAGTGTGAAGAGCAATTCCCTCCAAGAGGAAGTTCCAGCATGGATCTGGTATGTATTATTCATAGTTTAATCTCCATTCTCTACTTTTCTTACTCCATCTCATGCGTCTTTGGCAATTGCAGGTCCCTCACGGCCACTTGCCAGGTCATGGTCAATCGCTGGAGATGAGATTTGGGTTTGTAAAATGCATCAAACCCAGCCCATTCCAGTTTGTCTGGGTCTTCTGGTTCACCGGTTTTATCCAGGTTAGAAGATGGCCAATATAGTTGTTCAAACCAAACCAGAAAGGGATCCTGGTCCCAATCCAACCAGCTGCTCTGGTCCAGTTTTCAAAACACAGGAAGCAAGGTGATTAAAGTTGAAATCCCTAACCTTACAAGTTTGAGTTAAAACTCGTAGACAACCCTGTCAAACACTAAGAACCAAGGGGATTTAAGTTAAAATCACAAACCTTGTCGAATAACACTGACAGAGTCTGCTCTGATATCACTTGATGTAGGTACCGGGGTCCAGCAGCTTAAATTCTCAACTCCCAGGTACTGTTTATAGGCTTACAATGTTTGAAGATAAGAAAACTAAATTAAGAAACCTAGTTAACCCTACTGGCTTCCTGAATGATAACAACCTAGAATCTTGAAGATACAATCTTGGAAGGTAAGGAAACTAAATTAAGAAACCAAAAACAAATTAAATACTAATTTCTTAAATAATAATAAACAAAAATCTTGCTTCCTGAATGATTTTTTTTTATAGCAAAAGAAATTCATTAATAGGAAGAGAATTTACAAGTGGGAGAGAAGACATCTCCCAAAAAGTTTGGAACAAACCAGAGAAAAACTAAAACATCAAAAAACAAAAATCAATCCAACCAATTCCTCCAATCCCTATTTAAATCCTAAAAGCTACCTTCTCTAAAAATTCCAAACCTGATACACCATAAGGAAGTCAAGAACTAAATCTTTTACCACACCAAATATGAATTCAACTCCTTCCGAGAAAAAATCCGCCGCATTACATTCCAACCAAAGACCCCATAAAACTGCATACTACACTTCCATAGAGCTGCCCTTTACTTCCTTCTTCCAAAGCCCGCAAAAGAAGTGATTAACAAATCTTCCACTAAAAAAGGGCACACCCAACTCCCTTCCATAACACCGAACAATTTATTCCAAACCCTCCATGCAAATTCACAATGCAAAAAGAGGTGAGAGGCTGTTTCGGAATTCCTATAACAGAGCACGCAAACATCTGGAGAGAGAACCCTCAAAGATCTCCTAATTTGCAGCAAGTTATTGGTATAAATTTTGTTAAGCACAACCAAGCAAGTAAACGCTTTAATTTTTGGGGGAACTTTAACCTTCCAAATAACTGAATAAAGAGGAAAGGAGTAATTTGAATGGGTCAAAATTCAAAGAATAATTTCAAGAAAACACCCCAAATGATCTAGACACCAAGAACGAACATCCCTACCCGAGGATAATTTTGCAATTGTTGAATACGGACGACAAAGAAGACAACTCCACCATCTCCCTATCATTCAGAGGACTCTTAAAATGAAGATTACAAGCGACGAAAAAGCCCCTCCCATTATCCACAAATAAAGAAATAACTCTGTTTGGCTCAGAGCACAATCTAAAAGACACGGAAAAGAAATGGGAAAAGAATCATTCTCGAGCCATGGGTCCTGCCAAAAACGAATCTAGAATCCCTTCCCCACTACAATTTTAGTGTGAGGGGTAAAAATGGAGTAAATCTAGGAAATATACCTCCAAAGACTCCCCAAAGAACATCTCGAGATAGCATTGATATCCCACCCATTCTCATCCAACGAAAAAATTACTGCGAATAACTCTATGCCATAGGGAATTATCTTCCATGGCTTGCTTCCTAAATCATAATATCCTAATACCTCAAAGACAAGACCCTAATAAAAATACCCCAAATAAAGAAACGAAAATACAATTAAAATTGAAAATCTACTCCATGCAAATTGCACCATCCACCCTTTTTGTTAAACTAGTATGATCCCTGTTTTGATGCTAACAAAGCACAAGAATCTTATGTGTGTTTTCAAGTGCTTGAACAGGTTTGTATCTTGGTACACACATAAGACAAAGGGAAATGGAAGCCAGAAGGAACTCTAAGAACACATACATCTGGCGTAGTCCATGAAGTGAAGAGCACTGAAGAAGACATATATATATTTTGTTTGTAAATGCATTTTAGTTTTTGATTTGGTCTATAATAAATGCATGGCATGCATGATGTGGATGTAAGCTCAAAATAACCATAGACTAACCATAGGGGACCAACAAATTTTCGGGAAAATCATTTAGGGTCAAAAATTCTCGATCAACCAAACTTTCCAATTCAAATCACTTCAATCGACCGACCCAAGAAGTTGACCAAAGTCAAAGCCTCAGTCAACCGACCCAATTTGAACTCATCTTCCCTGGTCAACCGATGCATGTATGCTTGCTTTCCAATGCCCACCACCGACCGATCCTTCAGTTCAAAATCACCTCGGTCGACCAACCAGGAAGAACCGGAGCACCAACCTTAAGCCCCAATCAACCGAACCTACGAAGGTTCGGAAATCGCCCTAACTAGGCCAACCGGCCCTTGTCCTCGGTCGACCGAACCTCTCAGGTCAGGCCATTTTTAATGTGCTAATTAGGATAAAATTTTAATTAAACATTTTCTAAAATGCCTAATATGTCCCTAACGGTCAATATCTTCCAAAGTCTATATATACCCCCTCATTACTCTATTTTTAACAATGAGATTAGAGAGAAAATCCTCCCAAAATATTTTTGATTCTTATTCATTTTTACACTCTCCTACACTTGAAAATTTTCTTTTGGAGAGCATATATTTTTGGGCATTCACTTTTGAAAAGCTTTTACTCTCACTTGTTTTTGTTTGAAAATCTTTCTTGAGAGTTAGCTTGAAAATTTCCCTCAAATATTTTTATTGATAAATATTTTTGAGGGAAAACTTATTATAGCTTGAGAATCTTAGCATATTCATTGCAAGACTCCAAAAGCTTATTGTGTTTTATTGCAAAAATTGTTTTCAGCAAAAACCCTAGCTTCCCTTGAGTTATAATATTTGAATATCATTTTTGAGAAAAAAAAATTTGTAGGCTCTCTTTGAAAGACTTGAGCACATATTTGTCATTCATCATTGTGCTTATATAGTCTACTTGCATTTGTGCTTTCATTGAAAAATCTTTATCTTGGAAAAACCACTTGAAAGCAAAGACCCTCAGTTCTCCTATAATTGTTATTGATAAATATTGTTAGGAGAAAACTTTTATTAGGGTTTGAATCTTTGAAATGCATGATCATATACATCATTTTCAAAGATTACAAGATCATTTTTAGAGATACCATACATATTCACTTGAGCTTTATGTCATATCATACGTGAGTGAATTTGTGCTTATTGTTGTACATATCTGCTTAGTTGAGAAGCATTTGTATTGTACACAAAATTTGTACTGTTTGTTGTATTCCCGACGTGTTGGTCGGAAGAGGATTGTACTGGCCTATAACGTGCACCAAAGCTTGCCCAGAAGCAGCCCCATGCAAAGCACCCAGCATGAGGCATGCACCTATGCGCCCATACTTCAAGCACAAGAAATGCACACCTGATGGACATTTTCCTCTTTCCAACAACCTTAGCTGCTTATGTCCTATTTCCAGCACAACGAGCAGCTTATTTACATATAAAAAGATTCAACTTTAGATTTTACATGAAAACGGAAATAACCTCCCTTTGAATTCAATAAAATGGGTTAAAATTTCCAGAAGAATAAAAAGATAACGTTCCAACAAATTTGAAAATTTCAAGATTTTTTTGCCTCCCCATTTCAAGTTGGATGACATACCATTCAAAATAAGGCAAAAAATTAAGTTAGCCTAAAAATGCTTAGAAATAAAAATATCAGCAAAAATCATTACAAGAAAAGCTTTATAAGATCTCAGTCAAAATTTGGCCAAATACACATGATTGTCAGATTTACGCAAAATCCAGACTTGGGGAACATGATAAGCTTGTAACTTATTTGATTTAAAATTTTTACCATTGAAGTCGAATAAAGAAAAGAATTTGAATTTAAAGCCATAAAAATACATAATTAAACTCTAAATCAATAAGGTAATTCTATTTATTGATGGCATAGTTCCAATATGTTCACAAAATAAATATTTATTCTTTGGGCATTATATACTCTTTCTTAATGAGAGCGTACCACATCTTACTCGGGCAGTTAGGTGCATGTGTTCCCAGATGATCTTTGCACCCTAGCGGCTAGCATGCCCTGCACCTTTAACTACTATGCATACAATGCCTTAATTCTATTTATCTAAAAGTTCAAACCTATAATTCAAACCTATCATTTACTCAAATCTCTACTCTCTAGTTTTGTCAATTCACTGAATTCACACTATCACACTTCCTTCCCTACATGCCCAATGAATTCAACCAACTATAGTTAATGAAAAAGGGATAGGCGTCAAATGTAAGCATCTTATCACTAGTAATTCATTTGAATAATCACAATTTTTTCTTGGGAACACACAAAATGTGCTCTCTTTTCATTTTTTCTAAAATCCTAGAAAGTCCCTCTCCATAAATCCCACCATACACTTTTAGGAAGTCAAGGCAATTCTGTCTCCTGAAAGTATTCCATGGTTAGCCAAGAACCACGCATGAAGTAAACCACATAACACATGCTCCCTTTTCAATTATTCTAAAATCCTAGAACATTCCCCTCTAGAAACCCCACCATACACTTTCTAGAAGTGAAGGATACTCTCTTGCTTTTGTAAATCTTTTGTGATTAGTCAAGAACATGGCATTAGTGGTGGCAATTACTACCCATACCCATTAACCTTCCCATAACCATCATAAATAAAAGGGGTTAGGGTACACCCGTTTAAGTATATGGGTCATAAATGGATGACCCATTATCAAATGGGTTAGATGGGTGTACCTGCTAAGCCCATCAACCCATTTAAATTTCCAACGTTATCAATTACAATAGTAATTAATATATTTAATTTATTACATTTAAAAATATACTACAAGTATGTAACTAATATTGTAATTTGAATCTCTATGTGCGTAACGTAATTATATTATTGTTCGATTTGAATATTTATATAATTACGCACATAATTTGACTTGGTTTTCAAACTAATTAATACGTATGCATGTTCATAATTGCATAATTGGTTCGATTTAGACATGTCCGTAATTATGTCCTTATGTGATTATAGTGAAAATACTTATCATTTGTAATTAAATTATATAATCGTGTAATTAAGATTATAATTAGCCAAAATCTTGCATGGATAATTTTATAATTATGAACAATTCAGTTACAATATGTACGTAATCGTGCAATTATGTATATGCAACTAATTTGATTTACTTTGGTTTTCCAAACCAATTGATATGCGTGCATGTTCATACTTTACATAATTGGTTCAAATTAGATATGTCTATAATTTTATCAATATATAATTATAATAATTATCGACTACACCTATAAGTTGAAATTAAACTACATAATTATGTAATTAATACCGTTATTCGAAATATCTACGTACATAAATTTGTAATTATGAACAATTATAAATGTAGGCATTTGGTTTGACTCATATGCATACATAAGGTTCGGTTTAAATATGTCCGTAATTATGTAGTTATGTAATTAAACAACACAATTATGTCGTTAATACTATAATTTGGAAATATATGGACATAATTTTATAATCATGGACAATTCCGTTCGAATATGTATGCAATGACGCAATTATGTATGTACGTAATTGATTTGGCTTGGTCTTCCATATCAATGAAGATGCATGCATGTATGTAATTGGTTCAATTTAGATATGTCAATAATTATATAGATATGTAATTATAGTATTAGTTACACATATCATTTGAAATTAAAATTCATAATTGCATAATTAATTCTATAATTCGAATATCCATGTACACAATTTTGTAATATATTGATAGTTCGGTTCGAATATGCAAGTAATTACGTAATTATATGTACATAATTGGTTTGCTTTGCTTATGTGTATATAGTTATACAATTATGTGTACACAATTGGTTGGATTCGTTTATGCAAACCAATTAATATGCATGCATGCATGTACTTAATTTACGTAACAACGTATATATTTTTCAACCAAGTTATAAATCAAATAAGCTACAAAGATGGCGGGAAGACATGGCAATGATAATGTTTGAAGATAGTTATAAGTTTCACCCGGTATTCAACAATTGGTGTGCATGCTTTAAAATTAAACGATTCAATGGGTTAACTCATGTCTAGATGAGTATGGGGCACAAATGGATCAAATATTTTATATAAATGGGTCAAAATGGGTAAATGGGTCATAAATGACCACACCCATCTTGACCCATACCCACCCATTTAACATGTCTACATGGCATGAAGCAAACTTATTTCTTATGCTCGTCCTATGCATTACCTCAAGTTTTTTCCCACCAAGATAGAATCTAGGTTATAAATTTAGACTTCAACTAAAATTTCAAGGCCTCAAAAGCATGGAAATTTCAATGTCAATGTCAGTTTGATTTCAATTTTAAAAAATGATAGAATTTAATAGCAAAGCATGAAATTATTTTATGAAACTTTAGAAACAATCAATAAAGTCAATAGACATAATAATGCAAGATTTGGAACTAAAATAGTATAAATAAAATATATCAAGAATTGATAAGGCACAGTAAGTCTAATATAATAATCATACTAATAATTATCAATTAATATATGCAAAATCAATGTTTTAAAAGGCAAAGGCGTAAGGCGAGGCGTTTTAACCCTCAAAAGGCGAGGCGTAAGCCTTAAGGCATTGGGGCGGAAGCCTTTTTGAGAATTTGTTTTTTAAGATAAAAATTTGTTAAATAAATTATATATATTTAAAATAAAGTAAAAATTAAGAAACTCGCAAATATAATGTAAAAAAGAAAAACTAGATTTACTTCGCAAAATACTTGTTGGTCATTCAAATATTGCTAACTTGAATACATGACATAAATCATGACGAAGAGATAGCCATACCATCACAAAGTTCAAACTATTTTCATGACGTAAGATACAAGTCCAGTTATTTTGGAAAGGTTGAGGTTCAAGAGTTTTAGAAATAAACTCATATTATGACATTCCTTTCGTACAAACATGTAGTTAAAATTTTCTAACCAATTCTATCTTGAGAATCACACAGCCAAAATGCGTAAGCCTCAACTAAAACAGCGTAAAAGGCGTGCTTTTTTGTAAAAATGCATAAGCCTCAGCATGTAATGTCTTAGCCTTTTTGGAATTTGGTAGATTGAGCCTCAAGGCGTTTTAAGGCCTCGACTGAGCCTTTTAAAACAGTGCAAAATACATAAATCAGTTAGATATTATTTATTATATAAATACAAATAATTTAGACATAAGTCAAATAACATATTGTATCTAATATCTCAGTTTAATTTTTCATATAATTTCAATAGTTTGAAAGCAATTGATATCCTTCTTGTAGTAATATTTAGTTTCAATAATTATTAAAAGAAAAGGATAAAGTAAGAGAGAAATCTCAATTTCAGTTTTGAATCCCAAATATGAATTTCAAGGGAATTTATAGTTAAAATTTCACCAAAATTTTGAGTTTCAATAGTTTCTAATGGTTCATGGAAATTTCAATGGAAATTTTGTAAAACAGAACTTGAGGACCATTTTGATTTTGAGGATAGTGGAAAGCAGAAATTTCAACGGAAATTTCAACAACTTCATGGAAATTTAAAACCATGGATAGAATGCAATGAGTCATCCTTCATCCTTTACACCAAAACAATTTCAAAGCCTCGGATAAAGATTTACACCATATAAATAATTCTGCTTCATGCATTACTTTTTTCCTAAATTACCTATTCTTTTTCTAAATCAATCTCTCTCAAAGATGGCTATAGATTTGGTATCACCATTCAGTGAGAACTGGAATCTCCCAATTATTCTTATGTAGAAACATCACAATTCTATTAGTATAACAAGGCATAAAGCACTGTACATTATGATTTGAGGCTACAGTATGCCCCATATAATGAACCTGTCCCCAGTTATCCAGATACTCACCTAATTGTCCAACTGTTCAGAGTCCATCCTTATGCACAAGTGAAACAAGTTAGATCAGGAAGGAATGTTCACAAGGGAACGAGTTATAGAGAGAAGCTCTCATCCCTCTCTAGGAGGGACGCTCGTCCATGGCTGAACCTCTCTCTTGATTTCTGGATTCCGATTGGCCATGGGGAGATTTTCTGTCCGCATGGCCATGAAGAGTGCCACACAAAAATTTCGATTGAAGAAGGAAGTTGAACCTGCCCATGATTTAATATCTTTTTGGGTCAAGAATCATCCGCAGCAGTTTTGCGCGGAGGCCGAGAGGCTCTCAGTTGAGGCCAATCGTAAATCGGTTCGAGCAGTTTGAGTGGGAAATTTCCTTTCCAGTAGGAAATTGATCCCTGATGGTGTGAAGGAAGACCATCAAGGCGATGATGATTTCCCTACCCCGAAGGATTTTTTTCAAGTCAATGTGGAAGCCAACCACAAGACTAAAATTGATTCCCATGCTTCAAAGGTCCTGAAGACAACGGCTTGCAGTAGCAGTAGCAGTAGCAGATCTTTTCGAACTGTGGAGTCGGAAGTCTGGCGGGTTTTCCGGTTTCGAAAGTTTAATATCAGTTTCGATTTAGATTTGCAGAAGCAAAGACACAGATTCAGAGTTCGAAGGTGATTGGAGGTTACTTTGCTTCGTTTAATTTCACTGGATTTGTTGTGTCCAGATTTGGCGGTTGAATTCGTTCTTACAGTTCAGTATTCCGATTCTTGTTTTGTTCTTTTCTCAGTTCAAGAGTTGCCTTCCAAGTTCATTCTGTTGGTTTTATTGTCTTTCCGATTGGAATCATCATTTTCTAATTTTTTTGCATTGAGTTGTGTTAGTTTTTCACTCTGTTCGACAGCTCTTTTTTCGTTCTTGTTCGGCGGTTACTGTTCATAACTCTCAGTTACCGATTGGAGTTGGTGTTCATTGATTCTTCTGTTCATGCAGTTTGTGGTCTGCGTGTCACTCCTTTCAGTGTTCCGTGTGACTTTTGAATTTCAAAATCCTTCCCTGCTCATCAATTCCACTTTGGTGCATTGTTTGATGGGAGTGGGTTTTCTGACCATCCTTTGTTTTTTGCTTTCGGTTGTCAGCATGGCATTAATTCCAGTCTGTCATTGGGGTTGGTGATTCTGTTGGAAGCTGGTGTTGTTTTGCAAAATATTTTTCTACAGTTGTTTATTGTTTCTTTGTTTCAAAAGTTTCCCTCTAATCAGTTTGATTTTAAATTTGAATTGCCTATGTGTCGCACAGTAGGACTGGGATTGATGTTTCGTGGAAGAAGTGTTTTCAGTTGTCTCCATCACCGTTCAGCGAGTTGATACTGTTCTCTACAGTATGCGGTACAAACTCAAATGCAGTGTCATTTTCCTGAGCAGTGTTTTGGAGCATTGGTCAACAGCTCTTCCATTCAGTTTTCGGACTTGGGGTTGCGAGTGTGTTTGTTAGCAATTTCCATGTTCGATTTTTCAGGATGTTTTTCCAAGTTGGATTCTTTTTCCTCCGGAAGCAGATTGGAATTGGTGATGGGATTTTGTTGGAATTTCTGAATGTCGCCCTCACGGGCTTGGCACAGTGGAATGCACCAGGCATGCATGGGTTCACTTCCTGGTTGATGCTATCCTCCTAATTTTTGGGAGAAGGGTCTCTCCTAATTTTTGGGTGAAGGGTCTTGGTGAAGTGTCCTAGGATTCGAGTATGAGCTTCGGGGTTCGCTTCCTGGTTGATGCTCCCAATTGTATCCTCACAGTCTCTGGGTGTAAGGTCCTGGGTGAAGTGTCCTAGGCTTCGAAGTGTGAGCTTGGGGTTCGTTTCCTAGTTGATGCTTCTAGTAAGTGTCATAGGTTTCGAGTGTGAGCTCTGGGGTTCATTTCCTTGTTGTGGCTGGTTTTTGCATTTTCAGTGCGTTCTAATTACAGTTGCTGGGTTTGCTGCATCGATGATTGGGAATGGTTGTTTGTTGATCTTGCTGCTGTTTTGGAGTTTTCACTGGGTATGCCCAGGTTTTTATGTAACTTTTGTTACTTTTGTTGTTTCGAATTGGAGCTTAGATCTCCTTTGTTTTTTGATGTAGGTGGCCTCTTTGGCTAGACTTTTGATTGTATTGCTTTACAATTGTGCTGGGAACTTGGTTCCCCACCTATCGGTGTACGTCCGGAGTTTTCTATACATATTCCATTTGATCAATATAATTTATCATTTACAGATCAAAAAAAAAAGAAGTTAGATCAGGGAAGGTATAGAGCTGTAATCTTAAGATAGGTGGGAGGTTGGAAACAACAAAACTTACCGAAGTTGTTCAAGACAAGCTTTTTCAACAATTCTGGATGCATCATGTCCTCTGCTGATATCAAAGGGTTCAGCCAAGACAATACATAAGGAGGACGAGATGAGAGAGGAAAAGTCGCAGCCAATATTGTCCCCAAAGGAACAGCAGGAACATTGAGAGCCTGTGCAGGATCAGCCTGTGTGACAAGTGCATTCTGTTAGTTCCCTGTCAAACATCATTCTGCTCACGACAACAAGCATGCAGTTATACGACTAAACATTGAAGACCAACTGTGCAATGGAATTTTTAATCCACTTACTAGGGGTAAGAGCAATTTGAGCGATGATTTTGAAGAAGTGTAGTCAAGCGACGATGCCAAAGTAACCACAGCTGCCAATCCGGAGTCTCTTCCTTCAAAAGCTTTTAAGATGAAAACACAAGGATAATAATTGAGAACAAAGCCAAAATAAAGAAGACAACAATCACAAACTAAAAAAAAATATTTTCCATAAATGTTCGATTTCAAGTTAGGGTCTGTCACTTCATGCAGAAATGCTGAATATTGAAGATTAGGGTCATATTGAGGCCTCTCCTTTCTGGTCCCATTTGCAAGACCAACCGAAAGCTACGGCCTTTTTCCATTTTTTTTTTCTTTTCTAAGAAAAATAAATTTATTAATGAATCAGAGAAAGAAGTACAAACCGTGGAGAACAAGACATCCTCTGAAGATCAGCTAAAAGCAATCAATAAAATGGAGCTCTTCAATCCCTTTGGAGACTAGACAAAGAAATCCTCCAAAAATTTTCAAAAAAGAGCCCAAAGAGAAGCAAGAAAAACAATTTATCCCTTGAGGTATTAAAAATCCTTGCATTTCCATAATGCTATTGGATATCCGAGAAGCTCACTCCTTTAAAGCATCCAAAGCCAACACACCAAAGCGACGCCAAGTAATAAATCTTCTCCCAAACCAGCAAAGAATTCAGCTTCTTCCTCAAAAAAATATGCACATTATGTCCAACAATAAACCCCACGACACTACAAAGTGCATTTCCATAATGCTGCCTGGAAAGCAAAATCCATAAACAGCAAATAACACACATCCCAGAAAAAGACTGAAAATGGGTTTAGAAGAACCATAAACAGAAGCAAACAACCATTGACCCCTATCTCTCACATCTACCAAGACCAAAGGGAGAATAACCCAAATATGGTACCAATTCTAGAAATGGAACGAGTATCCCAAACAATAAGAACGCCCCCAAACGTCCCTTGAGAAGGTAGGTACTGTCACTCCTTGCACCTCCCCTCCCAAATACTCTTCATTGGCCCCCTCTAAACTCACTAGTTTAGTTTCCTGAAGTAACACAATATCACTTGAACGTCTAACCAAAGTTTACCTTATCAGCCCCCTCTTCCTAATATCCCCTAAATCCCTAATATTCCAACTTATGATCACCATATTTTAACTCTTTTTCTCCCCTCCTCCCCCCCCCCCCCTTTTTTTTTTTTCCCAAAAAAGAAAAAAACCCAAGTAATTGATAGAAGAGGCTAGAATATTTAAGTTCTTTTCTCAACCTTCTTTTTTTAACTCTCATATGTTCTAGGACTAATCCCCCACCTTCATCTCTTGCCCCCTTGGTTGTAGTGCATTATCAGTAAAAATTTAGACGAGCTAAGAAGTGGGAAGAATACCTTGTTGAAAATTAGAGATTCTTATCCAATGGAAATTCTTTCACATCATCACCCACCCACATCAAAGATAGGATCACCCTAGATGTCAATGGGATTATTTTCAAGAACAGGAATGACGGTGAAATATCCCTTCACAATCAAGTCTCTTTCCTGGAAGTCAGCATTCTTCAAATGGTGAACACCAACCTGTGCTTCTTCAGACAGCTTCTTAGAACTACACTCCACAACCAATTATCCCCCTCCTTCAAAACCATGTTCTGCCAAAAGATATAATAACAATCCTTTTCATATTTGCATATACTGTCCATTTCAAAGTTGCATATACTGTCCATTTCATCTTTTGATTCAAAGTACAAACTTCTATGTCCGGTTTCTCCACAGGACTACAAATGAACCCCTTAAAGGGGAAAACAGGGAAGATAGAGCTTGTTGAATGGGAAAACTTGTCTCTGGCATACTATCATTGGGTTGCATCTCTCTTTCCTTGCAGTTATCTTCCCCTTGCAGAGACTGAATTCCCAGGTGCTGAAGATTCACATCTGTCTGGACCTTAAGTTCTAACCTCTTTCCCTTCAGAAATAAATACCAACCCCCTCTTGTTACTGATGAGCCTCACCTGCTTTTATTACTTCATTAGCGGGCTTGGGCAAATCCTACTTATTGGAGTTGGCTGAAACCCAGCAAATTCTGCCTCATTAGGCTTTACTTGCTCTTTCTTCCAACAGCCCACTTCTTATCAAGCCCACTATCCCAAGGCCCAGATTTAGTAAACCAAATTTGTTTATTATTCAAATTGGGATCATTCCAAATCACATGGAAGGAACTTTCCCTAGGATTACAACTCAAAGGAACTCCAAAACAAGACAAGCCAATCTATTAAAATACCATAGCCAGCCATGGTCATAAATTTTGATGAAATTGTCAAAGTTTTAGTTCAAAATTTTTGCTTTCCATCATCCTCAAAATTAAAATGGAAACTAATTTATTTTTTACAAAATTTCTGCTGAAATTTCCACAAATTATCAGAAATTTATCGAGATATTGAAATTTCAGCAAAATTTTAATCGTTAAGAGTAAAAGTTTCTGGAAATTCAAATTTGAGATTCAAAACCCAAATTCCAATTTCTCCCTTAATTTATCTATTTTCCTATGAAACTAAATATTATTGAAAAAGGATATGATCGAAGATTTTACTTTTGAAATATTTGAAAAATTAAAATAGTTTTTTTTTTACAATAAAAGAAGAATTTCATTAATAGAATAAGAATATACAGCTAGGAGAATAAGACATCTCCTTAACATAGTCTGGAAAATTCAGATAAAAAATGCAAAGAAACAAACTAAAGACTAAAAGACAAGAAAGGGAGACACGAACTAACAATCCAACACATAATGCCAATCGTGCTGAATATCAGAAAAGCTCGTCCCCTTAAAATTCTCATCCCACACATCATAGAGAAGCCAAATAGTGTATCTTTCCCAAACCAGCAACTGAAAAAACTTCTTCCCTAGAAAAATGCGCGCATTAAGCTCCATCCACAACCCCCAAAAGACTGCAAAAGAAGCACATTTCCAGAGTGCTGCCCTTTCCCTTTTCCTGCCAAAGCCAACAAAAGGCACTGGCAAAGAGTCCTCCACTGTCTTAGAAATCACCCAACATTCGCCTAAACTACCAAATAACTTAGTCCAAGCCCTCCAAGAAAAAGTCACAATGGATGAACAAATGAAATGAAGATTCTGAACAATTAAAACAGAGAACACAGATGTCTGGAGATATAACCTTCAAAGGTCTCCTAACCTGCAGCAAGTTATTGGTATTAATTCTATCAAGCGCAACCAACTAGATAAAAGCCTTAATTTTAAAGGGGACTTTGGCCTTCCAAATGGAACCATATAGAGGTAAAAGATAAATTAGACTTAAGAAATCACAAAAAGATTTGCAAGAGTAAACCCTCGATGGATCCAGAGACCAAGACCACCTGTCCTCCTCTAAAGAAAAACGACAGTTATTCAACAAGACTGGCAAAGAGGATAGCTCTATCATCTCCCTATCGTTTAACGGTCTACGAAAGTGAAAATCCCAAGAAGGTGAAGGACCACCTGGACCAATGACAAAAGAAGAAATGGACCCATCATGCCTTGAGGTCAGGCAAAAAAGGTGTGGTAAAAGGTGGACAAAACTACATTCCCCAACGAAGGATCTTTCCAAAAACAGATAATACTTCCTTTTCCCGCTAGGAATTTAATATGGGGAATGAAGAGGGGATAACTCTGCGAGATAGCACTCTTTGAAGGGCATCTAAATCTAAAATTAGTATCCCACCCGTTCTCATCTAAGTCATACTTAATTTTAATAACCAAATGCCATAGGGAAGAATTCTCTAGCAAAAACCACCAAAGCCTTTTAGCCAAAAGAGCTGTGTTTTTAGACACCAAATTTCCAATATGCAAATCACCATCCTATTTAGGCCTACCCACCACTCCCCAACTTACCAAATGATCCCTAAAACCCACTACCCCGACTACAAGAAATCCCTCATTATCTTCTCAATCTTATCAACAACCCCCGCCAGAATCTTGAAAATTGAAAGAAAACATACTGGGATACTAGAAAGACAAGCTTGGATACGCGTTACTCCACCACCAAAAAAAAACAAGCGCCTTTCCACCCATCCAGTATTTTAGAAACCCTTTCTACAATAGGATCCCAAAAGCTTGCAGATCTAGGGTTACCCCACAAAGGAACCCCAGGATAGGACAGCGGCCAATCCAAAACACTGCACCCGACCTCCGCAGATAACTCCCTAGCACCCTCAACAGACATTGATAGCCGTGATACCGCTCTTCCCCATATTAATCTTACGCCCAAAAGCCTTCTCGAAAACATGAAGGAGATCCAAGATATTCTTAAAGGAGGGTTTATGGTCCTCTAGAAAGAAGATAGTATCATCGGCAAACTAAAGGTCCAAGACACCCTGACCCCCTCTCTCCCCACAACATAACTTTCACTAACCTCTAACCACTGCCCTATCCGCCATCCTACTCAAAAGTATCAGCCACTAAACAAACAAAAACAGGAAAAGAGGATCACCTTGCCCTATTCCTCTCGTAGCCTTAAACCAAGGTTAGACTCGTCATTGACTAAAACCAAGTAGCTCACATAATGCAAACAGCCTCTAATCCAAAGCCGCCATTTCTCGCCAAACCCCTTCCTCACAAAAATTTTATCCAAGAACTTCCAGTTCACTCTATCATAAGCTTTCCAAAAATCCAACTTAAAGTTCTCCGAATATCCTCCACAACCTCATTAGCAACTAGAATGCAATCCACAATTTGCCTACCCACACAAACGCACTTTGAGCTTTAAAAATAGTCCTAAGCACCCTGTTCTGTCTATTAGCTAACACTTTAGTGATGATTTTATAAACTCTGGTAACTAAGCTAATAGGTCTAAAGCCCGAAATATTAATGGATTTATTCTTCTTCGACACTAGAGTTACGAAAGTGGGATTGATATTGTTGCCTAAAGTCTCATTCCCATAAAATTCATTAAAGACCTTACGCAAATCAGCCTTAACCACCTTGACATCTTCCAATAATCTTGGAAGAAAACCATATTAAAACCATCAGGTACTAGAGCTTTATACCTCCATCCCAAAAATCATGGCCCTCACTTCCTCCTTTTCAACAGGTCTCTCCAAACAAACCACCTCCTCACCAGATAAAGGGTTCCACTCTAATCCTTCAACCATAGGTCTACTATCATCCTCCTCAAAATACAAATTAGAATAAAACTCAGTGATTTTAGAAGCAATTTGACTTTGATCAAATATAATGACCCCCCAAAAAAAATCCACTTCCAACTCCCAAATCAAATTCTTCCTCATTTTCCCAATAGCTATCCTACGAAAAAATCTATAGTTACAATCACCATCTCTAGTCCATTTAAACTTCGTCTTCTGCCTCCAACTTCTCATTTTCTTGAAAATCACCTCCTCCAATTCATTCTTCAAAGATAATCTTCTCATCTCTTCATTCCACCAATATAATACTATCTTCTTCCTTCCATCTAACTCAGCCCTTAGTCAAGAATTCTTGAAATGAGGATTTGGAGAGGGGATGGGAAGGCTTTTGATTCATGACAAAAACTAAAGAGGCTAAAAGAGAAGTGTAAATATTGGAATAAGGAGGCTTTCGGAGACTTAAGGTTTAGAAAGGCTAGTATCTTAGAAGAGTTGGCCGAGTTAGATGGAACAACAACAACAAAACCAAGCCTTAAGTCCCATCTAACTCAGCCAACTCTCCTAATATACTAGCCTTTCTAAACCTTACGTCTCTGAAAGCCTCCTTATTCCAATCTTTACACTTCTCTTTATTCCAATCTTTACACTTCTCTTTTAGCCTCTTTAGTTTTTTTCATGAATCTAAAGCCTTCCCATCCCCTCTCCACATCCTCATTTCAAGAATTCTTGACTAAGGGCTGAAAGGAATCATGATCCAACCACATATTTTCAAACCTAAAAGGAGTTGGTCCCCAGGCAACCTTCCTCAATTCCAACAAGATGGGAAAGTGGTCATAAATGGGCCTAGGTAAAATAGATTTGAGGAGATTAGGGAAGTAATCCGCCCACTCCGTATGAAAAAGGAATCTAGCAAGCCTACTTGCCACCGCTCTAGAACCTCCCACTGACCACGTAAAATTGGCATTATCAAGAGGAAGGTCTTTCAAACCACTCCCTAATAAAGGAGTCAAAAGTCAGCATAGTAGCATTAATTCTATCACCTCCTTTCTTCTCTCAAGGAAACCTCACTGCATTAAAATCACCTCCCACAATCCAATTAGGAGCACAAAATTCAAACAACCTCCCACAATTCAATTAGGAACACAAAATCCAAACACATAACAAAGCTCTTCCCAATAAGAGCTCCTAAGGTTTCATCTAGAAGGGCCATACACCAATGAAACCCACCAACGACTCTGGCCTTTCACTTCTACTAAAACGGAAAGAGAGAAAAAACCTACTAGACTATCCACTTTAACAATAGATCCACTGTCCCACATCACCAAAATAACACCCGCTAACCCTCAAGAAGGAAGGATTAGACAAACACCCCCTTATCAAAGACCGCTACCTCTCCCCCAAATCCCTTCTTAACAAAGACCATTTCCAAAACACTGAACTTAAAAACAACACCCTTCCCTTTCCTCCAACAAGCATCAACACCACTTCAATAGCATCCAAAATCTGCTACCCCAACAAAAGCACTCAAAGTTTGAGAAATAGTATCATTCGACTCCAAATTCAACCTATTCATTTGAACAAAGCCGTAATTTAAGGCCATATTTTGTTATATAATATTAGATCAACTAAGCTAGAGAATAAGTACAAGAGGGGAAACCAATGTCCCAACTATGACCTCGATCACATAAAGATTTCAGCACACTGCAAGTGTAATTACATGCTTACGCCAGCAAGGGAAGGCACAATGAGTGGGAGTGAGGGCAACAGCATACAAGGATCAAATAACCTCCTCAGAACTAAGGCCTTAAAGCTTCAGGAAGGCCTGCGCCAGCCTCCATACACGAGAACACTGGGCAGGGGAAACTGAGAGCTAATGGAGTTGGTGGGGGGGTGAATGACAATATGCATAATGAAGCCACCAAACAAATGATTATCAAAGGAGGCACCAGTGTTGCTTATTAGGTGATGGCCAGTGAATGGAAAATGTCACCAAAAATATATAAATTAATTTTTTGGCTTTGGTCCATCAAGAAAGATATTCTGCAGGTGTTATGTCAAACAAATTTTGCAATCTATCAACATCATATAGTGCTCCTAGCCATTTTATTTCTTCATCAAAATAGGAATTTGAAGCTTGATTTGCCTGGTATCTGGAATTGCTTCACCTCTTTTCCAACATGTCAGAAGGTAAAGATTATCCATTTGTATGAGAAAACTACCCAACTAGAGATTTATCTTAACAAAACAGAACTGCACAATCATAGAAAGACTTTCTAGAACCCACTGGCCACTGTATAGTTGATAGCAATGGAAACGTAGGACGATTAACAAGAGAATAGCTAACAACTCTAAATACCAAACAGAGCATAAGGCCAAGAAAATAGAGCAACAGCCAACAAAAAAGAACATAATAGAAATACTTTTTTATTAAAAATTGCAGAAGAAAAAAAAGATGAAAAGGTCAATAAGTTTTAAATTATTGCTTTGCAATACATCCAAGTCACATATTCGATTATGGTGTATGACATAGACACAGGCAGCAACTTACCACATCGTGACAACATTGCATACAGCAAGATACCTCCCATTGAATGTCCAATTGCAAGCAATTTACCATTCTTTGGATTGCTTTGAGACCTTATGTATTCCATCTGTATTAATAAAAATAATGACTATTATCTCATTTATGCGAAAACACAATTGGGTTATATATCATAGATGATGAGAAAAAGGAGTTCAAAATATATGTTAATCTACAAGGTCAAACCAAAATGAGTAATCATTTTTATGGACTTTCAGCAAGAAGAAATGTCACCTCACCGCAGCAGGAACGTCCTCTTCCAGGTAGTGATCAAAATCCCAATCATACTTCACAACCAGCTCAAGCTGTTTCTGGAAATCTTCTAATGTTGTCGAAAAAAGTTCTTGCAAGTCAAAAAACTGAGGTGAAACAGACCGTTGACCTTCCTCAATAACATTTACAAGTCTTTCACTTAGATCCCTAATTTGACCAGCAATAGTAGAGTTTTGCCTCAATTCCAACAAATTTGAAAGCTTTATCCTAATCTCATTGAAGCGATCAGACAATTGAGAATCTCCTAAGAGTTTTGATATTTGATCAAATAATTTAGCAGACATTATCTTTGATTGACCTTCACTAAGAAATCCAGAAAATCTTTCTGATAAACGCATAAATGTTTCTGTCAGCTTAGTCACCAATTTTGATTCATCGCTTATTGTAGCTATCCCTGTTAGGTCTCTTTCAACATTAGAGATCTCAGACTCAGACAAAGCCCCACAAATGCTGGTCGACTCCTGGTCAGCTGAGACAACTTCATTTGCACTACTAGCAACTGCTTCCATCTGCTCTGAGATGACATTAGCTGATTGTTCACTTCCTTTGGTATCTAATCCTTGTATGCTTAAGCCAGCGCCTCGAAACTCAAGAATCCATGTGTCATATCCTTGGCTGGACATGTAACGAGCAAATGAAGACTGCAATATATATCACATGCATCAAAGAGACATTGATGAGTATGATGGCATAGAAAATCTTAAAAACAAATTGAATAAAATATTTTTTTTTTAAATGCTTCACATGCATACACTCATTAAGCCTGCATCTCAGAAATCATTAGAGAACTGGATCACAATTTTTTACAAACTACATTCCAAGAACTGCCATAACTAGATATTCTAATACGGACTAAGCTTGACATTGACTACAGAGCTTGCTAGTCAAGTCCAAGGATAAACACAATTGAACACCAGAAAGCTTAAAAAATACAGGCTTGAACCAGCTGAACTATATTGGAATAATAACCGAAGCTTAAGGCCACCGAATCAGTTCCAAGCCATGCAAAACCTAATACCAAAGTCAGGTAAGGAAATGCCAGCTTGTTTACAAGCCTAAAACCAAAATTTCATCAAAGATTAGTTAGAACAGATTGTAATAGGAAGCATTTAAATATTGGCACCAAATTCAGAAAGTACAATGCATTGAACATGTCTTCTATGTAATTGTAGTAATTAGATTGTGTGTGCGTTGGGGGGGGGGGGGGGGGGGGGGGAGGGGGTGGTATTTTTCTCGTTAAGTATTTTTTTTCATTATTAATACATAATAGGGCAGATGTGGAGCTGTAAGTGTGCTCCAGGAAACTACCTATGGGCTTTCTCTCTCTCTTCCATTCATCTCTTCTTCTCTCTTCTCCATATCTAACCCCTACAAAGAAGCAGAAGCAGCAAAGAGGGAAGGGAAGTTACAGAACAATGGGAAGAATGAAGAAGAGTGAAAGGGAAAGATGGAGGAATTGAAATTGAAGAATGAGATCGTGGTGGGCTCTGATATCAAATGATGCAGGAGCAGCATCAAGGTTCTACAGCCATGAGAGAGTTAGAAGAAATTGAAGAGAGGAAGGAAGGGAAAGGGAGGAGAGAAGAGATACAAGGGGGAACTCGTGTTCATTTCTCAAATTCAAATTCAACAATAATTGTTTAGAACATTGCTTTCACGCACTATTTATAAGAAAACCTCTTCACGTGAAATTGCATATAAACCCATAAAACTATATTATGTTACGAATGTACCCCTAGAATAAACAAATTCTACGAACAAGACCCTGACATATATAATCCTAATACAAGCAAACTATACGCACACAATTAAACAACTAACTAAGCACAATTGGATTTAGGACCCAATAAACCATTCACCCTATTCTTCGACATAGGCTTCCAAATTGGGTAGAAATAATCCATTCAAATACCTGCTGCTTGTCCTAAACATCAGATTTCCATGGGAACCAACTTGGGCCAATAACACTTAACCAAGGGTGATTCTGCTGTCAACGCTTCAAGCGCACGTGGCCAGTCCATTTGGAGTTGAGGACATTATCTATCATGATCAAAGAGGAGCATACCAATCTTGTCCACATAGTTCAATAACTCCAAACTCAGTCTTCTACATCTAGTGCAACTATAGGCCAAATAGGTTGACTCGGGCTTCTTCCCTCTTCATCCTCCTCACCCTAGGTTATTGATTCAGGTGCCTCCTCCAGGTAGCCTTAATCAATTTCAATCTTTGAAACCCATTACTTTACACTCTAAGGTTACATTTGATTGGTGGAATAGCTATTCCTTAGTATAAGATGGAATATAATGAGAAATTTGGGGATAGAGGTAATAGTTATTCTTTATATATTCCTTATTACATCATCCACTATGTAATAGGAAAGGAATAGGCATTCCCATGGTGAAATTTGGGAATAGTTATTCTTTATCTATTCCTTATTACGGATTCATAAAAAGTTCCACTTTAGTATTTGCTTTATGGTGACAACAAAATTTGTCATACAACTAATTAAATCTACTGTAACTAATATAATCCTAGGCATAGGCATTCCATGAACCAAACATAACCTAAGGTTAAGGTTACAATGCTCTCATTGTAGCAATACTCTCGTTTCCTTCCAATCCTGTTTCCTCTATCTTTCCTTTGAACCTGTCATAACTTAGTCAATTAAGAAAATCTTATAATTGCTATGCAACCTTCTTTCCCCCTCATTATGTTATCCAAGATCTCCAAAAAAAGAAAATGATTGGTGGAGGGTTTGAGAAAGATGGCCCAATATTATTTCAATGGTGTGCCACATCACCCTTTCGTCATATGACTTCCCCAATTTCTACTTTCTTCTCATGGTTTTTCTTTGGATCATCGCACACAGGTCATCCATATCTTCAAAAACTACGAGTACTCATGTTCAAGTCAATTTCTCATTGTATCAATTAGGAAAGCATACTAGGACATCTTTTCCCGTCTAGAGTCAAGTATCCTAGTCAATCATTGTTTCCTCTTATTCATTGAGATATTTGGGATCCATATGGAGTCAAAAATATGACTCATCATCAATATTTTATATCCTTTATGAATGATTTTTTGCATATGACCTGGATATATTTGTAAAAAAGAAAGGTTTGAATTTTTGAATGTACTCAATTCTACAAGGTAACAAGGTTGGCATTGGTATTCATATTCTACAATCGAAAATAAAATTGAATTTGTTCAAAACGAACCGCAATATTTTTGCTCAGCCAAAGGGATTAATCATCAAACATCATGTATACATACCCATTAGCAGAATTAAGTAGCTAAACCCAAAGAAAAAAAAAAATGCATTTGCTTAACATGACACGGCCTCTACTCTTTTTTTTTTTTTTTTTTTTTTTTGTAGCAAAAGAAGAAATCTATATTATAGATTAGGAATACACAAAAAAAAGGTGAATAAGACATCGCCCTAGAATAAAATATGGAACAAAGCAAATAAAAAATACAAAAAACAAAAAGAGAAAGAAAGAAAAAGAAATAAATAAAAATCCACTGCACCCATAATCAAGCCAACAAATATCATCAGTCCCGTTGAATATCCGAAAAGCTCACTCCTTTGTAGTACCCGTAAGTCGTAACCAACGCACCAAAGCAAAGCCAAGTAATGAATCTTCTTCCAAACCAACAAAATATTCAACTTCTTCCCCAAAGAGATACGTGCATTACATTCTAACCATAACCCCCACAGCACTGCAAAATAAGTGCATTTCCATAGTGCCGCCCTGTCCTTTCTCCTGCCAAAACCCACGAATGAAACTACCAAAAAGTCCTGGGCAGCTCTAGGCAAACCCAACTGTCTCCCAATAAAACAAATAATTTACTCCACATTCTCCAGGCAAAATCACAATGCAGAAAAAGATGTGATGCTGTTTCTGATCTATTATGACAAAGCAAACAACTGTGCCTTCATTAGGTCTCCTAGTTTGCAACAAGTTATTGGTATTGACTCTCCTAAGCACAAGCAACCAGGCAAAAGCCTTGATTTTTGGGGGGAATTAGAGTAGGTTAAGAATTCACAAGAAGATTTACATGAATACACCCCCAAAGGATCCAAGGACCAAGAACAAATATCAACCGCCAAAGAAATACGACAATTATTCAACAAAATCAATAAAGAGGAAAGCTCATCCATCTCATTATCAGAAAGAGATCTCCAAAAATGAAAATTCCAACGCAAAAGACTATCCGAATCAACAAAAGAAAAAATAATGGTATTCTGCCCTGAGCTCAAACAGGAAAAAAAAAATGAGCAGAAGAGGTGGACAAAACAACATTCCCCAACCAAAAGGTCTATCCAAAAATGAATACAAGAACCCCTTCCCACCACATACCTAGACTAGGGAATAATGAGGGAATAATTCTAAGAAAATAGATCTCCACAAGCTCTCAGAAGAACATCGAGATCCCAAATTGTTATCCCGCCCATTCTCATTAAACCCAAACTGGCTTTTAACTATATGCCAAAGGGAAGAATCCTCTAGGGAAAACTGCCAAAGCTATTTAGCCAGGCAAGCAGTGTTTATAGACACCAAACTTTCAAGACCCAGACCACCCTCAATTTTGACCTATACACAACATCTCAGCTCGCCAAATGATCCCTACAACCACAAACCTAGACCACAGAAAGTCTCTCATAATTTCTTGATCTTACTAGCAATCCCCACAAGAATCTTAAAAATAGATAGATAATACAACAGTATATTAGACAGACAAGCACGGATAAGAGTAATTCAACCCCAAAGAGAGAAAAGAGCCCCCTCCCAACAATCTAAACACTTCCCACCCTATCCACCAGACTCCAAAAAATTCCCAAACCTAGGCTTAGCCCCCAATGGAACCCCTAGATATGACAAGGGTCAATCAAACAAACCACACCCTGCGACAAAAGACAACTCCTTAGCTCACTTTACTAGCAGCTAGACGGCTCCTCCCCGTTTCAATCTCAAGCCCAGAAACCATCTTAAAAATATGGTGAAGACCCAAAATACTCATAAAAGAAGGACTACAGTCATCTAAAAAGAAAATAGTGTCGTGAGCAAACTGAAAGTGCAAAAGCACCACCCCCTCCTCCTCACTTCTAGATCTTTCACCGGAAGAAGCCCCACCCCCCCCCCCCACCAGAATTGGATCAGCTCTACAGATTCCCTCTCACTCAAATTCCTTCTAAAGAAAAAATTACAAGAGTATACCCCTCAAGGATCAAAAAATCTACAATTGGGGCTTTTTTCTTAATAAACAAATAAATGTACTAAAGGAAGAAAGAAGGATTACAATCAAGATAACAGAATAAAAAATAATAAAAAAACTAGTGAGAACAAGATATCCTCCCATTACAATAAGAAAGCAACTATACAGAAAGAAATTGCAAGGCAAATCAAGAAAGTAAAGCCAGCAAATCCCACTGCATGTCTCGAAAGAAACATGCCGAAAAAAAATCCATCAGTTGAATGCCAAGGAGATGCCAAAAAGACCACTACACTCCAAAGCATATCACTGGAAGTAACATCCCTTTAAAGATTCGGCCATTTCTTCCCATCCAAATGCATCAAATTATAGCTAGAAGCCTAGAACACTGACCACCATAAAACTTCCCTCTCCTTTCTCTTACCAAGGCCTCCAAACACAGTTATACAAAAATGTTCCAAAGAGGCCGGCACACCCAATTTTCTCCAAATATCCCAAATAAATTATTCCGAAGTCCTCAGGAGAAGGGACAAAGAAACAAGTGAGAGCAGGTTTCCCCCTTACTGAAGCAAAGAACACAAATATAGTGAGATAGGGCTTTGTTGGGTCTTTGCTTTCTGAAATAGATTATCAGTATTGATTTTCTCAAGAATGAAAGTCCACGAAAAGGCCTGTAAAGGAACTTTGCTTTCCAGACTAGAGAATAGAAACCAAATGAGTTGACATTTAGGACCATGGATCAAATGAGAGAAAAACACAAGAATCCCAAAAGAACCAAGATACCAAACACATTATCACTCCCTACTCAAACAAGAAAAGAATCAAGCATAATAGTCAAAAAGCAAGCTCTTTAGTTTCTCTCTCATTGATGTTCCTCAACTTCCTCGCAAAATGAAAATCCCAAGAAAGGCCACCTCATTGCAAAATGAGAAAGGTTGCAATAGAAGACTCATGAAGACTATAAAGACAAATTAACAAGGGAACAAATAGCCAAGGGCACATTCCCAATCCAATTATCCTCTTAGAAACGGATTCTCTTCCCATTATCCACTTTATAAAGGATGTTAGGAAAGAAAGATTGCTAGATTTGATAGATTTGAGACACAAATTTCCAAGGACTGGAGTAACTGCTATTAATTCCTGCAATAGAATCCCACCCATTTTGTGAAAGACGAAATTATTGTGGATAACCTTAGCCCAAAAAGAGAGTTAAGTTCTGAGCGAAGACGCCATAACCACTTCCCCACCGAGGACATGTTTTTAGACACCAAATAACCTCGACTCAGGCCTCTTGCCCTTTTAGATCTACTCACAGTGTTCCACCCTACTAAATGATTCCGTTCACACAACCCGCCATAGGAAATACCTTATCAACTTCTCTAATCTGCAGCCAACTCATAACATAATTTTAAAAAGGGATAAATAATAAAGGAGATAGAAGAAAGGCAACCACAAATATGAGTAATGCAACCTCCTAAAATGGAAGGCACTCCTTTCCACCTACCCAATCTCCTAGTAATTCTCACAAAAAATAACGTCCCAAAACGAATCAGCTGTAAGACTACCCCCTAGAGAATTACTAAATAGGTAATAGGCCAGCTCTAAACACCACAACCTACTAATCTAGCAAAGGACTCAGATCGCCTAATCCAACCAGATCACTCTTAGAGAAATTAATTTTTAACCGCGACACCTTCTCAAAAACCTGTAGCACAAAAGCATATTAGAGAAGTTGTTTCTATCCTCCAAAAGAAATGGTATCATCCACAAATTGAATGTGAGGAATCAAAAGATCCCCATTGCTCACCTTAATCCCTTCCATCAAAACCACTTTCAACCCCTCTAGTAATCAATTTGCGACAATAATGAAAAAGGAAGGGAAAAAGAGGATCACCCTACCTCAAACCTCTAGAAGCTCGAAACCGAAACTTAGTCTCCCCATTAAGTAAGACAAGAAAGACTAGAGAAGTGGGACAACCACTGATTCACTTCCTCCGACTTCCTTCAAAACCTTCTCTATCCATAAATCTATCCAAGAAACCCCAACTTGTTGGCCTAACAAGGCTTAATCTCGATTTTGATAATGATAAACAAAGAAATCTAATTGTGCTTTCAAGTGAATTTTTAGGTATTATATCTTACAAGCACAATGGTTCATATTTAAAGTTTAAAAGCCATGAAGAAAACAAGCTAAATGAAGATTGGCTAGAGCTTGGATGAGGATCAAGCTTGAAGACATGATGACTTGGTTAATATCTGATATGTAATGTAATAGAAGTCTCATGTAAGTACTTCTCAAAGTTTAAGTTTGTTTATGAAGCTCATAGGATAAATTGGACTTAGATGCCTGTTTTAATAACTTGAAAATATTCTTTCAAAGTCCAAATATCTTTTTAAAAGAAGATAAATGAATTATGGAATCAAAAGTAAAAGGAAAAATGAATTTCAGAGAGTTCGGGCAACCAAGGCTTAAAGCTCAGTCAACCGAATGCATGAAACTAAACAACCTAGCCTGACGCTAGTGAGTTCGGGCAACCGAAGTGCGCAATTTAGGTTACGAACAGTGCGATTTCTTTCCACTTTCAAAAGATATTGTTTCGAAAATTTGGGCAAACGGTCAGATTTTAAACCCATCTATTTAAGGGTAACCCTAATCATGTTAGGGCAACCTAATCGCTCATAAACTCATTGATTTCATCCTTCAAACACTGCTGTGCTCCGTTCTTCATCGCTGCAAGATAATTTATGGTTTTGTTCTTTGTTTTCTCATCTTTCAATCCAAAAAGCCTAGAAAACTTCTTGAGCTTCATAGCAACTCATCTTTGAGAGTATATTAATGATTTTAACTTGTACAAATCCGCTCTTTTTAGAGTATTGTACGAAAATCTGCTGTTGATTTGATTGTAAACGGACGATTCGGGTGTGAATCGTTGCCAAGCGAGAGGGTGTTCATGCTTGAGAGGTGATCCACCTACTGAAAGGAGAGAGGTATTCCACCTATTAAATGGAGAGAGTTAGTAAAATCCCCACAAAGGTTGCTTAAGGCAAGGATGTAGGCACATCGCCGAACCTTGTAAAAAATCCCGGTCTCGTTCTTTCCCCTTATCTCTTTTCTTTCAAGCACATATTTACTGATTTTATCTGCTGTGAATGATTGAAATCTGATTTGGGAATGCTGTGAATGATCTAATTTTATTCGTGGATATCTTGAATGTTTTAAATACCCTTTGTGAACAAACTCTGCTGTAGCTACAAATTCATACTTGATTTAGTCTGTTGGGATTGTTTGATATTGATTGATTAATTGTTCAAATACAAGAATAAATATTTGTATGGTTAAACATCTTATTCCCAATATTAATATGCTAGAAAAATAATAAACCTTGTAGTTTGATTTCATATTTAGGATTGTTGATTGGTATAGTTGTTTGCAGATTAGTGTCCGTGGTGATTAAAATATTTAAAGGGATGTGATAAATAAGTTTTAAAATTAATCAAGCTTTTGAGTTAAAATTTTAAAATACTCAATTCACCCCCTCTCTTGGGATTACACCTTCACTTTCACAACTAACCCAATAAGCTTTCTTAAAGTCCAATTTCAAAACCAAGCCCCTCTTCTTTCTTCAAAGAGCGTATTCAACCGCCTCATCAGCCCCCAATGCAGCATCAAGATACTGTCCTTCGCCAATAAAAGCTCTTTGAATATTGTGGATAGTATCCACCAAGACCATTGCTAATCTATTGGATAAGACTTTAATTAAAATCTTATAAACACTTGTAACCAAACTAATTGGTCTAAAGTCATTAATTCTATTAGCAGAGACTTTTTAGAGACCATCTGGAGTTAGGACTTTTACCAACCACCATGTTGACAAAAAAAGCTCATGAAAGACTCTGAAAAGTCAACCTTCAAACAGTCCCAACAATCTTGAAGAAAAGTCATCATAAACCCATCCAGTCCTGGAACTTTCTCTCTATCCATTCCAAACATAGCATCTCTAATCTCCACCTCCCTAAAAGGCCTCTCAAGCCATCTTGCCTTGTCTCTTGAGATAGGGCACCTATCTGACTGCTCAACCATAGCTCTTCCTACATCCTCCTCAGAAAATAAGTTTATGTAAGCATGTAATGAGACCCACTAAACAATTCCAATTTACCGAATCCGTGTCATCCTCAAAGTTATTTAATAAAATTCCTATCGGGAGATTGTAAAGACAAGGAAAGGCATTACAAATAGGCTCTATCCTAGGCCACTCATCCTCACAAAAACAAATTTTCTCCCCATTGCTCACCCAAATCTTACCCAATGAAAGAAGAAATGGAAAATCTAAGAAAAAAACTACAAGTCACTCATATAAGTAGAATTAATACAAAATCTAGCATCCCACTAGTCACCCATTTTCTTGGAGTCCAAACTGTTGTGAATTACCTTTTATCATAGAGATCCAAGCTCCAAAGAAAAACATTACAACCATTTATCCACCAAGGCAATGTTCTTCGAAACTTGGTTACCACCCCAAATCACCCTCATATTTCATCTTACAAAGCCTATCACAAACCAAATACCTCCCCTACCCTTGACCAAAAATATTTCTTGTCAATTTTTTTAACTTCTTAGAAACACTGATGGGGAATCTAAGAACAAACAAAAAATAGAGGAATATACAAAAAAGATGCCTCAGCCAAAGTAAAATCAACCACCCCAAAGTAAAAAATGCCCCTTTCCAAGTATCCAGCCTCCTAGCCACATTTTCCACCACAAAATTCCAAAGGACAAAATTCTATGGTAGCCACCTAAAGGAACGCCTAAACAAGCAATGGGCCAACAAATAATACCGTTAACATACAACCAAGGACTTAAATTTCAGTCGAAATGTCGAAATTTCAGCTGTTCTTCCGAAATTTTTTGGAAATCACGGGAAAAAAAAAATTGGAGAGGGGAATTTCAGTGTTGGTCTCTGACTTTATTTTGTTTTTTCCACATGATTTGTTGGCTCTTTTTGTGCAAGTTGTGCAACCCGTGAGTATACAGTGGAAAAAAAAATTATCTTGCAGAGATAATCTGCAGATTCAAACCAACAATTCCAAAAATTAATCAAAGGCTTAAGACCCTACAGGCTACCAATGAAAATATCTAAACAATTTTTTTCTATAAATTAGCTTCATGCTTGCATTAGGATACATACCGCAAGGACCTTGAGAGAAGCCTTCTTCTTCTTCCATCTTCCATCTTCAAACTTTCAAAAAAAAAAAAAACCTAGATTCCAGCTGCGTCCTGCCTCCACCTTCGAACTCCGAAAAGCCCAAGCCTTCGGATCCCCTCCAGTGCTCCGCCTTCGGCTTCACCCTCCAACTCCATCATTGTCGCAGACTCGCAACCAGCAGCAACAACTCCCATCGCTGCAATCTTCCTCTTGGCTGAGGCTCTCACAGAGCTGTGAACAAGATACGAGTCATACGACCTAGTCGAGAGACTCGAGACTCGAGTCCACCTCCATGAGCAGCAGCACGGAAAAAGAAAGGGCTGAAAACCTGAATGGCAAATTGCTGGTTTAAGTTTTAAATTTCATGTTTTAACTTTTGACTTTTTTTTTTTTTTTATTTACTCAAAAATCTCCCTTCTCCCCAATATATTTACGAGATTGCCCTCCTTAGAACTTAGATACATTTTCCCCATTAACCTCTCCCATTTACCCCCTTAATCCTACATTGCTAGTAAATATGGTAAATAGTAAGTTTAGTAACTAAATAAAATTAGAATAATTTACTAGTTATTATCTTATTATAGTATAAATTAATAAATTATTTCATTTATTTGAATATTTTAATTTCCAAAAGTTATTACTTAATAGTAATTTTGTAAAAATTATCATTAATTTTGTAATTTTAATTTAATAATATAATATTTCTCTTAGTTATTAATTCATCTTTATTTAGAATTTAAATATTTTTCTTTTAAAATTGTAGAGTAACATTCAAATAATTTTTTTAAAAAAATTTACAGTAATTTAACACCTAATCATTATAGCCTAGTAATTAAATAAATTAAAGTAATTTACTACTTATTAGCTTAATATAGTTTAAATTATTTTATTTATTTGACTAATTTAATTTCCATAATTTATTAGTAACTTTGTACATTATCATTAAATTTCGTAAATTTAATTTAATATTTTAATAATTGTCTTATTAATTAATTTTATATTAATAATAAAACATCTCAAATAATTTCCTTTTAAAATTGTTGACTAATTTAACACCTAATTTTTGATTCATTGTAACCTTGTAGGAAGAAAAGGATTCATATAGCCGACCCCACCTAGTGAGACTTAAGCTTGGTTTTGTTGTTGTTGTTGTCGTAACCTTGTAGGAAAGTAAAATTATCTGCAAAAATGTCCAAAGGAAGAAAACAAGATCCAGCATAGGAACATGGGTACCTGATGCTGAATGTAAAGAATGGATTTATTTGCAAATACTGCGGAATACAAATGAAGAGTGGTTGTGCAACAAGATTAAAATTGCACTTAGCAAATTATGACCCACAGCATAATATAAAATACTACAACAAAGTACCTCCAAAAGATAAGTAGGAAATGAAAATTGTTTTAGAAAAAAAAACAGCAGCTAAGGCAAAGAAAATAGAAAGAATGGAGAAAATAAAAAATAAATTGCGTGGGAAGTTGATGCAACCACAACAAATTGATGAAGAGGGCGATGCTGACGATATTGCATACCCGCCTGACATTCCTCCTTATGAAAGGTCTGCATATTGTCGAGCATTCTATGCTTCAAAACATACGGAATAGGAAAGAGACCAATCTCATAGGTTTGTAGGTAGCCAACAAGGAGGCAGTTATGGGGCTGGTAGTAGTGGAGGGCGACCTCCAATGAGGCGATCTCAGAGTGTGAGAGAACCAGAAACAGAGCCATATATTTCAAAGCCTTCTCAATGTTACAAGTCAGACGCAGCAAAACAAAAAAGCTAGAAAAATTTATTCAAAGGAGGTAAAATAAAAGAAGAAATAAATAGGTTGATTTCAAAGTTTTTTATATATAATAACATTCCACCTGAGAAGGCAAAATCACCTCATTTTAAAAACATACTATGGGGTTGCCGAACAACTAGAACGTAAGTCGATCCACCGACACCCTATGAAATTATAACAAAATACCTTGATTTAGAGGTAAAAGAAATGGAAAGCCACGTAGAAAAAGTGAAGAAAAAGTGGGCCACGTATAGCTGCATTGTAATGTGTGATGGATGGACAACCCTACAAAATTATCCATCATAAATTTCATGGTTTACTCAAAAGGAAGCACAATTTTTCTAAAGTCAGTAAATGCTTCTGACAAAATAAAAGACCATGAATTCATATATTCCCTATTAAAACATGTTGTGCAAGAGATAGGAAAACAACATGTTGTCCAAGTGGTGACCGATAATGGCAGTGCCTACAAGGAAGCGGGTCTAAAATTAATGGAAAAATTCAACTTGTATTAGACTCCTTATGCTGCCCATTGTATTGATCTCATTTTTTAGGAGAACGGAAAAAGAGAGGCAATAAGCACAGTGATCTTGCAAGGGAGACAAATCACTAATTTTATATATAACCATGGATGGTTGCTTGCTAAAATGAGGGAGCACTGTCAAGGGGATATTGTGGGTCCAGGAGCCACACAATTTGCTACAAACTACATTGCCCTTGATAGCCTACAAAAAAAAAAAAAAAAAGTAGGTTTAAAATCTTTAATCACATATGATGAATGGGTTGAGCATGCTCTTAGTCGAACAAAATTGGGCAAAGAAATTGAAAGCACAGTTCTTAACCATCAATTTTGGTATAGAGTGGCAAAAGTTTGTAACAATTTTGAGCCTATATATCGAGCATTGCGTATAGTCGATAGTGAAGTGTGGCCAACATTATGAGTTGTGTTTGAAGCAATAAGGTGATGAAAGGGGCCATTGAAGTAGGTGTAAGAAGTGCAAGATGGTTCTCAAAGTAACCAATAACTACTGGGAAAGAACCCTTGAACATCCTCTTTATGCAACAGGTATAAAATATTTATAAATTTCAAAAATTCATATATCAAATTACTTATTACATATTTAGATTTTACTTTAATTGATTGACAGCGCATTTTTTAAATCCAAAATGTCAATACAAAGAAGGTGTTAGGGAAGATCCTTATTTTCTAGATGCAATTCATAAAGTTTTTAACACCCTTGAGTCACATTCCTCTGGCCTAGATCAAATTGGAAGTGAGGTATATTTTTAAACTAAAAATTAAATAAATAAGTCTTAATCAATGTTTAATTATTCAATAACAATTTTTTTCTAATATTATTCTATTTAGAGTTGCTAAAAGAAGCTTCGGAGAAGCAGCTACTAAAGCAGCTAGAGCAACCATGACACCTAGTAAGTATTTATATATAAATGTACAATACAAAGTTACAAACTTCAAGTACAATCTACTAGGTACTAACTTATGTTCTTAAAATATCTTGCACAGCTGATTGGAAGATGATGTATGGATCAAGTGTTCCAATCCTAAGGAAGCTAGCATTGCGCATTTTATCACAAATTGCATCTTCATCAGCTTGTGAACGAAATTTGAGCACATTTGCACTCATTCACACAAAGCAAAGAAATAGACTAGCCTACACCAGACTTCAGCAACTTAATTTTTGTTATTACAACATGAAACTTCAAATAAGAGATATGGAGGCTGAAATAGACAAAGTGGCTAAACAAGATCCCCTGTACACATATCAGTTGAATTGGGTGATGAGGATGAGTATCCACTTTTCTAGTGGATTAAACCATCCCATCTTGATGAACGAGACGGAAGTCCCCACCCACAAATGACCAAGCATGCACGAGATGACTTTGCCATTAATGTTAATCAGGTGATGGTAGAAGAAGTAATATCTAGTAGTGATGACTCACTAATGAATCTTGGGTCTAGATATGGAACTTCATCCACTATGCCCTCTGGTAGTGATGATGATAACGACGACGACGACAATGCTGGTGGTGACAGATCTAACCCCGGTGGTAGCAGTAAGCAAGGTGGTGATGGTGGGGACTATGGAGGAAATAAGGGATGGCAAGATTATAGACCAAAAGTGGAATATACACGTCCTCCCCAACTAAAAGATGAGGGTCCACAAAGAGAAACGCGCCCAGTTGATAGGCAGTACAGCCGTAGAAAGGGAAAAGGGAAGATGTATCAAATAGAAGAGGATACCTTTTCCCTTAGTTAGGAATCTATGAGTATAGGAAGAGAGTATGACTCTAATAGTTATAGTGGTTATGAATCTACACAGAACAGCTCCTCACAATCTACATACGGCCAACCGTTTCTGTATGCATATGAGCAGGCAGGATAATATGGAAATTGGCAACCACATGCCTATGGGTATGGACAAACAAACGAAGAATATGAGTATGACTAGTATGCAAAACAATCCTATGGACATACACAACAAGTAGAACCTGCAAGAAGAAATCCTCGTACAAGAAGATCTTTTGGCCGAGTAGAAACTGCCATGAACCAGATGACTATGGAGGAGTATGAACAACACATGTACACCTATACTCAATATTTTGGAAATTTTATGGCATGGAGTGATTATTGTAAACAATATATGTCATCTTGAAATCCCAATGATAAAGATAGGTCATAGGAGAGATGACTTTAAGTCATCAAGAAAGTCCATGCGGTATTAGATCATTAAATGTATGATATTTATTGAAAATGTAGTTGTTTAAATGATAATTTGTTGCCTTAAATCATTAAAGGAATAGCTTCAAAACTTTATAATCATTTGAATGTTCTTCACTTCATAGTTTGTTTCTCGATATGCAATTTAATATCCAACACACTAAAAAATTGTCATATATGCATTTTTTTTAATGTATTTTGATACCATATTTAGCATAATCATCTATTTTAATATTTCCTAAAGTTTTATTGTGAATTTCCATCATTTACTATAAATTTCCGTAATTTCTTTAAATCAAAATTTCCATCAAAATTTCTATAAATTGAGACCATTGAAATTTCCATTGAAATCGAAATTTAAGTCCTTGCATACAACATGCCAACTTGATAAACTCAAATAAAGATCCCATATCTAGATTATATACCCACCAAACCACAGTTACAAAGATTAACCTTTAACCTCGCAACTTTTCCAAACACTTGCAAAAGAGTGAATAGAATACCAAAAGAACCTGATGTGTCAAAAAGGAAACAAATATTATAACAAGCAAATTGTAATGAGAAACAATTGCCTCTTCTGAACTCACCCTAAGACCCTACACTAAATCATCCTATTAAGAACATTCATCCAATACCAATTTTACATTTGTGTAAAGCATGCAATGATAAAAAATACAATATATTTTTTGGTATCTTAGTCACCCATGATAAATTTTCTTTATTTCCTCATGTTATGCTTGGTTTGACCAACTTTTAATTCCATATATTTTGTCTTAGTCATGGTTGTCCAAAAATGTGTAGATTACGAAGCACATCTACAAGGTTCTTGTAAACAATTTATTAGAAAAATTGCTAAGATTTGTACAACTTAATGCCTAGTGTGAACTATAGGATATTGGTAGAATTAGACATTTCATACCCATCATTTTTTGACATACCACACTCATGAACATACCCCTAAATGCACACAGGGAATAAGTTATCACATGTAACATGCCAACTAGGGGGAAAAATTCAATTTTTGTCAGCATTTGACAATCTTTGTCAGCACCTTACAGTTGTTTTTTTATAGTAAAAGAAGAATTTCATTTATAGATAAAGAATATACAGCCAGGAGAATAAGACGTCTCCTTCACAAAGTCTGGAAAAATTCAGATAAAAAACAAAAAAAAAACGGAAAACTAAAAAAAGACAAATAAAACCAGCACGAACTAACAATGCAGCGCATAACCCCAATCGTGCTGAATATCAGAAAAGCTCACCCCCTTAAAATTCCCCTGCCTCACACATCAAAGAGAAGTAAAATAATGTATCCTTTCCCAAACCAGCAAATGTGATGACTTCTTCCCTAGAAAAATGCACGCATTATGCTCCATCCACAACCCCCAGCACCTTACAATTGTTATTGGGCCATCAGGGATATAATGGACAAACAACCCATAGAACCCTATCCACAAGCCAACTAGATATGTTCTTAGGGGCATCTAACTAAAAGAAAATTTTCTTGAGTGAGAATCATCAACCAAAAACAAAATTAAGTCTCAGATTGGCATAATTGAGCAATCCCTCAGCCAGAAAAAAGAGAATCCTATTGAGATTAAAACAAAAGGAAATTTTCCACAGGCAAACTTCAAGCCTTAAATACATCACATTTCAACCCTTTCTCAAAGATGAAATTCAAGCTTTATACACCTAGCTTGCCATGTCACTATGTACATCATTTTCTTCTACGTACATCAAGAAAATTTCCAACTTTTGAGTGGATGGATGCAGAAATTTCCCACATCAAAAGGGGCAGCCAGCCTCTACATATTGAGCTTATTAACAAACCCAAAATTAAATAAAAGAATTATGAGACTTTGGGAAGATAAGGAAGAATGCAAGATTACGAGGCACACATTTGATTTAATTATTTCTCCGAGCTGGAGAGGGGGGAGGTGAAAATTTTAAATAAATAAAGGGGAGATTGGAAAAATCATTAACCTACTGTTCCACAATGATTTTCAATGAAGAACTGCGTACAAAAGGAATATTTAAAAAAGAAAAAGGCAGGTAAATTTTATGCATTGAAATCTTAGAGCTTTATAGCATACAAAAGAAGCAGATAAAGACAAAAAGAAAAAAGAAAAGAAAAGAATTCTTTAAAAGGATGAGCACAAAATATCAACACAAATGCCACCAACCTCAAAATTGATGGATTGAAGGGTTCAATTTTGATGAAGAAGCAATTAAAGTTACTGGCTGTGTACTTCAATAAGATTTTTGAGTCTTTCCCACCATGTATTTGTCTCTATGATCTTAGGTCTAACACAACCTTACCCCATAAAACAGATTGGATTGGGAAGACATTCCAGCAAATAGATTCTCAGAGAAATGCAAGCACCTAAAGTATATAGTGTATACAAAATATTTCTTCGATCAAACTTGGAATATTGGGGAAATATGTCTTGAAGTAAACAAAACTTCTTCCTCATTCATTGGTAAGGTTCAAGATTGTCGCATTAGTCTCAGCAATATATGAGGTGCAATTACTCTTCTACAGTATATTTGGAACTGGAAAAACCCCAAATGTGCCATATCTAATAAATAAACAAATTCCGTTTGTTGATCATTCCAGAATTGGCTCCCTTTTGCACTGCAGGATCATCACTCAGTCTTATCATTCTAAATATAAAAAGTCTAAATGAAAGGAATAAATGTTGGCCAAATATCTGCTTCTAAGTAGACTAACAGTCAATCATATATTGCATATTCTACCATTCTATCTGGTCATTTGCATTTCTGCAAAGTTAAAAGATTTTCAAACTCTGGAACATTCAAGAGCAGCTCCTTTTAACTTCTTTTGACAAAAACCCTTGGCACTCACAATAAGTATCACAATTTGACCAAAAAACAACCCTGGGGGCACAATGGGAATCTAGAAAAATCAGGCATCACATTAACTATTGATGTTGCAGCATCAAGAAATACAAATTTATTTAGCTGCATTTTCCAAAATTCAAGTCTGCACTAAAAACCCACAGTACTTGTGATCAATAATGTAGCCAGAAAAACTGGCCAAAATGTAAAATGCGTAACAGATCTCCATAACTATTGCTGCATTGTTCATCATCATAAAATAAGAAACATAACTTCATATTTTCATAACGACTCCAAAATATACTGCATTACGACTACTCCTTGTCAAATTTTATAATCGACTTAATGAGACATTTTGCCTCTCAACTGTTTTTAACATTTTTCAATCCGCATCTCTTGTTGGCAATGGTCTGACTTGCAGAGCAGCATTACAAAACTAAATCCTAACCCTAACACCTATTTTTTTTTCAAATTCAATGTTAAAAGACCAAAAAGTAAAGGATTAGGTCAATCACATAATTGAACAATGAACATGCATCTTTTGCCGAGTAAATTATCATATTAGTTCCAATAAATAATGTAAAACCATTCCAAATGAACAATTACCAACGCATACATAAAGGGCCTCTTTGGAACTTGAAAAAACATAAGGGAAAGAAAAGGAAAATATATAGGAATCTACTTTTTCAGTTTGGTTATCATAAGAAGGAAAATAAAATATATAACAAATCAAGGAATATAATTTTTATTTTAGACATGAATAACATTTGATTTTTTGAAAATCTTTAATCATATTAGAATAAATTTTCATTTTAATACTACTTGACATGGAGAAAATATAATGTAAAAGACATTTTCTTCTTATTTTATTTCTCTTTTCCTTTTCCTTTTCTTTAAATAAATATCTTGAACCAAGCGGAGCGAAAAAGATCAACTAAGTGGAAAAAAATAATAATAAATATAACAGAAAGAAATACCCCAGGAGAGAGATCGTATCCGATGGCATTAGTCCCCACCCCCGATAAAAGCAGCAGCGGATGGTTCCTCGTTGGAGCCTGTGACATGAAAATTCCATATAACAATGGCCAAATAATAACATAACTTTTGTAATAATAAATAATTAAAAGAACGACATTAAGCATTGTGAACAACAGAAACCAGCGGAGGAAGTGACCCACTTGAGGGGAAGGCGTGTAGCGCCAGAGAGCCAGCCTCCAATCGGACTTCGACACGGAAACGTAATGGAGCTCGTCGGCGGTACATATCGAAGGCTTGCTAGAGACCTTATCGACGGTCTCATTTCCGTCGGCGGAAAAAGCTCTCAGCTTCACCGAGCTTAAGAAAGATGCAGCCCTTGCTGGAAGCCCCCACGCGGCGACGCGTGAGACGCGCGGATTTGGGTTCAACTGGCGGAGAGTGGTCGCCATCTGAAGCGCCGGAAGTCCGTCCGACTGAATTATCGGCATTCAGAATGCCACCACTCTTCTGCGCGCCGATGCTTTGATCGCTGAGCAACCACCAAAAGATCAATGTTCACCCACGTATGGTTAAAATGGTTTTTTTTTATTTTTAAAATAAACTTAAAATGAAATTAAAGGCTAGAACAATCTAAAGTGAACTTAAATAAGAATATAAAGTTGCTAATGTGAATTTGTTTTTTATATACATATTTTAAAGCTGTGGTCCTTTATCTCCAACCTCTGTTATCATTTTATATCTCACTTTTATTTTCTTAATATGTGGCTAATTTTAGGGCTCATCCTTTGGGGGACCAAATTATATACATTAAAATTTCTATTGTTGATGTTTATAATTATTATATATTTTATTTTTATTTTTTTCAGCAAAATCATCCATTATATCAATATCCATGAATAATAAAAATGATGGTTTCATTAATTATAATTATGAGTATACAAAAAATCTTCCTCAAAGATAAACTCTAAACTAATAATCATTTAGTTGTGCTCACCGCTCTTTCATAGCATAAAGGTCATAAATTATCAAATCAATGTTAAATCAGTTTCTTTCTCAATGTATATAATCAATGTATTCGCAAGATAGGCATCTTCTACCTTATTGTGAAGTCTAGTTTTGACGTAACTTATTGTTGAAAAAGTACGCTCGGTTGTAATTGTTAGCCCTAATGGCTAAAGAATCTCATTCCAACTTGTTTTGATAACAACTCATTAGTGGTTCTTAGATCTACTAATATTTTTCCTTAAGTTCAGTTCAGATGTACTGAATAATTTCAAAGCAAGCATAAGGATCAGACGTATATGGAAGAAGCAATGAGCAAATGATCATTACCAAAATTCAACACATGGAACATCCGGAACACGACCAACCAAAGCGTATATGAAATCTTATATTATTTGTATAATTGATGGGTTGTGTGAGATGTAGGTTAATGTTGTAACTCTTTCAAGAGTAACTTGCAAGAGACGGGCAATTGCATATGCATTTAGTTCATAATAGGTTAGAACATGAAAACCGAGTTTGCACATGCATATTGAGTCACTTAATTGCATAAGATGTCAAAACGTCTTTCAAACATGTTTTATCAAATCAAGACATCTTATAAATGATAAAAGTTAATTTTGGACAAGATTGGATTTTAACTTGAACAAAAACTACTTTTGAACTTGTCCAAATTCATTTAGGTCTTTATTTAAGTAAAACAAAGGAGCTTATCGATGAATACAGGGAATTCGTCGACCAGCACATACGATGAACTCATCAACATACATAGGGACTCATCAACGAAGAGATCCCCCACCTAAAATCTCAGAGGTAACTCATTGACGAATATGGGGGATTCGTTGACCAATGTATGAAAGTGGCTCATCAATGTACACATGGACTTGTCGACGAAGAGATCCCAAGACCACCTAAAATCTCTAACTCGTCAACAAGTAAAGGGGATTCATCAACCAATGTATGAAGGTCGCTCGTCGATGTATACAAAGGACTCGTCGACGAAAAGATACCGAGACTTAACTGAAACCTGCAGAGAAGACTCGTCGACAAATATAGAGGATTCGTCGACTGACGCATGTGTATGACTCGTCGACTAGTCCACAGACTTGTCGACGAGTGTCGGGCGGCAGATTGCATTTGATGCGCAATAACGGCTAGTTTTGGGCTTGTCTTTTTTCCATTAAAGCCCAACGGTTCTCTAGCGTGCTGCTAGTCCCTTTATCCTTAAATATAAGCCTTTAGCATTCATTTTACATCTAGTTAAGCATTTTGGTGGTTGAGCATCATTATTGAGCATTCATATTAAGGTTTCATTCTTGTTCTCAAGCTCTATTGTTCCTTACTCTTGTTTACATATCTTTGCACAAGAGAGTAGTGTGAGGTTTTGACTTGTATTATCAGCTTAAGAAGGAGCACTTTGAAGTTGTATCTACTTGGTTTGATTCATTGTATGGGGGATTCTTTGTGAGCCTTTGTAAGGTGACTCTTGGTGATCATCTTGTTGTAGCTCTTGGTGAGCAGCTGGGTTGTGTACCCCTGATTGTAAAGGCTTCTCCCTCTTGAAGGAGGATTACTTAGTGGATTTGGGGAATCCTTGAGTTGGTCTCATGGTGTGGACGTAGCCTCAATGCCGAACCACGTTAACATCATTGTGTTGAGCTTCTCTCTCCCTTCACTATTTATTTGTTGTGATTCTTTTTGTTTGTCATTTATTGTGATGTATTTCACTTGTTTATTGCCCAAAGTTTATTTTGTAGAAAAAGTTATATATCCGCAAAAGACGTTTATTCAACCCCCCCTCTAAACGCACACTGGAGCTGACAGAAACTATAGAAATATGGAGAATCAAAACAAATCGAGTCAATATATTAACAAAAGGATAGATTATGAATTTTCTTGTTTTTACCAATTATTAACATAGTTTAGAAATAGTTAACATTTTTTGAAACTATGGGCGCTGATAAACATCAAAGTTCAAAATGTTGCAGCTTTTACTTAAAATGCAACTTTTCTTGCTAAGTGAAATTCTTAGGATATAGTAAGCTTGCAAATATTATCAACATTAAATGGAGAATAAAAACAAATCGAGTCAATCTATAAACAAAAGGATAAATTGTGAATTTTCTTGTTTTTACCAATTATCAACATAGTTTAGAAATAGTTGACAATTTTTGAAACTATAGGCGCTGATGAATATCAAAGTTCAAAATGTTGCAGCTTGTATTTGAAATGCAACTTTTCTTGCTAAGTGAAATTCTCAGGATATAGTAAGCTTGATATTATCAACATTAAATAATCTATAACCATCCTTTGGATCCAATGTTGAGCTAAGAATAAGCAACTCCATTACATCATCTTTAAATCTCGTGTTCAATTATTTTTTTATTTTTTTATCAGTTAATGGTAAATAATATTGATAAAAATGGATATGTACAATATACACTGGGCATACCTAGGCAAGGGAAAGTCAAGCTCCTAATCAAAAGATCAAATTGAAACAGACAATAGCTAAATACAAATCAGCTTGGGCATACCTATGGGCCAAGAGGCCAAATGAAACAGAACAATCAAAAGCAAAAACATGCATTCCAAAACTCAATCAAAGGAGTACAATCCAAATTTATCATAAAAGGCTCTATAAGTGTGACTCTGAATCACCTTAAACAATCCCTCTCGTTCAATTGATTTGCCGTCAAACTTCCTTTTCTTATTGAAATGCCATAGGAAGTACGCAATAACAGCCAAGCAAATCTTATTTCCAATAGATTTAAATCTTGTGCCCTGTGCCTCAATATGCAATCACTTCAGAGCAACTTTCAGAGATGACATAACTCTAGTGAACCCCATCCAGCGCCGAATAAGATCCCACACAATTTTAGAAAATTTACATCTAAAAAAGATATGGTCAATAGTCTCAATATCAGTTCTGCAAAATACACAGTTATGGTCAACTCCTTCAACAAGCAGTTTATTACTTGTAAAAAGTTTCCCTTTTATTCCCAGCCACAATGTGAAAGCATGTTTAGGCAAGCTACCACATTTCCAAACCTCTTTAAGCCAAGTGACTTTGTTTCCCTTGTTCCTCAAATAATTATAGATTTCTGAAGAACAAATCTAACCATCTACAACCCACTAATTAAACAAACTGTCAACAGCCACATGACCCCCATATCTCTGCAAGATCTAATTTTTAATCTCAATCATCCTCTTGAATAAAGGGGATTCTTCATGTTTTGAAGAAGCATCCCAAAAACTAGAACCCTTCGGGTAAATCTGGGGAACCCATTTTGACCATAAAGAGTCTTTTTTTACTTGGATGTTCCAACAGGCTCTAGTGACAAGGGCTTTGTTCCACGCTTAAATATCAAATACTCTCAGCCTCCTTCAGCTTTAGGGAGGCAAACCTCCTTCTAGGCTACAAGGGGCATCTTCCTTCCACTTCACGGAAAGCTCTCCAGAGTTTTATAGCATGATCCAGAACAAAATTTGGGATAGGGAAAATAGCCAACTAAAAACACTCACACCTTGAATAACATAATTAATCAGTTCTAGCTTACCTATATAAGAGATTGTGTGTCCAGGCCATCCACTAAGCAGGCTAGTGATCCTGTTAATCAAAGGTGAATAATGCATGGAATTCAATCTTGAAGCCGCCAGAGGTATCCCTGAGTAACGAAAAGGAAATTCCCCTTCGTTGAACTCTGTAATTCTTTTAATCCCATCCAAGTCTTCGCTTTTCACACCAGCTGAAAACAAGTTGGATTTGAGACAATTAGCAATCAACCCTAAAACACTGAGTAAAGTTACCAAGGCTATCCAGAAGAAGCTTTACTAAATTAAAATCCCCTCCTGAGAACAAAATCAAATCATCTGCAAAAGCAAGGTGAGTGATTTTAAGATGTTCACATCTATGGTGAAAATTAAAATCTGAATTTTCCTCAAGAGATTTCAAAAGCCTAGAAAGGTACTCTAAGCAGATCACAAAGAGCAGAGGGGAAAGGGGATCCCCTTGTATAAGCCCTTTCCTCCCTTCAAAAAACCCAAAGTAGCCTTCATTCAAGAAGATAAAGTAGGATGTAGCAGACGCACATTCCATGATCAAATTGACCATGGCCTGAGAAAAATTAAGTTGTACCAACATCTCATTCAAAAACTTCCAAGACATTGAATCATAAGCTTTCTTGAGGTATATTTTCAACATGCATCTAGGTGACACCCTTTTTCTAGGATATTTCCTCACAAGTTCTTGGACAAGTTATATGTTCTCCACCATACTCCTATGTTTAACAAAAGCTGATTGAGTTGGGTTAATAATCTCCTCAAGACAAGGTTTGATCCTTGCAGCTATGATGTTTGCAATGACTTTATACATCACATTGCAAAGGCAATAGGTCGAAAATCATTAATAGTTGAGGCATGACTAGACTTAGGAATCAGAGCAATAATAGTGTGATTAATCTGCTTCAAAAGTTTCCCAATTGAGAATAATTCTTTAACAACATTAGTAAACTTCTTCCCCACAGTATTTCATGATCTCTTGAAGAAACAATCTGAAAACCCATCAGGACCTGGGGATTTCTCATCACCAATACTAAAGAAAGCTTGCTTGATCTCTTCATCAGTAATAGGAGTCATAATCTGGTCTTGTTGAGAATCATTGAGGATACAACCTTTTGTAATGATTTGATCATCAACCATAGTATTATGCACCTCCTTCCCCAATAACTCTCTATAGAAACAAAGAAACTCCTCAGCCACCTGCATTTGGGAATTTGTTTGTTCGCTATTGTTCTTCATAACAATTGAAATATGATTCCTGCTAGTGTGCCTTCTTATAAGAGCATGAAAGAAAGACGTACTCTTGTCATATTCTTTTAAATACTTGCCCTTAGCTAATTAAGCAAGAAACATTTTGTTTGCTTCTCCAAGTCTGGAAGCCTCATTCTTATTCTCAACCATCCTCTTCTGAATATCAATATCAGAAGGATTGTCATGCAAAAGTTGTTGTAGGTCCATCAATTCAGCATGGGATTTATCTGCTCTAACTGAAATAAGGGAAAAGTGCACAACATTAAGATTTCTCAAAGGTTTCTTTAAAGCATGCAACTTCTTAACAAATCTGAACTGGTTGCAGCCCCTATTCTGAACTCCCAACCCTCCCTGAACACTTCTTGATAGTCATAGTGCATAGTCCACATATTGAAGAACTTGAAGGGTCTTCTCCCTAACCCTTCCTCCTCAAAAATTGAAACAATACAAGCTGAGTGAACAGATAAGTGCCCTGGTAACTAGAAGACTGCATCTGCATGAGCATTGTAGCCAGACAACAGCCAACTAGAGTTCACCACAGCCTTGTCTAGCTTGCACTAAACCTTACCATTAGACCACGTAAGGTGACAACCAGTAGACCTCAAATATAAGAGCCCCTGATCAAAAAAACATTCCTTGACGTCTTTAAATCATAAGCAGAAACAAGTTGCCAATTCCTTTTCTCATGGGCAGAGAAAACACAATTAAAATCTCTTAAGAGCAAACATGTCCCTGCATTTTGTTTACTAGTCTGAACCAGATCCTGCCATAGTGATCTCCTAGACATAATGGAGTTAAAACCATAAACAAAGCTCACAGTAAAACTTACAAAAACTGAACATTTAAGAGCACAATGAATTACCTAAGTACTCATATCAATAACTTCCAGTTGGACTTTCTGGAATTCTAGAGCACCTAAATCCTTCCAGCCCTGTAATGGTTAGAGTTGTTCACCTGTTCCCACATTCTGAATTTTTTATTCAATAAACCTTCCAAATTGTTTGTTGAAAGTTCTATTTCTAGCAAACAAAGGACATCTATTTTATTTCTTTTAATGAGGTCATGGACCCAATTCTGTTTCAAGGACTTATTAAAGCCCCTTATGTTCCATGTACAAATCTTCATGAGGTAGTTTGGAGGCATGAACCTCCTTTCCCAACTGCTTTCTTAGAAACCATACCCATATTTGTTTTCTTCTTGCTCTCATCCCTTCTCTTTTAAAGCTTTTAAGTCTTTACTCACGATCTTACCCTTGTATTTTGTGGGACTATTTGCAATTTCATTTCGGGATGGCCCGGGTGGGACAACTACAATAGAAAACTCCACCAAGTTGTCCTCCTTGAATGACATCTTAGCTGCAACAGAAACCTCCTTACTTTTGTCTACTACATAAGCCTTTATTCCTTGATTCTGAACACCACCTAATCCCTTATCTGTTTCAGCCATAAGGAGATGAGCATCAGGGATATTCATGTTTCTTTTAGCAACATCAAATTTTGACACTCTTTTAGTCTGAACATAAGCATCATAAGAGAGAACCTCCTGCTGATTACATGCAACATTGCTAACTTCAGTATTAACTTTCCCTGAATTAACCTTAGGAACAGATGCTTTCTCTTTGTTTTTAACTCTCGAAGTTCCTTTATTTTCTTTCCTAGGTTTGCGAAAACCCTCTGAGTGGCCAATGGCTTTACAACTTTTACAGTATCTATGTAGAATTTCATACACCACCTCTTGAGTTATTGATATATCATCATGGAGCCACACCTTGACAATGTGTTTAACTTCCTTAGTAATGTAAACTTCAACAAGAATTCGAGCGTATGAAAGTTTATCCTTATTTGCTGTTAATTTATCTACAAATAATGGTCTTCCAATCTCTGAACAAATTCTCCCTAAGGCCATTGGATTCCACAACTCTAATGGAAAATTCTTCAATTAAACCCACACAGGTAATGTAGTCCTCTGTTCAGAATCATACTGAAAATACTTGGGCATCTTCTTCCAGAGCAATGACCTTCCATAAATCATGTATGGACCATTTTCGAACACATTAAGAAGGTCCACTTCATTTTGAAACTTAAATATAATCCACCCTTTCTCATGTTAGATAGCTTTTACCTGCACTTTCCAAGAACTAACCATGAATTCAAAGTAGACTTACCTGTGTGTTTATTAGTGAAGTAGCCCACCAGGTGTTTGTTAGAAATCCCAGCTGAGTCAATCAGTTCAGATGCTTGAATGCGAGCACCAACACCATCTGAAGCAAAAGCTGGAATTGTTCCATCACTGAGGGTTCCTGTTGTTGACAAACAGCTCAACCCAAGTAACTCTCTTATTGTTCCTCATGATTGTCTTACCTTACAGTTCCCTCTGTTGGCTTTGGTTCCTCTTTTCCGGCACCTGCATCTTGGTGCTTGCCTTCAAATTCTCATCCCGAACAGATTCAACACCATCAGTTATCTCCATACCCTCTGTAGTGTCCCTCGTGCCGAATGTTTCTGGTACCGTAGGCTCATCATCAACCCAGGATCTATTCTTTGTAAGCATAGAGTCACTAATTTCATCCTCATCAATCAAACCCATCTCTTCAAGAATCTTCCCATTCCCCACCTTTGCCATATCCTTCTTTCCTTCAACATTACTAGCCCCCTTCGAACTACCGGAGGCCTGGCCACCATGTATTCCCATCTGACCATGGAGAGACTCAAGCAGTTCCGAAGTAAAACTCGAATCACCTTGAATCTTCTGAATAACCTCCTCATAAAGTCTCACAAACTCTTCCATAATCTCATAGTGCTTCCTTTTGACCCACTCCTCTCTGATGCCTCCTTTGATTTCTATGAATTTCAAAGCATCTTTGATCTCCTTCTTCAAATCCAATTTCATATTAGGGTTCCTTACAACCCTAGGCGCATCTCTACGACCTATGGCCACACTCAAAAACTCAAATTTCAAATCTCACAAGCCTCGTGAACACTGATAGAGGCTAAGAACCAACCCTCGACTAGCCCAAAGTGAGCAAATCCAACAATAAAGAAGGGGAAATCGAAGAGAAAAATGCATGGATGAAGATGAACCAGCCCCAAAATCGTGCATCCCTCGAGAGGGACGAGAGTTTCTCTCTTTGACGTGAAAGGGGGCGACAAATTGAATCTCTATACCTTCTGCACGTACCTAACAGAGAAGGAAGGGAACTACGAATAGAACATCTACAAGAATGCTGAAGGATGGAAAATCCAAAGGAGTACTACGAGTTTGCGAGAGTGCGAGCTGCGAAGTTGGGAAGGTGGAAGCCGAAGTCCGAAGGGGAAGATTGGATCTATCGATCTAGAATAGGAGGTTTGAACTCACCATTGCTGACTGTGTGCAAAGGCTTAAATAGGCTATATAAAGATCTCTATGGCACACCAAGGTATATCTCCCTTTGAAGGTCAATCATCATCTAGACCACCTATTTTCTGCGGTGTAAACTACACCTTTTGGAAAAAAAGAATGAGAATTTACTTACAAACTATGGATTGGAAAGCATGGAAAGTTGTCACACAAGGTGACCTAATCCCCACTAAAATTGTGAATGGTAAAGAAATACCTAAAGAGGAAAAAGAGATGACCGACAATGACCATAAGATGTTGCAAGTAAATTCAAGTGCTATGAATACATTATATTATGCTCTTGATGTAAATAAATTCAATAGGGTTATGACATGAAAATCATCCAAAGAAATAAGGGATAAATTAAAGGTAACCTATGAAGGAACGATTAATGTTAGAGATAGTAGAATTGACATGCTCACAAGCGAGTATAAGGCCTTTAGGATGAATCCGGATGAAACTATTACTAGTATGATACTAGGTTCACCCATATAATAAATTCCCTCAATGCTTTAGGGAAAAATTACTCAATCTATGAGATGATTCGAAAAATCCTTAGAGGGCTTCCTCCAATATGGGAACCCAAGGCCACTGCTATAACAGAAGCAAGAAACTTGAAAAATACTTCCCTAGATGAATTGATAGGTTCGCTCCTCACATATGAGATGGCTATAAAGAAATCATGGAAATAATAAGAACAAGAAATTAATAGCCCTTAAAGCTGTTAAAGAAGGCTCTAGTAAAGATGAAGAAGAAAATGAATTAAATGATGATGATATGGCCTTCATCACTAAAAGACTTGGAAAGTTTTTTAAAAAGAATAAGAAGTTCCCTCAAAAGCTTAAAGGTTCTAAATCTGACAAAGGGGAAACAAGTAAAAAGGAAACTAAAAATAAACCACCTACTTGTTATAATTGTAAGAAAGTTAGGCATATTAAACCAGATTATCCACTGCTGAAGAAAGACAAGAAGAAGAAGAAGAAGAAGAAGAAGAAGGCAATGAAAGCTACATGGGACGATACAAGCTAAAGTGAATCATAGGATGAATCAAGTGATCAAGAAATTGCAAACATCTGCTTCATGACGACAGAAGCTAAGGTAAACTTCTATACTAGTTCATCTGGAAGATCTAGTAATGAATCTTGTAGTGATTCGTATGATAGCATGCCTTCCTATAAAGAAATTCAAACTGAATTATTTGCCTTACATAATAGGTTCATAAAAGTAACTAAAAGAAACATAGCTTTGAAAGAATAAAATGAAAAGCAAAAAAAAAATCAACTAGAAACCTCAATATCTGCTGAAAAAGAAAAAGACTCACATATTGATGATCTTATGAAGAAAATAAATGAGATGTCTCAAAATTTAGTAAAATTACAAGTGAATGATGAAAGTAAGAAGTACTTAGAAATAAGCAACCTTCAAAGTAAAGTTGAGGATAAAGAAAAAATCATCTACAATTTTACTAGAGGAAAATAAAATTTTAAAAAAATGGTTGGACATCAAAAGATGACTTGTGACAAATAAGGGATTGGATTCAATGGAATTGAAAGCAAAAATAAAAAGAACTTATACCTGGGATATTTCATAAAGGAATCAAAACACTATGCAAACACATCTTCTACAAATGCTTATGAACACACTACATGCTTCTTATGTAAGAAAAAGAGACATATAAAGTTTGAATGGCCACTTAAAAAGAAATATGTCAAAATCAAGAATGAATGGAAAATCAACACTAAAAAACATGACTTAAAAAGAATTAAGAAGGTTTGGGTACCAAAAGTAACACCTTGAATTATTCTTGTAGGTGTGCTTTAGGACCACTCTATCAAAGGACAAGTGGTACTTGGACAGCGGGTGTTTAAGACACATGATGGGGGATAAAACAAAATTCACCACCCTAATGCAAAAAAATGGAGGGTATGTCACCTACGGCGACAACGCTAAAGGTAAAATTATTGGAATTGGAAAGATAGGTAAAGAACCTTCCTTAACCATTGATAATGTGTTGTTAGTAGAAGGATTAAAACACACTCTATTAAGTATAAGTTAGTTAAGTGATAAGGGATTTGACATAATCTTTAAATAAGACAAATGCATAGTTGAAAATCCAGAAAAATATGATGTTATATTCACTACTTGTAGAGTTAATAATGTATATTGTATAAGCCTTGAAAATCTAGTTTCTCAAGAGGTCGCATGCTTAGTAACCATGAATGAAGCCAGTTGGCTATGGCATAGAAGATTAGGACATGCAAGTATGGATCTGCTATCAAAATTATCTAAAAAGAAGTTAGTCAAAGGTCTACCCAGCACAAAATTCATAAAAGACAAAATTTGTGATGCTTGCCAACTTGGGAAGCAAACCAAGACAAGCTTTAAAAAGAAGAAACACATTTTAACAAGTAGACTTTTAGAACTTATTCATTTAGACTTATTTGGTCCTACAAGAATTCAAAGAATAGGAGGAAAGCAATATGGTTTTGTCATAGTTGATAACTACTCCAGGTTTACCTGGGTACTTTTCTTAGCCTCCAAAGATGAAGCATGCAAAATGTTAATAAACTTGTGCAAAAGAATTCAAAATGAAAAAGGATATGGTGTTTTAAATATAAGGAGTGATCAAGGAAAAGAGTTTAACAACAAAGAAGTTGAAAAATTTTGTAATGAACATGGAATAAATCATAATTTTTCAGCACCTCGAACTCCTCAACAAAATAGAGTTGTAGAAAGAAAGAATGGATCTCTTCAAGAAATGGCTAGGACCATGCTCAGTGAACATAAGTTACCTAAATACTTTTGGGCTGAAGCGGTAAATACCACATGCTATGTAATGAATAGAGTTTCCATAAGATCAAGTTTAAATAAAACCCCCTATGAACTATGGAAAGGAATGAGGCCTGATATTTCTTATTTTCATGTATTTGGGTCCAAGTGCTTTGTATTGAATGATAAAGATAACTTAGAAAAATTCGATGCAAAATCAGACAAAAGAATATTTTTAGGATATGCATTAAAAAGCAAGACGTTCAGAATTTACAATAAAATAACTTTCACAATTATAGAATCAATACATGTAACTTTTGATGAGGCCCATAATGGGTACTAGGGAATACTTGTCCATACATACATGCTATTTATGCAGTGAAAAACATGAAATACTCAAACCTTATATACAATACCAGAGTTCTATTGTATCCATAAATACACATATACATCCCTAAAAAGAACCATAAATATCCTAGGGACACACCCAAAAGTTCATTCCCCAACTTAAGCACTTACCCTACAACTAGGGTAGTACTAAAACCTCCTTTACCTCATAGCTCGCTCCGCTCGTCTGTTTGGGTTTCCTAAAATGTTTAAATTTTCTGGGTGAGACACCTCTCAGTAAGCAGGATAGGTTAATATCAGTGTGTGGCACATGAGTTCTATTATGTTATAATCATATCTGTATATAATTAACTGTATCTGATAAGTTAGGAAAAATTTGTACTTATAAATATGGTGATTCATATTTAATTACTCAACATAAGCATACAATATAATAACAAACTTCTGTATACATGAAAATCGTCTACACTCTATATGATCCATCCACAATTCACATTCACTGAGATTGAGGCGTTATGTATCATCGTCCCTCAATTCAGCCTCACACGTTGGACACTCATTGTGAGGCGTTACGTTTTGCTGTCTCTCACATCAGCAAGCCCTCGGGCTAAGTCCCGAGAATCAAGGTGTCACGTATCGCCATCCCCCTTTGCCTTTCTCAATAATCGTCATCAGGGTGTTAATTATCGTCGTCCCCCGAGACCTTTTTTATAATCGTCATTAGGGCGTTACGTATCACCGTCCCCTAAAACCTTTTATGTAATTCATCACTAGGGCATTACGTATCGCTGTCCCCTGGGACCTTTTCCTATAATTCATCACCGGGGCGTTACGTATTGCCGTCCCCCAGGACCTTTTCCCACACATACTCTAACAATGTTGGTATTTTCACAATTTCCAATCATTCACGCAAAGTCTATCATATTAGGAAACGAAATTAAATTGTCATATCATATCTATCATAGTAATATTTGTGAATCAACTATTCTAAATATCTCTAGTCATGGCATTTGGGCCAGCTGAATTATCACAATATACTGAAAATATAACAATTTATGTACTGTTTATAGTTTTCCAAAAAAATTGTTATCAAATCATGTTTGTTCTGTGTATTCATAAAATATTCTGACATTCTAAAATTTATAGTAACGTATTTACACTCATGCCACACAAGTGAGTGCTACACTGTATTATACTATCTGTCTGGGAAAAGCATGTTTTTGCTGAAAATAATATTGAACCTATTTCTAGGGTTTCCTCAGTTCAAACATCAAAATTTCCCAAAACATGCCTTAAATCATAAATAAAGTTCCCATAAACCTGAATATTTTGAAAAATTATATATATCATTTATGTAAATAAATACTATAAATTAATGGGTGAATTTGCTGAAAATACCTGACTTAATCTATCCCCTTACCTGATTTCGAAAGAAAAACCTGTAGGAATCCTAACCCACACCTGCGATGTACACACAAAATCCCTATATCCATAAACCCTAATCCAATCAACTTAACCCTTAAATAACAGTCATTCAACATACCGAGGCTCACATTCTTCCAATAACTAACTAAACTTTTAAAAATAACCTCCTTACTCTAGTTTTGGAGTGGTGTCCGAAATGTCCGATTCACGAAATTACTCCAATTAAACTGCGGAGAATTGCTGCCAGGATCCTGAAATCACATTCATCAACTGATTTGGGCGAAGATTGGATGAGAAATCGAGAAGAGAGAGAGAGAGAGTCACAGCCCTCAGAAAGAGAAAGGGAGAGATTTGACCGTTTTTCACCGTTTTACCATTATTGGGCTGCGGTTACACAAAACCGTTGACGGTTTGGTCCTTCACCAAACCGTTTCTCCCCTTTCCCTGTATTTTTGTATTATTCCTATTTTTCGGGTCTCTACATCTTCGTTAAAAAATATTACAATCATTATGCATTCCTATCTCAAGAAGAACCTAAGAACATTGAAGAAGCTTTAAATGATGATTCTTGTATAATTGCTATGCAAGAAAAATTAAATCAATTTGAAAGAAATAAAGTATGAAATTTAGTTCTTAGACCTGATGATCATTTAATAATTGGAACAAGATGGGTACTTAAGAATAAAAAGGATGAAAAGGAAATTGCAGTAAAAAATAAAGTTAGACTAGTGGCTCAAAGATATAACTAAGAAGAAGGAATAGATTATGATGAGACCTTTGCTCCTGTAGCTAGAATGGAAGCTATAAGAATGTTATCAGCCTATGCATCCCACAAGGAATTCAAACTTTATCAAATGGATGTAAAAAGTGCATTCTTAATGGATTCATAAATGAAGAAGTCTATGTAGTACAACCTCCAGGATTTGAGGATATCAATAACCCAGATCATGTGTTCAAGTTAACAAAAGCTTTATATGAGTTGAAGCTCCTAGGGCTTGGTATGAGAGGTTGAGTGGATTTTTACTAGAAAAAGGATTTTCTAGAGGAAAAGTAGACATCACCTTATTTATTAAATCTAAAAATGAAGATATGCTTATCATTCAAATCTATGTAGATGATATTATATTTGGTGCTACAAACGAAGATTTGTGTAAGGATTTTGCAAAATGTATGCAAGAGGATTTTGAAATGAGTATGATGGGAGAATTAAATTACTTCCTAGGACTTCAAATTAAGCAAGCCAAGAATGGAACTTCCATAAATCAATCTAAGTATATAAGGAACATGCTTAAGAAGTTTGACATGGGAAGTAACAAGCCAATAAAAACTCCAATGAGTACATCCATAAGTCTTGACAAAGATGAGAAAGGAAAATCAGTAGATATGAAATATTATCGAGGGATGATAGGAAGTTTATTATATTTAACTGCTAGTAGACCGCATATCATGTTTAGTGTATGCATGTGTGGCCGGTTTCAATCAGCCCCTAAGGAATCTTGCCAAATAGTCGTAAAAAAGATATTAAGATACTTGGTAGGTACTATTGACTTAGGTCTATGGTATCCTAAGGACACTGACTTTGAGATAATAAGCTACTTGGATGTTAATTATGTTGGATGTAAGATTGATAGAAAAAGCACTAGTGGGACTCGTCACTCTCTAGGACGGTCTCTTGTCTCTTGGTTCTCTAAGAAACAAAATTCTATAACTTTGTCTACTGCTGAAGTTGAGTATGTGGCAATAGGTAGTTGTTGTGCACAAACACTCTATATGAAACAACAATTAAAAAATTTTAATTTAGAGTATTCAACTATTCCTATAAAATGTGATAATACAAGTTCGATAAACATTTTCAAAAATCCTGTGTCACACTCAAGAACCAAGCATATAGACATAAGACATCATTTTTTAAGAGATCATGTGCAAAAAGAGGACATTATACTTGAATTTGTAAATACAAGTGACCAATGGGCATGTATCTTTACTAAACCTCTTCCGGAAGATAGATTTATATCTATAAGAAGAGAACTTGACTTATTACATAGTAGATAAGTTGCTTAGAAGGATACATAATGAGTGCTAAAAGGAAACTTCAAAGATAGATGAAGGACAGGCGACTGTGCCTCTAACCACAATCGTCTGACATGCTACTATCAAGGAAAAATTAAAATACACTAAAGGACAGGCAACTGTGCCTTAAGGAAAGTCGACTGCCTGAAGGGATTTTAAATACTAAGAATGTGCAAAACCGTAACTCTTCATATCCACAATCAACTGACCCTGTTTCTTCACTCACCCGTACTTACTCTTCTTTGATCCCTAGTGTCTCTACACTCAAAACACATCTATTAAAGAATATCATATTCCCACATCCTTCCCTCACAATTTCTAGGGTTTTTCATTGTTTATTTCTTCTAAAATCAAAATTCCACGAATGAAAAACACTACACATCGAGGTGCTACTTCAGCAAAAGATGACGACGACATTGAGAAGTGGCTTGTTGCTCCTCATGCCAAGCAATGGTATTGCAATCACTTTCGAACTATGGAACCTATCCCTGGTAAGATTTTGGATACCACCTTCTTCAACATTGAATTTCCTGCCATATTACCGATGTTTGAGACCCTTGGATGGAAGCAATTTGTTACTTATCAAGCTATGGGTGTTTTTCCAAACTTGGTTAAAATATTTTACGCCAATTTAGGTCAAGGCCAATCGGTAAGTTCTGTCGAAGTGATGGGGGAATCCATTGCCCTTACTCCAAAAACCTTGGCTCCTATTTTCCGTATTCGCTGAGGAGAATTTGAGTTTCTTAATTTTAAGCAATCATGGATTATGGAACAAAGGTTTTCTCGTAAAGAATTTATGCCACTTATTATTACCGAAGCTTCAGTTTATTTTGGAAATCCTCCACTATACAAGCAATTGAACCTCCAGGCACAGATTCTGCAAAAGATTATCACGTATAATATTTTGCCTCACACTGGTTCTCATGACCATATGACGTATTTAGATTGCTTTTTTATGTGGTGCTTGTTGAAAGAAAAAAAGCTTGATTTATCAAGTTTAATTCTTAAGTGGATGTTCTCTAGATTAGAAGCTTGTCATATAACTCTGCCTTTTGGTGGAGTTCTTCACCTTATCTTTGCTCATCTCAATGTTACCTTTCCCACTAACTTGTTTATCAAACATACTCGATATGATTTTTCTCCTCCACAACTCTTAGACAAATGGGATATGAAAAACACGAGCAATGATGATTTTAAAAGGGCGGAAGATGACCAAGACAAGCAGCTGAACCAACTCCACCTCATGATCAGCAACCAACACTTCATGGTTTATCTCTTATCATCAGCAGTTCATGGATTTTAGTACAAAAATGAGGGCTAACTACAACACTCTTCAGACGCACTATACTTCTCTTGACCAGAGACTTGGCCGGATTGAATAGCATATAACCAGCACTTCCTCTTCACGTGGAAAGGCTCTAATGGAAGCTAAGTCTAATGGAAGTGAAGAAGGAGATGAAGAAGAAGGAGAAGATGATGAGTCTGATGATGATGCTGGAGACATTTAGATCTATTTGTTCTTTGACTATTCTGAGTTTGTATTAAAAAAATAGCTTTGTGACTTACTTTTATTGCGCTTATTGTTTATCTATTTGAACCATGTTATGTTTGGAGTTATTGATTGTCATATGTTAAATGGTATTCTCTATTTTTGTGCTCAATTCTATACTTTGTCTCCGTACGTATGCACTTATTGCATTATCTCTTTTTCATTCATGTCAAAAGGGGGAGAACTTTTGAGCAAAATCGAGACAAACCTTTCCAAATATTGTTAAGAGTATGTGCTTATTGCATTATCTCTTTTTGATTGATGTCAAAAAGGGGAGAACTTTTGAGCAAAACCAAGAAAAACCTTTCTAAATATTATTAAAAGTATGCTTATTATAAGGGGGAGCCTTATTAAGCTTCACTCAACTTTTGCTCCTTTTTTGTCATCATCAAAAAGAGAGAGATTGTTGTCCTAACAACGCTTACAAATCTTATTTTGATGATAACAAATCAAGGGAACTTAAAATATTTTGGTTAAGTGATGATGTTTCAGGAATTGAGCATAGAAGTTCAAGATCAAGTGCTCACAAGCTTTGTTGAAAGATTATATTCCAAAGACAAGTGGTCAAATGAAAGCTTAAAGTATACTTAAAGCATGGACTCAAAGATAGAAAAATATGATGAAGCTTAAAGCATATTGAAAGCTTGAAGACAAAATGAACTCAAGAAAGACAAGCATGAAGTCTTAGTGCATAGAACATTTAAGTTTTAAAGAGTCTTATGTAAGTACTTCATTTAATGTTGATATGGATGCATTGAGGCTTTTTTAGGTTTCATTATTGACTTAGAGACAAAATTTTGAAAACCCTGAAAAATATGTTTAAAAGTTTCAAACCAATATGACAAGAATAAAAGTTAAAAAAAGTTTTTGGAAACGAATTTGAAAAAGCATATGTTGTGGTACGTATAGGTGACTGACCTGGTTTGGACAGGCGACTGTACTTTGCACGCAGAATAGGCATAGTCGACTGAACCCATGAGTACAGGCCACTGACCCCATTCTGACTTTGAAATTTCGCTGGTTTTTAAAAGCATAGGCGACTGACCCTAATAGTGCAGTCGACTATACTTCGTAATGGTCAAATTTAAACAGCGAAGAAAAGTTTCCAAATTTAATTTCTTGGAACCCAAACTTTGTGAAAACTTGGGAAATACTCAAACAACTTAGGGAACATGAAATATAAGCTTTTTTCATTTATAAATATATGGGAAACCAAAGGATTTCACACACCAATCAATTGCAAACAGCATTCAAGCAATATTGTTCATACTCTTCAAACTCTCACTACATACACTCTGCTGAAGTTTTCTTGCTAAAATTTTAGTTGATCAAATCACATGGTTCCTTGCCCACTTACTAAGAAATTCAAATCTAAAAGAGAACCTAGTGATAAATTTATGAGCTTCAATTCTTTCTATATTAATATTTAATTAAAGTATTTTATGTTGTTCATTCAATTGTACTAATCAACTCTTTTGAGAGTAACATTGTACACAAATTGTATCTTGTTGTTTTTTTTTGACGATTCAGGTTGTTGAATCATTGGACTAGCGAGAAGGGATTCTTGCTAGGGAGGTTTGTTGACGGTTCAGGGGATTGGATCATTGTACTAAAGAGAGGGGATTCTTGTTAGAGAGGTCGTAACTTTGGCCTAATAAAAAAGTCGAAAAGAAAAATCCTCACAGCGGTTTTCTTGGGGCAATGACGTAGGTCTTGGACCAAACCTTGTAAAAATATGGTGTCATTCTCCTTACCCTACTCTCTTTAATTTTCTACATTTATAAATTGGGTGGATGCTTAGTTAATTGCTGGAAATTAATTTGACTTTTATAATTGCGGAAACCTTGAATAAAAAAAGTACATTGATTGCGAAAATCTTAATTAAAGGAAGTACATTGATAAATATCAAAATACATTAACAGATCTAAAAGCACGTAACTTGTTTGATATAGAAATATGAATTTTGAAGGCTTGTTGAAATTTCTATTGTGAAGTAAAACTTATCTTATTGATTGGATTGAGTTTTTGGTCATTGCAAATAAATTTTACTTCTGTAATTGAGATTGGCTAAAGTTCAAAGGATTGTGTTTGTGTGTGATAGCTAAAAGGAAAAGCTGGGATTCAAAACCAACTAAAGGAACTTATTAAAAAGAATTTGTAAAGAAATTTTTTAAATCCTAATTCACCCCCCCTCTTGGGAGTACACCTTACTTTTTAGAGATGGTTAGAACTGATAATAGACTATGATTGTACCATCAGTTACCACCCAGGGAAAGCTAATGTAATAGCTAATGCGTTAAGTTGAAAGTCAGTGAATGCATCAGTGTCAGCAATTGTGACTCAACATCAAATCTGGATGGATCTAGAAAGATTTGGTGGGGAGTTAGTGGAGGGGAATTGTCAGGCGTTCATTACTAGTATGGTAATCCAACCGACCTTACTCGAAAGGATTAAGGCCGCTCAGATGAAAGATGGAAAGTTAGTGAAGATTGTGGATAAAGTACAAAGTAGACTGAGGGCAGATTTTAAGATCTCAAATGATGGAGTTTTGAGGTTTTACATTAGATTATGTATACCTAATGATGATGAGATTAGAAGAACCATTCTGGAAGAGGCTCATCGCTCTCTTTATACAGTACATCGAGAGAGCACTAAGATGTATCGGGATCTATCAGAATCTTTCTAGTGGAACAACATGAAGAGAGAAATTGCCCGATTCGTGGAGCAGTGGCTGACATGTCAACAAGTGAAAACTGAGCATTAGAGACCAACGAGACTATTGCAACCACTCCACATTCCTGAGTGGAAGTGAGAGCACACTTTCATGGATTTCGTCATAGGGTTACCACTAGCACTTTATGGGAAAAATGTCATTTGGGTAGTTGTTGACTGTCTGACAAAGACTGTTCATTCTGTTCCAATTAAAGTTAACTACTCCATGAATAAACTTGCAAAGTTGTATGTATAGAAGATAGTTAGACTACGTGGCGTACTAGTGTCCATCATATCAGACCAGGACCCACAATTCACATCCCAATTTTCGAAGAGTTTGCAGAAAGCTTTGGGATCTCAACTGACCTTTAGCACAATGTTTCACCCCCATCATGATGGACATTCAGAGAGAACGATTCAGATATTATAGGATATGTTGCGGGCATGTATGCTGGATTTCAAAGGTAGTTGGATTCGGTATTTTCCACTAATTGAGTTTGTCTACAACAATAGCTATCAAGCTAGTATCGAAATGGCACCGTATGAAGTATTATATGGTCGAAGGTGCCCATCTCCATTGTATTGGGATGAGGTTGGTGAACGGAGAATTTCGGGGTAAAAAATTATACAATAGACTTTTGAGAAAATCAAACTCATATGGGATAGAATTAAAATAGCTCAGAGTCGACAAAAGAGTTATGTTGATATTCACCGATGATAGCTAGACTTTAAGGTAGGAGATAAAATATTTTTTAGGATTGCTCTGATGAAGGGAGTTATGAGATTTAGAAAGAGGGTAAACTGAGACCTAGGTATATTGGGTCAAGATACTAGAGAGGATTGGTCTAGTTGTTTATAGAATAGCGTTACCCCTGACATTGTCTAGGATCCATGATGTATTTCACGTGTCCATGTTAAAAAAATTATGTCTCAGATGCTTCGCATGTGATAAGTTATGAGTCATTGGAAGTCAGAGATACCTTATCATATGATGAAGTGTCAGTTCAGATTCTAGAAGAACAAGAATTACATACCAAGAAGATTCCATTAGTGAAAGTACTCTAGCGTAATCATGCAGTTGATGAAGTTTCATGGGAATTGGAAGAGGAAATAAGTTAGAGGTACCCACATTTATTCAGCGAGGCCCAACGCTAGGCAGGTAATTGTTTGGTTTTGAATATAAATTTGTTTAAGTTAAGTTTGTTTAGTTTAAACTGTCTGTTTTTTGTTTTAGGTTAAGAGTGGTTTCTGGGAGAGATTTTGACCTGCAACTTGTAATCTCCCAAAAGCTTTTATGTAACCACGATATTCCTCCGCCGTAATTGAGGGTAATTAATAAATCTGGGACGGAGCTACTATGTGGGTGGTTGCCAACTCTTTCTAGAGTCGAGTAAACATTTCAATGATTTTCAAATATTGGTATAAGTGTTAGTTAGCAATTTCGAGGACGAAATTCTTATAAGGAGGGGAGGATGTAGGAACCCAAACCAAGAAAAATAAAAATAAAAATAAAAAGAAAAGAAACGATTTGGTACAAAGACTAAAACCATTGACAGTTTTAGGTGGGCACGGTTTGGTGTGAGACCAAACCGTCGACGATTTCGGCAATCTCAGGAAAACCATCGACGGTTTCCTACAGGTCAAGGGCCTATAAGTTAGAATCTTATCAGTTATTTTTTCAGTTTAACTCTCTCTCTCTCTCTTAGGATTTTCACTCTCTCTCTCTCTCACCCTTTCCCTAAACTGAGCCTCTCACTCTCTCTCTCTAGCCCAGAATCCCTTCGCACGTGGTCTTCGATCCTCTCTCTCTCCTCTTGGCTTGCCGATTCTCGCTCCTCAGCCAGGTTTAAGGAAGTTAGGGTTTCTTCCAAACGTTGTAGGCATATTTTTCAGGAACAGGTAAGGGTATTAGAATTTGTCAGTTATTTTTTAAATGTGAACCGATTAAACTGAAGTTTATGGATACAGGAATACTATGTATGATTTTTGGAACGAATCAAGCATATGAAAATAAGGATTTTGGTTTATTATATACGTATTTGGGGAAAACTAAAGTGAGTAGGGTAATCATCTCCTTTTTCGTGTAAAACATATATTTTGAGTTAAAGTAAACCCTAGGGATGATTATACCCTTATTTCCAACAAAATATATTTTCCCCAGGCAGTTTATTATATTATGATATATCACTCAAATCGTGTGGTATTAGAATAATTATTATTGCATAATTAAACTTGTTGATTTTTAGGGTATCGTATGGTAAAATTTGTGGTTTTATATTGATCTCAGGAAATGTTGAGAATAATGTGGATTTATGAAATGACGGTTTGATACCAAGTTATGATATGACGATTTTATACCGATTGTGAAATGATGATTTGAAATGACGGTTTGATACTGAGTTGAGAAAAATGAGATCATGTTATTGTTTTTATAATGTAAATTGCAATATATAGTTTAAGAACCTTAAGGGACTTGATGTAAATAAAGCTCGATGCCGTAGCTAGTGAAATTGTTAGTGCAACCACACTATAGTGGAAGTGTAGGCAATGGATAGTCGATTTGGCCGGAGAAGAGTTGGGTACCCTCTTGGGTCCGAACCTAGTGCGATAGGCAAATTGTACTTTAGACAGGATATTTTGACTTAGCTTGGCGATAGGCCAGCCAAGGCTAAGTCTAGTCTTCGGACCGCACAACTCGATCATGGGGGTTGTACATGATGTTAGCCCAATAAGGTTGATTCTTCTATGCATATATGTGAATTTATGTAAAATGGGCTATATTGAGCCGAAACTATGTTATGAAGGAAATTATGTATTTTCAACGATATAGGTGTAAGTATAGTTTTCAAATTCCATTTCACTTACAGTTAAATAAATGGATGTATTTTGTTTACACTAAAACTCATGTTAGCCACACACTGATGATAATCTAATTCGTCTTACTGAGAAGTCTCTTGCCCCAATATCCATCTCATATTTCAGGACCTATAGGGAATCGAGCCTAGCCAACTACGGGACAGGGATTAGATTATATAGTTATTGTAAGCGGGACACTAGGTTTGTCATTTTTTTTTGTCTATTTTGGGATGTAATATTAAGATTTGGAGGTACATGTGTAACTATGGTGGCTTTTAGAACTCTGGTAAAGTATTGAGGTTTAATTATCTTCCGCTGCATGTTTTAAATTGAGTTATGGATAGGGATACCCGAAACCCTCCTTTCGGCTTCGGGTCGCTATAATTATGGTATCAGATATATATATATATATATATATATATATATATATATATATATATGGATTATTTATGGACGAAAATGTAGCACTCTGAACCCCACCGAGTTCAAGACACTACAAGATAACTCTTTATATAGAGTTTCAGTACACTATAGTAGCTATCTTCAAAATTCAAATAACAACAAAATATCTTTTCAAAATTGATTATATTAAAACCCTAGATCCAGGTTTTGCATGATTTAGTTTAAAAAACCTTGATTTGTTGTGTTGTTGCATGATTTTATGGATTAGCATGTTTTAGGGTCAAAGGAATTTTATTCGCCATGCTTCAAATCATGTTTTTCCAGCCCTAATTTGGAATTTTTAAGGTTTGGGATCGATTTGGAGTAATTCCAACCGAAATAGAAAAAAAAAAATTAAGGTAATTTGTGTATGTTTAGTGTTTTAATATAAGTATATTGAAGTAATAAGTTGCCAAAGTAACCTCTATTATGTAGACGCATTAATATTGAAACATTAGGGACATATGCGTGTTGTTTGTGTGAGTAGTGATCGACCCAAAGGAAGGTCATTGCTAGGCCAAACAATTTGCATACTCGCGGTGATAAAAACCTTACAATTGTTAGGTTATCCATGTGAATAATAAGTCAGTCCAAAGAAATGCTTGTTGTTTGACAGGACTTATTGTAAGTATTTGATCACTGTATGAAGGATACCACTAACAAGTTAATATTTTCATCCAAAGATAGAATATTAATGTTGTACTAGGTATCTTTAGATGGGACCCACTTTTATTTGTTAATATACCTGTACTATATATATTTATGGAACTGATTTAGGAATATAATATGGCTTGTATATTATGATTGAGCGTGTTGTTTGGTTTTGTTCTGCATTTAGTTATTGCATCTGCTATTTTAAGCTGAAAGGAGAATGTTATGCTTGTTCTAGGCTGTATGGATCTCGATCTTGCGCTATGGACAGAAAGGTCTCCCGCCCTTAGGGATACAAGTACCTCTGATATGAAGAAGGACTTGGAGAGGTGAGAGTGTTCTAATCGCATGAGCCCAATGATCATGAAACACTTTATTCCAGAAGCATTCAAAGGCGCAATGTCCGATGAGGATGAAACTAAGGTATTCCTTAAGGAACTACAAAAACGTTTTGCAAAAAATGAAAAGGCTGAAACAAGCAACCTTTTGGCTAGTCTTGTTTCAAAGAGGTATAAAGGATTAGATAATATTAGGGAATACATTATGGAAATGTCTAACATCGCTTCAAAGCTAAAACACTTAAGTTAGAGTTATCTGATGACTTGCTCGTGCACTTAGTTTTGATTTCCCTTCCTACACAATACAGTCAGCTCACTGTGAGCAATAAGACTTAGAAAGATAAGTGGACTTTGAATGAGCTCATTGCTCATTGTGTGCAAGAAGAGGAAAGGATTAAGCGAAAGAAGATAGAAAGTGCTCACTTAGCAACTTCCTCTTAGGATAACAAAAGGGAGAAGGATATGGATGCTGCAGTTGGGACATCCCAAGGAAAACTGTGAAAGAAATTCACATGCGCACAACACATCCGCATAGGAATCATGCATCTCATACTTCGTCTTCCAATGTCCTCAGTACGTGGCCGACACAGAGCAACTGCGTACATATCAGTACGTGGCCTACATAGGTACCTACGTACTTCTTATCTAAACGTGGCCCACACAGGCACCACTATCCACACAGGATACATAACATGGCCCACACAGGCGCCACCATCCACACAGGATACATAACATGGCTCACATAGGTGTCATTATCCACACAGGATATAATGTGGCCCACACAGGCACCACTATTCACCAGTATCCGATCCCTATTACCTACCCGTAGTACATCAGTAGAACAAGCTTGTAACGCCCCAACCCACTAAGTGGGCCTTGAGTGCTACTAATCCATTCAATTACTTGATAATCCACATTCTAATATCATGTACGCAATGGAAAACATAATTATAATTTGTCAACAAATATAATACCAGAGTTTTCTAAATCTATCTACACACCATAATAAACCATGCATCCACATGTATTCACATATATACATATCTCCAAAACATAGCGTACACTTGCAGTATTCACAACCATCTATTTCTCAGAAGACTTAAAACATAAAACACAAATTATAACTTATATACATCCCATAATATTATCAAAATGTTATTACCCTTTTCTCTTTCTATAAACCCAAAAAAAATGCTATCAACCTTGAGCTCTCTAAGCTCGATCTCGTGGAGGTCCTGAAAAAGAATTATTTGTATTCGGGTGAGACGCATCTCAGTAAGGGAAGAAACAATATATATTAAAACAACGTGTAACCAACATGAGATTTATAATCCACATATTAATATCATTTGCAAACTATTAACATAAATTTTAAAATCATTTCCTGTTCCTAATCAAACACATGCAAGACATTTTCCCCATGAGATTACCCAAGGATATAGGAGATTACCCGCCCATACAAGTAGCACCCCTCTGCTCTGACACTTTAGGTAACCTAAAGGTGACAACTGAAGCATACCAGAGCACTCACCTTACTCAGTAAGCCCCTAGGTAGTGATGTTATCTCTTACTCACACAATTCATACAAAGGTTTACCAAAAAGGCCCCGAGAATAAAAAAATCTACCCGGCCACACAAATAGTTTCCCTTTGCCCAAGCTTGTTATGCAGCCCAGTGCCACATCTGATACGACCAGGGCACTCGCATTTCTCAGCAATCCTTCGAGCAAAGAGTTTGCCTCGCCCAAACGTAACATGTTCTAATAGCATAAATATTGATAATACCATAATACATTATTTTGTCTGTTATTTCAGTAATTCACATTCGTTCATGTTCTCAACTTTAACATTGCATAGCATTTCACTTTATGTAACCTTTCACATTTTACATCGTTCACATTTCACATTTTATATCCATTTCATTCATATTTCCATTTTCATTTCATTCATTCGTACTGCAACTCCTTTTAGTTGTACATCAATTAGTCCACATAGAAATGCGTTAAAATATGCTAACACAGCTCCTTTTAGCTGTCATCAATTAGTCTACAGCTCCTTTTAGCTGTCATTGTATACATGGTTTCATTAACAAACATAAGCAGCATAACTCATATCACATTTTTATCCTCAATGCATTCCTTACATAACCTGCATCTCATACATATAACATATATTTTCATAGAATTTATATTTACTCATGCCACACAATTTAGTAGTAAAATTCATACATTCCCTATAAAATAGGTCAATCAACTTTTAATGTTCATATATTGAAAATATACCTTTTATTTCTTACAGAATTATTCTGAAAATATTATTCACTTTCATTGGTTCATTTTCACATATACATATCTTTATTCCAATTAGTTTTTTTTCCTTTCATACTATTCCTTTTTATTTGTTTATTTAATACATTAATTTATTAATGTTTAACGAATTAATTGATTAAATTTTAATTAATAATGTTATTTATTTATTTATTTATTTTCTGAATGTGATGCATATGAATAACCATACCATGTAATTCACACAGACACATCAATGCATTTCCACACAGGAATTCAACATATCAATACATTTCCACACAAGAATCAAACATAATAATTCATTCATCATGCCATAATTATTACAAACATCCCCATATGCAAGCCCAAATACCACGGTAATTCATATTCAATTTATTAGGAAAATTTGTTCTCATGCCACATGAAATTAATTTCATATACAATTATCCCAAATATAAACCTTAAACAAAATCACCATTTTCCAATACTCAAGCTGTTCTGAAAATCATATAGATAAATACTAGGTTTCATATACTCGTAAATAACTGGTTCACCTTAATAAAATACTGATATAATTTTATTCCCCCTTACTTGACCCTCGAAAATAAACCCCACAGGGACCCTACACCGCTCCTGTAGCGCCCGCGTAAAAGCCCTCGTATCTATAAATTCCAAATCAATCATCTTAATCCTGTAACACTTCTTAATAATATTCCTTAATCTATTTCCCTCAAATAATCATTAAAACCCAAAAATATAACCTTACCCTGATTTTGGAGCTATGCCCCGGAACCTCAAACCAAAATTTTGTTCCGCTAGATTTGTAGAGAATTGTTCCAGAAATCCTGCAGTGGTTACCGAACGTTAATTTGATTTAAGATTTACGAAAAATTGAGGTAAGAGTGAGAATTTGCCTTATTCCAGGAGATATACCTACGTCGCTCCTATGACAAATCCACTCTGGTAAAGATGTCAGTGGCGGAGAATAGAGCCCAGTGGTATTTTTCGATTTTTGATTGGCAGAATATTTTTTGAGAAAATTGAGGAGAGAGAAAGAGAGTGAGGAGAGAGAAAGTAAAGAGAGAGAGAGAGAGAGAGAGAGAGAGAGAGAGGCGGAATGAATGCTGGGGGGGAAGGTCTCTCTGGGTTTGAAAAATAAAAATGGATCTTGAAGCTTCTTCAGGATCCTTTAATACTTTACATATATATATTATTATAATAATATTAAACACACACACACATACAAATATATATATATATATATATATATCTTATATTATATTAATCTTATATATATATATATATTAGGGTCGTTACATTCTCTCCTCCTTATGAAATTTTGTCCTCGAAATTTGTGAACTGATAATCCTATCTATATTCTACTATTAATGAATCAACCACACGCCATGCATTTCGGTATACTTCACAATTCTAAGTAAACATATGAATCTAAAATCAAATCAACCATTAATATAAAATCATACCTCCTCCTACACCACGAGTAGTATCCTTATCAGCTGGAAACATGGTATACACACGCACCGGACCACCATAAGGCAATGACTCATTCCTCTAGTGCCGATCAGGAGCGGATGCGTTGTTCGGCGGTGTAAGAATCTGAACCGTGATATATGGATTTATTATCTAAAAGAAGGGTAAATTGGTAAATTAAATAGAGTTCATCGACGAGGCCAGAGTTCGTTAACAAAGTCCCTTCTGTTCTCGACGACGAAATTCAGAGGCTCGTCGATGAGGAGAAGCCAAAAGATTTCAAGAAACCGGGAATCTCAAGCTCGTTGATGAGGTCACCGTACCGTCGATGAGGCATCTTCAATAGCTCATCGACGAGGGTGCCATTTCGTCGACGAGGGCGACTGAGTCAAGGGCTATAAATATCACTTTCTTTTGCTTAATCACTAAGTTATCTCAAGAATATCCTCTCCCTCTCTCTCTAGAACTTGAAGAACTCTCTCTCTCTAGGTTTCTTCACTGTTCGTCGCCTGATTCGTAAATCCGACATTACTGCGTAGATCAGGGGAGGATTCTTTACGTTTTTAGCGGATCAGAATCTTGTTTCGAGTAGTTTCAGGTTTCGGGCCAAAATCAAGTAAGGCTCGATTTTCTTTTCTGATTCGAAATATGTGTAGTAGTATGAGTTGTAAGCATGTATTGTATTATGGTTTATAGGTTTTGGAGTCTTGGTTTGTAGTTATGGGGACCATGGAGTTCGTCGTTAGAATTCGGGTTAAGGTGAGGGGATTTAGTTAATATCAGTTACTTTTTGAAATCGAGATTGGTAAAGTTGTAGGTTAGGATCGTATGTATATTTTGGTAACTTATTTGGGGAAATCTATTGGGTAAAATACGGGATTTTTGGGTTACAATTTACGGGAAAATTGGGGATTTCAGGTATCATCTCTACTTTGTTTGGAAAATCGATTGGTATGTTTAAATGGTATTACTGAGATGACTGTAATCCATATTTGTATAAAACTATACTCTTGAATAAGAAAATGATATGATTTTCCGTAAACCAAATAAGTGTGGAATGTATGGTTGTATGTAATTGTTCCAGGTATTTTGTAAAATAGCTATGTAGCGGCTAATTACGTACGCTGATGAGTATAGGAACGTGAGTTCCAAAATGATTCCAGAATTTATGTAATCAGCTATGTAACGGCTAATTACCATACGCTGAAACAGCTATGTGACGACTAAATACCGTACGCTGCGCCATGTACCAGTTCGTTACCGTGGGCGAGAGTGTCCGACTATATATCTGAGGGTGTGAAATATCACCAGTGTGTTTCGACTGGTCACCAATGGGTGTGAGCTGCACCGTATTAGTAACGTAATCGTTGTGAGGCTTCGGTCTTCGCAGGGTAGTTGCGTATTTAATGTAATGACACTGACCATATGTTTGGGTATCGTATGTACTAGAATGGATTTGTGAAAATGCTGGAACTATATGGAAATGTTTTGAACTGTATCGTATTGTATGGTGTTATGATTTATGTAAAATAACACTGGTATGCTACACACTGATATAACCTGCTTTATTCCTTACTGAGAGGTGTCTCACCCCGAATGTATATACAAATGTTTTCATGTCCTTCGGGTAGCCGAAACTAGCATCCTAGCATCCGGAAACGGGGGTGTCGTTTAGCTACATTTAGTGCCTAATTAGGTACGAGTTTTGTAACTGGGTTGTTGTGATTGTTTTTGTAGACACCCGAAGTATGTATTGTAATTATGGGATATTATATCTTTAGTGTTGTATGGGTTTGTATAGCCTAGTGTTGTATAGACTCTGGTATGGTGTGTTATATGGATAGATGAAACATGTTCTGTTACATATTTGATGAGTATGGATGTATATGTGTATGTGTATAGGGCATCGTGTACCCCACGGGGTTGGACCCTTTTATTGTATTGTATTATGTATGTTTTAATTGATACAGAGACAGGTTAGGTTACTATTTTCACACCTAGGACCCATTTGCGGGTTCGGGGCGTGACAACTTGGTATCAGAGTTAACCATGTTTTTAGGTATTGTAGACTTGGTTAGGTGTGTTAATGGTTACATACTAGAGTATAGGATGTAGGAAAATAGGTAGTGTAGGTCGAAGATTGTGTGTTGTTGCTAGATGGAGACTCATTGGCAGTGTTCTGTGTTCTTCTTGGAATGACGCTTTCAGAAAGATCATGGCAAACCATCGATGGATTCGTGTCAGTGTGACGGGACAGGCCTAGATCCATGGGATTGGTAGGTAACATGATTAGGTGATTGATTGTGTTAACTGTGTACGATATAGGAATTCTAACTGATTCCTATTCTATTTTCAGAATGGAGCCCAAGGATAACAACTTGGATAGCGGTTCCTAGGGAACTGCAAGTGATGAGACTCCTTCTGTGCCTCGTGGGTTGATAAGGCAGCTTATGCGAGAGATCGGGCGGAGCGTTAGGAGACGCAAGAACTCTCCTACTAATATGGGGTGTACTATCGAGAGGTTCACACGCATGCATCCTCCAACTTTTATAGGAGGACCCGATCCGATTATAGTGGAGGACTGGGTCGAGAAGACCGAGAGGATTTTGGAAGTCCTCCATTGCATAGATAGGCAGAGAGTCCTTTACGCTACTTTTCAGCTATTTGAAGAGGTCGGGCATTGGTGGACTGCAGTGAGTCTGCTTGAGAAGCAGAGAGTTGGTCCATCGGGTATGACATGGGGCCACTTCAAGGAGGTATTCTTCGAGAGATACTTTTCGGTTTCCACTCGTGATGTGAAAGTCGATAAGTTCTCGGGCCAGATGCAGGGAACCCTGATGGTGTAGAGATATGCAGCCAAATATGTCGAATTGTCTCAATTTGTGTCATACTTAGTTCCGAATGAGTACGAGAAGGCTCGGAGGTTTGAGAGGGGTCTGAGAAAAGACATCCATCGTCTTGTGGGGATGTTGCAAATCCATGAGTTCTCTGCTTTGGTGGATAAAGCCACCATAGTTGAGACCGACCTTCAAGGAGATGAGGTGGTGCAGGATCAGAGAAAGAGGCCGATATCTTCTGGTTCTTAGAGTGGTCATTGGCAGGGACAGTGGAAGAAGAAGAAGAACTATAGCTTAGGTTATTTACAGAACGTCGAGTGGCAGAATTATTAGGGGGATCTATCCTCCACACTGTGCGCCAAGTGCCCTAAATGGCACGAGGGCGAATGTCAACCATTCTGGGGTAATTGCTACACTTGTGGCAAACTGGGCCACCTGTCTAGAAGCTGTCAGGCACCGAGGAGAGATACACCTGCACAGAGCCAGAACCGTGGGAGTAGTTTGATGCCTCAGGGGAATTACCAAGCAAACACGGCTCCGGTGAGAGCATATACACTTACTCCAGCAGATGCAAAACACGCTAAGAACATGGTGATAGATACCATGTTATTGCTTTCGAATAGAGCTATTGTTTTATTTAATTTGGGAGCAACTCATTCGTTTATATCTGCTGGTTTTGTGAAGTTGTGTGGGGTTGAAACCCGAGCGATGGATGAGAGGTTGTCTATGGCTACGCTGACTAGGAGTGTAATGATCTATAGTAAGATGTTAGGAAACTGCCCAGTTATTATTCATGAAAGACTGCTACCGGCGAATCTTATAGTATACGATATGTCTGGTTTTGACGTCATACTGGGGATGGATTGGCTATCCTCCAATTTTGTAGTGATTGATTGTCGTATGAAGGTAGTAGTGTTCAGACCTCCTGGGGAGCAGAAGTACAAGTTCGTAGGATCGTGTGTTCGTTCAACGCCACAGGTTCTAACAGTATTACAGGCGAGGAGGCTACTTTTGGATGGGTGTCAGGGGTACTTAGCTTGCGTGAAGGAATTGCCACGCGAGGAGTTAAGGCTCGAGGATATTCGAGTGGTCAAAGAGTTTTTGGATGTGTTTCCAGAAGATTTACCCAGTTTACCTTCAAATCGTGAGGTGGAGTTTGCGATAGAATTGCTGCCTGGCAAGACACCGATCTCTAAAACTCTGTACCAGATGGCTCTAGCAAAACTTCGAGAGTTGAAGGAGTAATTGTAGGAACTACTGGACCAGGGTTATATTTGACCAAGTGTTTCGCCTTGGGGAGCTCTAGTTTTGTTTGTGAAGAAAAAGGACGGGTCAATGTGCATGTGCATTGATTACCATGAGATTAACAAAGTGACTGTGAAGAATCGTTACCCGTTGCCTCGTATTGATGATCTCTTTGACCAGCTGCGGGGAACACAGGTTTTTCAAAGATCGACCTACGATCAGGGTATCATCAGGTGAGGGTTAGATATGAGGATTTTGCGAAGACTACTTTTTGAACCAGATATGGCCACTATGAGTTCTTGGTTATACCGTTTGGTTTGACCAATGTTCCGGGTGTGTTCATGGATCTGAAGAACAGGGTTTTCCATGAGTACCTGGACTAGTTCGTAGTGGTGTTTATCGATGACATTCTAGTATACTCAAGGAGTCCGGAAGAGCATGAAAACCATCTGAGGTTGGTATTGCAGATTCTGCGAGAGAGGAAGTTGTATGCCAAGTTGAAGAAGTGCGAGTTCTGGTTGAATCAGTTCGCGTTCTTAGGCCATGTGGTGTCTACGGTAGTATCTTAGTTGATCCTAGCAAGATTGAAGTTGTGGTTGACTGGACAAGACCGAAGAGTGTGTAGGAGGTTTGGAGTTTTCTGGGACTGGGGTTATTATCATCGGTTCGTGGAAGGATTCTCTAAGTTGTTTGGGCCTCTGACACGATTGACCAGGAAGGGTGTGAAGTTTGACTGGACTAGTGATTGCAAGCGGTGTTTTCTTGAGTTGAAGCACCGGCTGGTTACTGCTCCAGTATTGACCATTCCTTCGGGGGTTGGTGGTTTTGTGATCTACAGCGACGCGTCCCTGAAGGGTTTGGGGTGTGTGCTTATGCAATGGGGTAAGGTAGTAGCTTATGCTTCTCGGCAACTTAAGGAATACGAGAAGAATTACCGTACGCATGATCTGGAATTGGCCGCCGTAGTTTATGCACTGAAGATCTAGCAACACTACCTGTACGGTGTTCAGTGTGAGATTTTCACTGACCACAAAAGCCTCAGGTACTTTTTCACGCAGAGGAAGTTGAAGATGAGGCAAAGGTGGTGGTTGGAATTGATCAAGGACTACGATTGCACAATCAATTATCACCTAGGGAAAGCTAATGTGGTAGCTGACGCGTTGAGTCAGAAATCAAAGCATGCGGCAGTGTCTATAATTTTAGCTTAGCATCATATCATACGGGATTTGGAAAGCCTTGGTATAGAGTTGGTGTCTGGTGATCATCAGGCTTTCATTGCTAGCTTGATGATCCAGCTGACTTTGTTTGAGCGTATTAAAGCTGCGCAGGCTAATGATGCAGAGTTAGCTGAGATTGTGGAGGAAGTGCAGCAAAAGTTGGCTGCAGATTTTAACATCTCTAACGAAGGTGTGTTGAGGTTTGGGACTAGGTTGTGTGTTCCAAACGATGACGAGATCAGAAGGACGATTTTGGAGGAAACGTATCGTTCTTTGTATACGGTACATCTGAGAAGTACGAAGATGTATCGGGATTTGCGCAAGTCCTTCTAGTGGAGTGGTGTGAAGAAGGAGATTGCCCGGTTCATGGAGTATCATCTGACGTGTTAGCAGGTGAAAGCTAAGCATCCAAGGCCGGCGGGGCCGTTGCAGCCTTTGCCTATTCCGGTGTGGAAATGGGAGCACATTTCCATGGACTTTGTTACCGGATTACCGCTAGCATTTCATGGGTAGAATGCTATTTGGGTAATCGTGGACAGGTTGACGAAATCTGCTCACTTTGTATCGATGAAGGTTAGCTACCCTATGAGTAAGCTAGTGGACCTGTATGTGCATGAGATAGTGAGAATGCACGGAGTACCGGTGTCCATTGTTTCAGATCGAGATCCGAGGTTTACTTCTCGATTTTGGAAGAGCTTGCAGGAAGCACTGGGGACGAAGCTTACGTTTACTACGGCGTTCCACCCCTAGACTGATGGAAAATCGAAGAGGACGATACATATCTTAGAGGATATGTTACGGGCTTGTGTATTAGACTTCAGTGGTAGTTGGATTCAATTTCTGCCATTGGTGGAGTTGCCTATAACAATAGTTTCCAAGCTAGTATCGGGATGGCACTGTACGAGGCTCTTTATGGTCGGAGGTTTCAATCTCCTTTGTTTTGGGATAAGGTTAGTGAACATCAGGTTTTAGGACCTGAACTCGTGCAGCAGGCGTCTGAGAAGGTGGATTTGATCTGGGAGAGATTAGATTAGCTCAGAGTCGACAGAAGAGTTACGTGGATGTTCGCCCCCGTGAATTGGAGTTTGAGGTGGGGGGTAAGGTATTCCTTAGAATCGCCTCGATGAAGGGAGTGATGAGATTCGGGAAGAAAGGCAAACTAAGCTCGGGGTATATCAGACCGTTTGATATTCTTGAACGAGTGGGTCCAGTAGCCTACCAGATTGCACTTTCCCTTGTGCTCTCGAGGATCCATGATGTATTTTACATATTCGTGTTAAGGAGGTACGTGTCGGATCCGTCGTATGTTATTAGTTACGAGTCTTTGGCGATTGGGGATACTTTGGCGTACGAGGAGGTACCTGTTCAGATTCTGTACTAGAAGGTTCATAAGTTGCGTACCAAGGAAATACCGTTAGTAAAGGTATTGTGGCGGAATAATATGGTTGAGGAAGCTTCGTGGGAGTTAGAAACGGAAATACGCTGAAAGTATCCGCAGTTGTTCTAAGTAGTAGTTAGTTGGTAGGGTCGGTATGGGTATGTATGTATGTATGTATGTAGTACTCTGTTATCATATTAGTATTGTGTGGTTAGTCTCTGGGAGAGTCCTATCTTTATTGTGAGCTCCCAAGGCCGTGTATGTATGTAACCATGGTATTCCTTCGCCATAAGTGAGGGAATGTACGTAGGTATGTATGTATTGTAACGGGGCTGGGTATAAATGGCTGCCGGTTTATGTAGGCATGTATGTATTGTAACCAGGCTACGTATAAATGGCCACCGATTCTTCTTAGAGTATGTATGTATTTAGTAGTATAATTGAGTTTGTAATGAGAGATTGCAAATTTCGAGGATGAAATTTTTGTAAGGAGGGGAGGTTGTAAGAACCCGAATCGTGATATATGGATTAATTATGTAAAAGAAGGGTAAATTGGTAAATTGGGCAGAGTTCGTCGACGAGGTTAGAGTTCGTCGACGAAGTCCCTTCTGTTGTCGACAACGAAATTCAGAGGCTCGTCAACGAGGAGAAGCCAAGAGATTTCGGGAAATCGGGAATCTCAGGCTTGTCAACGAGGTCACCATCTCGTCGACAAGGCGTATTCAATGGCTCATCGACGAGGGTGTCATTTCGTCGACAAGGGCGGCAGAGTCAAGGGCTATAAATATCACTTTCCTTTGCTTAATCACTAAGTTATCTCAAGAATATCGTCTCCCTCTCTCTCTAGAGCTTGAAGAACTCTCTCTCTCTAGGTTTCTTCACCATTCGTCGTCTGATTCGTAAATCTGACATTACCACGTAGATTAGGGGAGGATTCTCTACGTTTTTAGCGGATCAGAATCTCGTTTCGAGTTCGGGTTTCAAGCCAAAATCGAGGTAAGGCTCGATTTTCTTTTCTGATTCAAAATATGTGTAGTAGTATGAGTTGTAAGCATGTATTGTATAGTGGTTTATATGTTTTGGAGTCTGGGTTCGTAGTTTTGGGGACCGTAGAGTTCGTAGTTAGAATTCGAGTTAAGGTAAGGGGATTCAATTTATATCAGTTACTTTTTGAAATCGGGATCGGTAAACCTGTAAGTTACGATCGTATGTATATTTTTCTAACTTATTTAGGGAAATCTATTGGGTAAAATACGAGATTTTTGGGTTACAGTTTTCGGGAAAATTGGGGATTTCAGGGATCATCTCTACTTTGTTTGGAAAATCGGTTGGTATGGTTAAATGGTATTATTGAGATGACTGTAATCCATATTTGTATAAAATTGTCTTTTTGGATAGGAAAATGATATGATTTGTTGTATATCAACTAAGTGTGGAATGAACTATTGTATGTAAAATGTTCTAGGTTTTGTAAAATAGCTAGGGGCGGCTAATTACTGTACGTTGATGAGTATAGGGACATGAGTTCCAAAATTGTTCCAGGTTTTGTAAATCAACTAGGGGTGGCTAATTAGCGTACGTTGAATCATCTAGGGGCGGCTAATTACCATATAGTGATGCAATGTCTCAGCTAATTATCGTGGGAGAGAGTGTCCGGCTCTATATCCGAGGGTGTGAAATATCACCAGTGTGTTCCGGCTGGTTACCAATGGGTGTGAGCTACACCGTATTGGCAATGTAATCGCTATAAGGCTTCGGTCTTCGCAGAGTAGTTGCGTATTTAGTGTGACGACACTGACCGTATGTTTCGGTATCGTATGTACTGGAATGGATTTGTGAAAATATTGAAACTGTATGGAACTGTATGGAAATGTTTTAAACTGTATCGTATTGTATGGTGTTTTGATTTACGTAAAATAACACTGGTATGCCACACACTGATATAACCTGCTTTCTTCTTTACTGAGAGGTGTCTCACCCCGAATGTATATACGAATGTTTTTAGGTCCTTTGGGTAGCCGAAACTAGCATCCTAGCATCCGGAAGCGGGGGTGTTGTTTAGCTACATTTAGTGCCTGATTAGGTACGAGTTTTGTAACCGGGTTGTTGTGATGGTTTTTGTAGACACCCAAAGTATGTATTGTAATTATGGGATTGTATATCTTTGGTGTTGTATGGGTTTGTATATCCTAGTGTTGTATAGACTCTGGTATGGTATGTTATATGGATAGATGAAACATTTTTCGCTGCGTATTTAATGAGTATGGATGTATATGTGTATGTGTATAGGGCATCTGTATACCCCACGAAGTCGAACCCTCTTATTATATTATATCATGTATGTTTTAATTGATACAGAGACAGGTTAGGTTACTATTTTCTCACCTGGGACCCATCTATAGGTTCGGGGTGTGACAGGTGGTCCCCGACAATCACGGGTCATATGGTCATATCTGCTGCACCGATAACACTTAATGTTCTTGGCTTGGCATTATCCCCAATGCCTCAAATTTCAACTAGCATAGTAGGGAGGTGAGGAATCACCCTGACGTCCTCGATCACCTCTATCAAATCTATGTCCCCAACATATCTGTCCCTCCTCCACAAGCCTTGTCTAGCTTCATTAGAAAAACTGGGAGGCATAGGGCTCTTCCTCTACTCTATCATCTCCACATTCCTCCATAGGCTCAATTCTGCCACGGTGGCTTTATCCACTAGCTCTGAAAAGTTCTGAACCTTCAAGACTGTCACCTGCTCGTGAACTCTCGGTTTTAACCCCCTCTCATACCACCTCGCCTTGTGGAATTCATCTGGAACCATAAAAGGTGCAAAACATGAGAGCTCAATAAGCTTCGTAGCGTACGGCTGCACAGTAAGTTGCCCCTGAGTTTGTTGGAAGAATTCATGTACCTTCGCAACCTTGGTGATGGCAGGGACGTACCAATTGTAGAAAAGCTCCTTAAATCGACCCCAGGTCATATCCGTGGGTACTGCCCACTGTTCCTCCAGCAGCTTCACTACTTGCCACCAGTGCTTGGCCTCCCTTGTTAGCTTAAAGGTAGCGAAGAGAACCTTCTAAGCCTCAATGTAAGACAACATTGCCAACACTTTCTCCATTTCTTGCACCTAGCTCTCTGCTACTAGTGGGTTAACACCACCCGTAAATGTCGAAGGTTTCAGGCGAGTAAATTGGTCAATCGAACAACCCTGGTTCACAAGTGGGTAGTTATGTCATTCAGAGTCTCGCCTAATCTGTTCCCGAACCTGCCAAGAAAAACTCCGCAGTAGAGTGGAGGTATCGATCTCTCCCACACTGGTAGCTCCTACATCATTCTCCCCTGTAGCATCAACATCCTTTCCCCTAGAATCCATCCTATAGACAGAACAAAAGCGAATTTAGAACATCAAACAACCAGCTTATCCCCAAATCAACCTAACCCTTAAGTTCTAATTCCGAGTTCCAGTCTCTCTGCTCAGAAACATCACCATCGATGGATTTACCGTGGTTTTCTGAAACTGATAGGATTCAGAAACTTACAGAAGTCCATCAAGGGATTTCTGCCTCTAAGCTACGAAACAAAACTCAAAATATCCTATCAATATCCTAATCTACCAATTCCTATCCTTATCCTTATTTGAACCTATACTCTGGTATTAATCAATCCTAGAGTATGCAGAACCTATAACCTAATGCTCTGATACCATCATGTGACGCCCCAAACCTGCAAAGTGGGACCCGAGTGCCACGCTGTTCAATCCTCCATCTCTGATACCATAATTAACATACACGCAGTGAAATATAAATAAATAACCTCAAATAAATACTAGAGTTCTATATAACATCCCAAAAATGAACACTACAACATCCAGATATCCATATGTACAACCAACATTCAAAACATGACCCCGTGCAAATATATTTGTATACTTACCAATATCTCACAATACCCCAAAAAAAGAAAACTACCAAAAACAATCCCAGACCAGGCCTTCAAGCCCCATCTCCAGAAGAACCTGAAAAGTTGATAATCCACTAGGGTGAGACACTTCTCCGTAAAGGTGAAAGTAAATTATAACAGTGTGTAGCAGATGAGTTTTAATATATATATATATATATATAATCAAAATAAATTGTTTCTTATATAATATGAATAATAGTTGAGAAAACACATTTTAATAACATCACTAACATTTGATATCATACACACATCCAATATGCATAAGTACATAATTTTTATATAGGCGAAAATCCTCAAGAATAAGGAAGATTATTTGCCCATACAAGTAACTTCCCTTTGCTTTGGTACCTAAAAGATACTTACTAGAGCACTCACCTTACTCAGTAAGCCCTCAAGCGAATAATTATCTCATCGCTAGTATACACATCTTTATTTTTATTTTTAAAGGCGAAGGTTTCTGAGGATCGGGATGATTACCCGCCTATATAAGTAGCATCCCCTTGCACTGATATCAAGAAACTACCTATCAGGGCACTCGCCTTTCTCAACAAGCCCCCGATGATATGTTTACCTCGCTGCATGCACACACATGCATTCACAATATGCTATACCATTATTATTATGCTATAATTAAATTCACATGCACACAACACATCCACACAGAAATCATGCATCTCATACTTCGTCTCCCAATGTCTTCAATACGTGGACCACATAGAGCAACTGCGTACATATCAGTACATGGCCAACACAGGCACCTACGTACTTCTTATCTAAACATGACCCACACAGGCACCACTATCCACACAGAGTACATAACATGGCCCACATAGGCACGACCATCCACATAGGATACATAACATGGCCCACACAAGCGCCATTATCCACACAGGATATAACGTGGCCCACACAGGCACCACTCCGGCTTCCGCGACACGTGGCCCACAAAGGCACCATTATTCACCAGTATCCGATCCCCATGACCTACTCGTAGTACATCAGTAGATCAAGCTCCTCAGACCTACCAATGTCCTACCCTAGATAAATGACAATATAACGAACTCCTTGGCCTGCCAATGTCATATCATGATTTATATATAGACAATATAACAACATCCTCATGCCAACATTATATTGTGATGCATACGAATAACCACACCACATAATTCACACAAACGCATCAATGCATTTTCACACAGGAATTCAACATATCAATACATTTCCACACATGAATCAAACATAATAATTCATTCATCATGCCACCATAATTATTACAAATATCTCCATATGCAAGCCTAAATACCACAGTAATTCATATTCAATTTATTAGGAAAAAATATTCTCATGTCACATGGATTTAATTTCATATGCAATTATCCAAAATATAAACCTTAAATAAAATCATCATTTTCCAGTACTCAGACTGTTTTGAAAATCATATAAATAAATACTAGGTTTCATATGCTCGTAAATAACCAGTTCACCTTAATAAAATACTGATATAATTTTATTCTCCCTTACCTGACCCTCGAAAATAAACCCGTAGGGACCCTACAATGCTCTTACGGCATCCTTGCAAAAGCCCCCATATCTATAAATTCCAAACCAATCATCTTAATCTTGTAACACTTCTTAATAATATTCCTTAACCTATTTCCCTCAAATAATCATTAAAACCCAAAAATACAACCTTACCCTGATTTTGCCCCAGAACTTCAAACCAAAATTCCACTCTGCAAGATTTGTAGAGAATCAGTGTTGGCCTAGCCATAAGCCATTGAGTAGTTTGCCTTTGGGGCCCCCAATTTTTTTTTTAATATTAACATTATTTATGATGTCATATCTTCCCATACATTGATTTTTTCACTATCTCAAAAGTTGGCGCCCCCAATTTTTTTTAATGTTAATATTATTTATGATGTCATCTCTTCCCATACATTTATTTTCCTACTATCTCAAAAGTAAATGAAATTATATTTTGAAAAGTAAAGTAAAATGTAATTTAATTCTTTCTTTTTTCAAGTCTCAATGTAATCTTGAATATAAAACTTTAATTAGTGATTTTGCATCTTAAAAAGTTAGAAAAAATAATTTTAAATAAAAATAAAAATTAAACAAAATATTAAGGTCCTCTAATTAAATCATTCGCATAGGGCCCCATATTGTAAAGAGCCGTCCCTATAGAGAATTGTTTCAGGAATCATGTTGACTCACTCTAAAAATGAGCAACTCGGAAGCTATCTTAAGTATAACAAGTTCAATCGTGTAATAATTAACCAAGAGTCATATCGTCTACTCAGGGAGTGCAGTTTAATTCCAAAAGAAAATAAGAAAAGAAAGTTTTACTGAACATAGTTCAGATTCGATTCCTATAATATTTGAGATTTTTGTAATGAAACTTAAACTTTAACTAAAAATTTAATGCTCATAAAATAACTAAATAAACGTCAGATTCAATACTATAATAATGAAAGAAATAACCTTACAATTATTCAACTAAATAAAAATTTTAACTTTAAACACAAGCCCAAACAAGATTAAATCCTAACAAGATAAAACCACAAACTTTAATAATAAAAACACCTAAGAACAATTTAAATTCTAATAACGACTCCAAATAAGAGAAACAAACTGATTTTTTTATAATAAATAATAACCCAAACGAATATTTAAGATTCAAAAGGAGACTTTTAAAAAAAAAAGACAATCTAAACTCAATAATTCAAAATAACTCAACCAAATTGAAATTCTAACAATGACTTTGAATAAAAAAAAAAGACAAATAAATTTAACCTAATCAAAACAAATAAACTTAGTACCTTAATAACTTCAATGGAAAATAACAAAACAAATAAGAACTAAGATTTTGAATAAACTAGAATTAAAAATAAATACAATCCAATAATTATTTAAATTCCAAAGAAATACTTTAAATAAAAAAAATTGAAATTATCATTAAAAATAACTTGAACAAGTATTAAAGAATAACAAGGGAAAGAGAGAGAGAAAGGAGGAGAGAGAGAGATAAGAGTCACATGGAGGGTTGCAGCAAAGCTGCTGCTACTGTGCTCTGTGCACACGACGTCCTTCCAAGCCCCCCTACTAAAAGCCAAAAAAACTACCTATCAAGAAAACTACTTTTATCCTAACCCTCCTCTCCTTTTTGACTTTTCAACATCAATTAAAATGAAAAAGGAACTCTCGACGCACAGCCCCTAAGCCCACATTTCCAACTTGTTGCATATGGCCCTCATGTGGTCACATCAAACTTTTTTTCTTTTTCTTTTTTTCCTTCATTTTGTTAACTCATAGTCGGTTTCTCACTTTAAGCCCCATTTTGACCTTTCTACAGCCCATATCTTTCAAAACCCAAAACATGAAAGTTGTAGAGCTATTTCTCATATTTTCCTAGAATTTTGAATCATCTCGATTAGAGTTTGGACAAGAAAGTTATGCCCAAATTACGGAGTACCATCGGTTTTTAACTTCCAATAATTACCCAACGATAAAAAATACCAAAAAATCATAAATTACTCAATAAAACCCAAATATTATAAATATAACACAATATTAAAATATTGAGAGCAATTAGACATTTAATTAAAAATATAATTCTTAATGCATGAATTTAAAACACCTAATTTCGCAATTTAAGCACGTAATCACACCCTCCCAACTAACGTTTTGCCAGTCTCTAATAAATAACGTGAATGCAATCGGATCAGGAGAGTAGCAACTAAAATTTTAGTACTCTTGAAAACCACATGCCATAACGTTTTTGTAATACTCAAGCAAGCCAAAAGCTAAGAAAACAACAAAACCCTGCCTACCTTATCTTTCGCGGGAAACACGGTTACATTTACCAAATGCAACAAGGCTTTAAACCCCTAGGTTGATCCTAGTGGATGAGTTGTAGTCTCGTGAGGGCTTCCAGGGTGACACCCACAAACACCAATTCCAATGAATATTCAATGAATGCACATGCGACACAAATATACCATTTCACATACAGGAATATCACCAAATTACACACAAGCTCATACAATTCACGCAATTCCGAAGCAAGTCATAATGCACGTTTCATCATTGTATAGTAATTAATAACATGATACACATGTATAGTTAACCAACAATACAATTTAAAGTTAATGTAGTCATATAAATCCGAGTATAAATAGGCGAGATCTCGAGGTATGTGTAATGTGTATGACTCGTTACACCCAGGATATCCATGGACACCTACAGAATGGTCGTTTTGACTCGCCCTAACTGGTATACCCTAAAAAACACTCAAAAAGGATGGATTTATTCATCATATGTGAGGAGGAGTGTCGCGATCAAACATCCCACATATTGCAAGGAACAAGCGCTAAATGTATGGAGTAAACTAGTCTGAAAAGGATCCAGCCTATTTGTGAGGTGTCGGGTCTTTCACCCTAATATCTTCTCACCTACTCACCATATCCAACCAAAACCACCCTAGATCAACTTATTCACAAACCAAACGTGAATACATCAGAGGCATTAAGCGGTTGAAGAGTCTTCATATGTGGAGAACATTGGTCGTGTCCTTGACTTTTTATGGTATTTATGTGGAGCAGGTATTAACCTTTCACTTCATGTGCATTTCTATTTTTCCTTTTTCTTTCTTCTGCTCATTTCTCAATTCTTTATTTTCATGGTTAATTAGAACAATCATTACACCTTTTTTGTTGTCTTCATACCACCCATGTGAATTAAGCTCGAACAATAGTCTATAAAATAAGTCTATTTCCAGGGGTAGCTTGGCCTTCACATCTTGAGTAGGCTACAAGACCTAGATTTGTATCTCCCCACTATATGTCAGCTCTAGCTTAGCAAGTCAAAAGCCAAGACTAGTGTACAAAGAATATCCAGAAAAAAAGGGAAAGTTGAGTTTCATGTACTCTGAGCTAACGTAAAAACTCAAAAGAACGATAAAGGACTCAACAGTACTTCACAAGGTGTCATAGTCGCCACGGGCGCTCTCTCAATGCTCACAAGTAACCCTAAGTGCTATAAGTCACGTGGACGTGTATTTTCAGTTTCATGAGATACCATGTAAATACAAGAGTTTATATAGTCAGATTAACACGAATGAACTACTAGTCAACCCATATAGAGTTACAATTCCTAGATTAGCCATATAAAGAGAAACTATACATAAATAACTCGAGTGTATAACTCTTAGGTTATATGCAAGTATGTAAAGGGTATAAGTCAGTGTTAATCATGGCCTAATCATCCATATTCATTTTTTTGTTGTAATGTCTCATCCCCCCCTCCCCCAACTAAAGTGGAATATTGTCCTCAATGTGAAAGCATAAGGGAAGTAGAACGTACCTGGGTGGAGAAGTAAGGGAAAAGAAAAACTAAAACTAAGGAAAAATGTACTAGAAAATTAACAAAAAATGAAATAAGGTAAAACTAGGATTATAATTCAAAAACCATCTGACCTTAGTTCAGCAACTCACCCTCCCACTGGGGTAGTATGAACTGCCTCTACTGACACGGAACTTGGTCCGACTATCTAACTGGATTCCCTTAAATATTTTGTAAGCTGGGGTGAGACACCACTTAGTAAGGGAAATAAACTAATATCAATGTATGGCAACATAAGTATTTTCGTGTTATACGTATATCATACTTAATAAAACTGTCTGTATCGTATCTGGGAAAAATATAATTTATCATAACATGGTATAACATGCTGAATTTCTATACATATAAATCATCTTATATAACTCTACATGAAAAATACCCTACCCTAGATGGATAGCTGGCTGATGTTATGTCTTACCCCCACATGACTGGGTTGTGCGGCCCGAAGGCAGGACCTAACAATGGCTGGCCGACCACGCTAGATCAACATAAGTCTGTAAGTACGATGGGTCTTCCCCTCTTGGTTTGGACACCAGGGGGACACCTGCACCACCATAAAATCACATCGACTGCCGATCTCCCACTACCCCTTATGGCAAGTGGTAGCACTAACAAATGAATGATCGTGATGTACCGTGCTTCATGAAAGCCTAAACCAAGCCAACCAGGTTCTGATAACATATATTATATTTCCAAATAATGATAAATGACTATTTCATAATAATATCTGTCATGTTAATATTTTCATAAAACCTTGCATAACACATCATATAAAATTCACAGCCCTTACGCCGGCATAGCATATCATATAAAACCACGACCCTTACGCCAACATATCATATAAAATTCTCAACCCTTACGCCGGCATATCACATAAAATCCTTAGTTTGCAAATCCCTGTATCATTTTAATATTTCCCTGAAAGTAGTAATAACATACTTATTTTGTAAATACAATATTTCATCATCATAATTTTCATGGTAAATGATACTTATGCCACACAAAAGGGGTAGTATTCAAAACATAAAATTTGTTCTAAAATCATATTTCTGATATTATACATGAAGACCATATTTATGATAAAAAACATTATTTCCAACATAATCCTACAATATACATATTTACTTGAAATTAAATGCTGTAAAATAGTAAATACATTTTCATAAGAAACCTGACTTAGTTTATCCCCTTACAAGACTTATGGAAAAAGCCTACGAACTACTTCAAAATCACACTCGTGTGGTCCCCAACTCAACACCCTGAAATTGATATTTTCCTAACAAAATCCCAGTATTATCTTACCTAACATATTAGTCTTAGTCCAAAAACTCCAAAAACCTAATAAAACTGAAATTAACTAACTTACCCAAATTTTAGGATGGTTCCCAAGTAGGCCTAATCAACGATCCACTCCAACAGATATGAAGAGGATCTTCCCAGGAGTAGCGTGGCAGCTTCGGATCATTGAACCGGTGAAAAATCGGCCCAAAAACTTAGAGAGAAGGGGTGGAGGATGAAGAGAGAGAAAGAGGAGGGTTTGCATGCAGGTTTTCTCGTTGAAAACTAAAGTTTGAGCCATTTATACCACTAACTTCGTCGACGATACACGTCATTTGGTCGATGAGGCCAAGAAGGAAGTTCGTCGATGAACTCATAATCTTCGTCGACGAATTTCAGACCCTCAAATAGCCCCCATGGTAATTCCTCATCGACGAGACACATGTCCGGTCAATGATCCCAATAAGTCGTGTCGTCGATGAGGACCTACTATGACCCCCTTTAAAATTTCTTTTTCCTCTAATTTCTTTTATTATATAATTGTTATAACTCACCGGGTCTCTACAGTATCTCTCAAAGTTCAAAACACAAAATTTGTAGAGTTTTTTCTCAACTTTTTCCATAATTTTGAATCGTCTTGATCGAAACTCAAACGAGAAAGTTACGCCGAGATTACGGAGTGGCGTCGATTTTTAGCTTCCAATAATTGCCATGCGATAAAAAATACCAAAAATTCATAAATTACTCAATAAAACCCAAATATTATAAATAGAACACAATGTTAAAATATTGAGAGTAATTAGGCATTTAATTAAAAATATAATTCTTAATGCATGAATTTAAAACACCTAATTACGCAATTTAAGCGTGTAATCACCTGTGGTGGTTCCCGATCATCAATTTGACTTAATATTTAAGAAAATTTGAGGTAAGAGTGAGAATTTTCCTTACCCCAATAGATATGCCTACGTCACTCCTATGACAAATCCACTATTGTAGAAATGTCGGTGGCGGAAAATGGAGCCGAGTGGTATTTTTCGATTTTCGATCGGCCAAATATTTGCCGAGAAAATCCAGAAGAGAGGAAGAGAGTAAGGAGAGAAAAAGTAGAGAGAGAGAGAGAGAGACATAATGAATGCTGGGGAGGAAGGTCTCTCTGGGTTTAATAAATAAAAATGGATCCCGAAGCTTCTTCAGGATCCTTTAATACTTTACATATATATATATATATATAAATATATATATATATATATCCATCCTATTATTTATTTAATTAATTTAATTTGACAATATTTTATCAATTAATTTAATTTAATAATGTTGTATTAATTAATTAATTAATTTTTTTATTTATTTATTATTATTATTATATATATATTTTTTTTCATATCACACTTACGTGTGTATATACATATATATATATATATATATATATATATATATATTTTTAGGGTCGTTACAAGATGGATGTAAAGACAACGTTTCTCAATGGTGACATTGATGAAACGATTTATATGGTGTAGTCTAAAAATTTTATTTCTGAAAATCTAGAAAATATAGTCTGCAAATTCTAGAAATTCATCTATGGGCTCAAGCATGCTTCCCGTCAATGGTATCACAAATTTCATCAAGCAACCATCTTGTATGATTTTAAGGAAAATTCGGTTGATGATTGTATATAACATAAGGTTAGGGAGTAAGGTTATATACCTGGTTTTGTATGTCAATGACATATTGCTGGTGAGTAGTGATATAGACTTATTGCATGAAACCAAGAGATTTCAAACCAAAAATTTTGAAATGAAATATCTTGGGTTTGTATTAGGAGTTTAGATACATCGAGATCGCTCTCGAGGTATGCTTGGGTTATCACAAAAGAGTTATATCGAAAGGGTACTTGCTAAATTTGGCATAAAGACTGTCACCTAGAAGATACACTGCAACGACCTGGAAAATTTAATTAATAAAAATAATAAAAGGAAAGGAAAGGAAAGAGAGAGAAGGGAAGAGAATGGAATATTCAAAAAGGGTGTCAGCGAGAACTCGTCGACGAACCCACTAGTCTCGTTGACGAGCATTCTTCTTTGACCCATCGATGAGGGTAATGTCTCATCGACGAGGAGTTACCGAGAGCGGTTTTCATATTTCTGAATTTCGTTTGACGAGTTTCCGATTTCATCCACAAACGGTGTTCTTGGACTCGTCGACGAGTCCACGTCTCTTGTCGACGAATCCCTGCCTATAAATAGCAATTCTTTTCATTTTTCAGCGAGAAAACATTGCATGTGTCTCTCTTTCTCTCTAGAAAACGGCCCTCTCACCTTCTCTCTAGGTTTCCGGCCTCGTTTCTCCTCGAATCAATGATCGGAAGCTATTACGAGACTCCTAGGAAAATTCTCTGCAACATAGGCGGAGCAGATTTTCAGTTTGGAGTAATTAGGAATCACTCCAAAAATTAGGATAAATGAGATATTTTAGGATTTTATTATTATTTTGATACATATGCAAGCTAGGAAGCATTAAATGAGTGTTTTTTTAGATTTAAGTAAGTTTGGATTTTTGGAATATAGGGTCTTTTTTTTGTTCGATTTTAGGCAGAATCCCGAGGGGCAGGTAAGGGAAAATACTTTATAACAACTTTTTATTAATTTTAAACCAGTTAGATTTTGGGTATAAAATTCTATTTATATTTTGATATAATTTTCTGAACGGTGCAGGTATTGAAAATATTGTTTTTAATTATATATTATATTGGGAAAAATTGTGTGGCATGAAAACAACTTTGATAATTAAAAGGTTGCGAGTACCATGGAATTATGTTTTATTGTGTGATTGTGAATACTGTTTGGGCTATGAATTCTTGCTTGGCTGAAAATACTGGTTGGTTGTGGATACTGTCTGATTGTGTATACTGTGGTAGATGCGTGATGTGCTTGAGTGGTTGATTTTGTTATTGATTTGTGTTGTGGTTCATGTAAATTGCGATATAGCGTTGATAGTGGTATGAGAAGGTGATTATATCATACCTGATACAACTGTTATATAACGTTGGCAGTGGTATGAGGAGGTCGTTATATGGGCATTTATATTTGGGGGGGGGGGGTAAAACATTGACAGTGGTATGAGGAGTTTGTTTTACCTATTTATCATAAACAGGGTGGTATGTGTTGTAATATGTGCTAATGTTTGTCTTGTGTGGATTAGTTCTGTGTGGACCATGTATGATATGAAGATAATAGTCCTGTGTGGACCATGTAGCCTGTGTGGTTGATAGTCCTGTGTGGACAAGTCTTGTGTGGACATTTATTTTATATGGATTAGAGTCCTGTGTGGATGTTGCATTCTATGTGGATATGAACCTTGTGTGGGTGTGAATGAAAACTGTACAAATCATCCTATGTGAATTGGTTGTGGTATGCGTATCTGTGCAGAACTTTGTGAAACGACGACATTGGATATGTGTAACTTTAATTATATAAGTATTTATTGTAAAGTTGAACTCCACCCAGGGGCTTGCTGAGGAACGCGAGCGCTCTAGTAATTATATGTGGATACTAGAGCAGAGGGAAGTCACTTGTATAGGCAGGTGACCTTCCCTATTCTTGGAAACTTTACTTGGATACATAACATGAGAGCTTACTAAGAAAGGTGAGTGCTCTGGTGTTAGCGCTAGAGTAGAGGAAATCTACTTGTATGGGCAGGTAGAGTTCCCTATTCTTGGGAATTATCGGTAAAAATAATTATGTACGTGTGTATGTGATTGGGTGACAGAAAAGTCGACAATGATGTGATTATGAATGCATTTTCTTGGCTTCTATTCATAGTGAAATGCAATTGTATGTACATTTTGTAATTCTATTAAACACGTCAGCCACACACTGTTGTAACTTATTTATTCCTTATTGAGAGGTGTTTCACTCCGCCAAATATTTAATCTTTTCAGGTCTTCGAGATGATCGAGCTTAGATAGCTCTAGGGCGAGGTTAGTTTCTATGGGTGGATACCAGAACATATATGTGTTAGTTTTATGTTTAATATATATTTTTTCCTGGTTACGTAATATGAAGAATGAGATTGTACTTTATGGGTTTGCATATGTGAACATAGGACTCTGGTATTTTGTCTGAGGTTATTTAATTAATTCTTCTGCATGAATGGTATTAGAGACGTATGAGGTTGGTCTCATAACACCCCAGGCCCCACGTGGCGGGTCTAGGGCGTTACATACACCCACAACTAAGGGAGAACAGTTTAGTCTCAGTTAATGCCCCAAAACTGAGGTTGAAAAGAAAGAAATGCAGAAGATTCTTTATGCGTCAGCTATAGGGAGTCTTATGTATGCTCGGGTATGTACGCGTCCTAATTTGGCGTACATAGTTGGAATTTTAGGCAGATATTTGAGTAATCCCCAGGATTGGATCATTGGAAAGCACCCAAGAGGGTTATGAGGTATCTTTAGAGAACAAAAGACTACATGCTCACCTACAGGAAATCAAATCAACTTCAGATCATTGGGTATTCTGATTTTAATTTCGCTGGATGCCAAGGCAGCAAAAGATCCATTTCGAGCTATATCTATTTGCTGGTTGGAGGTGTTATTTTTTGAAAGAGTGTTAAGCAGTCTCTTATAGTTTCTTTGACCATGGTAGCATAATTTATTAGCATGCTATGAGGCATCTAATCAAGGAATTTGGTTGCAAAATTTTGTCACGGGGTTGTATATCTTGGACGTGGTTGAAAAATCGCTCAAGATCTATTATGACAATAAGTCTGCGGCGTTGTATTCAAACAACAACAGAAGCTCCACTGAGTCAAAGCATATTAATATCAAGTTTCTGGTGATTAAGGAAAGGGTTTAGACTCGTCAAGTGTCAATAGAACATATTGGGACAAACTCCATGGTTGCAAATCCACTCACCAAGGGTTTACCGCCCGAGGTGTTTCATGAGCGCATTGCTTGTATGGGTGTCATCTTGTTTGACAATGTTGCAGTTTAGTGGGAATTTGTATTTGATTTTATTTTCTGCATAAATAAAGTAATAAAGGAGTGCATTTTTATGTAATTGTGACTCTGAATGTAATCTTCCTTTTAGAAGATCTAAGGACTAAGAAACTAAGGTTGATCTCATAAGGAATAAGGTAAGACTAGTTGGGATATTGATGTTAAGGTTAAGAAGCATGCATACTACCATGTTACACATCCATACTCGATCTATGTCATTGAGTGTATTAGTGTGGTGACCATTGATGGGTGTTAACTCTACGAGTCCAATCTTGTTTTCATAATGACAAATCACTTGATATTTGATCTGTGCATTGAGTTTGTGAACAGGACTTACACTAAGCATACACGGAAAGTTAACAAATCTTGGCAAGATCCATGGAACTCAAAGAGTACGAGAATCAAGATGCAAGCGGCAAAGTTCAAGAATATCTTGGGAAAGGGTATTTAGAACTCATGTACTTACATTTTCGTATGATTTAATTTGAGGCTCATTATAACTTAGAATGGTTCTAGGATTCATGCATTTCATGTACATCACTAGGAAACTCTCATGGACCTTGAAATGTTTTCAAAATCATGAAAAATATGTTTTATGAAAGACTCAAGAAAAGGAGCCAAGCAGATTTTTAATTAGAAATGAAAATTTGAGAAAATGGGGACTTCGGTCACCAGAACTCAAACCTCAAGCTCTTGAAGAATTTATTCGGTTGCCTAAAGATTAAGTTCAGTAGCCTGAAGAATTAAATGGAGAAGACAGAACCTGGCCGAGGCTCTTCGGTCGCCTGACCTTGGAACCTCAGGCGCCTGAAGTCACTTCAGGAGCCTAAAGTCACCACTTCAGTTGCTTGACCCTGTATTCCAGCGTGATTTTTCAAGGCTTAAGGAACTTCAGTCGCCTGGACCTTTACCCTCAGGCGCCTGAAGTCGCGGGGCTGCTAAAAACCAGATTTTTATTAAGTGAACTCGCGAGCCATCTAATTGATCCAACGGCTAAGATTAATCCTAAGGGTCATTTACTACATATACTAAATGTCTAAACCCTAGAAGAAAGCTAAGACACACAACAAGAAAAATATACATCTGATTGCAAGACTTGAACCCTAGAGCTGATTTTCTGCACTCCTTCCATCTTCATTGGGCAAATCTCTTCAGAAAATCAAAAGGGTTTTATTATCTCTTTCAACTGTACCTCAATCGTCCAGTGAGGTTTGATCTTTCAAGTTTTTATTTCTCAAGAACCTCTCATCACATCTTCTGTTTTGTTGAGTATCTTTAGAAAGAGTTTTTTTTTTCTTGAGTGTGCATACACATATAAAAGTTGATTTTTATAAAAAAAAAAAAAAAAACATTTTGTGAGAAAGTCTTGTTAGCTTGGTTCATTGATTGTTGGAATCAAGAGTATATAAACATATATATATATATATATATATATATATATATATTGGCCATAGGGTCTTTTTATTGAAAAATCTAGTTTGGTGGAAAGATTGAACTTTGAAAGAAACTTTGTGAGTTTATTGTGTTTGTCTTCAAGACAAAGTTTTTTTTTGCTAACTAGTTTGCTTCAAATATACTTGTGCATATTTACAAAGTGAATCAAGAACCCTAGTTGACTCCAAAGCATTCCAAATATATTTTCACTTGGGAGTTTTAATTAAATAGGGATTTGTGTGTTCAAGCATATCATACATAAAACGAGTTTATCGTTTTCATACATTCACGAGCTTCAAGTTATATCATATGTTAATGTGTTAGGAAATTGAATTGTACTCACAAGCTTTTGTTAGAAGCATTGTTTTGAGTGTTATTTTCAGATTTCATTATAAACACGGTTTAGGTTGTGAACCGGGTGTGAGGAGAAAGTTGTACCTATTGTGAGCAGCGGATAAGGAGGGAGTTGTACCTCTTGTAAGCAGCGGTTTGTAAGGGATGCTCCGTCCCACTTTAAGGAGCAGGGTTTTAGTGAATCCTTGAGTGGTTGCTCAAGGCGAGAACGTAGGCCAAGTCAGCTGAACCTTGTAAAATCGCGTTTGTCTTCTCTCTTCCCTCTACTCTTTATTTTCCGCGTTGTATTTAAATTGAGTATATTGCATGCATAGATAGGATTGTCACACACATACATAATTGAACAACAAGAAGTAGTTGGTAAATTTATAAGAATTGTGTAAAAGGAAATTAAGTGGCTTAAAATTTTTTTAATATCCAATTCACCCCCCCTCTTGGGATTACACCTGATTCAACAATGGGTTTAGTTACAAATATGAGTCTAACGAATGCCGCTTTGATCCCATGATGAGATGAATAATATTGAATTATGGAGATGTTATAAGGATAATAGCCATATTGTTTACACTTAAGGTTTGGGTAATATAATTGTTTCCGATATTTATATGTTGCCCAAGTGGGAGATTGTTAGGAAATTTTAATTTCCTATTGTGGGCTCACATATTTAAAAGCAATTATGTTACTAGGTTATTTTAACATCTATTGGGTATGGGCTTTGCAATGTGTAGAAACCCAATACTAAGTTAATTTATGACTTATGGGCTTATAAAATAACCTAACATATAAGGAAAACCTAATAGAGTTATGGTCCCCAAGTCAAATTAGAATCAGTTTCATGTTCTTTCTTTTCCCCATCTAAAGAGAAGAACACAAGTGAGATACTTAAGGATTTGACTGTGAAAGATCAAAACTCTTTGCTAAAGGTAGTTGGACAATCAAATTAGACACATCTATGGATTCAAGTATTTATTTCGCGTTTAGTTTTCTTAATTAAATAACATGATGATCTTGGGTTATTAGATTTTATGGATTAAAGTTATTTCTAATGGTGTGGTCATAACAAGGAATCCCCGTTCTATATAGTGGATAAAATATAATTATTATTTTTATTTTATAAAATACCAATTTTTTAGAGTCTAAATTTCTAACCTTAAATTTAAATTAATGTAATAGAAAATAATCTTATCTCCCCATGCATATTAAAATAAAAAATACCTAACCAAATTCATGCTCCACATACTATCTCCGAGTGATGCCAAGTAATGTCATGTTTCCATGTAAGTTTTTTTCTTTCCAATTCTTTGATCTCTTTTTATTATGTCTCTTCTTGAAAATTAATGGACATCTCATTTCCAAACAAATTGGGCCAGTGTTGTGTGTGTGTGTGTGTGTGAAAGAGAGAGAGAGAGAGAGAGAGAGAGAGAGAGAGAGAGAGAGAGAGAGAGAGAGAGAGAAGTAATGAAGTTATCTGTAGCCTATCAACCCAGATTAGTTGATAAAAGACCTTTGGAGAGAATTTATAGGCACATACAAATGACAAAACTTTTAAAGCCTTTGCGCGTGTCCCTTCCACAGAACGAGATTGTGGGATCTTGATCAATAAAGACAGGAGAAAATTATTCTTGGTAATCTCCGAATAGGAAGGCACGATCTATTGTTTTTGTCTTTGGTTCATTGGTAATTACTAGATATGGCAACAAAAATGATGTGGGTTTGCATAGAAACTTTTAAATATTACAAAAAAATATATTTTTTAATTTACTATTTTATCCTTCTTACCCATAAAATAATGTAAAAGTAAATTTGGAGTATGTGCTATTTGTTGCTTACGTGAAAAAAATAACGGTGGATATTTTTGGAAATAAAAAGACCAATTTTGTCACCCCCCGAACCCGAAAATGGGACCCAGGGGTAAAAATGTAAACCAACCAATCACTGTATCATACAAAACATCAAAAGATACAGGACGATAGATGAGGGTCCGACCCCGTGGGGTTCCTAGGCACCCTATACACATCCAAACATAACAAAATATACACAACGGAAAAAGATCATACTATATACACACAGTACCATACTAGAGTCTATACAAGGACCGAATCAAGGTTCCATCAAATAACGTACAACCGAGTGCCTAACACATCTCAAAATGGCAACCCACAAAATACCAATCCTAGCACTTACCCAAGTGCTACCTGCAGTACATCGGCCACTACGCTCTCGACCCAAGGACGCTAGTTCCGGTTACTCAAAGGACCTGTAAAAGTGTACGTATAGTAGGGGTGAGACATATCTCAGTAAGGAAGAACACATGTTATTTCGGTGTGTGACATTTGAGTGTTATCATGATGCAACTTACACGCAATTAAATGCAGTTCCAGTACTAATTTCACAACAGTGCATATATGCACATACACATACGATCAATAATCCCAGTGTCCTCACACCCATCGGCCCGAGACATACGGTGTTGGCCCGTAGCCAACCCGTGTAACATGGTGCCACCGGCATATGGCTAGTCCTCTACTCCCATGGCATCGTACCAGCGCTAAACTAGTGGATCCACACCCTTTGTCCTGATCTGCCAGAATAGGCTCACGCCCTCGGATATAGAGCTAGACACTCTGTCAATCTATGGCCAGCGATATCGTACACCCTCGAATATAGAGCCGGACACTCTCAGTACCTGGAATAATTTGGAACCACGTTCCTACTAGCATTTCAAACAATCACACACACATGCATGCTCATATAACCAAAAAAACCACACCCATTTGGTAATCTAAAATCATGATTTTCCAAACACATACAATTTAAACAAGTCAAGGCACGGCTATCCCTATAACACAGTATAAATCAACATATACATTTGGTTTTCAACAAAACCAAGGATGCAGTCTGTTGCCCTTTTTTTCCCAAAATTGTAATTATGAAAAACTCATAGTTTTCCCCATTAGATTCCCCCAAATGAGTAGCCAAAACACATACAGGACTGTGAACCACAGTTTTACCAAGTCTGATTTCAAAAATAATCGATATAAACACAATTCCCCTTACCTTTTCCCCGAATAGAAATTCCCAAACTCTAAGGCTCCTAAACAGCAAACCGAGTTCCAAAACCTACAATCAACAGTACAGAAGATACTTACAACTCCGTCCTCTACCAAACTACCGGATCAGAAAAGAAAATCAAGCTTTACCTCGATTTTAAGCCGAAACCCGAAAATTTCTGAAACGGGATTCCGATCCAGAGGTTTTGTAGATAATCCTTCCACGATCCTCGTGGTAACTTCAGATTAACAATTAACGAGATGAACGACGAATAAATCTAGAGAGAGGAAGTGTAGGGAAAGTTAGAGAGAGAGAGAGAGAGAGAGAGAGAGAGAGAGAGAGAGAGAGAGAGAGAACAGATTTTTAGTTTTCTTAGCTGAGAAGTAAAGTGAATTGATATTTATAGCCATTTGACTCGGGCGTCCTCGTCGACAAGGTCATATAGATAGCTCATCGACGAGACGATGGATTCGTCGACGAATCCTGATATCATCGGTTTCCCGAAATCTCTCAACTTCTCCTCATCAATGAACCTCTGAACTTCGTCGATGGATCCTAGCTTCGTCGACGAAATTTGCTAAATTCTCAATTTGCCCCTCTCTTATTTATTTAAACCCATATATCACGGTTCGGGTTCTTACAGTCTCCCCTCCTTACAAAAATTTCATCCTCTAAATTTGCCATCTCTCATTCACAAACTCATGCATACAACTGAACACATACATGTAACTGTAGAGAAAACTGGCGACTACTACAGCGTAACCCCATCATACACATACATACACACCCTCACATATGGCGGGGGAATACCGTGGTTACATATACAACTGTCTCAAGAGTTCACAATACACATACACTCCTAACGACTAACCACCTATCCCAACCCAAAGTAGAGTAATGTACACATATTCAAAATAACTGTGGATACTTCTAGCGTATTTCTGTTTCCAGTTTCTAAGAAGCTTCCTCAACCTCGTGGTTTCACCACAATACCTTCACTAGCGGTATCTTTTTAGTACGAAGCTTATGAACTTTACGGTCCAGAACCTGAACAGGTATCTCCTCATATGCTAAAGTATCCCCAATTTCCAACTCATCATAGTTGATAACATGTGATGGATCTAGCACGTACCTCCTCAACATGGATACGTGAAATACATCGTGGACCCTCAAGAGTGCTGGGGGTAGTGCAATCCTATAGGCTACCGAACTCACTCACTCGAGAACCTCGAATGGTCAGATATACCTTGGACTCAGCTTGCCCTTTCTCCCAAATCTCATCACCCCTTTCATCGAAGCTATACGTAGAAATACCTTACCCCCACCTCAAACTCTAACTCACGGTGGCGAACATCTACGTAACTCTTTTGCCGACTCTAAACTGATCTAATCCTCTCCCGGATCAAACCCACATTCTCAGACGCCTGCTGCACAAGTTTAGGTCCTAACACCTGACGTTTACCAACCTCATCCCAACACAAAGGAGATCGACACCTCCGACCATACAAAGCCTCGAATGGTGCCATCTCGATACTAGTATGGAAGCTGTTATTATAAGCGAACTCTACTAGTGGCATAAACTATATCCAGATACCACCGAAATCTAACACACAAGCTTGCAACATATCTTCCAAGATTTGTATCATCCTCTCCGACTGTCCATCAGTCTGGGGGTGGAACGCTGTATTGAAAGTAAGCTTCATCCTTAATACCTCCTGCAAGCTTATCCAGAATTAAGAAGTAAACCTCGGGTCTCGATCTAATATAATGGACACCGGTACTCCGTGCATTCTCACAATCTTATGCACGTACATATCAACTAGCCTACTTAAAGGATAGCTAACCTTCATCGGTATGAAATGAGCAGATTTCGTCAATCTGTCCACAATTACCCAAATAGCATTCTACCCATGACGTGCTGGCGGCAATCCGGTCACAAAATCCATGGAAATATGCTCCCATTTTCACACAAGAATAGGCAAAGGCTGCAACGACACCACCAACCTCTGATGTTCAGCTTTTACCTACTGACACGTCAGACACTGCTCCATGAACTGAGCAATCTACCTCTTCATAGCAGACCACTAGGAGGTCTCGCGCAAGTCACGATACATCTTTGTTATACCAGGATGTATCGTATATAACGAATGATGCACTTCCTCTAGAATCGTCATTCTAATCTCATCATCGTTCGGAACATATAACCTAGTCCCAAACCTCAATACACCTCTCTCAGAGATGTTAAACTCTATAGTCAGTCCCTGCTGTACCTTTTCCATAACCTCTGCCAACTTTGCATCACTAGCTTGTGCGGCCGTTATACGCTGAAACAAAGTCAGCTGGACCACCAAACTAGCAAAGAAAGCCTGGTGATTACCAGACACCAACTCTATACCTGAGCTCTCCAAATCCCGTCTGATGTGACACTAAGTTAGAACCGCAGATACAGCTGCAGGTCCCGACTTCCGACTTAACGCATCAGCCACCACATTAGGTTTTCCCAAGTGATAGCTGATTGTGCAATCATAGTCTTTAATCAACTCAAGCCACCATCTTTACCTCATATTCAACTCCTTCTGCATGAAGAAATACCCGAGGCTCTTATGGTCGGTGAAGATCTCACACTGCACCCCGTATAGATAGTGTTGCTAGATCTTTAGTGCATATACAACAACAACCAACTCCAGATCATGTGTAGGGTAATTCTTCTCATATTCCTTCAATTGCTGAGAAACATACTCTACTACCTTACCCTGCTGCATAAGCACATATCCCAAACCCTTCAGAGACGCATCGCTATAAATCACAAACCTGCCATCCCCCGAAGGAATGGTCGAAACTGGAGCAGTAAGCAGCCGGTGCTTCAACTCTTGAAAGCACTGCTCGTAATCGCTGGTCCGCTCAAACTGCACCCCTTTCCTGGTCAATCGAGTCAGAGGTCCAGACAATTTAAAGAAACCTTCCACGAACCGACAATAGTAACCTATCAATCCTAGAAAACTCCGAACCTCCTGCATATTCTTCGGCCTCACCCAGTCGACCACAACTTCGATCTTGCTAGGATCAACTGATATACCATCACCAGTCACCGCATGGCCTAAGAATGCCACCTAACTCAACCAGAATTCACACTTTTTTAGTTTAGTATACAATTTCTTCTCCTGCAGAATCTGTAATACTAACCTTAGATAGTCCTCATGCTCTTCTGAACTCCTCGAGTATACCAAAATATCGTCAATGAATATCACCATGAATCGATCCAAGTACTCATGGAAAACTCTATTCATCAGATCCATGAACACCGCCATTTGTCAACCCAAAAGGCATAACCAAAAACTCGTAGTGCCATATCTAGTTCGGAAAGCAGTCTTCACTACATCCTCATATCTGACCCTCACCTGATGATACCCCGACCGCAAATCGATATTCGAAAAAACCTACGTTCCCTACAATTGGTCAAAGAGAACATCTATACGAGATAAAAGATAACGATTCTTCACAGTTACCTTGTTAATCTCACGGTAATCAATGCACATCCACATCGACCCGTCCTTTTTCTTCACAAATAGTACTGGAGCTCCCTAGGGCGAAACACTAGGTCGAATGAAACTCCAATCTAGTAATTCTTGTAATTGCTCCTTCAATTCCTGAAGTTCTACTGAAGCCATCTGGTACAAATCTTAGAGATCGGTGCCTTGCCATGCATCAACTCTATCACAAACTCCACCTCACGATCTAGAGGTAAATTGGGTAAATCATCTGGAAACACACCCAAGAAATCGTTGACTACCCGAATATCCTCGAGTCTCAACTCATCCCGCGGCGGTTCCTTCACACAAGTTAGATACCGTTGACATCCGTCTAAGAGTAGCCTCCTCGCCCGTAATACTGATAGAATCTGTGGCGTCGAACGCACACACGATCCTACAAACTCGTACTCTTGTTCCCTAGGAGGTTTGAATCCTACGACAGTCAATCACAACATAATTGGAGAATAATCAATCCATCCCCAGAATGATACTACTGGGCAGTCTACCAACATCTTCCTATGGAATGATACACTCCTAGATGGTGTAGTAACAGATAACACGTCGTTTATATCTTGGGTCTCAACTCCACACCGTCTAACAAAATTTGCAGATATAAAAGATTGGGTTGCACCCGAATCAAACAAAACAGAAGCCTTATTTGAAAGCAATATTAAGGAACCTGTCACTACATTCCCTACATGCTCAGTGTCCGCTAGAGTAAGAGAGTATACTCTAGTCGGAGCTGTATTCGTTTGAACGGTTCCCCGAGGTATTTGGTTGCTCCCTCAGTTCATACTGGATACAGGCATGTCTCGCTTCAGTGCATGACAATCACGAAACATGTGACTTGGCTTGCCACAGTTATCGCAGTTCCCCCCAAATGACCGCACTCACCCTCGTGCCATTTGTGGCATTTGGTACAACGTCCACCAGTCTAGCTCATGTGAGAATCCTGGCGCTCAGTATTCTAATGGTAACTCAAGCCCTTGTTCCTCTTCTTCCATGATCCCTGACAAGATCCTGTCTGAGAACTAGAAGGTATTGTCCTCTTCCTCGATTCTTGATCCACCTCGTCCTCTCAAATATCGATCTCAATCACAGTGGCTTTGTCCACCAACACCAAGAACTCGCGGATCTGGAGCATACCAACCGATCTGCGAATATCCTTTCTCAAGCCCTTCTCGAACCTCTGAGTTTTCTCGTACTCGCTTGAGAACAAACACGGCACAAAGCGGGATAACTCTATATACCGAGCCGCATACCCCTACACCGTTATACTCCCTTGAGTCAGACCAGAAAACTCATTCGCCTTCGCATCACGTACAGAAGCTGGGAAGTATTCGTCGAAGAACACCCCCTTGAAACGGCTCCATGACATCTCCTTAGGACCGCCCCTACGCTTCTCAAGCAGATTCACTACAGTCCACCATCGACCCGCCTCCCCAGATAGCTAGAAGTAGCATAGAGGACTCGTTGTATATCTGTGTAGTGCAGGACCTCCAAGATCCTCTCAGTCTTCTCTACCCAATCCTCTGCTATCATTGGGTCAGATTCTCCAGAGAACGCCAGAGGATGCATGCGTGTGAACCTTTCAATGGTGCACCTCGTAGCAATAGGACAACACTCGCGTCTTCTCACACTCCGCCTGATCTCCCGTAATACCTGCCCCGTCAAACCTCGAGGCACAGAAGGAGACTCATTACTCGCAGTCTCCTCGGAGCCACTTCCCAAGTCATTATCCTTGGGTTCCATTCTGCAACACAATAGGAATCTATTAGTATCCCTACAACACGTACAGTTAACAGAATGATCTACAACTAATTGTGTTAACTACTCCGTGCCAGGTCCAGGTCTATCCTATCACACCAACATGAAAGTTATCAATGATATACCCTACTTTTACTAGAATCATCATCCTAGAAAAAACATGGAATATTACCAACAAAGCCTGGTCTAGCAATAGAACAACCCTCAACCAACTCTACCCATATCCAACATCCTATACTCTAGTATGTACTCACAACTAAGCCTAACCAAGTCTACAAGACCTAGTAACCTGGTTAGCTCTGATACCAAGCTGTCATGCCCCGAACCCGAAAATGGGACCCAAGGGTGAAAATGTAAACCAACCAATCTCTGTATCATACAAAACATCCAAAGATACATGACAATAGATGAGGGTCCGACCCCGTGGGGTTCCCAGGCACCCTATACACATCCAAACATAATAGAATATACACAGCGGAAAAAGGTCATACTATATACATATAGTACCATACCAGAGTCTATACAAGGACAAAATCAAGGTTCCATCAAACAACGTACAACTGGGTGCCCAACACATTTCAAAATGGCAACCCACAAAATACAAGTCCTAGCACTTACCCAAGCGTTACTCGTAATATACTGGCCACTACGCTCCCGACCCAAGGACGCTAGTTCCAGTTACTTGAAGGACCTATAAAAATGTACGTACAGTAGGGGTGAGACACCTCTCAGTAAAGAAGAATATAGGTTATATCGGTGTGTGGCATTTTAGTGTTATCATGATGTAACATACATGCAGTTAAATGCAGTTCCAGTACTAATTTCACAACAGTGCATACACGCACACACACATATGATCAGCAATCCCGGTGTCGTCACACCCATCGACCCAAAGCCGGCCCGCGACATACGGCGTTGGCCCATAGCCAACTCGTGTAACACGGCGCCACCAACTTATGACTAGTCCTCGACTCCCATGGCATCATACTGACGCTAAACTTTGATCTGCTGGAATAGGCTTACGCCCTCGGATATAGAGCCGAACACTCAGCCAATCTATGGCCTGCGATTTCATACGCCCTCTGATGTAGAGCCGAACACTCTCAGTACCAAGAACAATTTGGAACCGCATTCCTACTAGCATTTCAAACAATCACACACACATTCAAGCTTATATAACCAAACAAACCACACCCATTGGTAATCTAAAATCATGGTTTTCCAAACACATACAGTTTAAACAAGTCAAGGCATGACCATCCCTATAATACAGTATAAATCAACATATACATTTGGTTTTCAACAAAACCAAGGATGCAATCCGTCGCCCCCTTTTTCCCAAAACTGTAATTATGAAAAACCCATAGTTTTCCCCGTTAGATCCCCCCAAATGAGTAGCCAAAATACACAGAGGACCGTGAACCATAGTTCTACCAAGTCCGATTTAAAAAATAATCGATATAAACACAATTCCCCTTACCTTTTCCCCGAATAGAAATTTCTGAACTCTAAGGCTCCTAAACAGTGAACCGAGTTCCAAAACCTACAATTAATAGTACAGAAGATACTCACAACTCTGTCCTCTACCAAACTACCGAATCAGAAAAGAAAACCGAGCCTTACCTCGATTTTAAGCTGAAACCCGAAAATCTCCGAAACGGGATTCCGATCCGTAGGTTTTGTAGAGAATCCTTCCGCGATCCTTATGGTAACTTCAGATTAACGATTAACGTGACGAACGACGAAGAAATCTAGAGAGAGGAAGTGTGGGGAGAGTTCTAGAGAGAGAAAAATAGAGAAGATTTTTAGTTTTCTTAGTTGAGAAGTAAAGTGAATTGATATTTATAGTCCTTTGACTCGGGCATCATTGACGAAATGGTGTCCTCGTTGACGAGGTCATATAGATAGCTCGTCGACGAGACGATGGGTTCGTCGACGAATCCTAGTATCATCGGTTTCCCGAAATCTCTCAGCTTCTCCTCGTCGATGAACCTCTGAACTTTGTCGACGAGACTTACATGGATTCGTCGACGAAATTTGCTAAATTCCCAATTTGCCCCTCTTTTATTTATTTAAACCCATATATCACGGTTCAAGTTCTTACAAATTTAATAAATGAGAATCCACTTTCTAATAGTAGAGATACAAATATTAAAGTAATTTTCCTTCATTCACCTAGCCTTTTCTTAGTTTTTAATCGTATTAAAAAATTAATCAACGAGTTAATCTATTATTATATCAGAATTTCTAAACTTCAATTGGGATATAAACATTAGTCTCCAAAAACATGACATTCTAGGAAACCAAGTTTGGACTTAACATTTCACCAAATCCCTTGCATGCGCATAATATGTCTAAGAAAATCAATGCAACTAAAATCTTTCTTCTAGAACTTACATATTATAATAAACACATACAGTCCAATCCAAGAAAACACATCTCAACAAAGAATAGGGGCAAAAATCTAATTCAGCATACCAATCTCAATCTAAACAATTCCAAACATGCAAGTGCTATTCTGGAGGTAGACTCTTTCCTTTCTAAAAAAAAAATTATCCATTAATTCAATTTTAACTATATATATTTTCTTTCTTTCTTTAAGATGACAATTAATCATTGCATATAAAATGAGAATACAAACTTAATACTTAACAGAGGTTTAGGCAATGATCACCCTATGGTTGTTGAAATTGCTAGATATGGGAGATATTTTCTAAATCTTTTTTTTTTTTCCATTAGAATCTTGCGGTCGTGGTAGGGTCTCGGGCAACGAATCCTTTGCGATAGTCAAATTTGTTGGAGCTGACACCGACATTAAATAAGGAACCATTCAAAGGAAACTTCACCATTGATCATCAAAGGAGGAGGTTGCATTGCTGGTTGCAAAAGGAGGAGGGTTTGCCAAAAAAATCCTATGAGATGTTAGATTGAGAGGAGGAGTACTGGCGAGGAGGATTCTCTGTTGCTTTGTTAGTACACTACTGCGTGAGGAGGAAGAAGGCGATGAACAATTAATTCCATGAATAAGAAAAAGAAGAAGGTAGAATTGAAAACAATCATGAATGTGAAATTAAAACTACTATGAATTAAAATTATAGGAAACAAACTCAAAATTCACGAAATTGAAATCTCAAATCAGCACACCTGGTAAACATGATAATGCCATGAGAACACACTACGTAATTGCCAAAGATAATTCTTGTTGAAATTTTTGGAAATTAAAAATTTCAATTGAAATGGTAAATTAAATTGTTGTGAATATAGATATTTGAAATATAGTGATAATACTAACTTGCAAAATGCCTAAATAAAGTTGGACTTTCGATATTGTTTATATTAATATAATGATAATACCGACTTGCAAAATGCCCAAATAAAGTTGGACTTTTGATATTGTTTCTTTTAGATTTGATGGAGGCAAGTAAAATGGCACAATAAAATGATGTTGAAGAAAGATGAAGACGAAGAAGGAGGAAGTTAAAAGAGGACTAGTGGGGGAAGTTGCGAGCAATTTTTTGTATTTCTTCAAACAATAAGGTTTTTGAAAGGTAATTTTTATTGTAAGATGCCGGCTATATTAGAAAATAAAAAATTAGACAAAATAAAGAGAATCTCATTTTAGTAGTAACTAGCCGTTGACACGTATTCTCTATTTTTTTAAAAACTTAAAAAAATAATAATAAAATAAATAGTATAAGGTCATTTCGGGATAGTTATAGGGGTCTTTTGAGATAATTATAAGGATATTTTAGAATAGTTGTAGGTAGTTGAAGAAATACTTTAGAATAATTGTTGGTAGTTATAGAGATAAATTTAACATTTTTTGAAAAGACATCAAAGGGAGAATTTCCTTTATAATATTAGCGAAAATAACAATTAATTACATAATATAAAGTCATTTTGGAATAGTCGTAGATTGTTATAGGGGTATTTTGGGATAATTAAAACTAGTTATGAGGATAAATTTTATGGATAGTAAAATGAGTATTTTGAAATAATTATTGATAGTTATAGATATAAATTGGATATTTTTGAAAGAAAAAGTTAAAAGAATCTTCTTATTAGAAAAGATAAATAATCAAAATAAAATTACTTTTCCAAAAATATTCAATATTTTTTCAGGAAAATATATTTTTTAAAATTATATTTACAATATTTATATTTATTTAGGTACAAGTTAAATAATAATTTCTTATATAAATATTTACTTCAAGTACTGCAACAAAATTTTCTGAGCGGTTCGAAACGGCAGTTAATTTGATTCCCTCGTATCTCATGTTCGTTTAGCAACAAATGTCGTCGACTCGTCGTATTCGCACTGGAGGGCCGGAGCCCTAGTCAGAACCCCCTGAATAGTACCCTGCACGCCTGAACTTCGAATACCCGCACGAAGGGCAATTCGGACGCAGTTTGGGAAAGTTCCTCTCCTCTGTGTGTGTGTGTGTGTGTGGAGCCCGAAGCCATGACTGGTGGGGGGGTTGAAGTGACGAGAGCCTTTATAGGAGCAGGGTGCAACAGAATCGTCAACAATGTCTCCTGGGGCGCCTGTGATTTGGTAGCCTTTGGTGCCCAACACGCCGTCGCTATTTTTTGCCCTAAGGTTCTTCTCCATGTCTACCCTTTTCCTCCTTGAATTGAAATTTATGTCTCTCTAAGTGGTCGCAGCGAGATTGTTTGATCATTTGCTTTTGTTTTTTGTTTTTTGTTTTCTGTGTGTAGACTGCACAGATTTTGACTACACTGCCGGGTCATAAGGCTGCTGTGAACTGCACCCAGTGGCTTCCAAGCAATAAGTATGCATTTAAAGGTACATCCTTTGCACTATTAAATTAGAAGTCTTTAACCATTAAATTTCAGATGAATGTCATGACCCATCTCTTTTAATTATTTTGAAGCAGACCACCATCTATTGGCACAATATGGATTAACACGCATAAAATATTTTAAGTTTGTTTTTATTTTTATTTTTATTTTTTTTTAAAATTTGTTGAGAAAAACGTGGTGACTTTTTGGTCTTTATACTAATGGGTTGTTTGGAAACTTGGGGAGGAGAGAGAAAAAAAAAATGGAAATCCAACCACATTTTCCTCTTTTATTTCTGTTGATATGATGTTTGGTTGGGGTAGGATTCTGTTTTTAGTAAGACCTGTAAACAAAGAACACGGTATGACTGGAATCTAAGCTCCATAAAAGCTTCTGATGCCTAAAGAGAGAAGGTTATAGATTTTAGAATAGTGGGGGTTGTAAGGGTTAGTTATATTTACTTCACCTTGGGACTTTTGACTTCCTTTCCATAGAGATGAACCTTCATAGAAATTGTGGGCAGTTTCTCCCTTGAGTAGTTATTAAAATGGAGGAGTTGGATCTAGTGGCGGGCATACTGGTGCAACGGTTTTTATTCATGCAAGATTTTATTCTCTAGATGGTATCCTATTCTCAATTCATGCAGGGTAGTCAATCTGGACCAGGCTGCAGAAGTAGAATTTTTTCAAGGACATCTATTGCGTTCTTATGTTTGGTCACTCGTTTCTGGTGCACTTAGTTTGTGGTATAGTCTTCTTGGACCTTATTGTTGATTTGTAGTCCGGTTTGAATTCCTTGGCATCTTTGGTGTTAGAACAAGGTTTCTTTACTTGTATTTCTGTACCTTTGGCTGGAGTATTTTCCATTATGTGGGAAATTCAAATATACCCAATCTTTGTGCTCTTGTATGAGTTAGAGCCTTTATACTTTTTGAAGCATGGTGCTGTTCCAATTGATGCCACGTGCCATAGAGATACATGAATGGTTATTGGTGGGGCATACTAAAGCATTCATCTCCTATCCCTATGAAGGGGTATTTAGGGGTCTTATTGCCCTAGGTTCACGCTTTTTGTGTATCCATCTTCTTTGTCAAAGCTTTCGCTCCTTTCAACTTGTTGCATTTGTTGCTTTTCTTCTCTATTTTCCAACTCTCCATCATTGCTTGTAAAGTGCATTTATTTTGTTCCTTCCTTCTTTGATTCCATAATAGGGCTTTTGGGTCTTTCCATTTACTCGTTAGAGTGAATATGTATTTGTCCATTTTTTATCCTTTCATAAGTCAATGGTGGAGGAATTCTCATCTCCCACTTATAATCTTTCTCCTCCCATTGGTTCTTTCTGTGGCAAGGATGTGCCTTTGGGCTTTATCTAGCAGAAAGGGTAGGGAGAAGTCCCTTGTAGTTGTGGAGCTCCTTGAGGGGAAAAGCTCCTCTTTTGCCTTCCAAAGTCGTGCTTGAGGCTTAAGCCCCCAAAGGAGAATGAAGCATTCCTTGACACCAAGAAGCTCTCAATTTAAGAGTTGGAGGCCCTTTGCCTTCTCAATTTTTTACCTACTTACAATGTCATTCGTATGTTGATTTTCTGATATGGATATTTGATGACTTTACACTCCCATGAGGTTGATGAAACCTTTCGTCCCTCGCCTAGGGAGATATGCACGTATAATGATGTACATCGGGTTGAATTAGATTGTCCCAATTCTATGCAGACATCTTGAACTAGTATGGAATCTTTTTTTTTTTTAAAACAATTTCCATTAAAAAATTACTAGAAAAGGAGGGTAAGATATCCTCCATTAATTGTTTAAAAAACATAAAATTGCATGAGCATGCCTTTCTTTTTCTTTGAAGATCAGACAGTGATGGACCCCCAAAACCCCAAAAGAATGTGACCAAAAGGAAGCGGAAAAAAAAATCCCAAAGCAAATTTGGAGGAGTCTTATGATCTTTGAAAATTATTGTCGTCCTTTCAAGGTCAAAGAATTCACAAGAATAGCATACATTCCACCATTCCTAAAGCTTCTTTACTCTTCCCAAAATCCCAAAAATTCACTATAAAAAATCATGAACATTCTGTAGAGCCACTTACCCTTGCCATTACAAGAAAACAATGTGTACCACAAATACTCTGCCACTTAAACAATGAAGAAAAAGATGAACATTTAGTCTCACTTGGCTCAAGGCACAGCATTCAAACATTTTGACTGAGAGCTTTGTGAGGTCTTTTTATTTGTAGCATGTTGTTCATATTAATCGAGCAAGAGTCCAAAGCTTGGATTTTAAAAGGAACTTTGGCTTTCCAAACAATGTTGGAAAGGGCTAGAGTTTGAAGAAGAAGACTTTGAAGAGTCCTCAATCCAAGGCCTTGCACTACCCGCAAAGTAAGCAAAGGGAATCCAGCACACCAAATGAAGAAGTAAGGTCATTGACCTCTCTTTTGTTGAGAACGATAAATAAATGGAAATACCTAGAAAAGAGAGCGCCCCCTTTGAAAAATAGAAAGCTGAGATTTGTGCATCATGAATAATAGATAGTTAAAACAAACACAACACCAATAGATCCAACAATGTCTTACCCACCCAAGTATCCTCCTAGATCTGAATTTTATCACCATTATCCATTTTAAAATGAGTAAGAGGAAAGAAAATACAGGCTGTTTGCATCGGTAACATTGCTAGTCCCCCTAGTATCCCAACTGCTATGATGAATTCCATACTTCCTTTTAGAGTGGGGAACCTCTATACCATTTTCCAGTTGAAAGAGATATTTTTAGACATTACACTGGCAGGCCCTAGTGCCGCCTCAGATTTAGATCTCCTAAGCACTTCCCAACTATATCCTCCCCAAATTAGACCACAAAAAATCTCCCCTAATTTTTTCAAGGGTCCTTGCCACTTTAGAGGATTCTAAAAGGAAATAAAAATAAATAGAAATATTAGAAAAAGAAGTACTAATTAGAGTGATCCTATGCCGTTATAAAAATAAGCCCTCTTCTAGCCTTCTAATGACCTCCCTACTCTTACTAGCCTTACAATCTCCTATCTACTCTCTCCTCACCATTCCCAAAAAGCATTCAACAGAGGATTACCCACTAAATGAAGACAATAAAGGCCAAGCCAAAGAGTTGCAAACCAGCTAAGAGACTTGAGACCCTCTAGCTTCCTACCAGGCTACTGCTAATTGTCTCCTGCCAAACCACTCTTGAACAGATTTATCTTAGCCCAAAATCTTCTCAAGAATATTTAACAAAAGACCTTGTGGAATTTCTATTCTCTAGGGAAAAAAATAATGGCAAACTGAAGAAGAGACACCTTCATTTTCTCCCTCCTGATTAAAAGACCTCTATCACCCTATATCCTAAACACGAAGAACCAGCCTACTCAAACCAACCACCAGCAAAGTACACAAAAAAGGTGATGGTTCCCCCGATAAACATTAAACCAATCCGTAGGTTGACCATCGACCATCATAGACACATAGCAGAGCTAAGACACCCTCTAATCCAATTACACTATAGTGTCCCAAAACGTTTGTTTTGCAACTCTTTTGGCAAGAGATCTCAATTATCCATGTCATAGGCTTTCTCAAATTTTTTTTAATAGAAAAACAAATTCATTAGATAGAATAAGAATGTACAATCAGGAGAACATACATCTCCTTGGCAAAGACTGGGAAACCCTAGGGGAAAACAAAATAAGAAAGCCAAAAGGTGTAAAAAAGCAGCCCAAGGAAATCATCACAGCCTAAGAAGTCAACAGAGAATGCCAATCCCGCTGAATATCTGAGAAGCATATCCCCTTGAAATTACTATTATTCATGCACCGTAGAGAAGCCAAATAATGAATTGTCTCCCACATCAACAAAAATGCTATTTTCTTCCCTGAAAATATACGTGAGTTTCGTTCCTTTCACAAACCCCAAAATTCTGCAAATAAAGAACTAATCCATTCTCAAAATAAAATTTAAAAACCATACCTTCTTTCCCCTCCACCATCAACCTATTCTTGCATTCATTAGTATACAAATATTTATAAAGGTTTGTGATCTCACTCCCAATCTGTGTGTGATTGTTCACCACCCTCCTGAGTCTTAATTCCATCTCCTTAATGAGACTTTTCATCCTCCCGTTTGCTACCTTGTGAGACAACCTTGAATTACAATCCCCATCTTTAACCCAAATAACACTTAAATTCTAACACTAACTCCTCTCTTCCTTTAACTAAAGCACTTCCAACTCATTGCATTGATGAACCTTCTAGCTCTAGTTTCCTCCCCCAACTAGCTGCACTCCTCCATCCTCTCCATAATAATAATTTTATCCAAAATCTTAATTTTCTTCTTCTTGATATTCCCAAGCTCTTCTTTATTCCAGTCCTTTAACTTGTTTTCTACAAACTTCAATTTACTTGTGACTTCCAAACCTTCTTATCCTTGAACATAGCACTCTCTCCAACGATCATTAACATTATTGTGGAAGGAAGGGTGCGATAGCCGTGTGTTCTCAAACCTAAAGGAAATAGGGTCCTTTTGAATGGGATTGGAGTCCAAGAGAATCAGGCAATGACATAGAATGGGCCTAACCAGCTTGTCCTGCACAATATTCAGGGACAAGTGTTCTCAAGCATTGGTAAAATGGAATCAATCAATGCCACTTAAGTGAAGCAACCATTATTCAAGGGCACATGAAGCCACAATCTTGAATAAAGACGCCAAATTCCTCATGCTACTAGTCACCCTTGAACCACCAAACTTTTCCCTCGATTTTCTAATAACAATGAAACCACCCCCACCACCCACTATGGACTACAAAGTCCAAACAAGCTAGCCAATTACTTAAAGAACTAGTGCTTGAGAATATTATGTAGGGCCATAAACAGATGAGAACCACAATTGCTCAAGACCCCTTATCTCTAGTATGACCGACAAAACAAAAGGCCCTAAGGGTGTGTTTGGTTCACGGAATGTGAATGCTAGTAATGTATTATTCTAGTAATATGATAATATGCCCTTGTTTGGTTCACAAAAATTTAAGATTCCAATCATATCACTTACCAATTATTTATTTAACCGTATTTTGGGAAAGTTTTATTACCATTTAAGATGCAATATTATAACTTTACTAAGATAGGAAATGTGGGTTCTAGGGTCAAGAACTTGCAGACGGGGATTTGTGTAGGGGAACTTGCAAATGGGAGCCATGGAGGAGGGAGCAGATGAGGTCCTGAGGATGGGGTTGATGGCGAAGGGGCAGCGCAACCGGCAAGCATCACAGCCACATCTGTCTTTTTGGTGGGTAGTTGGGCAATGATTTTGACAGAGGATAGCTGAGTTCCCACCCTTGCCCACTATCTCCATTAGTGAAGACCATGATCTAGAATTTTCAAGTGATTTTAGTGGTGGCAATTTCGAATTTTAGGATCATATGAAGTGTTGGCAATGAAGATCAATCATCATCATCATCTCATTTGCCAATATGGCGGCGAAGATCAAGTTGTCAAACTTTTTATCAACAGTGATGCAGCATTGTTTCAGCGCATAGAAACTCATTGGCGGTGAAGTTAAGCTTCTCAGGTAGTGTTCCAGCCATGGAGTGGAGCAGACTCTTGTCAAGGCAAAGAAGATTGTCTTCTTCTTTGGGCTGCTAGAAATTTTTGGGTTAAAATGAAAATACATCCCAAAGAATTAGGTGCCTTGCTGAGCGGGAAAAAAAAATATTCCAAAGAATTCGGTGATTAATGAATCAAACATAGGATTGATGGATGGGTGGTAATCTGATTATGGAAATCCAATATTCTATTAATTGAAAGTTTTGTTGGAATGTTTAATTCCATGAACCAAACACCCCCTAAAATGCAGTCTTTAAACAAGGCAAGTGTAGTATCCCAAGCCACTATCTTGCCCCCTGAGTCTCCTAAAGGAGGGAAAGACACCCCCTCCCAGGCCACCTAGGTTTCTCTCTCATCCCCAAAGAGGTCAAAATTTCAATGATATAACACAAGAGTGAAAGGATTACCTTCGGGTTTTTTGCATTATTCCCGACTTAGCTTTGAAAAGTTCATTCTTGAAATCCCTTGTCATCATGTTGAGGATTGCCTTGGATCAATGGAAAGGTTGCTCCTTTATGACTAGTTGGAACAAGTTCGAGTCCAAGGAAACAATCCCCATTCTTCCTTAATTTTTCAATGACCATCAATTCTACCTCGAGGTCGTAAGAGGACAGTGACCCCTCCTTGACATTTTTATAATCATATAGTACCTTATCTTGGCTCCTTATTGCATCACTTCCTTTTTTTCTTGCCTCATAAACCCTCATCATCTGTATTCTTAGATGTCCAATAATCTTTTTCTAGAATGGGTTGGTATACCTAAAAAAAGATTTATTGTAGCATCCTCAATATTTCGGCTGTTGGCTACTTCACCCGTGTTGTTGTTGAATTCCGTAGAAGCTACTTTCTATTCCCCTTCTATGTCATCATTGTTTTTAATTTCTTCCAATTGTAGTTTAGGCCTTTGAGGCATCTACCTTTATGAGCCCCCATAAACCTCTTTCTTGAAGAAGAGGGTTCCTGTTTGGTTGCCTGATCTATGGCCTAAGACCCACCAAGCCTAGCAGCATTAGTCTTTCATTTGTTGTGAATGGGCCTCATTTTGGCCTGTTTCTACAAGCCCACTTCTTAAAATGTGGCTGTAAGTGGCCTTCCCTCCTCTTGACCTAAACTGCCCAAACTTCCCTTAATTGGACTAAAAAAATGATTGTTGGAGGCCTAGGCGCAACAAAACCTTCTTTTTCATTAGGTTCCAACTATGTTGTTTGCAAATCTTCCCTTCTGATTTCATTGCTCAAATTTTTTTGTTGAAATCCTTCTATAGTCCCCTTAATCCTAGTTTGATGGAGCTTTCCTTGATTAGCCTCTCCCCTTTCTTGGAAAATTTTGTTAAAATCTTTCTCTACTGTTCTAATCCTTTCATTCCTAGTTCGGTCAAACTTTCCTTGATCAACTTCTTCACTTTCTTGGCCTCCTTCACTAGAGTTCTACCATTGTCACTGCACTAGAGCCTTGCATAGCACCATGATAGGATATCCAATTTTGTGGGAAAGTTGGTTTGGCTTCCCCACCCCCATGTTTGTAGAACAACAATCTGCATAATGTAAATTGGCATAACTCTATGATCATCATTGTTAGCCTAATTGCCCTTTGTAAAACCCTTCAAAGCCCCAAAAAACTCTTTCCAACCCCTTGCCTTCTTTCCTTCCGAAATGCATGTCATATTGAGCCCTTGATTGGGTTCTTCTCCATGGATAAAATCATTCTAAAGGTATTCACTTAAACTCACCATAAGAAAATGATTAGGGACTCTAAAAGTTTTTACCTATGGGATTACAGTCGTTTTTTTTTTTTGTGTGGGTAGAGAAAGAAATTCATTAATAGGAAAGAAAAGAATTTATGAGGCGCAATGGATAAAGGATCCTCCTAAAACAAATAGAACAAATAAGACAAATAAAAAACAAATGACGATAATTCTTCGCTCTAGTCTTTGTGAAGATCTGACAATAACAATCCCGAGAAAAAAAAACCAAAAGAGTGAGCCCAAAAGGAAGCAAGGGAAACCACTCTATCCAAAGAAGATAAAAGGGAGTAGCTTTGTTATTAGAACTCCTGGCATTCCTTTTGATCCAAAAAGTCCAAAAGTGGGTGAAGATAGCACATCTCCATAATGTTAGCCCTTCCTTAATCCTCCCAAAAGTAATGGTCAGTCATGAAGGTATCAACTATTTGGGGGAGCACCGCAATCTCACCAAAGACTGAAAACAAAAGGACTAAAAGCCACTTAGCCACCTGACAGTGTAGGAACATGTGGTTGGTGGTTTCTTTGACTCAAAGCTCAAAAAACACATATTTGGATTGATAGCTTCATATGGCCTCCTTGTTTGTAACAAATTATTGGTAGTAACCCTATAAAGGATTGAAGTCCATGTGAAAGTTTTGATTTTGAAGTGCCTTTTCGATGAAATTATTTAAGGGGGGAAAACAAGGACTCGAGGATTTCATATGATGAGTGAAGAAAGATTGTGGAGAAAGAGCCAGAAAGTCCTCCACCCAAACCTTCGAATCATCTCTTGCTTAGGGAGAAAATAAATGCAACACTCTCAACGAAATAGTCAAGTCAACAACCTCTCTCTCATCAAGACTTTTGAAAAAGTGAAAATCCCAAGAGAGTGAACCCCCTCTGAAGAGTAGAAGTTGATAACCGGGTAATTATGTAAATTAGACAGTCTAAAGAGTTGAGGGACTAAGACTTCAGTGAAACCTCTCCCGCCCAAACATCTTTTGAGGATTGAATGAAATTTCCACTTCCATCTTGGAAGCGAGTAAAAGGATTGAATAAGTGGGCTAGAAATGAATGTTTAAAGACTTCTTGTTTTGGTGAATAGGAAGAGTGTAACTCATCTGAAAGCCATCATTTCTCCTCCTTTGAATGAAAAAGATGGATAAATAGGACTATTGTTCTTCTTTGTTACTTTGAAAATATTGTCAGCCTCCACAAAAGAAAAAATATTTTTACCAATAAAAATTTTAGCCTCCCCCGTTGACATCGAGAAAAAACAAAATAAGGTGTTTGCTTCACACTTTTGGATATAGCGAACACATGCAAGTGGTGGCCATGGCGTATGTATTTGGCAAATTTTATCTCTAGGCTTTTTATCTTCAAAATTTTAAAAATATTGGTGTTTATTTATGGGTTGGATATCACTAGAAGGAAATTGAGACTTTTCAAAATAACTTCCACTTTCCCACTTGGCACATGGAGTACACTCCTTTAGGTCCATTGTTGCTTGCTTGAGCCCCATACTCTCTTTGGAAAAGTCTAAAAACAAAGGCTTTTTTCTGACAATCTTTCAAAAACTCTTTTTTTTTTTGGTTGCCATGCTGTTTTGATTCCTATATAGTCTTAACATCCCTCAGAGAGAGACCCAAGTGTATGGATGCAATCATGTTACATGAGAATCCCTTGTTGTGAAACCACCAACTCCCCTTCCACCAATCCTTTAATAACTTGCACAAATTGGCACTAACTATCAGCCTCAAACCCATATGAAGACAAAGGGGAGGAATTGAGAGATTGAAAGACCAATCCTTGAATAACTTGCACAAATTGGCACCAACTGGTAGCCTCAATCCCATATGAAGATGAAGAGGGGGGGAGGGAGAGATAGAGAGAGAGAGAGCCACAATGCAATTGTACAAGAGATTGTTACGTGACAAATGCAGGTCTACAATTGTGAAATTGACTCTTCTATTTATTGCAACAGCTAATTAGCTTTCTCTTGGAAAACTACTATTTAGGTTCGTTGTGCTAATGATGGAGTAGGGTATTGCCTTGATCCTAAGTTATTTCATTTCTTCTTCGCCCTCAAACAACATCTGAGCTTTTGAGAGTGGCAGACCTTTTATGGCAAGCCAAAGAAAACGTTCATGCTAGATGTCATGTACTCCATTTGCAAGTAGAAGGATAAGTATATATTTGCCATATATACTCGGTATTGGCTAATGAATAGCTAATGGAGTGGTCCAATGAAGGGTGCTGCTTCAACACTCACTCGACTAGGAAAGTAAAGAGCTTAACTTGAAAACATATGGCTTGTTTATTCTTGTTCTTCTCTTACCACTGATTGGTCGGTGCTGGCCTTAAGTTGACCAAAATTCAACATAGGTTTAGCTTCATCATTTGTTTTAGTTAGGGGTGACCAAAATTTACTGGAAAACCAAAAATCAGACAGAAACCGAAATGTTTAACAATTCGGTTCGGTGTTTAGGTTTGGGTTTCGGATTCTATGAAAACCGAATTTCGGTTTCGGTTTCGATTTTATAAAAAAACCAAACCGAAAAACCAATATAAAAATAAATTTTATAATATACATATATGTACATATATTCATATATATATATATATATATATAACCAATTTATATAAAAAAATTTCATAATATACGTATATATATATATATGTATATGCATATAATATATGTATATATATGCATAAAATGAAGAGTATGATTAAGTTGAAATCTTTTCATATTTATTAAGGAGAGGCAACACCCACGTCCATTCTTTCAATGTGGGACAACTAAAGAGGGAAGAGTGAGAGGATTGAAGAGCTGAAGAGGGGACTATTGTCCCACATCGGCTGGAGGAAATGGGGGAAATCCTTCCCCCTCCTATAAATGCATGGGCTGGGTGGGTGAGGCTTTTGCACTCAATTTGTGGGCTAGACTTGTCTCTTAATTGATGAGCTGGGCCAATTTAGCAAAGCCCATTTGTTTTGGGTATTTGAATATAAAACTTTGTAGGTTAGCAACTAAAATGCCATTTCTTTTATGCATAAAATATATTGTTTTTGGCCTAAAATTTTTGGCCCACCTTTAGTTGGGTCTTTTAAAGTTGAATTTTTTTTATTAATAACCAAGAAAAACTAAACCGAATTGGGAAAAAATGGTTTATGGCTTAAGTAAACTGTCAGTGTTTGGTTCGATTTCGGTTTGTGTAGTTTAAAAATTGATTAGTTCGGTTCGGTTATTGGTTTTGCTCAAACCTGAACCGAATAGAACCGATTACATCCCTAGTGTTGGTTGCTTTGTTCTTGTTTCTTTAAGTACTAACTTCTTTCTTGCTTGTAGGTGCTATAGTACCCACTACCTAGTCTTGAGTGTTCTCCTTTTAGACTAGGTTTGAGTGGCGCTAAGTGGGAAGCCATCGAGCCAGCCCAACAGTATAGAAGTCCGATTGTTGGGGCCGGGGGGGGGGGGAGTCTTAAGGAGACCCATGGAGAGAGTTGGGGGGGGGGGGAGAGGGGGGAGAGACCTTTGGCAATTAAGGAGGATCTCTCTTCTCGAAGAAGGCAAGGATAAGGGATGATCCTTCATTGTATGGTTGACGACAGGGTCCAGCTTCATTCTAATCTTGTGATGGAGTCATCCACATAGCATCGTTGAGGGACTCATGTTTTTCGTAAACTAGGATTCAATTGAGGTTGTGTATGTTGATGATTTCCATCTATATTTCTCAAGCCCCCCCCGTTTTTTTTCTATGTAAATGCGAGCTATTTACCATAGTATATCTTTGTTTTAAATAGTATATCCCCATTTTTAATGGTTTGTTAAACCATTTGACTCCGTCCCTTTGTTTTATCCTTTGGAATGTGACTATGGCCATTTAAATGGCTTTGGCAAAATAATCAACTGATGAGGAGTGAGCTTCTTACCTTTAAGGGGTTAGTGAAAAGGTAAGGAGAGTGGGAGAGTTTTCTTGGAGGGTTAGTAAGCTTGCTATTGCCTGAAAGGTGGAGGTTGATAAGCAGACCGAGGATGGAAAACCGAGCTAAAGCTCTAAAGGTGAGGCTGCTCATTTCAACTAGAGGCAGAAGAGATGAGGTCAAAGCTGGCTAGTGCCAAGGATGAAGTGGTTTGTGAAGTTTGGGCTTTAGACTTATTCTAGAAGGAGCATGATGAACATGGCGTCCTTGTTTGGATCAACGAATTCGTTGCAAGGAGGTTATCTTGAAGATGTATTAGGAAGTGGGGGTTACTTCTGTCAACATTAACAACTTGAGCCGTGGAGATTGAAGACTTTCAGGAAGAACAAACTAATGTGCATCTCTTTTTGACCACTAGCAACCTTCTCTACCTCGGGACTTGAAACTAGTAATGGGTTTATTTTTCTTCTCTTCTTTGTCCCCTTTTATGAGTAACAAACTATGGGCTTTTGGCCTTTTAAAACTTAATAAATATTTTTTTTGACAATGAATGTAATTTTTTGTTCCTTTTTCTCTGTTCATGATGTTGTTATGGATACAATATGCTTGATTCAATGTGGGCTTAGTGCTCTTATGATTTTTTTAACCACTTTGATTTCTATAGAGCTTGGTGCCCTTGATTTTGTCTAAGCTAAGTGCCCTTTGGATTTTTTATTGACCACTTAGGTTCATACTAAGCTCAATGCCCATGATCTTATCCAGGATTAGTGCCTTTAGGATTTTTATTAGCTACTTAGGCTTATGTTGGGCTTAATGCACCTGATCCTATTGTGATAGTGCCTAAGTTGGCCTAATGGCTCCTGAGGCGAGAAAATATTGAAGGGTTTCTATTTCCATGTTTAGGAGCTCGGTTTGAATTTTTTGACGAGACGGAGAATGAGTCATGGCTTTTAACTTGTTTCCATAGATGATGCCAAATTGTTGATGTAGGATTATGTCTTCTTGATTATATGTAAACAAAGAACACACAATGATCTTTGGATAGCACATTGATGACTAAGTCAGAGAAAGTGTTGTAAGGTTAGAACATTGTGGGTTGTCAGGGAGAATTATCTTACCTTCCCTCAGGTCTAGCTTCCTTTATATAAATATAGAAATAGGTGGTCTCTTCCTGTAGTAATTTAAAATGGAGGACATGGATCAACCATGGTAGTGGTAGTGGCTTACTGGTGCGGCAGTTAGCATTTACGATAGTTTTTGTTTTCTAGATGGCATCTATCTTCTGTGCAGGTGGCGCGGTCAAAATCCTCATTAGTTTTGTTTCTAATAAAGTGGGCAATCAGCCCAATTGAGCCCAATTAAATAAGCCCAATTGAGCTTTAAGTAAACTTGTGTGTTGTCGGTGAGTGGGTGCGTTATATGCCATGTAACATAATCTATACATGTTGAATGGAGACTCCCCACTTTGCTGTTCATTTTTTATTCCTGAAATATCCCTACATAAAATATTAGTTGAATGGTAAATTAATTACAATATAGGAAAATATTAGGTATTTCATTGCCCATAACTACTTATGACTGACACATAAAATGGTCCATAAGGACCATAACTAATTCATAAGGCATGGCTTATGCACAACTACGTATAGCTGTTTCTTTTGTGCGCATTTTTTAACATCCTAAATATCTTTATAAAATTTCTAAATTTCAATAAAAAATTTACTATTATTTGATCTTATTCAACTTACAACAATTCATAGTGAGCTAGAGAGTATTTTTTTTGATAAACAAAGAAATTTTATCAAGAGAAACTAATATATAATGTGGAGGATAAGAAATCCTCTTACAGAAATAGGAAAGAAAATTAAGAAAAAAAGAAGTAGAAAAATAACATCGAGATAGCTTGCTAATCATGCCGGAAGTCAGAAAAGCAAAACCCCTTAAAACAATTAGCCAAACAAGCTAAAAAAGAAGCTAGACAGAATTCTATCCCAGATTAATGATGAGGTTAAGTATAAATCCTTCCTTGAAAAATATGCAGGTGTCTTTGCAACCAAATTCCCCACAAAATAACAAGAACAGTGCATCTCCACAGTCAATGGGCATCCCACTCCTGAATCTTGCAAAAGAAGCAAGTAAAAAATCTTCCATGATTTTGAACAGACCCATCGCTCTCCTAACAAACCAATCAGTCCTGCAATACCCAAGCAACCGAACAATGCATAAAAGATGAGAAACTGTCTCAGAAATCTCACAACGGAAAATATTTGCAGGTCATACCCGTGTTTACTACTCTGCAGCATATTGATGTTAAGTCTATTAAGAATTACCAACCAGATAAATTCAAGAGAACAAATGTAGAAACATAAAAAATTAATTATAAAGTAGAAAAAGGTAAAAATAAAAATTAATAATCAAATTTATAAAAAATTGAATGAAGTTATACTACAAGCATTGTGTGTCCGATGGCTAGTATATACGAATTCAAATTCCTTATATTCAGGTCTGTGGGCAACAAAACTGGTTCCTGGGCTTTAACTTGTAAACGATGAATTTCTCTTCATTTAGAATTCTTATATTTCAGCTAATACAGTATATTGTTTCCTACAGCTAAACAGTTGGAGCAGCAGTATCTGCTTTCTGGAGATGCCAATGGCACCATTATATTATGGGAACTGTCTCTTACAGAAGGAAAGGTACTTGCAGAGGTTGTTTATTGCGGAATAATAATCTAGTGAGTTGTTAATGGCAATGCATATTACGTGTCTTAGCATTTGGCAACGAATAGATTTTGCGAACTTTTTCTACACATTGTGAGTGGGAAACATTTTTGTATAGTACAAAAAGATTCTTTAATAAACATGCTACAATTCGTTGCATAGAATCGATGAGTTACATCTTGTAATCAGTGATATCTTGTCATTAATCTATGTTGTAATTATTTTTTCCAAGAAGTTATTAAAGAAGTTCCGGAAATTGCATTGCTGGTTGGCATCTCTGTATCCTTTCTTAATTTGTGTGTGTGTGTGTGTGTGTGTGTTTGTGTGAAAATTTATTAGAAGGTTGTTTAGTTGATTCTTCAGAGTTAAAATATGGGGATGCGTCTTTCTTGTAAAAGTTGAGTGGTGTTTTCATTTTTGTGTTTAGTGGTTCAAGGCCAGTGCACATCTAATGTTGCATTCGTGTTATTTGAGGTGTTTTTCATGAATCTCATCTGTATTTTTATTAAATGTTCCTTTATCTTGGTAAGTTATTTTGTATTAAATAGCAGACACTTCTTGGGCTCATGTTTTAGCAAACCATAGCATGACTTACTTGTTCCAGTAGCAGCATTCCTTAAGGCAATACTCCCAGCCAGAAGAACCATATTAATCATGTGGAGATGCATGGTTTGAGAAAAAATCAGCAGCTCCATTTTTATTATTTATTACCGATCCATCAGAATATAATTCAAAATTTCATTATTTGGTGGATTCCATTGTCAATATTTTACATTTGCTTTTTCTTATTATTATTGGTATTGGTTTTTTGGAGATATTTCCCATTCATGCCTGGCTTGTTTACTTGGAAAGTCTCACTTCACGTGCCAATGGTGTTATCTTCAGTTTTTAGAGTTAATTATATGGATGTCATATTCCTTGCTTTTGATGGATTGATTATGCTTATAAATGTTACTAAAGACCAATGGGTTGCCACTGTGGCCAGATGGCATAGTGGTCTATTTTTGGTTGACTCACTTGTAATTCTTGATCTTTTCCAACATGCTGCAGTTTGGATGATTTCCTTTGTTTGTACTTGGGCAACATCCCCTTGATGCCTTTTGATGATTTTTCTTTTCTGATGACAGATTCCTTTCTATTTTTGATTTATTGGAACAATTTGGCTGATTTTTGTGCTTTTGACTGTTCTATCAGCAATTGGTCATCTCATCTTTTTTTTGAATGTGCTTGCAGTGGAGGCATGTTTTGCAACTTCCACAATCACACAACAAGGGTGTTACATGCATTACCGGAATTATGGCTTCTGAAACTGAAGCAATATTTGCATCATGTTCTTCAGATGGCACTGTTTATGTTTGGGAAATGGTCCTTCCTTATAATATTGGAGGTTAGTCAAAATTTCCCCTGTATGCGGTTCTGCCATGAATAGTTCCAGTCTTCCTGGTGATTTAAATGTTTAATAATATGGGTTATAATGTTTCACTGTCACGCTCTGTGCTTTTTATGGGGTGGATTGGTGTGCCTAAAGAAGGATTAAACATAATTTTGCTGGATATGCCTTTTGTGCTCAAGTGATAATATCTTTTCCCTAAACATAGTTGAAGTTATTCATGTTATTTAACAAATTTTGATAGTTAAGTTTAATAAGCATGTTTAGTTATCCATTTCACTTTAAGCATTTGTAGAGGATTATGTTATGCAGGGTTGATTGGCAAGAAAGGAAAAAAAAAAAAAAAAGAATAAAAAATAAAGGGAAATAAAGCAACTCAAGTGAAGCAAATAAAAGTTCATTATGGTTTCAGTTTTTTCAATCATGTAACCTGTCTTAAAACACACATGAGGAAGCATTTATCAAAACTAAAATTACAATTTCTATATCAACTGAAAATAGAGATTATACTTTTTATCTTACTCCGTGAATTTTGACGTTTCTATGGGATACTCTTCTTTCTTTTGTTTGTATGGATCTTTTGGTTTTGGTTTTAGTTTCTAAGTTCTCTTGTTATGGGGCATACAGACACTGATGTTGATTTGTTTCTTATTTTTGGAGGAATTTGTGTATGGCACCATATCCTTATTTTCTAATTTTGTGCATGGGTGTGCCATTTTGGCCTCCATCCAGGATTGATTCTTTACTTATTTACAGCTACACTATACTAAGCAATGTTTTAAAAGGCTCAATCAAGGTTCTCCTCAAGGCAAAGCATGCCTAAAACTCCGTGAGGCTCAATCTAAAATACCAAATTCCAAAGAGGCTAACAAATTACACATTGAGGCTTATGCATTCGTACAAAAGGCATGCCTTTCGTGCCTTTTTTTTATTTGAGGCTTACGCATTTTGGGTGTGTGATTCTCAAGTTAGGTTTGCGTAGGAATTTTTATCTACATTTTAATATAAAAGGAGTGTTATAATATAAGTTGATTTATAAAAATCTTGAACCTCAACATTTCCAAAACAATTGAAAGTTGCATCTTAGATCATGAAAATAATTTGAACTTTGTCATAGTATAACTATCTCTTGCCATTTTTTACACCATGGATTCAAGTTAGCAGTTTTTTAATGGTCAACAAGTAGTATACAAAGTATATATATATATATAGTGATTTTCTTTATTTGAAAAATATTTGTTATTTATTTACATATTTTTATCTAAAAAAAAGAAAAGGCTTACACCTTGCCTCCTAAGGGTTAAAATGCCTTGTGTTAGGGGTTGATAGTGTGACCTGGTTAAATGGGGAGGAGAGATGTCTTCACTTGCCCTCGCCAGGGATTTTTATACTGGATGTCGAATTACTCGGATGTTGGCTTGTGTGGTTGTCTTGTTGATTGAATATAACAACTAGTTCCACATGTCATTGAGTATGAAGGTTGCTTGTCTTCATGAATTCATTATTGTTGGAACTGATATTTTATGCCTATGATGGCTTTCGAAAACCTCTCGAGAGTTCATGACAGCCGGATTGAATGCGTAGTTGTTGGCTGACTCGTCGAGGGAGAGCCTCGACGAGTGCCGCGCAGCCCGTTAATTGAGTTTAAATTGGTGGTCCGTGACACCTTGCCTTATGCCTTCGTTTTCTAAAACATTGATACTAAGGGAAGGAATCTCTTTTAGGGTGTAAAACATTGTCTTTGACAAAAATATCCTTATTTTTTAGGTTTGCTTGTCTAATTGCCTTTATATGGGCTTTACGTTGATAAAAATATTATATTTGAAAAAAATGTCATTTTTTTTTTTCAAAAAATCTTTATATATACCCTAATATATACCTAATCTGATTACAATATTGTATAAATATTTAAATATTTAATAAAAAATATCCTTCCTTTTAAGTTTGATGCTTGTTTATACAAAATCCTTTTATATTGACTTTGCTTACAATATTATATTAGACAAAAATATATGCTATTATTATCTTCTTTAAAAAATTTGTGTACTCATGCAAGGATGTCTTCCCAAAATAAAAAATAAGCAACCTAAAGTCTGGACTTTCATCCATGAAAATTTTTGACCAGTTTGTGAACACAAAACATACTAAAGCATCTAATTGAATATAAATTCAAAGCAAACAAAATTTTAATCAAATAATGTGAGTGTGTAGTATGTGTAAGGACATATCTTCTAAGAATTCAACACCACATGCTAATACAAAGGGCTAATATACATACAAATTTCCATGCAAAAGTTAAAAATAAAAATTGTGTCTTACCTTACCTATATAGAAAATAATTATTCAATTCCAAATGATCACATTCGACCTATAAATAACCAAAATAATTTACATAAATTCGCATTACGTTGTACTCAGTCATTTGTTATTTTTTTGAAAGTTGATGTTTGGGGTAAAAAAGGCATATACTTGAACTCGATTCACCTCATTTACCTTTTTATCGTGCATATATTAAAATTTTATTGCTTTTTGATTAGTTTTGGTCAACGTAACCCCTTAATAATAGCGGATAGATGATCTTCTCACTATATTATATTAAAGTACGAATGTGCTCCTTGATGCCTTTGCCAATGGTTTGGAGGCTCCTCTAAGATCGAGGAACATCTCACACGAAGTGAAGCACAAACATCAGTGGTTGTGGAAAGGAACTTGTTCATCTTGACTTTTGATGAAGAACAAGCCTATTTGCTTAGGTTCATTGAATACCGTGAGGCTAGAAGGTTTTCCGTCTTCTTCGAGGGGGGAGAGGTGGAATGGTTCCTCACTTCTTGTATCGGCTTCAAGGCCAGCAACAAACATTTATCTTGGCTTTGAAGGAAGACAAATGGGGAGAAAACCCTAACTAAAAAAAATGATTTGGCAATGGCAAGTTCCTTGCTTTGCCAAAAATCAATGAAGTAGGATGAAGGCAAATCACTTTCATGCAAGGATTCAACCCTAAAGGGTGGCGTAGGATCTCAATAGCGACATAGGAGTTGGGTTGATGAGTCCTCCTTTGGCACGCTTGAAGAGCCAATACTGGCTGGTTCTTAACAAATATCCCCATTGGCTTTTCCCCATTGCAAGATGAAGGTTTTGTCTTTTGCTGAAGGAAGCAAAAACTTAACCTTTGGAGTCAGCAGGCTCCTGCCCTCACTGTGGCTGCTGCATTGGCATTTCCCTTTGGAAAAGCCAAACGCAATTGAAGAATGTGGAGACGACGACTGCACCCATGTGCTCACTTGCTCATGTGAATGTGGAGACTCGAAGTACGATAGGCAGCTGTCCCCCTTAGGGCATTGTTGAGATTAGTGGGCTATCCCCTCTCAAGCCTAATGTCATCAACTATTTTAAAGATGTTGGCAATCTCTCTACATGTCCATTTGCTTCCCCTTCCCTTTCCCCTTCCAACCCAAATCCTAGGCCTTTTGCTTCGTTCTTTGGGAACAAATGGCTAGAATTCGCTCCTTCTCCTTCTCCCCCTTTTAACATCGGGCCCATCTTATCCCTTGCTCCTCTAAAGGAGTTTGGACTTTGTTCCCATACACTTTATCTATAGGCTAGTAGCAGAAACACATTTAGAGAAGAAAGGACCAACTAAGATGCCCCTCCAAATTCAAGGAGTCTAGTTGATGCTCAGGAGGTTCAGAACTACTTTGTAAATCCCCATTCATAGTAACCTAATCCAAACCTAATGTCATGAGGCAAGCTTGTTTAGGGCATTATACATGCCTGTGACGACTTGTCTTGTGTACATGGGATGGTAACGACCATGTAAACAGTAGTGTAGGTTTAATTCATTAAGTGTGAATGTGTGATAGTACCTCGGTGTAAAATGGGAGCATGAGTTCTCAGTCAGTTTTATGTTTCCTAGTGCCAAAGCTAGAATAGCATAGGAAACTCTTTACCGGAGGGTGAGTGTTCATCAATCATTGTAAAACTCGCTAGCTTTTGTAAACATGTTTAGCCTATTGGCTTCCTCGCTAAACACATGTTCATAGAGAGGTGTTAATAATGCATTGCATTGCTTTATTTCTTATTACATGACTTTTGTGTGCTTTCATGCTTGTTTATTGCTTCAGATTAACTTTATATTCGATGGTTAAGAATTTGTTCATGTGGTGAAATTGTGGTATACTTTCAACCAATAAACAAGAGAGCTATAACTAGTGCCTCACCACTTTTGACAAGGTGTGACGTGTTCAACTTGTGACAGTTGATATCAGAGCATGGTTAATTGCTTCTTGAAATCAGTTGCCTTCGTGTTGTGGGATTTTTTGAAGCATTGATAAGAGACTATGTCAACCAATAGTCTGATACAAAGAGAATTGAGGTGCTAGAGGCGCAGGTTGAGTCAACCAACCACCTGGTTGTGGAGATGGCCAAACTTGCTGAATGTGTTAACGTATTGTAGGGGTCACAAAAGCGTCAACAGGGTTCTATTGTAGAAGTGTTAGAGGACTTCCATGCTATGTAGAAGCTTTATAAAAACAATTAGGGGATCTTAATGCCAAGATGAACCTAATGGTTCATGTTGTTGGAATTCCAACTCTACAGGGGTATAGTATGGAAGAACAAGGGTGCTAGGACCTCGAGTTTATAGAGGTGCTTGTGATGCTCAGAGTCGGAGAACTTAATTGACATGGAACATTATCTTCCTTTGACAAGAATCAACTCGGAAGAGGCGAAAGTATCTATGGCAACATTGTACTTGAGTGGTGATGCTACGCTATGGTGGTGTACCAAGTACGATGAGATACAAAATGGATGATGTGTAATTGATAATTGGACAGCTTTGGAGAGAGAATTCAAGTCCTAGTTTTTTGTTTGAAAATGTTGATTACAATTGTCAACACAAAAGCGAGATCTCAAACACGCTAGTATAATCAGGGAGTTTGTGAAACAATTCTCTACTTTGATGTTGGATACTTAGGACATGTTAGAAAAAAAATAAGTTGTTTTATTTTCTTGAGGGGTTGAAACCGTGAGCTAGGGCAGAGCTTCATTGACAAAGAGTAAGACTTGCCTACTACACAGGTTTCCATAGATCGATTGATTGGTTATGTTGGAGAGAGTTTCACAATGTCAAAAGAGAGTGGAATGTTGGGTGGAAATAACGGAAAGTCTTTTAAGTGGGGCAAACCTAAATTGGGGTTGACACCAAGGAATCAACTTCTAAGGAAGCTTTATCATCTCGGTTTTTTAACACAACTAGTGGAAAGGGTAAGCTTGCATGTTTCTTATGTTGAGCTTCACATAGTTGTTGATTGCCCTTATGAGTCATTGCTTAATGTCTTGCAAGCTTCCATTGCGGAGGGGTCACAAACATAGGATGAGGATGAGGAGGAAACCTTGAGGATGGGCCCAACGTGGTTACTCGATGTGTCAGAGAAGCATATAGAAGAACCAAAAGCTACCTAAACTAAAGGGTTAATGTTTGTGGATCTGCGGATCAATGGGAAGAGCACTCGTGCTACTGGGGCTACCTATAACTTTGTCTCATAGACGGAAGCCTAGAGACTCAACTTAAACTTGTAGAAGGGTTCAGGATGCATGAAAGTGATTTACTCCGCAGCTTAGCTTACTTTGGGAATAGCCAAGTAAGTGTTTGTGAAGTTTGGACAATGGGCAGGGCGTGCATATTTCATAGTCGTGCCGATTGATGATTTCTAGGTGATAGTTGGAATGAAATTCTTGAGGGAGGTTAAGGTGGTATTGATGTCGTTTGTTGGTACCAAAGAGTAAATCCTGATTTTCAATTTCTCTAGCTTTGTCCCCAACCTACGTAGTTTCTTGAGGGCAGATTACATTAAATTTTCTTCTTATCATTGTGTCAATTATCTCCATAATTTTACCTGTAAGAGTCCCTATATTCTATGTTGCTTAATCTAACCCTAGTTTCCTATTGCTTCTTTACCCATTGACGTCTAGATTCTTTGGAACCCTCACATATTTGACACCATACCCTAACACCGACCCGATGCGTTGCTTTGAGCAACGACCTAGTTCACCTGCGCCCATTTTTCGCTATGATTGGGTGGTATAAGTGCATTGTATTGCTCGTAGGGATGTCCAATCAACACATTGTTGATAGGGTTTCATTTTATAGAGATCTGACAAGTTTTACATAGGCTGTTAGCTACCTAATATAACCCTCCTCCTCTAATATTATTCAAATGAATCGTGTGGCACTTAAGTGCATGTGGCAATTTTATTAAAGGAAAAATATCAAGTGCCTATTTCTAAATTCTGACTGCGCTGCATACGGAGGAACATCCTACAACTCAAGGTTTTGTTGCAGAATGCTAATTGAGCTACAGTCTTTGGGTTGCTGAGTACTGTTTGACAATTTTAATACTGGTTGATTTCAATATGGTTTTCTCACATTTAGTGTTGTTTGCTATTGATCTTCATGGATATTTATTCTGGTCTGTGTGTGATGTCTATGCTAAGTAGCCCGTTTTCTTTCATCTTAATCCAGAATAATTTTTGATGTGGTTTTTCTCTTTTAATTTTATTTAAATATTACGTGTGGATGCTTTAGGAAACTGTAAGTTGTCATGTCTGGAATCCCTCTCTGTTGGTTCGAAAGCTATGGTTGCACTTTCATTAGCTGAATTGCCTGGAAATACGGGCCATATAGTCCTAGCAATGGGAGGATTGGATAATAAGGTTCATCTGTATACTGGGGACAGGACAGGAAAGGTATGAAATATCATATATATCCATCTCAGCTACGCGTTATTACAATCTTGTTTCTGTTTCTAAAAGTTATAGTTTTGCTTATTTGTTTGTCTATCCAGTTTGTGCGTGCTTGTGAGTTAAAAGGGCATACTGATTGGATTAGAAGCTTGGACTTCTCGTTGCCTATGTGTACGAATAATAATGAATCAAACAGCCTTCTACTTGTAAGTTCATCACAGGACAAATGCATACGAATATGGAAGGTGTCTTTACATAGTTCTCCAGCCAATTCTAAAGGTGTACATAGGAAAAAGGAAATAAGTTTGGCATCCTATATTGAAGGTCCTGTATTTGTGGCTGGTCCATCATCCTATCAAATATCTCTGGAGTCTCTTCTAATCGGACATGAGGATTGGGTGTATTCAGTGGAGTGGCAACCACCTTTGATTGCATCTGCTGAAGGGACTGCCTGTCAGCCTCAAAGCATTTTATCAGCATCTATGGACAAGACAATGATGATATGGCAACCTGAAAGAACCACTGGTATCTGGATGAATGTAGTTACTGTTGGGGAATTAAGTCATTGTGCTTTAGGTTTTTACGGTGGCCATTGGAGCCCAAGTGGAGATTCAATTTTGGCTCATGGATATGGTGGATCTTTCCATCTCTGGAAGAATGTTGGTGTAAATTTTGATAATTGGCAACCTCAAAAAGTTCCCTCTGGGCACTATTCAGCAGTGACTGATATTGCATGGGCTCGGGGTGGTGAATACATGCTGTCAGTCAGTCATGATCAGGTGATATGTTGTCAATAATCTGTATATTTTTCTTACTTGTTTCTTATCTAGCATGTTATTGTTACATGCCTTCCGTTATGGTTATCGTAAAAGGGGAATTGCTTCATTTTCCCTTAGGATTTGTGTGCAAATTGTTACTTTAGGTTTCTCATTTTCAGTGCTTGGAAGAACTTTGAAATTTGTTTTGCATATGTGGAATCTGTCTAGAAGCTTCTTCCAGACAAATTAAGGCCTTGGTGAAATTGTTTACAACTGCGAAGGAGTCAATACTTTTGATTTACTGTGTCTTAACCATTGATATGCATGATTCAGGTTTAGATTTCATTTGAGATTTGGTTGCTGTCATTATTTTTTCAATAATCAGTGTGCTATTTTTGAACCATAGGAAGATTGGAATTTGAGGAATGGTGAATCTAGTGTCATCCATATTTATGTAGATATGTTGTTCTTTCCCTTTATAGATGACATGCACTCGACATTTGACAGTTTTGTTCAAGATTAGGGCTACAAATTACCCAAACTGTTTGTGATTGTATTATGTTAATTGTGATTGTAAAAACTTTGGAATGACTCTTGAAAGCTTTGTGCTGCTTACTGACATGTGTATAATCAGTTTCTTAAAATTTCTTAAAACATTTCAATGCTCTTGTTAAAGAGACAATTATGATGATGCCGGCTGACGGTTTATGTTCCTGTGATGAAATTTTAAAATAAATAGTTGACAGACTCATTAGGCACTACAACTTCTCCCTCGAAAAAAAAAAAAAAAAAGTGCATGTGCATACAGATATTGAGACATACAAACTGTTTCTCTAGACTGCCTGGAGTAAACTTTTACAAAGTGCAGGGCTGCTAAAAATCATCTGAAAAAATACTTGAATATTGGATGTGATGTTACCCAAAAATGACACGACACAAAGGAAAAGAACTACGATTGAAGGTTTCAATGAATGAAGGAAAAGACAGACTTAGAAGACAAGGAACCCGAAGAATCCTCTAGCCAAGCCTGAACACCCCCTAGTTTGGGAACACAAGAATCCAAAACATTCAACAAATTAGTAGGCTCAGTAACCTCTCTTTCTTTGACACTACTAAAGAAGTGGAAATCCCAAGAAAGAGAGCACCCCTAGAAATAAATGAAGCTGTAATTGGTGCACTATGAACAGAATATAATCTAAAGAGACAAGGCACCAACAGCTCCAATGAAACCTTTCCTGCCCAAATATCCTCCCAAAACTGTAGCTATTACTGTTATGCATTTTGAAGTCAGTAAGAGGAATGAACAAACGAGCAAAACAGGAATTATAATTAGCTCTAAGGGGAACCACCATAATCGTTTTCCAATTAAAGATATATTTTTAGATATCACCTTACCAAGTGGAAACCCCCTAGAGACTTAGATCTACTAACCACATCCCAACTAACAAGGTGATCCCGCATAAAATTGTAATGGTACTATTTGAAATAGTTCTTAAAAAATGTCTAATTAGTTATTTATGGGGATGTTTTCGACCACAGAAGACAATTAAGGGTATTGTAGCTTGGTTTTCAAAGTGGTTTGATGTGGTCTTCCTTTTATGAGAGTGACTTTTCCTGATCTAGCTTTGGTCTTGCTTAAATTAGGGCAATGTAGCAATAGGATATACATGCTAAACTAGAATAATCTTCAGTGTATTTGATGCTTAATTAGAGCAGTTAACATGTGGCATTTTCTTGCTGCTCAAATGCCAGGTCTGGTGATTGGAGGAACTGCTAATTTTTAATTCAGAACTAGAGGTTACATTGATTTATATTTAATCACTTGTGTTGAAGTAATTAAGTGTTTGCTTTATGCAGCACATTATAAGCAAGTGTTTTGTAAACAGACTGTAAAAGATGCATGTTTTTCCTTTCAAACTCGACTTGCACAGTACCTTGTTGTAGTTAATATTTCAAATGCTAAAAGTAGATGTTTACAAAATTTGGTACACATTCATCTGCTTTGCAAGGCTATATAATATAGATGTTATTGATGTCACATTTTTTTTTTTCAGACATCTCGAATTTTCGCTCCATGGAAAAATCAGGATTCTCTTAGAGATGGGAACTCTTGGCATGAAATTGCTCGCCCTCAAGTTCATGGGCATGATATTAACTGTGTGACAATCATCCATGGAAAGGGGAACCATCGTTTTGTTAGTGGGGCTGATGAAAAAGTTGCCAGGGTGTTTGAAGCACCTTTGTCATTTTTGAAGACACTTAATCATGCAACTTCAAAAAAATCTATTTTTACGGAAGACCTACAAGTTGAAGTCCAGATTCTGGGTGCCAATATGTCTGCTCTGGGGTTATCTCAGAAACCTATTTATGTTCAGGGTAACTCTCTCTCTCTCTCTCTCTCTCTCTCTCTATGGAGTAATCTAAATATCTTGGATAACTTTGTTACAACATAAGATTTGAAGTTTCCAATATTGCAACCTTATCATTAGTATTTATTCAAGAGCATCATAAGCTGTATTGGATTTCTCTTAATTTTCTCAAAATTCTTCTGGTTGTTTGAGGGTAAGAATTGTTTTTTCATTCTTCTCCATGCTACCTCTCAGATCCTAGCTTTTGATCTACACAAATTTCGAATTTCACCAGTTTTAGTTTTTTCCATAATATTTTGCTTTTTAGATGTGCTTATATTGCTAAACAAAAAGTTCAATGTTGGTGCATGACTGTATATTAGCTACACCCTGTAATATAATCACCCAAAAGATGAGGCTGATTCCTTTCCACCGTCCTCTCTAAATATAGAATATTTAAACACTTTTTCCAAAAGGTAAAACTCAACTTTCTTTTGGCACGTGGGGAGTACAGGAAAAATGGTGCTATGCCATGATGGCTCGTGGTAAATCAGAGGGGAAGAATCTTTGATTCCTGAATTTTGTAACTAGGTGAGGGATGTACATTGGCTGGCATACCAAAAACTGGACAGAAACTAATTTGAAATCAAATACAAAGTCTGTTTTCTTTGCCATTGTGGCATTGTTTGAAATCCTGCAAATTTCCCATTTTGATGGTACATGCATGTTACATAAAAAAAAAAGTACTGGTGGTCATTGCCATTTAGCGCCCCCCCCCTCCCCCTATTTGGCATTCCTACTTTAGGCTGGGACGTATTTTTTGCACTTTTTTTGATTTGTATTTTGGTTATTAATTAGTGATTACATTTTAGTTAACCGTTTGTGGTGTTTATGCATATGGGTAATTATATACTGCGGAGTTTTTTAAATTTGGAGTTGAATCAGAAATTACCCTCTCCCAAATGGACAGCACTCCCCACCACGGCCTTAAATTTTGATTTCGGCTAAAATTTTGAGGCTTCAGAAGTGCAGAAATTTTATGTTGATGTCAATTTTGATTTCGATTTTTAAAATGCTGGAAATTAGTAGTAAAACTTGGAATTCTTTTGTGAAACTTTTGAAACTATTATTAGACAAATAATGCAAGGTTTTGAACTAGAATATTATAAATATAAAATGCATCAAGGACCGGTATTTGGTGTATGAGGTGCAATAACTGTATAAAAGTCATATTAAACATATTCAATTAATTTAAATTAAATTCATAAATCAATTAAATATTAATTGTACGAATACAACTTTAGACACAAATGGTCCAGCAAAATGTTGTAGCTAATATCTAAGTTTAATTTCTCGTGGAACGTCAAATCTAAAAGCTATAACCCATAATTTTCTTGTACTGATTTTAGTTTCAATAATAAAAAAGAAAGACAAATTAAAAAGAAATTTCAATTTGGTTTTTGAATCTCAAACTTCTTTTCCATTAAATTGTTAAACAGATATTTCCGAGAATTTGAGATTTTCAATGAATTTTATATGATTCATTGAAATTTCAACGAATATTAAGTCAAATGGAAATTGACCGCCGATTTTGAGGGTGGTTAAAAGCGGACATTTGCATAGAAATTTTGACAATTTTGTGGGGAATTTAAGATCATGTGATGGAGAGCTACTAATGGAGAACTTTAGATGTTTATTTTTTAGCTAGGTTTGTTATTTTAGTCTCGGAAAACTCTGGTTATTTTAGAAATTTAGTTAATTTAGGTTTATTTTGTGTATTTAGTATTTTGGTGTTATTTTGTGATTTCTTGTTTTATTGGGGGTTTTATGTGAAAATGAAGTAGCAGTAGTGGGTAGAACTGCCGAACATAAGCTATTGTACAGTCAATTGCTTTGAATCAGAATTGCTGCAGTTTCGCTCTCTCTCTTTATCTCTCTCTCCCTTGCAGGTTCACCTTCTGTCCCTTCTTCCTCTTCTTCCTTCTCCATCTGAGTTCTGTTCTTTCTTCTTCTTCTCTCTGTTTCTCTCCCTCAATTCTCTCTCTCTCTCTCTCTTGCGCGTGCGCGTATTGTTCTACATCAAATTGGTATCAGAGCATAATTCGATCCAGTCCCAGGCTTCCTTGTTGCTGCTTTTCTATCAGTTAACTGCTGTTGTTGTTTAAGATCAGAACAGGTTAACAGTTATCTTGATTCAATCTCCATAACTGTGAGTAATTGTTGCACATTACAAGTCTTACGAATCACTCAAGGGTCAGCAATTGCAAGAACAGCCCCAAAGTGTTCACCTGTAATTGCTCCTGAGTTATGTACTCCTCTTTCCAGGTTTAATTTTATCACACCTCTATCACTATCATAATCCTCCTAAAGGTCTCCCCTCTGCAATTCCACCTCCACTCACTAGGGTGTGGCTATGCGACACCACCACGTTACCCAGTCGACTACCGCTCAGAATCATCAACTTCTTGAAGTTCTCTTGACACACCACCACCATCACTGAAAGCACCACCCCCCGATCTGTCCCCGGCTGGAGCACCATTGCCAGTCGCACACACGCCCCATGCGTCGGTGACCTGTGAATGCAAAATTTGCCAGTCTTCTCCTGCTTCCAGATTCATGAGAAATTGTTTCCGATGTGATATTTTTGGTTTTTCGTCCCCAAAGATTGTGAAGCTGAATTGAGGAAAATTCAAGAGCTAGTGCAAATTTTACATGTTTGGAGGATAATTTCCGGGCCAACACTGGATTCAGATTTCAGTTGCTGCATTTTGTAGGCTTTATTTTTGTAGAGACTTGAGAAGCTAGGTTGAGATATTGGACTGCCAGTCATGGTTTTAAAAATCGGATTGGTGACCAACTCGGTGAAGCTATTGGGTCGGTTGGACTGGCAGGTCAACCTGGTGATTGAACCGGTGATGTCAGCATAAGTCATATATAATTTTTTTATTATTATATATTATCTATAATATATGGAAGTAAAAATTAATTACTGAGTACTTTCTTATTTTCATTCTTAAAATAGCTAAAATGATAGAAACTGGAATGATGACAGTAAATTGATTTGGATTTGAGAATATTAAATTTATTGAATAATTAATAATTTACTGCCAAAGGAGGCATGGAAGAGGCTTTTTAGGGATTTAGAAAATTTAAACTTCAAAACCAATTGAAGTTCAGCTGCTGTGCAGCATTATGTGAGGGATTTGCAAGAGGAACTTCCACTACCATCAGAAACTAATCCTGATATAGATTCAAATCAGATTTTGATTTCTAAGTTCGTCCCTCCACATGCGCCCTTCTGCTCCTCTTTTTCCCTATTCTTCCTCACACACACCCCCTCTCGCTGCTTTGCCTTCTTACTTGTTTCAGTCGTTGAAGAATAGTGAATGCCATTCTTGTGCATCTTCTGCAAATCCACTGGGTCAACTCAGATCTGACCTAGGTTCATGCCGGTTCACACAGATCTGTTCCGAGTCTCCTGGTTTTTGACCGAGTCCTTTCATTTCCAGGTCTGAGGTATCATCACTAGGACCAGACAGGTGTTTGGTTCCAAGGTCTAAAATTTCGATTTTGAATCAAATTTCAAAGCTCCAAAAGAACGGAAATTTCGACAGAAATTTTGATTTTGATGTCAATTTCGATTTGAAAAAATAACGGAAATTAGTAGTAAAGCATGGGATTCTTCGTAAAACATTAGAAATGGTTAACAAACATAATAATATAAATTTTAGGGCTAATATATAACAAATTAAATACATCTATGCTTTGTATGAGGTAGAAAAGTTGTAAAATAGTATGTGTATCAAACATATTTGTGAGATAATGTACATTAAACATATTTAGTTAATACAAATGAAATTCATAAATCATTTAAATATGATTTATTATACAAATAATGATAAATTAGACATGAATGGATAAATAAAATGTTACTATAAGTTTATTTTTTCATATAATTTCAAAAGCACTTGTAATAATATTTTGTTTTGATCAAATAAATAAAATAAATTAAAAGAGAAATTTCACTTCACTCCTAAATCTCTCATTTGAATTCCGACGAAATTTCATTGTATAGTTAAAATTTTAATAAGTTTCGCTAAAATTTCGAATGATTCGTTGAGATTTCAATGGAAATTATGCAAGACGGAAATTGACTGCCATTTCGATTTCGAGGGTGACGGAAATCGGAAATTTCAATGGAAATTTCAACAATTTCGTGGAAATTTAAAACCATGTTCGGTTCTGGTTGAACCCATTCGGACTGGCTGGTCCGGTCTGAGTTTCAAAACCATGCTGTATTTTGAGATTTTTCTGCGACGAATTAGCTTTCCTTAATGCAATTTTGATTTTGATATGAAGAAATCCGACTTTGATTGTTTAATACATATTGTTGGAAGGACAAAAATTCAGTATGAGAGCACCATTCTTCAAGTTTAATAGTGGAGCATCTATGAACCTTTACCTTTGTTATGGTTGCACAAAATTACATTACTTGGACTCCACAGAAATTGATTTTATATTGCTTATCTATTTGGTACTTCTCTGAATTTGCATTGGTCCATATTTACTCAATAGTTTAAAAAAATGATGAGTCAATTCCACATTTCTAGCTCTCAGCTAGTTGGCAATTCTGAACAGTTGATGAAACATAGGTGTCCTTATTTTGATGGTTGCTCAAATTTTCAGGTTCTCTTAGATTGGTTGGATGACATGGAGAATTGTTTTATTTGGTATGGATGGTCTGATCATTGGAGTATCTACTTAGCTAAATCAAAATATTTTGGTTTAGCAAATCAATGTTGGAAAAAATTTAAAAGGGACAAATACTATTGTGGAGAACCTCCTGTAACCACATGGTCTGAAATGAGATATCTTTTAAGAGAAAAGTATGCCCCACAGTGATATGGGGATCAATTAGTGGGTCAATTGTGTAGTCTTAGGCTACTTTCTTCTAGTGTCACTGATTATTACCTTAAATTAGAGACCTCATTTATCCCTGTGCTCTTGTTAATAATTAGAATGGTAATTTTGTTCAAGAAAGGGTTTAGGGATGAAATCAGAAGGTTTATGAATTTGCAATTTCAAAAAACGTCCTACTACTCTATCTAAAGCTTACTGGCTCAGGAAGTAAAGAGATTTCCCCAAGTATCAACCCACAACACCACTTCCTATTTTAAATACTTTCATTAGTCTATATCAATTTCTTGATGGTTACAAGGTATTCGTAGATCCTTCCAAGATGCTCAAGAGAAAACTCAAATTATTGTGGATAAACAATCAAATATTAGGATTGCCTGTGCAAATTGTTGCATAATTGAGTATCATGACTACATAGTTGATTTGGATATTACTAGTTCACAATTTTTTGATTCTTTTGTGAACATATGTACTGAATCTTCTCAAAATGAGACTGTAGAGGTGTCTTTAGTGACTTGAACACTGTTGGAGCCTCTAGGCCGAAGATTGACCTTGACTTGTCACCAAACTTGGCTGTTGAGACTTGCAATGAACATCAAGATGAGTTGCCAACTGCTAGGAAAGTTATGTTTGTCAATTACCTTGCTCTTCAGCCTCAATTTTCTATTTCTAGCCCAAAGTGAGGAACAAGTGGTTGTTTACGAGTTTTTTGAAAATTCCTTAATCATGGAACCTATTGTTGAAATCCCCCCCTGAGATTATTTCTCCTCAATTCAGTAATCTTGTGCCTCCATCCCTCACATGTCTCCCTCTACATTTTCATTAACCAAATCTAGTGAAACATTGTCCATCTTCCTATAATATGGACCAAATGCATATTTTCTTGATCTGCCAATATATTTGGATATTAAATTGATTTCGTGCATGGAGGATTTGCTATTTTATGAGAGGATATTGCAGTCTTCTAGGCTACTTGCAGTTGGGGTACCATCTAGATATTCTCCAATGATAATTGATGATGCAATGCAGATCTTGCCTTCTTTTGACTTGCCTATTTGTTCGACTTTGTTCCCACTCATTGAGTTAAAGCTGCTATGCCATTTCAGGAATCAGAACTCGAGGTCAAGTTTTCTCTAACAGAGGGAGTTTGATGGGGAACCACCAATGAAAAACTTTAGATGTTTATATCGTAGCTAGGTTTTTTATTTTTAGTTTGGGAAAACTCTGGTTATTGTTAATTTAGGTTTATTTTGTGTATTTAAGTTCTTTGGTGTTATTTTGTAATTCCTTGTTTTATTGTGTTTTTTATGTAATTTGTGTTTGTACTAATGGATGCAAGTGCTGGACAAGTTATTATTACAGTTAATTGCTTTGAGTCAGAATTGCTGCAGTTTCTCTCTCTCTCTCTAGCTGGTTCTCCTTCTGTCCCTTCTTCCTCTTCCTTTTTCTTATTCCTTCCCCATCCCTGTTCTGTTCTTCTTCCTTTCTCTATGCTCTGCTTATTCTTCTGTTCTATTCTGTCTTGCTCCTGCCTCTTCTCTCTGTTTCTCTGCCTCAATTCTCTCTCTCTCTCTCTCTCTCTCTCTCTCTCATTGCCCTACATCACCATGCTTCCCGCTTCTTCTCCTTTTCTTCTTCCTCCCTCCTCTTCCCCCTTTATCTCTCTTCTCTCAGTGTGCAGCATTATTTTGGTATCAGAGCACTTCAACTCACTTCCACAGCCTTTTGTTGCTTCCATCATTGTTACAGACGAGAAATCCTACAAAGCCATATGAAGCACTCACATAAAATCACACGCTGGAGCTGCACTGTTAATTGCCAAAAAAAAGTTCTGCCAAAAAATTAGAGGCACTGCTATGTTCATCATACACCACATTGTTGGGAGAAAGTTGTGACACCTCTTTCCCCACCATCAAAATCAGAACCTTTTGACTGGTTGAACACCAAATTTTCATTGCCATCTAATCCTGCATGAGCCTCCTTGCACTGTGAAATTTTGTTTTGGTTGCCACCCCTTTGAGATGTTGCCCTGCCAGGAGTTTGCTCAGTTGATTGCCTCTACTGCTGGAGTTTCTACCTTCTGATTTTCCATATGCTAGAAAATTATTGCCAGAGGTCTGTTGCTGGTGGCATATGCGTCCATGCGTTGGCGACGAGTATGGAGCAGCCCTGTTTTATCCTAGACACGAGAAATTGACTATTGCTTGTGATATTTTGATTCATACTACATTATTAGACTCTTGATATACTGTAAGGCATTAGCATTTTGGAGGAAAAATGAGTTTTCCCCACACCTGGATTATTATTGTGGTATTTTGTGAAGTAACTGTGCGAAGTTGAGAGATTGTAAGAGATGCTCGAGAATGCAATGAGAAATTAAAGAATTTCAGAGAGAAATTCAAAGTTGCTGCAAGAAACTGGGAACGAAGCCTGAGAAACTGCAGGTACAGCTGCAATTGAATGCAATGTTGTGTTTAGGGTACTGAATAATGTAAAAAATTCTCCCATTAAATTTGATTAATGTTTAAATGTAAAGGAAAACTAGAAAAAATTGTGCAGTTACTTGTTACTTCCACTATAAAATAGAGAACAGAAAAAATGCTGCTACTCTTTTCATATAAATACCTTTGAGTAATTATTTGCTTGCATCCTTATTCATGCCATTAACCACTTGTTTGCATAATGTTGGAAAATGTGAACTCATGTTCATTAACTTCATTAGCTTCAGTGTGTGAGTATTTTGTAGTGATTTAGGATTGTATTACTTGTAGTACAGTTTAGTCCCCTTCAGCATCCCTGATTTAATTGTGTCTTAATGCAGTTTTCGGTGGCCACTAACAAGACTAGTGGACCCAATTGAATGTGTGTAGATTCACACCGAATCTTTCTTCTATTTAGACACTCCATAGACCAAACCAATGGTTTAAGCAATGCAGTGAACAATTTATGTGAGTCCTAAAGTTATTGGGTAGCTACCCTATAGTGGAAAACTTATATTGATGGTTAGGCAACCTAATGGTCTTCATATTCCGTGGGGGCAGCTTAGCATATTCTTCCTACTCCCATAGATTCTGTAACTCTCAATAGGATGGGTTTGACCCGTTGACCACCTAGCGGGCTTGCTCAGCATCTCCAGCCTCAACTCAATCTTGATCTAGTTTTAAAGAGGCTAGTTTTAATGAAATTGATCATACAAAGACAGGGTACTAACATAATCCTAGGCATCTCCCACACCCACTTAGGCATGACTAGGATGATTTGAAGATTTATTAGATATCACTGAGAAGGCTGATATGCATGCATATGATGAAAAATTAGATCCCAGTACCTTCTTAGATTGACTAGAGGAGATGCAGTACTATTTTGAGTGGTACTGCATGAGGTGGAGTGGAAGTTTATTTTGCCAAAATGAAGTTGGTTAGACTAGCATAATGACAAAATGTTCTACAGAACCTCCAATGCGTAGGAGAGCCCCTTTTCATTTAATTGGAGGCTATGAGAGACACATTAAAGGAGAAGTACTTTCCCGCTTCAGAAATCAACTATTTGGGCAACTTTTGAATAATAAACTAACCCCCAACTATGACTTGTTACATGGACAGCTTTGATGAACTTATGCTTCATAGGGATATTATGAGGACATGTCACATGATCACTTGGTTTATTAATTATCTTAAATGAGAAATTAGGAGATATGTTGAGTTGTATTCTCTTAGGGGTTTTGATGATGCCTAAGAAAAGGCTCTTGCGATCAAGTACCTAATGTTACTTTCTGTAAAACATCCATGTGGGTCAGTGAGTCCCAAGTCCCAACAGACTAGGACTTTATATACATGGCCTAGACTTGTTTCAGAGTCTAGGATCATTTCTCAGTTTGCTTCAAAGGAGAGTACTATGCAGCACTGCTCATCCTACTTCATCTTTTAGTGATTCTCAGGCTAGTAGTTCTTCTTCAGATTAGTGTCATCATTGTCATGCTAGGTGTCACGGTCCGCCTTTTTCACACCGTTGTGAAGGGACGTGCGGCGCTAGCTAAAGCACTCTTGCTTAACTAGCCAGCCTTTTGTTTACCAACATTCATCCACGAAACACTTTCATTAACATTCAATCAGATAGCAGCGGAAATAATAATCAATTCATGAAAGCCGTGGCAACCAAGCAGTAAATATTGAAGCAAACGTAATTCATTAACAAATCCTCCGTTGACATGTTGTACTTAGCGAGGGAGGCAAGTAGGCTAAGCACGTTGACAATTGCTAGTGAGTTTTACAATGACTGATGAACACTCACCCTCCCCTAAAGAGCTTTCTAGGCCATTCTCACTCTAGCACTAGGAAATATCAAAGTGACCGAGGAGTCATACTGCCTTATTTGGCTTACAATGAAATAAATACTAGAAAATAACCCTACACTAGTATTTACATGATGGAAACCCATCCCAAACACACGAGATAAGCGGTCATAGGCAAGCATAATGCCCTGAACAAGCTTAGCCCGTGACATTCTCCCCCACTTATGCGGTCGACGTCCTCGTAGACTTTTGGCGATAGGTACACTTCAACTTTGTCCACGAATGACTTCAAATCTTCCGCAGAAATCCAGCTGATTTCTTTATCATCAAGGCACTCCCACTTCACTAGGAACTTCTGCCGCTTCTTCCTTGAGGATAGGAACTTTCTGTCTGCAAGGATCTCTTCAACATCATGTCTGTCAGGTTGCACTGTCTTCAACTCTACGCTGTTTGACTGACTTCTGCTCAGGTCGTTGGTGTTGGCGTTGAATGGCTTGAGGCAATTGACATGAAATTGCGGTCTTCTCTCCTGATCTGCCCACTTCTTCATCTGCTCAGAAGCTTTCTCTAGATAGGCTTGGGCAAACTTTGTATTCTTTCTCCCTTCGCTGGTGAAGATGTACACCTTGGGAATCTTTCGTCTGTATGGCTCGCCCACTGTGTGAGGTAACAGCGGCAGCTGGCCTGTAACAAGCTCAAAAGGGCTCTTGTTGGTTGTTGAGCGCCTTTGGGCGTTGCCACAGAACGGAGCCACATCAAGTAGTTGCACGCCATTCTTCTGGTTGTCATTGACACAATGGCGCAAGTACTCATCTAGTAGCTCTCTAAATCTCTTCATCTGTTCGTCTGTCTGTCGATGATAACTCGAAGAGATGTCAAGGTGTGACCTGAATATCCTGAAAAACTCTGTTAAGAAGTTGTCAGTGAACATTAAATCTTGGTCACAAATAATAACTTGGGGAAAATACCAATGTTTCACAACAGTCACAAGGAACAATTGTGTCGTCCCCTCTGCCGAACAGTACTTTGGTGCGGCCATGAAAGTACCAGACTTCTTCCGCTCCCCCTTATCTTGTTGGCAAGTGAGACAAGTTTTGGTATAATCAACCACATCATCCCGCATGTGCGGCCAATAATACCTCCCCAGTAGTCCTGTCATTGGAGTCATTCTCCGCGAATACCCCTTAACGAACTTCCTGTAGAAACTAGTAAGGCCAAGAAAGGAACGCAACTCCTTCACTGTCGTGGGGATCTTCCGTTCTTGAATCATCCTTACCTTCTCCATACCCCTCCGGATACGACCTTGTTCAACGACTTGACCAAGGAATTTGTTGCTCCGCCGAGCGAAAGAGAAATTCTCCTTCTTCACATTCAGGCTATTTCCCTTCAGCCTGTCGAACACCTTCCGTAGATGCTCTTCATGTTTCCTCCGAAACGACACCGATGCTCCCAACGGTGTTTTGGAAGGGCGAACACATCCCGCTTCCACTTCATCAAGCTGTTTCCCCAACTCTACTATCTCTTTAGGCGCAATCCAACATGGCCTTTTAGCAGGTGGTTTCACTCCTGATAACAACTTGATCTTTTGCTCCACAGTCCATCGTGAAAGCAAATTTTGAGGCAGCTTATCCAGCAATACCTCCTTATCCTCATCCAACACTGCTTGGATGGTCAAAGGCTCCAGCTCTTGGCCTATTTCTTTGTCTACCACCACCGTGGCTAGACGTGTCTGCTCACCCTGACCCAATCCTTCATTGAGTTGTATGGCTGAAAGGGACTTCCCTTCGTCTCCTTTCGTTGCAACGACTTGCACCATGCACGAGTGATCTCCCATCAGACACAGGGAACCAGCCGAAGGCATCAGCACTGCCCTCGTCCCCATTAGGAACTCCATTCCTAGAATGACCGGATAGTCATCCAATGGCACCGCTGTGAAATTCGCATGACCTTCCCACTGTCCAAGCTTTATAGCCACTTGCTTGGCTACTCCCAGAGTAGGCTGGGCTACAGAGTTAACTGCTTTCACGCGTCCTGTATCCTTCTCTAAGGATAAGTTGAGTCTTCCTGCTTCCAACTGCGAAACAAAATTATGAGTAGCTCCCGTATCCACCATAGCGCGAGTACTCTTCCCATTTATCCTCAAGTCCACAAACATTAACCCTTTTGCTCGTGTAACTTTCGGTGTTTTTGCCTGCTTTTCCAATGCGTTCACTAACCGCACTGAACCCACCCTCGGGGCATCATCCTCTTCCCCATCGTCTTCCACTGCCTGTTCTACAATGGAAGCTTGTAAGGCATTAAGTGATGCTTTGTGAGGGCACTCAAAAACTCTATGAGGACCTCGACACAAGAAACACTCAATTTTACTCTTCCCCTTTCCATTGGGTGTGTTGAACCCTTGAGACGACGAAGCTTCCTGTGAGGTTGATGATTTAGAGTCGGCTCCCCCACTCTTGGGTTTGCCATTCCTGAAAGACTTTCCACTGTTTCCCTCTCCGCCAAACCGTTTGGACGAAGCGGTCTCATCACCAGCGTAGTTTGTCAAGCACTCTGCAGCCGCTTGTGCAGTTGACAAGTCTTGAACCCTTTGCCTATGAAGTTCAGTTCTTGCCCACGGTTTCATCCCCTCTAGAAAATAGAACAACTTGTCCTTCTCTGACATATCCCGAATATCCAACATTAAAGCAGAAAATTGTTTCACATATTCACTGATTGACCCCGTATGCTTGAGATCTCTCAGTTTTCTCCTTGCATTATACTCAACGTTCTCAGGAAAGAATTGGGCCTTGAGCTCTCTCCTCAAGTCTGCCCAACTATCAATCACACAGTTTCCATTTTCAATTTCTCTGTACTTGGTACGCCACCATAGTTTGGCATCACCAACCAAGTACATGGTCGCAGTATCCACCTTTGCCTGTTCTGAGGCCATCCTCACAACGCGAAAGTACTGCTCCACATCAAACAAGAAGTTCTCTAACTCCTTGGCATCTCGGGCACCCCCATACGTCCTGGGTTCTGGCACCTTGGTCTTGCTAACTCCCGGAGTGTTGGAGTTCCCCATAGCAAGAACCATCACATTTACCTTTGCATCCAGATCTGCCATCCGGGCTTGCAAAGTTTCCACAGTGTGGCGAAAGTCCTCTGACATGTCGCCTATCAAACCTGCTTGATGTTTTTGTGATCCCCTCACTTCATCAACAAGTTCTCTCATCTGGGCCACCTCCGCGGCCATAGTGTTGGTTGTTTCCTCAACCTGTGCTTCCAGCACGCTGATCTTCTCAGCATTGTTTGGTGCCATGGTCACTTACCAAAGCTTCCCAAACCCAACGACGAAGGCAATCGAATTCACGTAGCAACTCAACCTTGGGCTCTCACCAAGTGTCACCGACTTGGCTCTGATACCAAATGTCACGGTCTGCCTTTTTCACACCGTTGTGAAGGGCCGTGCGGCGCTAGCTAAAGCACTCTTGCTTAACTAGCCAGCCTTTTGTTTACCAACATTCATCCACGAAACACTTTCATTAACATTCAATCAGATAGCAGCGGAAATAATAATCAATTCATGAAAGCCATGGCAACCAAGTAGTAAATATTGAAGCAAACGTAATTCATTAACAAATCCTCCGTTGACATGTTGTACTTAGCGAGGGAGGCAAGTAGGCTAAGCACGTCGACAATTGCTAGTGAGTTTTACAATGACTGATGAACACTCACCCTCCCCTACAGAGCTTTCTAAGCCATTCTCACTCTAGCACTAGGAAACATCAAAGTGACCGAGGAGTCATACTGCCTTATTTGGCTTACAATGAAATAAATACTAGAAAATAACCCTACACTAGTATTTACATGATGGAAACCCATCCCAAACACACGAGATAAGCGGTCATAGGCAAGCATAATGCCCTGAATAAGCTTAGCCCGTGACACTAGGTCATGTAGTTGCTGGAACATTAATAGTGTGAGCAAGTGGACCCATGGCAAATTTTGGATCTGGTTGTGTAGATGTTATTGAGTGCTCTGAAATAAGGGTGAGATAGTTATCACTTTTACTTAGATGACATCCGTGTTTGTTTTGTGAGATGTGTTTTCTCCATTATTCTGTATACTGATGACTAGAAGAGGACCACCATATTCAACTCTTTCATGAGATGCAGTGATAAATCTTGTAGATTAGTATTGATTGTTTTTGGGACTATTTTGCTAGGTTGAACCTTGAAGCAGAGCCACACCAGAGATTTGTTTAGTGCCCATCCAATTAGGAGGCTATAGGGATAAGTTTTATTGTGATGTATTACTTATGGATATGGCACGTGTCTTGCTAGGGTACTCTTGGTTATATGTTTTTAACGTAACAAAATATTATGGAGAACAGTTGCACATTCAGAAACAGAGAAAGAACATGAATCTTAGCTGACAGTCAAGGACTCTAGGTACAAGAAGTCTGCCCAGCAGGTTTAGTTTGGAAAGGAATCCACATCCAAGTCCGTAGGGCATTTGAAAGAAAGAGTTCGAAGACTGAGTACTAATTTGTTATTAGGGATACTCCTTCAGAGGTCATAGATTCTTCTTATTAGTTATATTCTGCTATGGGAAATTTGCTGATTGTGTTTTCAGCTGTTGTTTTAGATGATCTGCCGGTAAGTTGTTGCTTACAAGAGATATTTAGTATGCCATAGATTTGGTTCCTAGAACTAGTCACCTAATCTTTCCCACAAGAAGTTGAATCCTAAGGAGCATGTTGATTGTTGAATTGAACAAATAGGTAGAGAGATTTTTGAGAGGGATTTGTGAGGCATAACCATAGTATTTTTACCCTGCTAAGACTTTGTGAAGATGGATCTTGCAGAATGTGCATAGATAGCAGAGCTATAAACAAGATTACGTCAACTATAGGTTTCCATACCTAGACTTAAGGATATGCTTGATATGGTAGGTCCTTGAGTTGGTATAGCAAGATTGATCTGCACAGTAGCGACTTTGAATTAGACTAGGAGATGAGTTGAAAACTACATTTAACGCCAATGATGGTCTATTTAAGTGGTGTTCATGCCCTTCGAAAATTCTAATGCCCATAGTACCTTTACAATGGTTATGACTCATGCCTTGCAGAGATTCAAAGGAATTCCTTGCGGTCTATTTTGATAGGGTGTACTGGTTTTTAGTTAGACTAGGGATCACTTGGTTCATCTTCACCAGTTTTTACTTTTTACAATTATAAAAGGGAAGCAATGTTGCATGCAAACTTCTAGAAGTGCAACTTTCTACAACCTTGTGTGCTATTTCTTTGGCTTTTGGTTTTTGTGGAGGGTATAATAGTTGATCTTGATAAAAGTTGCACCTATTAGGGACTAGGGAGTGTCATGAACATGGGACTATTTTTGAGGTTTGTAGCTTTCTTGACTTAGCTACTTTCTGTAGGCAACTCATTTAGCGTGTTGGCACTATTATGGCTTCTGTGGCAGATTGTCTAAAGAAAGAGGAGTTTCAATGGAACCATTTTGTTAGAGCTTTTGGAGAGATTAAGTAGAAAATGATTGAAGCAACTAAGGCATCTAGACTTTAGTAGTATCGTCAAGGTTGCTTGTGATGCATTCGGGAGTTGACTCAGGAGGGACACCTTATAGCATTTTAGGTGAGAAACTCTTGAGTCTAAATGACATATGATAAAGTTTTATGTTGTGTTGAGATCACTTCATTATTTCTTTTCTTTTTTGATAAACAAAGAATTGTATTAAAAGAGAGAAGAATGTACATCAGAAAATTAGAAAGAGAAAGGAAAAGAAAAGAGAAAAGATAGGGAGAATAAGAAATCCTCCCTTTACATCAATAAAAACTAGTTACAAAGAGCAACCTAAACAGAGAACTAAACTAATTTAATAGGGCAAACCAATCCCGCTGCAAGTCTTCTAGAGAAACATGATGAAAAAAAACATTTGTTGACGCAAGATATACTACTCTATTCCAAAGCAAATTGTTAGTAGTAGCCACACCTATGAATATTCTAGTGTTCAAACCAAACAAACCAAATAATAGCCATAACCTTTCTTTTCTTTTGTCAAAACCCCTAAAAGTTGTGGTATAAAAGGCCTTCAAAGTGTTAGGACAAACCCAATTTTCACCAAATATACCAAAAAAATTATTCCAAATGACCAATGTGAAAAAGGAATGAAGAAAGAGATTTGCACAAGTCTCTTCACTCATGCAAAGGAAATGAATGTTGGGGGACAGGGCCTTATTAGATCTTCTCATCTAAAGCAAATCATTGGTATTAATTCTTTCAAGTATCTCAGTCCAAATGAAAGCTTTTGCTTTTGAGGGAGCTTTATTTTTCCAAAGCAAAGGATACAAAGCAAAGGATCCACAATAGAATCACAAGTCAAGTAGGTGAAAAAAGATTTACAAGAGAACTCCCCAAAAGGATCTAAACTCCAAACCCTATTATCACTCACCAAATGAACATGAAAAGAATCAAGCAACCCGGTCAAAAGAACCATCTCACTAATCTCTCTCTCGTTTATATTTCTTCCAAAATGGAAGTTCCAAGAATGCCCATCTTCTTGCAAAAGAAGAAAAGCAGAAATCAGCGTGTCATGAAGATTTGATAAGCAAAAAAATGAGGGAAGTACTAGACAAAGGCATCTTCCCCACCCAATGATCCTCCCAAAAGTGAATACGCTTCCTATTACCCACTTTATAGTGCACTTCAAGAAGGAGGATCATAAATATGAGATGCAAACTTTGAAGGACTCTAATAAGTAATGTTAATTCCCACTTTAGCATCCCACATTTTGTAGCATTCCAAATTTACTGCAAATTACCTTATGCCAAGAGAATTAGGTTCTAAAGTTAAGCACCATAACCATTTCCCCACCAAAGAGATGTTTCTGGACACCAAGTTACCAAGACCCAAGCCTACCCCCCCTCCCTTTTAGGCCTACAAACAGTCTTCCAACCTACAAGATGATCTCTACCACCCTCTCCCCCACTAGACCATAAGAAATCCCTCATTAATTTCTCAAGCCCCCTTGTTAATCTCATAGGGATTCTAAAAAGAGAACAGTGATACAACGATAGAAGATAGACAAGCATGGATAAGAGTAATACGACCCCCTAAAATGATGAACACTCCTTTCCACCGTCCACTCTCCTAGTCACTCGCTTAAAAGTAAGGTCCCAAAATAGAGTCTGCATTGGGATTACCATGAAGGGGACACTTGAATTAGTAATAGACCAAGTCATAAAAAAAAAAAAAAAACAAGCTAGCCTAGCGAAAGAATCCACATTTATAACCCGACCCACTAGACTGCTCTTAGAGAAATTAATTTTTAGCCCAGACGCTTTCTTAAACACCTGTAAGATAGTCAACAAATTATAGAAGCAACTTATGTTATCTAATATGAAGAGAATAATATCACCTGCCAACTGAAGATGAGAAATGATGCAATTCTCATAACCTACCTTAATTCCCTCCACCAACCTTCTATCTACCCCTCTCTTAATCATCCTCCTCAAGACATCAACCACGATACTAAAGAGAAAAGGGAGAAAGGGATCTCCTTGTCGTAGATCCCTTGACGCACGAAACCAAGACTTGGCCTCACCATTTACTAAGACAAAAAATACTATAGAATATAGACACCCTCTAATTCATTTCCTGCACCTTAGGCCAAAACCCTAGCCATAATCTTGTCCAAAAAGCTCCAACTGACACTTTCATAAGCTTTCTCAAAATCCAATTTCAACACAAGACCTTTCTTATTCCTATGAACATAATCTTCAACCACCTTATTAGCTATCAAGGCAGCATCTAGGATCTGTCTATTACCTATAAAAGCACTTTGGTTAAGAGAGGCAGTGTCCTCCATAATAGTAGCCAACCTCTTAGATAACATCTTATAGACACTGGTTACCAAGCTAATAGGCCTAAAGTCTTTGACTTTAACCACACTATCTTTTTTGGGGACCAAGGTAATAAAAGTGGAATTCAAACTCCTCCCCACCACTTCATTGTGAAAGAATTCAAGAAAAACTTTGAGGTCTCCCTTCAAGGTTGCCCAACTATCTTGAGAGAAAGCCATAGTAAAACCATCTGGCCTAGGAGCCTTTTCTCTATTCATCTCAAAAATTGAGCTTCTATTCTCCTCTTCCTCAAAAGGTCTCTCTATCCAAGTAGCTTTATTAGTTGATATAGGACACCAATCCAGCCCCTCAATCATAACTCTACCCTCATCCTTCTCTAAAAAGAGATTCTTGTAAAATTCAGTAATCAGGCTAGAAATGCGGTTAAGATCCCTAATAACCCCTCCTCTATCATTCTCAAGTTCTTTAATAAAGTTCATTCTTCTCTTGCTAGTTGCCATCCAATGGAAGTCTAGAATTACAATCCCCATTCATGATCCAATTCATTCTAAATTTTTGTCTCCAACTCTTCTTTGAAAACGGCTTGTTCAAACTCATTTGAAATGTCTTCAGAAAAAGGTCCCTCCTTGGCCAATCTATCAATTGCACCCAATTCCTCAAGAATATTATTTTTTCTAGACCAAATATCACCAAAAGTCTCCTTATTTTAGTTTTTTAACTTCTCTTTCACATGCCTCAATCTTTTCATAAAACAAAAACCTTCCCAACCTTCCATAGTGAACTCACCACCCATTCCTAACCTAACTCCGAAAATCCGGATGAGTCAAACCACATGTTTTCAAATATAAACGGATTAGAGCCTCACATAAACAAGATTAGATTCAGGAACCAAAGGCAATGATCATAAGTCAGTCTAGGGAGTACTTATTGAGTAAGGGTGGGAAAAGTATCTTCCCATTCGGTGGTAAATAGAGACCTATAAATCCTAGGGGCCACTGTCCTATTGCCATTTTCAAACCAAGTAAACTGGGCATTTGAGAGTGGAATATCCCTCAAATCGCACTCCCTAATCAAAGTCTCGAAACCCCTTCATGCTTGAGGTGATTCTGGAACCTCCCAACTTCTCATTAGTGGACCTAATAACCTTAAAATCACCCCTCTAACACCAACGGGGGAAACACATTCCAAAAATTGCAGCTAATTCATCCCAATAGATGCCCCTCAATCGAGGGTTATTTGGTCCATAAGCTGGGTAAACCACCATTGACCCTTACCTTTGACATCTAAATGAGCAGAAGTGGGAAAAAAACTAATGAGAACATCCAATTTGCTTGCATATTTGGTGTCCCAAAGTATCACAATAGCCCCCAAGGAACCAGTGGACACTAACTAGACCCAATCTTTGAATCTAGAGTCCCAAATGCTCCTAGAAAGAAAACCGTCCACCACCTCTAATTTAAACTCTTGAAGCATAACTAGGTCTAGGGCTTCCTTAACAATGATATCCTTAATTGAGGACATTTACTAGGGCAGCTCAGACCCTAATATTCCAGTTCAAAATCTTCATTCTACCACCTTATTGCCTCTAACTCTCTCAAGCTTCCGCCCCTCCATAGTATGGTAGAGGCGAATTTTTGCAATTTTTTTCCACTCTATATTTTTCCTCTCATAGGTTCTAAGGGAGACAACCACCTTAACAGTCTGGCCTAAAAGATTAACTAGAGCGTAACCCAATTTGTCTATAAGATCCTGTGGGTCCCGGATGTCCCTCATCTTCCAATGGATCAAGGGTTAACGTCTCGAGAACCTAATTCTCTTTGGCAAGAAAGGTAATTCATTTCAATTAGGTCAGCCACAGGTGTAGGCAGGATACCTTTGCCAAATTGCAAGTTTCAGAATTTATAGGCCCAGATTTAGGATCAGTTACAGGATGGAATGAAGGTTGGGAACAAAAAGAATTATCCATGAAAGTATTAGCAGCCAAAGCTTCCTCATCAAAAAGATTCCTTGAACCTATAGAAAAGCTTGGAAAAACCTTACCAGATTGATCAGAAAAGGCAGACCTGTTATAATTCCCTACCTACTTCAGAAAAGCCTCTTGCTTTGGATTTTCATTTCGATCTTTGTCCAGACTTTTTTTTTTCAGTTCCTAGGCAGCCTCTGAATTTTCCACATCTTTCATCAGAGATGAAATCAGACAAACATCCTTATATTCCTGAATCTGTTCCAGAAGCAAGTTGTTATCATCTTTATACCAACCTTCCAATTGAGTATCAAAATCGGGGAGACTGCATCTTTGTGTAATAGACTCTGTATTCTTCACGTCAGATTCCTTGCCCATCTCCATACTTGGTGTTCCTGTATTTTCCACAAATTTCTCTAAGAATCCAGCCAAACAGATTTCCTTTTCATGTTTTCAGTCCTCTCTAAGATTCCTCTGATTCTTCCTGTAATTCTTCAATTTTAGTTGGGATGCATGGAGCCACCTTCACATTTTCTTCTCCTTCCTTGATTTCTCAAGCATCTCCGACTCTCCTTTGATCTCTTTCGCATCTCCAGCAACCCACGTGATTTTGTCTTTGTCTCCCCCAAAGGCAACAAAACCAACACCCACCCCCCCCCCCCCCCCCCCCCCCAAAATCATTTAAAGAAAGCCTCTCAAAGTATCCTGAGTTTTTAGATAAGTTGGGCTTCTCTTTTTGCACCCAGACTAAACCTGCTAAGCCAGCCCATTTTTCCTTTCTTGGGCCTAACAGATATGCTGCCTATAGATTAAGTCCTCCAGGCCCAAAATTGTAATGTAAATTTCTTTTCCACTTCAATTTCCTTCAGCCAACTTTCAAAGCAGCAGCTTAGGAAGAATTTTTTTTGAAGTTTTGAGAAGTCCCCACTTTCCAAACTGAATGCCTTTCCTGTGAATCCAGCAACTTTAGGAGGAAATTTTTTAAAATTCAAAACAGATTTGGGCCTAGATACTGCCCGAAAATCTCTCCCTCCCAAATTTACACTTTCCAAAATTCAATGACTTTCCGGTGAAACCAGCAGGCCTTGGGGGGGAATTTTTTAAATTTTGAAACAGATTTGGGCTTAGATATTGCCCAAAAATCTCTCCCTCCCAAATCCCCACTTTCCAAAATCAACGAATTTCCTTGCTGAATTTTCCAACTGGAATCACCGGAATTCCTCCATCTTCAATCAACAGCAACTCCATCCGTCACTACCCCTGCATAACAAGGCTCACTGGGAAGCCCATTATGCACTAGGCTCTCTCCCTCATACTTCTCTACATCCTGGGAACCACAATTTCTACACAAAAACCCCAGTATTTTCTGTGTATTTGTTGTAATATGCCTTCATCTTCTTTCAGTGATTTGCAGAAAATCCATCCACCTGAAGCCTCCTTTCCTTCTGGAATTTGCAGAGAGAATCTTCCCCTAGAATACAGACAATAGTTTCTCAATTACAATCATACGTCCGAGATTGTTTGACACCATGCAAATGATCAAAGAATTTCCTGGGTTTCTAGTCATTTTCACCCATGGATAAATGGAATTTTCTGTCCAAAATTCACAGAATTGTTCCTGAATCCATTTAACTTCATTATTTAGCAATAGGCAACAAGATTCTCTGCTCCCAGATTGCTCTAGTATTCTAAGAGCTGGGACCATAGGGACCCACTCAAAGGAAAAAAAGCTTCCGATCTATCTTGACTGAGGAAGACATGGCAGAAAACTTCAAGAATACTGTTTTTTCCTTTTTTTTTACTCTGAATCTGTTATTTCTCGTTCCCTTTCTTTTCTATTTTTTTTTTCTTTTCCTTCAGCGAAGTGAAGGATTAAGCCATAATCAATTTGACGCCAAGCCTTTACTAGAGATCTTGAACTTTCATATCCATTAGAAAGAAGAAAAGGGAGAAAAGGGTTGGGGGAGGGGGGTAGTTGCATTGCATCTAATTATTGAAATAAATTTTTACTATGAACTATCATGAAACAAATCACTTTATTATTGGAGATTCACCTTTTGCTCCTGGAGCTAATTATATTCTGACCACCTTGCTTTGGGATATTTGAATTCAATGACAAAATCTGGTGCTAAGTGTCACATCTCACATCAAGCGTGTATTGGGGAGATATCGGTCGTATAAGGATGGTTTAGGTTTCAACCTTTTGAGATGCCTTTCATGAGGCAAAACCGTGAGGTCCAATAGGCCTGAGAGGACAATAGATCACCGGCATCGGGCCAGGACTCTTATGTTAAACATGTTAGTTGGATAGAGTTCCTTAATGAGCACATCTTTGTTCAGAAACATTGGTTTGGTATTGCAAACAAAGGAATTGACGGCCTTCATCATGTTGTTGTCATTCTTTTTGTTATGAGTGTCAAGGTCATAAGATTCAGCGCTTGAGGGATGGGTATTCTTCGTATCCTGATTTTGGGCTCATGGTGCGTAAGGTAGTAGGGTAATTGTGGAGGGTTATACATTTCTGTACTTCTTCTGGGGATTTCTTAATTCAAGAATTACATGCTTGTGCATTAGTTGTCATTTGGGTAGAGGTAAGACCATTATCTTAGTTTAGGATTGGTTCTGTTGGTCTTCTTTGAATAGCATTTGGCTATGCTCACTATGTTGTACGTATCAGCTAGCTAAATCTTGCAAACAGAACACTAGTTTTATACCCCTCTTGCTTTGTGAGACAATCCTTGGGGATGTGATTATGAATTTTGTTCTTTCATTGCCTAAAGCAGCCTGAGGAGATGATTATATATATGTAGTTGATTCGTTTTCAGAGTGCCACATTTTATATTGTCTAGAAAGTAGGAAGACCTCCAATGCAAGTTCAAGGCTTTTTTGTGGAGGGGAAATGATTGGAACACAAAGTTCTGCGAAGTAAAATGGAAGGATATTTGCAAACCTTGAAGCATCAAATTACTTACAGAATGGATGACAGCATCTGCTGTAAAGCTGTTATGGTTTATTTGTACCTCTGCGACATTTTTATGGGTGATATGGGTTCATACTTGCAAGTTAAAAGGTAAAAGCATTTGGGCAGGCAAGGTTAATTCAAATTGCTCCTGGACTTGGAAAAGGATTTTAAAAGCGAGAGAATTTGCTTACCTAAACAAGGTGCAGAGTGGGGAATGGTGAATCAGCACATTTGTTCTTTGATAATTGGCATCAAAATAGCCCTTTGCTGCAGCACTATGGGGCTCAATTTCCTACAGAACTGGCAACTAATATCAATGCAAAAGTAGTTGCAAATATGAGTGAAAATTCATGGAAACTACCCAGAAGACATTCTATTAATATTTATTCTTTCCGAGCTGGTCTGATTTTCAGTCCTAACAGAGGATTGAAGACAGTTGGTGCTGGAAATTTCCCACATTGGTAAATACTCTTTTTGCTCTGCATAGTACAGCATTAGAAAAAAAAGACGACTTGTTCCTGGTAATCAATCCTTTGGACTATGGTCTAAACATAGTTTGCCTAGACATTGTTTTGTGGCATGGCTTGCCATATTAAACAGAATTAGCACAATGGATAGAATTGCTTGCTGAATGGGAAAGAAGTGTGAATTGCATTTGTAAAATTTTTGTGGTTTATAACCTGAAACCAAAGAACATTTATTCTTTGATTGTCAAAGTTTGGGGCAAGCATACTTGGCTGCACTGTCAAACCTAAATCTGCAGATGATACCTTCCAGTTGGAATGACAGCTTAAATTTCATTACTGGTATGGGAAAGAACATTCAAAGGGAAACATACAAGCTCTTTTGGGCTGCAGCTACATGATACTTTTAGAGGGCCAGGAATGAACTATGTTTTGCAGGAAAGGGATTTGATTACATATTTTTAGCTGGACAAATTACATGTTCAGTTAAAACCAGCTTGGAATAAGCAATAGATTGCTGCGGTTGGACTAGACTGATCTGTTTGACTGCTTTTCTATCTAGTCTGGAATTTGACCTGATGTGGTTTGTGCTGTTCAAAGCATTCTGGTTTTTTCTGTGTGTTTAGCATACTAAACACCTTTTGTAAGGCAAGTTTTCCATTTTCCAGCTTGGTTTAATATATGAGCTTAATTCTTACTGAAAAGAAGACCTCCAATGCATCACATGTAGGCTTGTAGCGAAGTTGTTCTCTAGATAGGTTGTCATAACTTTATGGCTTGCCAAATACCGTTGTTTTAGGGACATCAAATTTGCTAGTTACTTTTGAAAGACACTATGGAAGACACATGGCACTAAATTTGTTTTATTCAATGTTTTTCTTGTCATCCCAAATTGGTGGTCAGTCTTAGGTTGTCAATTGTAATTTTGGTGATCTTTTTAAATGTGTAGTATGAGAAAAACAGGTCAACTGAGACTTAATGCCACATGGATGAAAGTTCTTTTGACTGTGTATTTGGTTACAAACCATGTGCACCCATTGACCTTCCATTACCACCAGATGCTCGTATTTTCTAGCCTGCAGTCTCCTTTGTTCATCACATTTATGAGTTATATGTTGAGGTTAGGCATAAACTTGCCATGGGTAATATGGATTATAAACTTGTTGCTGATGTGCATTATAGGGCTACTGGCTAGAAAATAGAATGTGGGTCATGGTGTCAGGGTTCACATCAAGACTTAATGCTACCTAGAAATTCCTTTTACACCAGTGCTATTGGCCCATTCTCCATCCTTAGGGAACTTAGACTTAATGCATATTTTTCTGATATACCCTATCAAATGAACATTAGTCTTGTTTTCCGTGTGGAGGACTTGACACTTAAATACCTTCTTGGCATGCATCTTCTTCTTCTTCTTCTTCTTGAAGAAATTAAACAAATAGCAGGATTTGTTCAAATAACCTGTTCAGGAAGGCTTCTATATTTCATCTATAGGAAGGTTGCTATTTGTTATTTGATGTGTTATATTTATCTCTCTCTATTAAGGTTGCTACTTGTTATTTGCTTTTTGGTTGTGCTTCTATGTTCTTTTAAGCTCTGGAGGTTGATTTTGTTGCCATTATTACATTATGAATGTATTTTTGCATTTAATTGATGTGTTATATTTATCTCTCTCTATGTTTTACAATTATATAATTTTTATTATATGTACATATATGTTATGTTCCGTGTCTGTGCTGGGTTGTGTTCCGTGCCCCTTCTCTGTGTTGGATGCCTGTTAGAGTTGTTAGCATGACTAGTCTTGTGATAAATTATTATTTTTGTTGTTCTTATTGAATTTTATGATTCCTATTTATAAATAAAAAGTAAGTTTTTTGAGTTTGTGGATGAAATTATGTTTACATATGGACTGGACTGGTTTATTGGACTATTTTTTCACGCAGCCACCAACGAGGCCTCAGACAGAAATGGGAGTGATGGCCTTGACACCCTTGAAACTATTCCAGATGCTGTTCCCACTGCATTGACCGAACCTCCTATTGAAGAACAACTGTCATGGCACACACTTTGGCCAGAGTCTCACAAACTTTATGGTCATGGTAATGAGCTGTTTTCTATATGTTGTGATCATGAGGGGAAGTTTGTTGGTTCATCATGCAAGGTATGCCTTTCTTGCTGTTTGCGTATTGCCTGATTTTATTGCTTGTGTTATAATTTGACAATTATTGTCTTTTTTTTTTTCATTATAATTAGTACCAGAATGTTCATATTCCTCTTTAATATTTTATTTTTGTACATTTCATATTAGGATTTATGTTATAATGATTTTAAAGCATATTTCATTGGGCTACCAACTGGAAAACGATTGTTTTCCTGCTTATGACCTATTATGTGCCAAATGGAATGGGATGTTTTTACAAATAAATGAAGATCAGATTGCTAAATGAAGTAGTGCTTCTGGACCAATATGCAATTGTAGAATGCTACTTAGTTAAGGGAAATTTTTGTAGTACAATAATTGGACTAGCCATGTTTTATGAATCAGAATGTTGGGAACTTAAGAAGATAAAATCAAAAAGGCATTCAAAGATTGAGTGTATGTTTGAAATGAGGAGATTGAGATGGATGAGCTATCATACTGCGGAAGATAAAGAGTAAAAAAGGAGTGCATATGGGGCTGTTTATTAAGCTAGCCTAGGTGAAAATCCCACCCAAACAGAGTGCGCGCCCAAGGTCTCCTTATACTAGGGCATGGTCTTGAACTTCAGTAATTTCACCAAAATATGGGTGGAAATTTCAGAATTTAGAAGGGTTTGAAATGGAATTAGTACACGTGTGTTTGTTTGTTTGTTTTTTGTTTTTCACTTTGGCCAAAATTTCTGGAATTTGCAGAATTTTGGCCGAAACTTCAGATGTGCAGGTCAAAATCTTGAGAATTTAAATTAAACTGAAGTAAATGAAGCAAAATTTGGGGATTTTTGTATTTTGTCTAAATTTTTCACAATCATCTATTTAATATTTCTCAAAGTTTAATTTAAAATATCCATAATTTATTATTAGTTCCTAGCATTTTTTAAAATCAAAATTGAAGTTTCAGTAAATTGAGATCATCGAAATTTACATCAAAACAAAAAATTTGATCCTTGCACAAGGGAAAATGCATGATTTTGATGTCAATTTTGATTTTGATTTAAAAAAATAACGGAAATTAGTAGTATAGCATGGAATTCTTTGTGAAACTTTAGAAATGGTTAACAAACATAATAATACAAGTTTTAGGGCTAATATATTTCAAATTAAATACATCTATGTTTTTTAAGAGGTGAAAAATTTGTAAAATAGTATGTGTATCAAACAAATCTATAAGATAATGTACATTTAACATATTCTAATAATACGAATGAAATTTATAAACCATTTAATATTATTTATTCTACAAATAATGATAATTTAGACATGAATGGTTAAATAAAATGTTTCTGTTAGTTTATTTTTTCTTATAATTTCAAAAGCACTTTTTATTTCGATAAAATAAATAAAATAAATTAAAATAGAAATTTCACTTCACTCCTAAATCTCTCATTTGAATTCTGATGAAATTTCATTATATAGTTAAAATTTTGACAAATTTCCCTAAAAGTTCGATATTTCGATAAATTTCAGATGATTCGTTGAGATTTAAACAGAAATTATGCAAGATGGAAATCCACTGCCATTTTGATTTCGAGGGTGATGGAAATCGAAAATTTCAATGGAAATTTCGACAATTTCGTGGAAATTTAAGACCATGGATACGACATATGTCAAGCTAGTCCCTTGGATAACTTGTCTTCAAGAGAAAATATGTGATATGGCTTTCTGTTTCCTTTCCATTTACTTAAGACATGTAAATAAGGAAATATCCCATTAATTCAATGAAAATAATTAAAAAATAATTTCGTGAATAATAAAATGTCAACTTTTTCCTTGCAAGAACAAAGGTGAAAAATTTAGGACAGTTTAGTTCTTCTTGAAGAATCTCTAGTAGAATACTTAGGTCTCCCATTCTCTATTGCGTCTACATAAAATAGGGCAGTAGTAATCTTATTGACACATGGTGACTTGTAGCACCCTCCTTTGGAGTATATATATCATATGTTCTTGACTTGTTATAAATGAACTCAACCTAGGCATCCCAATGGCTTAGTAAACAACTTACTTAACTTAGTGAATTGATAATTGGACTTTAGGATTGATTGTGACGAGATTTTGCAAAATTATTTTCTCAAACAAAGTCACAAATCGATTTCAGTGTGTTCTGTCATGAAAAACTAGGGGCTGTTTGGTATCATATATATATATATATATATATACTTTTTCTTTTCTTTTTTGTTTTTATTGATGTATAGTGAAGAAACAAATTATAATAACTTGTTTGCTCGTGTTGCTAGCCTTTTTTTTTTTTGGTTGGTTTTCGGTTGTTTATGCAAAAAAAAAAAGTCGTTTTTTGATTGTTTCTGTTGTCTACTCTTGAAGATTATTAATCTTCTCTCTTCTTAAGGCATGTATTCATTATAATGAGATCATATGACATGACGAAGTCTAAAGATCATGTCATTGGGCTCATTTTTATCTCCATATCTATGTCCTCTATGTATCCTCTCATAACCTCTTTTGTCCATTCCAATAGGTCCATTAAAATAAGTTCCTATGAATATTTTCTTAGTCTCTAATATCCCTTGTATTATTATCTTTATCTTCTCAAAATTATCTTTCAAGGTTTTTTGCCAAGCCTATCCGAGGAGCATCAACATTTATCTCTTAACCTAAGACCATCTTGATTTTATGACTTTATCCCCTACTTTCTTAATATCAACCTCACTAGCTTCTAGGCCCTTGTTTACAAGGGTCCATAGTCCATACCTCATTTTTATGTTTTTCTTTTCCAGTGTACAAAGTTTAGATCCTGATTTTTCAGTTTCTCTAGCTTTCTACCCTATCCACTTAGTTTCTTGAAGGTTGATAGTGTTAATTTTTTTTTAATCATTGTTTGAAAAATGGCTAGAAATTCATTCCCAATTATAGTTTTGCATATTTTTGGTGGACACACACAATTTTGGCTAAAAAAATGTATTGGCTTACTCTTTTCTCTAAATTTTCATGTCTTGTTTTTTCTAGATTAGGGATGAATTTTGAGCCTTATTATGCTAATGTCAAGGGCGAAAAGGGCAAAAAAATCATTTTATTAAAATAATTTATTTGGCCACTTGATAAATAATGGAGGTGGTATAAATGTCCCATAAATCAAATGTGTAGCGAGGTCCATGGGTTTTCTAAAACTTCAGGAGAAGTCCATGCATTTTACCAAACCTCCGAGGAGGTCATCTTTTTATACTAAGTAATAGTAATCAGTGTTAATGGTGATGATAAGACAATGATGATGGTGTTTTTCCTGCAATAAATTTTTTTCCATAAGTATTGAAGAATCTTTGGCCATAATGGACTTGTGGAGTGACAGATGAATCTATAATCCTAGGGAAAACCCACCTTAGGGTTGGTAGAAAATGTAGAATCAAACTTTTGATTGCATGCATAGTGCAAGTGTAGCCAAGACGAGAATCTCCCGATGGGTGAGTTGTAATCAATACTTATCTAAAAGTATGAATAGTGTAAATAATTTTGTATAAAAAAATATCCTTAAATTTTCATAGTAGGACAAATGAAAGTGATATATTTATAACTAAAATTAGATAAAAATTGCACTAGCAGTTTATTTCAAATAGGGCTTGAACTTAAATAAAGAAAGTTTGTTTGGTTAAAAAAGTAATAATATCATAAATGAAAAAAAAAAAAGGAATACAATAACAACAACAACAAACTAAGTTGTAAGTTCCACTAGGTGGGGTCAGCTACATGAATCCTTTTCCGCCAATTTATGCGATCATGGACAATTTCATTCAACAAATTTAGTGCTATTAAATCTTTACTATCTTATTTCAAGTTACTTTGGGTCTACAATCTATCCTTATCCCTTCTATTGCCCCTCATAGTAACTAACTCACTCTTCCTAACTAGTGTACTATGTGACCTATGTTGCAAGTGTCCAAATCATTTGAGTTGTCCCTCCCTTATTTTGTATTCTATAGGAGTTACAGTCCAACTTACCGTGAATATGTTCATTCCTTAATTTATCTTTTACTGTTATACCACTCATCTATCTTAGCATTTTCATCTTGACAACTTTTATTTTATTTTTGGATATGTTGTTTCTTAGTTGCCCAACATTCTGATCCATATAGTATAGCTCGTCTTACAGTTGTCTTATGAAACTTCCTTTTTAAATTTAAGGATATTCTACGATCACACAACACCCTAGAAGCACTTCTCCCAACATGCTGCAACTCTATGCATTAAATCTTTTTTAATTCTTCTTTAGCTTGAATAATAGATCCAAGGTATTGAAATTTACTAGTGCTATTGATTTCTTCATCAAGTTTGGTTTTGTCTCCAATATTCGTCCTTCTATGACTGAAATTACATTTCATATATAGCTTCTTATTTCTACTTATCCTAAAGCCTCTAAATTCTAAAGCTTCTTTCCATAATTCTAACTTAGATTCTACTCCACCCCTAGTTTCTTCAATCAAGACAATATCATCTGCAAACAACATACATCATGGAACCTCATTTTAGATGCTCATAATCAATTCATTCATCACTAAAGCAAATAGATAAGAGCTCAAAGCAGATCCTTGATGTAGACCTATTTTGGGTGGAATTCTTGATTCTCTCCACCTATAGTCCTAACACTAGTAATTAATCCATTGTACATATTCTTAATGACATCAATATACCAACTACATATACTCAAATTTTATTTTTTATTATTATTATTTTTCTTAAACCCACTATAGAACTTCCCTAGATATCTTATCATATGCGTTCTCTAGGTCAATAAATATTGTATGCAAGTCCCTCTTCTTTTCCCTAAACTTGTTCATTAATCTTCTTAAAATATATATAGCTTCTGTAGTAGATTTCCTAGACAAAATAAAATTGTTTTTCTAAGACCTTCGTTTCTAACCTTAATCTTTGTTCAGCTACCCTTTCTCACAGTTTCATTACACGACTCAAGTTTAATTCCACGATAGTTATTATAATTTTGAATATCTCCTTTATTTTTGTATGTAGACATTTAAGTGCTTTACCTCCATTCTTTTGGCATTTTCTTAGTTTTTATAAATTGTGTTAAATAAATTAGTTAACCATATAATTCTGTTATTACCTAGGCATTTCTAAACTTCGATTGGGCTATTACCTGACCCTATAGCTTTTCCATTTTTCATTTTTTTTAGTGCAAACTTAACTTTGTTAACTCTAATTTTGCAAATAAATCTTATATTTTTTTGCCTTATCCTCACTTGCCAATTTAAGTTTAAGCCTTCTACTTGGTTTTCATTGAATAACTTATTAAAGTAACTTTGCCATATTTCTTTTATGCCTTCTTCCTTAACCAAGACAATATCATTCTCACTTTTTATACATTATTCATTACCTAAGTCACTTTTTCTTTCTCTAGCTCTGGCAAATTTAAATGTCACTTTCCTCCTTTTTGTATCTAATGTAGCGTACAAAATATTAAATGATCAATGTTTAGCTTCACTAATGACCTTTTTTTGCATCTTTTGATTCTCTTCTCACCTCTTTATACTTTTTAAATATTTTCATGTTTCTACATTTTTACCATGTTTTGTACAAATTCTTTTTGCCTTTACAACTTTTGGGGGATTTTGATTCCACCACCAATTTTTTTTGCTATTCGAGAATCTTCCTCTTGATTCACCTAAAATCTCTTCTGTTATCTTTTTAATAAAGTTAGCTATCCTACTTCAAAGAGTGTTTGTGTCTACACCATCCTCTATAGTCCAATTACCATTTCAATAATTTTGTCTTTACATTTTATTATATTTTATCCCTTTAGGTTCCACCACCTAGTTCTCTTGCACTGATTTATTTTATCCTTTATCTTCTATTTTTTAATACATATGTCTAAAACTAAAATTCTATGTTGTGTGATTAAACTTTCATCTGAGATAACTTTACAATCTTTACATGATAAACGATCTGCCTTCCTAGTTAAGAAAAAATCTATTTGACCTTAATTTTGTCAACTTTTGAAGGTTATTAAGTGTTCTTTTCTCTTCTTAAGTTATTCATTGTAAATAAATCATATGACATGGCGAAGTCTAAGATCAGCTCCCCATACTCAATTCTTGTCTCCATATCCATATATTCCATGTATCATCTCATAGCCGTTATTGTACTTTCCAACATGTCCATTCAGATTCGCCCCTACGAATATTTTCTCAATCCTTGATATCCCTTGTATAATACTATCCATATCTTCCTAAAGTTGTCTCTTAGGGTTTTCTACTAGGTCTACTTGAGAAGCACAAGTACTAATGACATTTATTATCTCTTGGCATATGCAATTTTGATTTTTATAATTCTATCCCCTACTCTTTTGACATTTACTACTATATTTTATGTTTTTGTTTACAATAATTCTTTTGCTATTCTTATGCTTTTCTTTTTTCCAGTATGCCAAAATTTGAATCTTGTTTTTTCAATCTCTAGCTTTCTCCCCCATCTACTTAGTTTCTTGAAGGCATATTAGATTAAAAAAATACAATTTCCACGCTTTTACCCGTAAGTGTTCCTTTTCCAAGTTGCTAATCTAATTCTAATCTCTTGAACTAATTTCTTTACCCGCTCACGTCCAAAATGATGTCGGAAGGGTCGTGTATTTGACATTGTACCTAGGCGCCGACCTAACCCACCCTTGCGCACTTTTCGCTGCATCCAAGTTGTATGAGTTCAATGCGTCGCTCATAGGTGTCATGGGCCGACTATTTTCACACCTTTATGAAAGGATCGTGCGGCGCTAGCTAAAGCACTCTTGCTTAACTAGCTACCCTATCTTTTACGACAATTCATCCACGAAACACTTTCATTAACATTCAATCAGATATCAGCAGAAGCAGTAAGCAATTATGAAAGCAGTGGCAAGCAAGTAGTAAACATTGATGCTACGCAATTCATTAGCAATACCTCTGTTGACATTTTGTGTTTAGCTAGGGAGACAAGTAGGCTAAACGCGTTGACAATAGCTAGTGAGTTTTACAAGATTGATGAACACTCACCCTCCCCTTAAAGAGCTTTATATGCAAATATTATCCTGACACTAGGAAATATCAAAGTGACCGAGGAGTCATACTGCCTTATTTGGCATACAGAGAAACGACTAGTAGAAAATAAACCTACAATAGTGTTTAAATGTTGGAAAGCCACCCCCAACGCACTAAACAAGTGGTCACAGACAAGCATAATGCCCTGAACAAGTTAGGCTCGTGACACTCCCACTTATGCGGTCGACGTCCTCGTAGACTTTGATGCTAGGTACACTTCAACTTTGTCCATGAATGGTTGCGTATCTTTCCTAGAAATCCAGCTGATTTCGTCATCACCAAGGTATTTTCACTTCACTAAGAACTCTCACCGCTTCTTCCTTGAGGATATGAACTCTCTGTCTGCAAGGATATCCATAACTTCACGTCTGTTAGGTTGTACTATCTTCAACTTTGCTCTGTTTGACTGACTTCTACTTGGATCGTCGGTGTTGGTGTTAAACGGCTTGAGATAGTTGACGTGGAACACATGATGCACTTTCATCCAGTTGAAGTGCTGCAGTCTTCCCTCCTGATCTGCCCACTTTTTCATCTGCTTAGAAGCTTTCTCCAGGTAGGCTTGGGCAATCTCTGTATTCTGTCTCCATTCTATGGTAAAGATGTACGCCCTGTGACTCTTTCCTCTGCACGGCTCATCCACTATGTGAGGTAATAGTGGCTGCTGGCCTGTAACAAGCTCAAAAGGGCTCTTATTGGTTGTTGAGCTCCTTTGGGCATTAAAACAAAATTGAGCAACATCAAGTAGTTGCACCTGATTTTTCTGGTTGTCGTTGACGAAATGACGCAAGTACTCTTCCAGTAGCCCATTAAATCTCTTCGTCTATCCGTCTAACTCTGGATGGTAACTCGAGGGGATGTCAAGATGTGAACCAAGGATTCTGAAAAGTTCTGTCCAGAAGCTGCTGGTGAATCTTGAGTCTTGGTCACTAACAATGTCTTGGGGAACACCCCAATATTTCACAATTTTCATAAAGAACAATTGTGTCGTCTCCTCTGCCGAATAGTACTTTGGTGCAGCTGTAAACATACCATACTTCAAAAACTTGTCTATAACCACAAGTATAGATCCTGCATCTCCCACTCTGGGCAGGTTGGTGATGAAGTTTAGTGGGACACTTTCCCATAGTTTGGATGGTATTGGTAGGGGCTCCAGCAGCCCTGCACTCTTCTTCTGCTCCATCTTATCTTGTTGGCAAGTGAGACAAGTCTAGGTATAATAAACCACATCATCCCGCATGTGCGGCCAATAATACCTCTTCTTTAATAATTCTATCATTGGAGCCATTCTTCGTGAATACTCTACGAATTTCCTGTAATAGTTGGCAAGGTCAAGAAAGGAATGCAACCCTTTCACTGTCATGAGGATCTTCCTTTCTTGAATCGCCCTTACCTTCGCCATATCCTTTCGGATATGACCTTGCTCAACCACATGACCAAGGAATTTGATGCTCTACTGAGCGAAAGAGCACTTCTCTTTCTTTACATACAATCTGTTTCCCCTCAACTCGTCGAACACCTTCCGTAGATGCTTTTTATGTTTCCTCTGAAACAACACCGATACTCCCAGTGGTGTTTTGGAAGGGTGAACATATCTCGCTTCCAACTCATCAAGCTATTTCCTCCGCTTTGCTAGCTCTGGAGGCGCCATATGATATGACCCTTTAGCGGGTGGTTTCACTCTTGACAACAACTTGATCCCATGCTCCACATCCCGTCGTGGATGCAAGTTATGAGGCAGCTTATCCGGCTTCACCTCCTTGTACTCATCCTACACCACTTGGATGATAGGCACTTGCTCTTAGCCTACTTCTTTATCTACCACCACCATGACTAGACATGTCTGGTCACCCTTTCTCAATCCCCTCTTGAGTTGCATTGTTAAAAGGAACTTTGCATCGTCTCCTTTCGTTGCAATGACTTACACCATGCAAGGTTGATCTCCCATCAGACATAGGGCTTTCATGCGTCCTGAATCCTTCTCCAAGGATAAGTTGAGTCTCCATGCTTCCAACTGCAAAACAAAATTATGAGTAGCCCTGATATCCACCATAGCGCGGGTACTCTTCCCATTGATCCTCAAGTCTACAAACATCAGTCCTTTTGCTTGTTTAACTTTTGGAGCTTTCGCCCGCTTTTCCAATGTGCTCACCTGACGCGTTGCACCCACCGTCGAGGTATCCTCCTCTTCCGCATCACTTTCCACCACTTGTCCCGAAGTGGAAGCTTGTAAGGCATTGAGGGATCCCTTGTGTGGGCACTCCAAAACTCTATGAGGGCCTCCACGCAAGTAGCATGAAATTTTATCCTTTCCATTGGGTGTGTTGAATCCTTGAGATGATGAAGCTTCCTTTGAACTTGAGGCCTTATAGTCGGCTCCCCCACTCTTGGGTTTGCCTTTCTTGAAAGACTTTCCACTCTTTTCCTCTCCGCCAAACCCTTTGGACGGAGCGGTATTATCACCAGTGTAGTCAGCCAAGCGTTTCACGGCAGCTTGTGCGGTGGACAAGTCTTGAACTCTTTACCTATGAAGTTCAATTTTTGCCCACAACTTCAACCCCTCAAGAAAATAGAATAGCTTATCCTTTTTCAACATGTTCCAGATATCCAACATCAAAGTAGAAAATTGTTTCACGTATTCCTTGATTGACCCAGTATGCTTGAGGTCTCTCAGCTTTTTTCTAGCATTATACTAAACGTTCTTAGGAAAGAATTGGGCTTGAGTTCTCTCTTCAAGTCTTCCCAACTATTCATTACATAGTGTCCATTTTCAATTTCATTGTACTTAGTATGCCACCACAGTTTGACGTCACCAACCAAGTAGATGGTTGCATATCCACTTTCACCTGTTTTGAGGCCGTCCTCACAACGCGAAAGTATTGCTCCATATCAAACAAGAAGTTCTCCAACTCCTTGGCATCACAGGCACCCCCATACGTCCTGGGTTCTCGTACCTTGGTCTTGTTAAACCCCGAACTGTTAGAGTTTCCTATAGCAAGAACCATCAGATTCATCTTTGCTTCCAGATTAACTGTCTGCGATTGCTAAGTTTCAACAGTATGGTGAAAGTCCTATGACATCTCACCTATCACATGCTTTTGTGATTCCATGACTTCATCAACAAGTTCCCTTAGTTGAGCCACCTCTGCGGCCACATTGTTGGCTGTTATCTCAGCCTGTGCTTCCAGCACCTTGATTCTCTCAGCATTGGTTGGTGCCATGGTCACTTACCAAAGCTTTCTCAATCCCACAACGAAGGTAACAGAATTCATGTAGCAATTCACCGAGCTCTGATACCAGGTGTCACGGGCCGACTATTTTCATACCTTTGTGAAAGGACCGTGCGGCACTAGCTAAAACACTTTTGCTTAACTAGCCAACCTATCATTTATCACAATTCATCGACGAAACACTTTCATTAACATTCAATCAGATATCAGTGGAAGCAGTATGCAATTATGAAAGCAGTGGCAAGCAAGCAGTAAACATTGAAGCAACGTAATTCATTAACAGCACCTTCGTTGACATTGTGTGTTTAGTGAGGGAGGCAAGTAGGCTAAAAACGTTGACAATAGCTAGTAACTTTTACAAGATTGATGAACACTCACCCTCCCCTTAAAGAGCTTTATATACAAATATCATCCTGGCACTAGGAAACATACCGAGGAGTCACACTGCCTTATTTGGCATATAGAGAAACAACTAGTAGAAAATAAGCCTACACTAGTATTTACATGATGGAAACCCATCTCCCACGCATGAGATAAGAGGTCACATGCAAGCATAATTCCCTGAACAAGCTAGGCTCGTGACGAGGGGATGGCTCAATGAATAATCTATAAGGATTCATATAATAATGATTTGACAAGTTTTATGCTAGCTGTCAGCTACCTAGAGCAACCCTCTTCTTTTACCTGGGCTTTGGACCAACTATGTGTAAATAGATTAGGACATTAAGTGCATCACAGGCGGAGTTGCAAGAAAAAAAAGAGATATATGACAAAATTAGAAAATAGGCATGTAAAGATTAATTTGCAATCACGCGCAACATGTGACATAATTAAGAGTACAAGAAAAAGAACTATAACGAGCAATGATTACATTGAAGACACTTATGCTGGATTGGATGTGTGATATAGGCCAATAAATCTGCTGGTATGAGCTATTTGATTTTGGTTGAGGGGGCTTTTAGGACAAGTGCAAGACCAAGAACATGGCTTAAGTGTTTAAAAAAATGATTCAGTCAAATTTTGTTTAACAGAATGTATACCTTAAGTCAGTAGAGTGGAGAAAAAACATCCATATAGTTTTGACTCCAAACGGTAGAATTAAACCCATTTTTATTTGCTTCTTGGGGCTTGCAATTTCTTTCTTCTTTTGGATATATAATGGGGTGATGTTCGAACCTTGTTCACATGGGGGGTAGGATGAGCCCATCTTCCCTAGGTCGTTTCATGTCCTCAGTGCTCACAGCTTTCTGCTAGGCTGGACCAGCTATTTGACTTCCGGAAATTTAATTGGCTTGCTGTCAAGGTGAGACTCAGTCCTCTAGAATGGAGTCACTATAGATCATACAACTCTTAAAAATGAAAGTTGGAGATTAAATGTGATCATAATGCCCAGAAGTATGAGCCAAAAATTCATTTAAATAATTAAATGCTATGCATAACACATTTATGTATTATGGAAAGCACAATGTATTTATTAAATATGTAATATATGCAAGCAGCCATGAAAACTACCTAGTAGCATGCAGTTATTGGTGTAGTAGATAGTTTCATAATACAGCACATAATGGCAGACTTCTTGTCTGTTCAATTACTTACCATGGACGTGATGAAAATTCGTTGATGGCTCCTGCTGAGTAGGTACTACTATTGTTGTTTTCATTTTCAAAATTTGATCTTTGATGTGTTATATGGCAAAGCTATACCAAGGGTTGGTTTTATATATTGTTAATTGATTATATCTCCTGCAGGCTCAATCAGCAACAGTAGCAGAAATTTGGCTATGGGAAGTGGGTTCATGGAAGGCAGTTGGCCGGTTGCAGTCTCACAGCTTAACTGTGACACATTTGGAATTCTCACATGATGACAATTTTCTATTAGCTGTGTCAAGGGATCGCCAATTCTCTGTTTTCTCAGTCAAAAGAACAGGCATGCTAGAACTTTCTTATGCTTCAAATTGGTTTTTCATGTGTTGCATTGAAGGGTTTGGTGTAGTTTTGTTGATATGACAACCTTTTCTGAAAAATATAATTATGCTTTTCTATTTTTAGTTACTTGTTTTATAAGTACAACATAAATATTGGTAGAATGGTCTGTTGCTTCCACTTCCAGGGGCTACAGTTGCCACCATCTCACAATGATCCTTTGTACACACTTGGATGTTTATTATGTATCTTTCATCTGGACTGCTAAAACATAAAAATTTTAAGCAGTTGGTATATTCATTTTTAGTCCCCATGTTCTCAGCTGCCAAGTGAAGTAGCGATGTTGGGAAAATAAACATGGTTAATTTGAAGTTGTCATGGGATTATTTATGTTTTGCTTCAATTGAATGTTTGGCTCCATAATTCGAGATATGATGAACTTGATAGGAAATTATAGTAATTATATGGCTCCTCTTAACATATTTTATGAAATATTAGGTGTGGACGAAGTTAGTTCCCAGCTTCTAGCAAGGCAGGAGGCACACAAAAGAATTATATGGGCATGTTCTTGGAATCCATTTGGGCACGAATTCGCAACAGGTTCAAGGGATAAAACAGTGAAGATCTGGGCTGTGAAGAGGGAATCAGTTAAGCAACTTATGACTTTACCACAGTTCAACAGCAGCGTTACTGCACTATCTTGGGTTGGTATTGATAGTCGGAGCAATGATGGGCTCCTTGCAGTTGGAATGGAAAATGGACTTATTGAACTCTGGCATCTCTCATTAAGAACAGAAGATGGTTGTATAACAGTGCCAGGGGCAACTGCTGCTCTTGTTGTACGGTTGGATCCGTTATTGTGCCATGTTTCAACGGTGCACTGTTTAGCATGGAGGAACTCTAAGAAGAGCCGAGATTGTAGTATGATGCAACTTGCTTCTTGTGGTGCTGATCACTGCGTTAGAGTTTTTGAGGTAAATGTTGATTTGAGTGCAGCAAGATTGCCATCCTCATAATGCAGACAAATTTCTAAGACCAAGTTCAACTAAAATTTTCTAGAACTGGATTTGTTACTCGTGGACTTGGCCACCTGTCACAAATTTCAGTCTCTGGTGCTTGGAACCAGCAAAAGTTGGAGCATTGACTCGGCATATATTAGCTTGGAAGTTTTTATAGGTCACAATGGCGCTGTCAGCCTGGCATCTGAATGGAAGCAACTCTCTCGAGAATCACCAGCTGGTTCATGAGCGTGTTTGGTTGAGCTTGAGGCGGTGTTTTGGGGAAGCAATTGTTGCCGGATTTAGGAATGAAAAATTGGTAGCTGTACCCTCAAGATGGGTTCTAATTTATTTCTGATTGTTTTCACTGATAAATTATGATAGCTGGTAAAATAGGTTTTTGAGCCGTACCATCCATTGATTTATGATTATATATATAGTTTGGGTGAATTTCTTTGTTGGCAAGAGGCTGATGCAACAATTTACTATGATGGTTCTACTTTTATGATGCTTTTAGGAAAATCCATATCAATATTATTATTTCTTATGAAAGGGAAATAATTTAGCTGTCGGCCCAGCGCCTTGTTATTATAGTATTTACATTTTTTGTGCTGAATATGTTTTACTGAGTTAGCGTACGCATGTTGGTATTCTTTTATGTATTGGCTGTATTCGCTCTCTTTAAATTCAATCTTATTAGTGCTTACTGCATAAAAAAATTTCCTCTTTCATTTGGTTTACATAATACCTATTTGTACCAAAAGAGTGGTCAATAATATAAAATTTTGATTTCTAAAATGACGTTTGTCATTGTAATGAACATGACGGTACAAAAGTTTGTTTGAATTCTTATTTTTGAATATCAGTACGAGTTATAATCTTATTCTATGCTGGAAGAAAGTAGATTCTCTAAATTATTATATTCCTATTTACCTATAGAAATTTTATTACTTTTCATTTTTTTTTCCTGTTATATTTTTGAGACTAGAATAGATATCCCTTACATGGTAAAGTTTAATTTGATTTGTGGTATGTTTATTCTTAAGACATTTTGTGACCAACCAAATAAATTTTTTGTAACTAAAGAGTTGCTTAGTATTGCTGTCAAAAATCATGAAAATGAATGTTAGGTATGAAAACTAAAAACTACAAAAATAAACAACAAATGAGAAGCTAGTGAATAAATTAAAGACCTAGTTTAATATATGTTCATTGTTTTTAGATCAAATACAATTAATAAGTATGACAAACAAATGCAAAGACGAAAAAAAAGAACAGAAAAAAAATAAACATAAAAAATAAAGGTATGTCAATCAAAAATTAATTATAATTATAATTGTTTTACTTGATTACTATATGAATTTCCTATTCAAAAGGAGAGATTTTAGAGGGATAGGCTTCTTCACATGTTCATGCAAATGTTGCCCAATTGTAGGATGCGTATCCGCTGAGTTTTACTCCTATTAATTGCGTAACTGAGATATAAGTAGTGAGATCTGCTGTCTCATTGCAAAACCACATATTGTTAATGGGCTTGATAATTTACCATATGATTCATACAAGGTTTCAAATCTTATCTTTTGATATTATGTTAATTGGGATGCTGCTGACTTACGAGTTATGAATGTGGTCTAGAGCTTGCCCACGCTTGAGAACTATCAGCTTATGTCGCCGTGAAGCATTCTTCATGCTTGAATTCTTTTCTCTCATACCCATCAAGCTCAATCAAAGGCAAGCAAGGTGGAAACTTCCAAGGGCAGCCAAATAGGAATTCCAAACCACGTTTATAGTGTGAAATTTGCCGCAAGATCAGACACACTACGGCGCAATGTTGTCGCTGCTTTCGTCATTCTTGAACTGCAAGTCTCCTTCGAAATCTCTGCTGTGTCGGCTACTCCACAAGCTCTGGAACCACATCACTGTCAACTCCAATAGTCTACCAGTTAATCTCACTACAGTGGCCTTGACACAACAGCAGTTAGCAATGGCATGATCTTACCAATAAGCTAGTTGGTCAATCTCATTTCCCTAGCTTTATCATCACACTTTTAAGTTCTTAAACATGTTCAATGCATGTTCCACGAGGAAAAAAGAATTTGCCTAGTGTATCTCAACTGGCATTTGATAAGTACGCGTGCTTGTTTTGTGAAGGGCCACAACGGGAAAGTCCTCCTTCAAGGGAGGTTTGATAATGACCTACACAAAATTTTCTCCAACTTCGTTGTCTCTATCTTTGTTAGTGGATAGACAATTGTAGATGTTCAGCTTCACCGGCTTGGTTACCCATCATGTGCTAGTGTTGAACAAATTCATGATGGTCATCTTCCCAGATGTTGAAGTAAGGACCTTCATATTTTGCTCATCCCTTTAGATGGGAAACGACTCCCACTTCCTCTTTGCTTGTTATATTTTGTTCTAGATGTTCCTTTCTCATTAGGAAGTATTAAGCCTTCTTGGGTGATATCGTGAGAATACACATTCCAAATATGGAGCCCATGTTGGGTGTAAGGTCCACGCTTGCCTTTATGTTTTGTCAGAATGCCTCCTAGAATACCATGCCCATGAAGGCTAGCATTTCTTAGATGCATGGGATATTAGGACCTAGCCTCAATAGTCATTTAATGGTTTTCGTTACTTCATTATTTTTCTTAATGATCGTACAAACGTAAAAATTCGATAGACTATTTGATCGAATTGCTATGCTTAATACATGATCATTGGTATTTTAGGATTAGAATTTACAAAACTGGACTAGATCATTGTATGAACTAATAATTATAGAAATAAAACTAATAACCAACCCATCGCTTTGTATTATCTCAATCCAAAATCCAAAAATCAGTCAAGATATGATGTATTGGTTATATCATTGTAGCAATTGCAATCTTTTTTGCATATTCATAAATAAAGAAAAGTTAATCTGATTATGAATTGTGAAGCGAAATATAAAAAAGTAGATTTACTCTTTTTATAAAATCTAAATATAAGATATTTGCTAAAAACCTTTAAATTGAATGGTGGGAATTTCATCCTGTGTCTTTATTCTTAAATCATAATGTTGCCCGTTTCTTGCTCACAGACCTTGGCTCAAGATGGTGCCGCAAGATGCAAGCATAGGCATATAATTAAAAGAGGACTTGCGCCTTTTTCCTATGCAAACCTTCTTCTTTCCTTCGAGGACTATGCCTTTCGATATTGCCTGCATTTAATCAATCTTATGTCCATACCTCTTCCATTCATACTCTCTCCTCTTCAAGAACTATATAGTCATTATGTTGATTATCATTTTCTTATGTGTTGGATGCTGATGCTATTCTTATTTTTTTCCCCTATATAACAAATCCAAGTTTGATTACTTTCATCTATGTCTAATCTCCCTCCAATAAGCTCTACATTTCTTATCATATGGTCTTTGACGAGTGCAAGCTTCAATTTAAGTCTTTCTAATCTCCTTCCCTTCCTCTCAATCCATTATCTCCACATCCTCTGACCCCTTTTTATTATTATTTCTAATCCAACTGCATTGCCCTCTAAACTCACATCCCTTTCTTCCTCTCCTTTATATCTTAATCCCCATCTTTACCATCCTCTTCCACTATTTCTTCTCATTTTCCTTTATCTCCTATTTCTTCTTGGTTGACTATTTCTTAATTATCTTCCCTACGTTTTGGATGGCTCCCTATCCTCTTATCCATTATCCTCTTCAACTCCTTTAGGCATTCAATTTCTTGTGGACCTTTCCATTCACCTTAACAACCAAAATCTCTTAATTCTATGGTTATTAATGTTAGCTCCAAAGTTTCATAACTTGATTTTTATGATAAAAAACTATTATGTACTAATAACTTTGTGCTTAAGTTGTTTTTTAGCAGAATTAACATTGAAGTTAAAAAACTGAGAGAAGATTTGAAGAGTTAAAGTTCTATCTATTTTGTATTTTTGTTCTCTCCTTGTAATTTATTTAAACTTATAAAACTCTAAGAATATTAAAGGCCCACAAATGAACTGAAATTGGAGGATTGGAAAAAAAAAAGGAAGATTGAACTTGACCTTGCAACCAGGGTTAGTCAACCCGCCCACAAGGGGTGGTTGATCAGTCTAAGCAGAAGCTAGAGGTGGTCAACTAGCCCCAAAAGGCAGTCGATCAGTTTAGCAAGTTTTGCTTGCAATAGTTGTTTCTTTCTCTTTAATTTCTAGTAAATGGTCGATTGGTCTAAGTAGCATAATGTTTCTAATGGGTAGAAGACAACTAGTTTTTCTCCAATATATATATATATATGCCCTCTAAAGCCTTAAGAACTAGAGAGAACATATACTAAATATCCAAGTGCTTAACCTTTCAATCCTCTCTTAATCTCCCTTATTCTATTTGTGCCTTAAATTGCTCATCCTTGAAAAAATTTCTAGAAAACTCTTGTGTCATAATCTTACACATTCTTTAAAAGTTTCTTTTATGAACTTCAAATTATATATCCTTCCTTGTGAGGGATTTTTTTTTTTTTTTTTTGTAAGCTCTGTTGTATTGGTTTTCTTGTCTCTGTAAATTGGTTTCCTTGTCTTCGAAAAACAAGGGGTGTATTGGTTTCCTTGGTCTCTGCTAAAACAAGGGGACTAGTGAAACCTCAAGGTGGTTTGCCTTGAGAGAGTGGATGTAGGCTAGTTGTTGAACCACTAAGAGTTTTCATTTGATTTTATTACTTTATATTTATATATTTTCTTGGTTAGTGTAATTATCTTTAAATTGTGTAATCAAACATATAACTTTATTAAACCCAATTCACCCCTCTCTTGGGTTGCCACTTAAGCCAACAATTCATTCAATCTCGGGTTGCCACTTGAGCCAACAATTCATTCAAAGCGCATTTTTTTTCAAGCCACCAAATATCTTATTGATCTTTTTTTTTTTTTTTTTGCTTCTATCACAATTGAACAAACATGTTATGCTTATTCTAAGCACTTTCCTGGTTGGCATTTCGCCATACAATAGGAGTTTGGTGCCCTCATGGCCAATTGCTCTTGGACATTGGTTTTTTGTACCTTCATTTATAATGTCATTGGGTGAAAAATGGGGTTGTTGTGTCAAATTACATGTTGACCCAATGGTGAGGCTACTTTATTTTGAAGTGTTTTTGGCAAAACTCCAATATTCAAGTATTATGCAACCCAACATCTCTTATGTTGTTAGTTTTAGATTCCTAAATTTGGGCATCTAGAAGTTTTTAAGCATACGTCAAGGCTTTAATAATCCTCAACACTTTATTTTCTTGAGTGCTAACTTGATTGGTTATCCAAGAGATTAGAATTTCACTTATGGTTATTATGCTTTTCGTGGCAATAATTTTGACAATTGGCCCTTTCATAAGCTGTAACGTCCCAAACCCGTAAATCTGTTCCGGTGCATTATACCTGATTAACCGTGCTTTGTGGCGTCCTGAACCCCCCTTGTGGGATCCGAGTGCGACGTCATTCATTTTCCTGTACCTGTTATTCCATTAATAATTATGTAACGGAAAACATAACTACTATCTTCTATCAATAATATACCAGAGTTTTCTACTTCTATTTACATTCTGTAATAATTCATTCAACCATCTGCATCCATATATATACAAAACTCCAAAAACATAACCAACAACTTACAGTATTCACAACCCAGAAGACTTAAAATATAAAACATAAATCATAAAATATTGACATCCCAAAAATATCATCAAAATTATACCCTTTCTTTTTTCTATAACCCAAAAATGATGTAATAACTTTGAGCTCTCTAAGCTCGATCTCGTGGAGGTCCTGAAAAAGATAAATTTGTTTTGGGTGAGACACATCTCAGTAAGGAAAGAAACAATATATTAAATCAGCGTGTGACCAATATGAGAATATAATCAACATAATATTCAACATTTGCAAATCTTTAACATAATTTTTGAAATCATTTTCTAAACCTAATCAATCACATGCAAGATATTTTATCCACGAGAAAAACTTAAGGATATGAGTGATTACCTACCACAAGTAGCACCCCTCTGCTCTAATACTTTAGGCAATCTGAAGGTCACAAATGAAGTATACCAGGGCACTCACCTTACTAAGTAAGCCCTCAGGTGAAGAAGTAATCTCGTACTCACACGGTTCATCCAAAGGTTTACTAGCTAAGGCTCCCGAAAATAGGGAAATCTACCCATCCATAAAAGTAGTTTCCCTCTGCCCTAGTACGTTATGCAGCCTACTGCTACACCTGAAAGTAACCAGTGTACTCGCCTTTCTCAGCAAGCCATCAAGCGAAGAGTTTGCCTCTCCCAAACGTAATATGTTCTACAAGCATAAATAATGATACTGCCATAACACATTATTTTGTTTGTCATTATTCTGTAATTCTCATTTGTTCATGTTCTCAAATTTGACATTTCATAACATTTCACTTTACGTGGCTCTTTCCCATTTCACATCGTTCACATTTCACATTTCATTTCTATTTCATTCTCATTTTCATTTCATTTCATAGTATACCCAGCATCTTTTAGCTGTTTTTGTGTTAGTCCTAGCATCTTTCAGCTATTTTTATGTTAATCCATATAGAAATGCTCTAATCTGCTACCCAACATCTTTCAGTTGTTTTTGTGTTAGTCCACATAGAAATGCGCTAGTTTGCTACCCAACATCTTTCAGCTGTTTTTGTCCAGCATTTTTCAGTTGTTTTTGTCCAGCATCTTTCAGCTGTTTTTGTTTCCATGGTTGCATTAACACTAACATGTAACATATTTCATATATCGTTTTCATACTCAGTTTATTTTTTGTATATCCTGTATCTCATACATATAACATAATTCCACACAGAATTCTATTTTACTCATGCCACACTATTTAGCAGTAAAATTCATATATATATATATATATATATTTCTTGTAAAATAAGTTAACCTACATTTAACATTTATATACTGAAAATATACTTTTCCTTTTTACATAGTTATCTTGAAAATATTATTCACTTACATCAGTTCATTTTCACATATACGTATCTAAATAAACAACCCTAGGCGCAAAAAATGTAATTTAAACGGTTGACATTTTAAACTCATACAAAAACATATACATGTATATTTATAACATATTTTGTTTTCCAATTAATTCATAAAAATCTGGTTTAATATATATTCCCCCTTACCTGGTTTTTTGAACTACGCCAACAGGGATCCCGAAAAGATACCTGCGACGCTCACCCGAACCCTGAATCAAAAATTCTAGTTCCATTAAATCAATCCTAAATAAAATAATATTTTAACATTTTCTAGGCCTATAAATTCCAAATAAATAGTTATACTCTCAAATATAACCAATTTACTTAATTCCCCAAATCCCACTCTCGTTTTGGAGCAGTGCCTAGGAAACCCAAATTGAAAATTTACTTTGGCCAAAATAACTACGATCGAGACTAGGACCCCGTGGTGGTGCCCGATTGTTGATTTAGCGGTAGATTTAAGGAGAAATTGAAGAAATAGAAGAGATATACCTTTCCCCAAGAGTGGTGCCTATGCCGCTCCCACGACAAATCCGCTCCGATAGAATGTTGGTGGCAGTGATAGGAATCCAACGGTATCTTCGGTTTTACGATTGACTGAATATCCACTGAGAAATTGAGGAGAGAAAGGAGAGAGACGGAGAAGTGACGTGAGAATTGGAGAGACGTTCGGGGGCTACTCAGCAAAGGAATTGAATTCCTAAAGGTTAGAGCCTTCAGGAATCATTATATATCTATATTAACTTATATTATATTATATAATTTAATTATTAATAATAATAAATAAATAATTTTAATTTTTTTTAAATTTTAATTTTAATTGTTTTTTTGGAATCACTATATTCTCCCCTCCTAAAAAGAATTTCTTCCTAAGAATTCGCTATCCAATCATTTTTCACATTTCTAAAATTTATCAACTACCTATCTCACACAATCCAGTACATATCAGTATATAAATTTCTACATTATCCATAATTAAATAACATCATCATATAAACTTTTCAATCATCTATAGCAAAATTAAATCATTATTATCTTAATCATAAACCCATACCTGTTCCCCTGGCATTCTCTGACTCAGGCTAGATCAACGAGTAAACTTGTTTTGGACCACCTCTGCCAAATGATAACTGCTATCTCCCTCGATCTTGGGTCTGTGCAGGTACAACAGGTAACGGTTCCCGACAATTTTTCTTGACATGCCCCGGTTTACCGCACCTGAAACAGTTAGGAACCTGAAACTAGCATTCACCCCTATACCTCTTATTACATGTTTGGCATACAAGGTAAGACTGACTATCCTGATAACCAAGATAACCCCGATCTCTTGCCTCTTGCCTCGAGCCTACTACATCTTTCCCTTTCTTTCTTGATCCCCGACTAATCTCAGCTTGAAAACTGGATGGTGAGGGCCTCTTCTTTTGTTTTGTAGGCTTTGTGCTACTCTGGATGCTCTTCTCTAGCACCGAAGCCTTATCTACCAAATATGAGAAATTCTGAACCTGGAATCCCACCACCAGTTCATAAATTCTGCGTGTCAGACTTTTTTCAAAAAAGAAATCTAGCCAAAGCAAAAAATAAAAAGAAGACCCACTATTTTGTCCTATTTCATCATACTCACAAAGTCTTTCAGATTGATTGATACTTTATTCTATACTTTTCTACTGAAAATAATTGTGACTATCTCCTGGGCTTTACTTAACCCAATAACCCAACTATCTCAAAACATATATGTTTGTATATCATTTTCAAAATTCCCATTTTCACAAATTAGTATACTTAGGAAAACATCTATATTACTCAGAAATCACATATTATAATTTACTTAATAAAATTTCTAAAAACACCTGACATAACCTATTCCCCTTACCTATTTCCTGGAGTTATGCCTATAGGGATCCCAAAACTATGCCTGCAGCGCTCGCACAAATCTTGTATCCATATAGCCTAACTCAATCATTTCAACCCCAAATTATTTATCATTTTAACATCCCTGGGGCGCACATATTCCAATAATTAATTAAACCTGAAAAAACAACTTCCTTACCCCAGGTTTGGAGTGGTGCCTGAGAAGCCTGAACAACGAAATCGCTCCGATTAAACAACGGAGAATCGTAGCGGGGATCTCGAAATGATGTTTATTGGCTAATTCAGGCTTGTTTTGGGAGGAAAATAGAAGAGAGAGAGAGAGAGAGAGAGAGAGAGAGAGAGAGAGAGAGAGAGAGAGAGAGAGAGAGAGAGTTTTGATTTTCTAAACATAAAATAAACTTAAACTCTTTATATAGGGTTGCTGGCACAGGGGAAACCGTCGAGGGTTTGGCCTTTTAATTAAACCATTTCTACTATTTTACCTTTACCTGGCCGCAGTAACTCAAAACCGTTGATGGTTTTCCTGGGTTTGACGAAACCGTTGACGGTTTTCTGAGATGGCCTCAAGCCGTCTATGGTTTGGACCTATGCCAAACCAACTCCTTTCTTTCCTTTATTATTTCATTAATTACTATTTTCTGGGTCTCTACATTGCCTAATTTGACCTATGCTCTGATACCAAGATGATGTAGGACTGGATTGATCGACCTAGTCTTATGAGTTAACCCTCACACAAGCACATACACTTAAAACATTTTGGATTCAGAATTTGTTAACCTTATAGGTCATGCCCGGTTTTGATTATGACAAATACTCATTGTATCTAATGGGTGTTTGAGACTTTGTGCAAGAACCTAGAATTGTCAAGATCAAGATGCACATAAAGCAAGTGAAGATTGAAGACCAAATTCCATTTGCGTTGTAATACATATTTCATTGGCAAAATTGGTCTGTAATAGTAAATTAGGGTGTTTACTTGTAATAATCACACACCCCACGTGCATGGTCTAATAGGTAAGCTTAGAATTCAATAATAACTAAAATTGGACCTAGAAAAGACCATAGGACACTCACCTTTGCACTCATACATGTTAGGCACTTGAATAGGGTGTTTGTAAATTAAAACTGGATCGAATTGCACACTTTGTGCACTTTCGGTCGATTGGCACATGCAGTTCATTCTACCCTAGTTGACTGAACCCGATCTGGGTCAACCAGTTGACCATAGCCCGGTCGATCGAATTAATTTAGTTCAAATACACCTGGTCGACCGAACTTCCTAGGAGTCAACTTTTTGACTACCTGGTCGATTGAGCCCAAAATATACTCCAACGCTCTGGTTGACCGAGGGTCCTCAGGAGATGCCCCAACGGTCTGGTCGATCGAACTATCCAGTTCATTTTCACCGTAGTCGACCGAACCGCGCTAGTTGGGAAAATTGCCTCTCCTGGTCGACCGACCCTGAAGTTCAAAAATGACCCGATCGACCGAGCCATATGAACTTCGGTCGACCGAAAGTGTTCTGGTCGCCCGGTGCTCTCAGGTTGCCCTATTTTTTACCGTAGTTAAATATTTTTTTAACAGGGTTAAAATAATTAAAACACCAATAATCTTTTCTAATAATCCTAATCTTGTCCCCAACGGTTATAATTCATGGGGTGTCTATAAATATCCATTCATTTGGAAAAATTAGACAAATGATTAGCAAAGCAAAGTGAAAAATTTCTCTCAAGCCAAAAACTTCCTACTGCTCATACTCTCTTTAAAACCACTCAAACTTACCTTCTTCAACTTTTTATATCCTTTGTAAGTGCATTGAGTGTTTGTGCAAAGAGGTTTGCTCTCCTATTAGTAGTTAATTGATTTGATTTTCATGAGAGTAAAACCTAAGTGTTCTTAGGGGGCTTTTGCTCATAAACCCATCCTGAGAAGACTTGTGTTGAACTTTCTAGTGTTGCATTTTCTTTACAATAACTTATGAAGTTCGTATTTGTTTTGGGTTGCAAAACGTTTTCAAAACTCACTCAAATATCTTGTGTAATTTATATTTGACATACTTGTGAGAAGATATTTGTGTTGGCAATATTAATCTTCGTGCAATATTTATTCACTTACATATTATTTGCTGAATACAAAGATTAGACATCTTTTGCAAACCAAGCATATACGCTATATTTGTGACTGAGATATCCTGCTGAGCAATACATTTGAAACTTGCTTGACATCTTTGTGTGAATTTATTGATTGAAAATCTTGAGATACAAAGATTGTTTGTTGATACTCTCATGCACTTATTACACTGATAGAAAATACATTTGAGAGTTAAACTATTGGGTCATAGTGAGCTTACGTATTAAATCATTTTGTGGTGTTTGTGACTGAGCGCATTAGGGTACATATCTGCCTTACACGAAGGCACAATCACTGTACCATTATTTGTTTGTAAAATTTGAGTGTTTTTAGGCATGGTCTGAGGGGGTGGTAATCCAACCCGGTAAGGATTGTTGTAAAGGTTGAGGTCAGCCCTGTGCTAATTGACTTGGTTTGTTTTGGTGCCACTCCACCCGTTTAAGTGAGCAAGTTATTGTGGTAATCCTTGTACTTGTTAGGCAAAGCGGGGACGTAGGCAATTGGCCGAACCTCGATAACATTTCTGTGTGTCACCCTTACTTTACTGCTTTTTGGTGCATGTGTGTTTGATTAAATTACTTTATTTACTTTCTAGTAAACATTTACATTACTTGCACTAGATTGACTATAAGGGTGTGGACATACTGGTGTTAGGAGATTGACCTAGGATTTAAATTTTAAAAATACAAATTCACCCCCCCCCTCTTGGGATCACAGTAAAGCTAACATAATTCAATTAACTAAACATAAACAACATAAGTCATGCTTCATTTCACATGTTGTTGGATTTTTAAAAAGGTGTATGATGCTGTCCATAAAATAAGTCCCAAGTGTGTACTGATCAAGGAATCTAGTTTTATGCGGAAGATGTTACTTTCAAAATCAAGATTTCAAGTTCTAAGCTACCAAACTAACATTCATACAATTGATTTTAGCTAGCAAGTGTCAATATTGCAATCTATAGATTCAAATGGTTTATTGAAGTATGGAATTTTAGACTATTAACAATGGTTCACAAAATACAGTAAGGATTCAAGCAAGGATTGAATTTACTAAGATATTTTCGTTGGATGACTTGATGTTCTTCAACACAAGTCTTAGATCACATCGTAAATCCTTCGTACAAGTTTTGAAACACAGAGACGAATGTAATAATGTAGTGGAGGGGAGATGGCCGTGGGGTGTATGTTGCGGTGGCCGTATGGATGTGTTGGAGGGGAGGCCGTGTGAGTTAGAGATGGGAGGTGGAGATGGAGTTGCTGGATAGAATAATGGTTTCTCACCACTTGATCTCCATAGAGAACTACTTAGCATCACACTACACAATCAAGAGATTGGACAAAACTTTCAAGCTTTGACAAAGAAAATTTCTTTCAGCTTCCTTAATAATTCTTACAATGCTAAATATAAAGACTTAGCATGGTGACACAAAACATTAACAATCTTACACTCCCCACACAAGCATGGGAGACAAAGGTAATAAATACACCAACTTACTAGACACATTTAATACACTCATAACTTACTAAACACACACATGTAAGCTTGGTTGTCTTACAACATTACAAATTAAATACAAAGACATAAGCCAAATGAAAGTCAAATTCATGTGGGGCCCATGGAACCGCATGTGGCCCATAAGCTGTGTGGGGCCCACATGGGGTCTTGAAGTTGAACATGCTTCAAAATATGGACTGGAGTCTTCACGTATCGAAAGCCATCCATCATAAGTCTTCAAATAATCCATGTGTACCTACAAAATAATTTGTATAATTGTGGACATTTGAAAGTCGTCCACGCGTCACCATATCAGCGAAAGAGTGGACATCTGGAGGTCGTCCACGTGTCATTGTAGCTGCAAAGGAAATGGGTGTGGCATGTTGATCCCCATCATAAACTTTCCTTGAGGTTTCGAACAAATTTCGTGAACATTCCTTGACATTTGAGTTTTGGAGCACTTCCAATCCTTCATCAATTTATAGTCAAGTAATCATGTAAATTTTCAAAATTTGACTATTTTACCCTTTTCGTCTTGACATGAATAAATTAGCATAAAAATGACTAGAAATTTGTCCTTAACGACAAAATTCTCATTTGTTTGTAGTGCATTCAGAAAGTGGCGTTACATAGTTTTTTGAGTATTTGAAAGAAATTCTTCTTCTTTTCTCTTTTTTTTTTTTTTTTGAAAGAAATTCTTCACCAATGATCAAATTATTAATTTTTAAGGGCAATTGTGCTTATTTATTTATTTATTTATTCATTCATTACTATTATGTTTGAATAATATTTGTGCTATATCATGTGTAATGGTCAAAAAGTAGAAAAAAAAAGTTAAAAAAATTTAACTTGATAAGTTAATCAAAAGGTTATGAATGTCTCCTGAATCAAATGTGAATTTAAGTTTATAAACATTTTAAATTTGAATTTTTTTAAAAATATTTTTGACAATATTAACAGGAGGCCAAACTTTTTTTACTCTCATTTTACTTCATTTTATTAAGGATAAAAACAAAATCCAACACTTGTAAAACTAGAAACAATTCAATGAAATTTCTCTTTCTAAAATGAACAAGAGGAAAAAAAGTAAATGGTCAAAATTCTTCTACCATTTGACTCCATTAATTACCTCAAAAGATTTACCTAACCAGCGAAAAGGATTCCATAAAAAATGACCCAAGCTAAAAAATCATCCTCTTCCAACTTGTAGAAAGATTTTTCTGAACCTAAAATGCCAACTGAGCACTTTTTCATCTTAAACATATTATACTAACGCCAAAATCATTTTGAACAAAATTTGCATCAATAAATAATATTTTGATGAGTTTTATAAAACGTAACATGTATTATCATGCCCTCTATTAAAGCTTAATATATATTATTGGTGTACAACCTAATAGTTTAAACTTTTAGGTAAAGTCGTAATCTAGCGTGGTATCATAACTGGTTTCTAGAAGGTTTTGGATTCTAATCTTGTTGTTCGTGTTTATTCTGTGGTATTTAAAAAAATTATGTTTCCTGTCATGAGTATTATTTGTCATGTGTTTATCTCTCCATGTGCTGTTGGACTGCACGTACGGGGAGTGCTAAAACTCGAATATACATTATTGGCCCACAACCTAACAGCTTAAATTTATAGATAAAGTGGTAATCTAATTCCTTTGACTACTAAGCTGTATAAGATAAGTATTTGAAAGATCAATAAATAATATTTTCATGAGTTTTGTAAAACGTAGCGTGTGTTATCATGCTCTCGGCTACTAAGTTGTATAGGATAAGCATTTGAAAGATTTTTTCGAAGGAAGTCGGATCGGTCCAATCTTTCCATGGCCCTTAGAAAAATTCAAATTCAATTTTTATAGGAAGGCATTTCACAAAAGAAAGGTAGCTTACAATTATGCCAACCATTTCTCATTCTGCGTTAAGAGACAGCGAAGGGAACCTGCTTTATTAGGGAATTTAATCTTGTAAAAAAGCGCTTGGGACGTAGGAATAAGTTCTCCAAAATGGGCATGGTAAGGTTTTCTTTCCTTTTCTTTTTTAATTTTTATAGTTTCCAATCTGGCAAAGTGGAATTGTGGAAATGAATTCGGCACTTTGGTTCATTACTCTATGCAAATTATATGCTTGTTTGAGCTGTCAGGAATCAGAAGTTTATCAATAGTTTTTTAAATTCTATGTTAGTAAAACAAAGCATTAACTTTTCCATAGTTATTTGTTTTAAAAATACTATACCATTAATTTCTACGCGGTACTTAAATCTAGACAAGTGAAAAGCATAATTTGAAAAAAGAAAGATTTAGACCTTAACGTTGACACCCTTTAATTATATTGGAAAGAAAAGAGATTAAACTCAAAATAAAATGGTCATTTTTACCGAAACAATCTTGGCGATGCTGTGTAATTCTCTCTCGAGTAAATGGTGTTTTAATATAAGAGTAAGAATCTTTATTTCAAAAGTCATTGGTGTCATTTTCTTATACATGATTCTCTCTTGAGTAAATGTAAGAGTGAAAATCTTTATTTCCGAAGTGTTTAGTATCATTTATTTAGACTTGGTGTAGTTGATTTTAACTTCTTATTTACGTTTTACCTCTTGATAGAATGATTTCTTCAACATCCACACTTTATAATCTTTAAATTGCGCTTTGTAAATAAAAATAAACACCAAAACTACCTTATGCAGGCTCACAAGGCAAGGGCTACTCTTATGTACACTCCGTGTGGACCCAACACTTTGACTTCACCACTCTTTTGCTAAGTTATTATTACTAATCATAATGATTCAAGGCCAACTTTCTCTTTATTACCCGTTTAATGTCTATCCTTACATATTTAACTATTGATTAATAGCAATTTTAATTTGTTAAAAATTACATACCCTTAGTGTCTCAACTTGACTGCTCCCTTTAATAGTTGCCTACAACGGTGAATTTAATAGTGACCTACAACTGTGGGTTTCAATTTTAACAATCAATTATTCAACTCAAAGATATGAATGGAGGCCAATCATTCTTTTATAGTCTTAAATTCTTCCAGCCAATCAGACCCATTCCCATTATGAGATTAAAAAAAGGACCCAATTCACTAGTGGTAATGTGCTTGGTAGCAAGTTTGAAGTTCAAACCCATTGGAATTGAATTTTCTGGTTGTGTAAAAAATTTACCCGTTGGGAAGCAATGAACCTGCCCTTTCCTTTTATCCCTCTTAAATTTTACCGAGGAAATGACAGAAAAGAGGTTGCGGGAAGTGGGAGGAGGCGTGTAGCGGAGTCAGCAGCTAGCTCCCTGCACCTCACAGCAAAATAGACAAGGTTGGTGGCATGGATTGTGAAGGTAGCAGCTTTTGCGGACAATGGGAAGTAAAAGTCCAAAGAGAACATGCGTTGGCCGTGAATCATCAGCATCCCTCAACTAGCCTACTCGCCCATCTCGAAAAAAAACCTCGTACGTTTACATATAATTTAATCCCCAATTAATACTCACTTGGGTAATAAATAAATACAGAACAAAAAGCACCCTGTCACTGTCCCAGTCCCTGCGCAGCCACATGAGAATCAGTGGGCAGATATGTTTTGATCTGACCAGCTTATTGCGAGTTTAGTGTTGTAAACACCACCCGGTGCTGGCCATTTATTGTCTGTTTGCATCGCGACTCTGTTTGATTGTTACTGTGTTAGTTTAGAGGGAAACAGAGAGTTTAGGAAAAGGGGAAAAGGAAACTGATAAAGAGGAAAAGGTGCAGCCTACAGGGGAGAAAGGAAAATGGAAAGGAAATAAAGGAAGCTCTCCCTTTCTTGATGAAGGAAAATGGAAGAAGAGAACATGATTGTTAGCTTAATTAAATGGGCAAGTCCTTCTCATTCATTTTCCACCTATTTTTTGAGGAAGTGAGGGGGAGAAGGATTTTTCGCTACCGTTTTCCTTTCACTCTTTTCATTCATTTCTCACTAAAACCACATATCACCTATCTGTATTGTAATGGTTGCTCAGTTTTCCCTCAATTATCAAAAGAATCTAATAATGGTGATGGTGTCTTGGGCTGTGCATAAATGTTTTCCGGGAGAAGTTTTGACGTGGAAAGCTTGCTCATGTAAGCAGCCGCATCCCTAGATGATCATTGAGGTGATAGCATATCAGCTAGAACTCATCTGGTGCAGATACCTTGTGGATAGCTAAAACAGTGGATAACTTGATTTCAGGATTAAAATCCTTGAAGGTTGAGTTGGGTGTAGTTATTCTAAAGACTAAATGGATGTTGTTGGGTGTTGCTGCAAACTTGAATTTGGAAAGGCCTAAGATTGCCCCACAAATTTCTGCACCCCTGGAAAGGGTGGGTTTATAGAATTTGAGGGCTAGTCTTGACCTTACAGAAAAGATGTTATGCTTAAACTTGAATGTCAGATATTCATGGAAATAACTTATGTGCAGCTCAATCCTTTCAGATAAATTGGTGCGCTGACACAAAAGAAGAGGTCCAAGAGATAGATATCAGATGGTAAGAAAGCTGAGAAAATTAAATCTAGAAGAGAGGTCCAAGAGATAGATCTCAGATGGTAAGAAAGCTGAGAAAATTAAATCTAGAAGAGAACAGAAGAAACGGAAAAAAGTTCAAGCTAATAACCAGGTAAACCATTGACAATGATCACATACATGCTCACATGATCTCTCATGAAAAGGGCAGGCTGTGCAAATCATATAGCATTATATCATTTCATTAGTACGGGCTACAAAACCATATACAGAAATTTAACACCAAAGTATTACGACTTATAATACACATTTTATTAACTGATATGAACTGGACAAGCACACAATATTTGAGTTTGAACTTTTACAGTATGATGGTTGCAGACCACTTTTGTTTTCTTTTGACAATAACAACAATGTAACATTAAAGAAATTAAAAAGAAAACCAGAGTTGCTTATTATCTATGACAAATACATACCACAAACCAATACCAAAAACAAGACAGGGACGCTGAAATAGAAAATTTAAAAGCAAAATTAAACAAACCCATCCATTCAAAATTGTAGCTTCTTGCCCATTTGACCTACTGTGGCTGCGAAGTTCTGATCTGCTGCTTGATATTCTCGGTTGGAAGCTGAGAACCTGCTTCCGGCAACAGTACAGCAGGGGCTGTCATGGTCTGGTACTGAGGAGGGAGGGTGGGTGCCAGAGGCTGAGTGTAGTATAGCTGAGCATGAGCAGGATCGGAATATTCATAAGCATAATTTGCAGTAGCAGCTGAGGTAGGTGCAATGGACTGAGATGGGTGATGAATCTGAGAGAACCCAACGTATTGTTGCTGATGCTGGCTGGAAGGCACTTGAACTAAAGGGGAAGATGCTGCAGCTGTTCTGTACACACCGGCTGCCATTTCAGGTTTAGGTGGAGGAGCATTTCTTGCCTGATTGTATGCTGCAGAAGGGGGAATCATGGTGGCATTGGCAGGGGCTTGGGGGCGACTGGACGGGATAGCAGTGGCAGATTCATTCAAATTAGATTGCTGCATAGACAAGTTGTAAGCTTGAGTCGGTCTGGGGGGCATAAAGTAAACTGAGTATTGTGGATCAAGCTGAGGGTGGGGATGGTGGTGGTGCTGTGGCTGAGAAGGATATACAGGATAGTAGGACGACATTGGCATTGCCCCTGCGGGGTGATGGTGGATGTAATGGGGGCCAGCATGAATGAATTGCTGCTGAGGTTGCTGCTGCTGCTGCTCAAATTGGGTTGACAATACATACCCAGAATCCTGAAGTTGCTGAACCATATGGCTCCTAGAATTTGGATCAGAGAAATTAAATTTGGGATCCACAGGGTTAGCAGAAACCCTGTTGGCTCCAGAGGGTAATTGATTAACTGGGTCTTGATAAATGGGAGGTTTTTGGCGAGAAACAGCATTTGTCATACTACTATCACTGAAAAATCAAACAAACAAAAAGCCCCAATTCAGAAAATGATCACTACATCACAGCGAAGAACTAAAAATTAACTGAAATTGGAGCATATTTTAAATCCCTAAAAATTAAATTCATTAAATGGATATAGAGCAATCAAAAGCACTAAAGGTGGAAGATTAATATTGCCAAATCTCAGAGGTACCTTGAGACTGAGTCTGGGGAAGGCAAATCATAAAGACCACCCGGTCTGGGCTGCAGCTGTGCAGACACCTGCGCCAACTGTGGCGGCTGTGGGTGTGGCGGTTTCAGATACCCTACAGGCATCCCCTGCTCCGATCTCTCATCATCAGAAAAAACCCGATTCTGATATTCACCACCAACCACGGCAGAACCGATCTGCACACCCGCCGCAGCTACTGCAGTAGTGGGAACCGGAGGCGGAGATGACAAAATCATAAAACCCTCATCCTGCTTCTGCGCAGCAGCAACACTCATCTGCGAAAACTGTTCCTCAATCCCCACCTTCTGATCCTGCAACCTCACCCCACCACCACCACCATCCTCCACATGGACCCGAATCGGCGGCAAATTCGTCAACGACGGCGAAGACGAAGTAGAGCCAAACGACGAAGTCGTCTCCAACATCGGCGAATCCGGCACCGAGTGCACGTCTTGCCCTTGCTTACCCGTCTTGCTATTGCTAAAAGACCCAGCTTGAGCATCCACATCTCTAGTCAACCCTAAATTTTCCGAACCGCCGACGCCGTCGTCGTCAAGACCCAGCAAGCAATTAACCGATTGCGATTCCGAAAAACCCCTCGAGAGCACACCAGCTCCATTAAGAGCGTTGAGAAACCAATCCTCAGATTTAGCAGAATTGTCGAGAAGCGAGCCGATGGAAGACGCGGAATCGGGTTTGGTGGGGAAGATAAATAATCGGAGGCGAGAGGATTTATGAGAGGACTGAGAGGAGGTGCGATCGTACTCGTCGATCATGTTCTCGAGGTCTTCGTCGGTGGTGACGGAGATCAGAGAGTCGAGGTCTTCGTTGGGGAGCTGGTACTTGAGGGTGAAGGGACGGCCGCTGAGGAGGGTTTTGGAGAGGCGGGCGGATAGGTCGACAAGGGAGGACTGGCGCTCCGCCACCACGATGCGGGTGTCGCCGCCGACGTAGCAGAGGGACTTGTCGTGGGGCCGCGGCACGATGTGGCCGCCGTAGCTGCACATAAGCCGGAGCTTGCTGCCGGCGCCGGCGACAGCAGGAAGCGGCTCGTCCCAAGAATCGGTGTTTCGGGAGCGCGGGGACGAGTCCACCGAGTCGGCGTAGCCAAGTTGGGTAGCGGAGGGGGCGGCGGAGACGGTCGGAGAGGGGGCAGGAGGCGGCGGTGGGTCCATGGCGCGGTGGCGAGTTGGGTGCTCCCTTCTAAGGAGAGAGATTGAGAGAGAGAAAGAGAGGGGGTGGTCGGGACAGAGAGGCCATGGTCTTATAGTTGGTCCAGCAGTTTTATTTTAATTATTTTTTGTTTTATATTAAATAATACTTTTGGAGAGAAAAAAGAAAACAGTGGGGACCACTGGGGCTGGGGGGATCCAAGTTGAATTAGAAGGGAAATTGGGAATAGGGATTTTGACAGCTAATTGGTTGGTTGGGTGCGTGAGTGAGTATAGAGTATAGAGTATAGGGTAATCACTACTCACTTTGGAAGTTGGGCCCATTTAGGGGAAATTCAGGTCATGTGGACCACTGGATTGCTTCTATAAAATTTTAAAATAACACTATTTATTTATTTTTTATTTTCATCAAGAATTTTATTTTTTAGGCATAAATTTGTCCAACATCTCACAAAAATGCACACAATTTTCAAAATGCAAAAAATATAAATTATGTACAGTACGCACATATATACATAATATACATGTGTATTATCTAAAATAATACAGGATGTATCTCGAGAATGACATTCGTTAATCTGCATTCGATTATAAAATGTCGTAAATTTACTTTAAGCGTTTGTTTGATAAAAAAATCAAGTACATTTTAAACGACCGTGTTGATGTAAAGAGGTAGGTGGTGGATTGGTGGTAAATGAACTCCTTAAGTCAAATCTTATCAAAAGTGTAAGGATAGTGATGGTAAGAATTATAAAAATTGTAAAAGGGAGGGAAAAGGGGGGAGGTGAAAGATTCAAGTTAGAAGAGGTTAGGAGAGATAGAGAGGGAAGAGACTAAAGGAAAAAGAGAGTTAAAGGGAAATAGAAAAAAAGATAAGAAGGATGAAAGACACTCAGACTTGTTCACCACTAGGTTATTGTATTATGCTTGTTGAATTGAAAAGGAGCACCACTTATAATAACCAATTACATGCATTTTTTATAGTTCTCTCAAGTCAAATATATATTAATTCTATGGTTACAAATATAAATTCTAAATATTAAATCTTAAAATTATAGTTCATTTTTAAATTATTTAAAACTTAATCATAAATTGAGACTATTTCATAAAATTAAAAGTCCAATTTATTATAATTGACATGTTTTCCCAATGCTTATCTTTGCCTTTATCGCCTGGGTGACTACTTACAACTTCTATGTCATCTAAGTGATAAGTGATTCCATTCCTAAGGTGATCTCCGCCTCACCTACAATGTTTGTTTTACAACTCTTCTAGGAGATTCTCCTTTCAAACACAAGGGTGACATATGATTTACCTTGCCAAAGTGACTTTTTTTAAAGTGACTATCTTGTTTGAATGATCACCATCATATTCCAAGGAGGTGTACAAATATGATACAATCAGTCTATCTGGATAGTCATCAAGGTGATGTTCTTAGTCTAATGAAGTATAACTTTATACTGATGAATGGTTATTTATGCTAGAATGAGAATGGTATGAAAAGCTAGTTTCTCATTTAGGGGCAACACTAGGCGAAAAATCTACCACCCTGAATATTCTTTTTCGGGCTCTATGAACTCCTTAAGGAGTAATTGAGAACAAACTCTTGACATCCTTATGGGGTATCATCGGTTTTTGTGTGGGATCAGAAGTCCCGTGGATAACCTATAAGAGAATGGTATGGAGCATCACTCTTGAATCAAAGGTTGGGATGGGCATTTATGCTTGCCCTTGGGTTTACCATTGATCGGTACCATATAAGATCGATTGGACTACTAATAGATGTTGAACCATCATATGTTTGTCTCGAGCAGTGTATGGTGTTGCTTCCTTTACCTCTAACTTATGGGTGTTTAGTGGCAACTATTCTTACACAAGAATTATGTTGTAGGATGAAAGTTACATTCAGTACTATAAAGTGTGAGTGCGTTCCTCGACGACCATCTTAATTGTAACAAGACTATCACGTAGACAACACTTGACCATTGATGGATCTATGAGTCTTTTCATGTATTTGAATGACTGCAGTTAGATAGGGCTTGGTTAAGTTTTGTGACTCTGTCTCACATTCAAAAAATTACGACAAGTGATTTTTTTGGCCTTGAGATCTAATGCCCTATGATAATTGGTATCATGGTGGGTTGCTATTGTTGTAATAATGGATTGGATATAGGATGCACAGTGGAATAAAAACACAACAAGAAAATCAAACTCAACTAGAAAACATGAAATAAAAAGTACAACAATAAGATTTACGTGGTTCAGCAAAATCTACATCCATGGAAGCAATCGGCACAAAATTTCACTAAGAAATTTGAGAATACACAATACACTTCACAAAGATCTCTCCTATATCTCACAATACCCTTAGATAGGGATAAATAGGCTTTCCTAAAAAGTTTCCCTCCAATTACCCAACCACCCCAACATTCAAATTCAAATTTTGAATTTCTTCTTGTAGCCCAGGTGCACTTGTCAATGAAAATAGGAGATTAGTTCACGAGTCAAAGAAGCCCACTCATCGATGAGTCTATCCTCTCGTCGACGAGTCTTTAACTCAGAGAGTTTATGGCTCTTGGTATCTACTCGTCAACGAGCATAGGACACTCGTCGACTAGTCTTCTGCTATCAGTACAAGAAGACCTCTATCTCATGTTTTCCTTCCTTTGTTTGTGATTCCCACCAAGTATAAAAGCCACATGCAAATACAACAATCTCCACCTAGTCAATTACATGTCCCTTAGGAGTTCCCGAAAACATGACTGATTGCTCTACCTTGAACTTGAAATGCTCGGTTGGGATCGTCTCCCTTCTAGTACTTAGAGACATGCACCAAGTCCACGCAATGCTGCTTGAACTTCCCGATGGTAACTTCAGCTTCTACCATCAACCTCAATACAGTTGTAGATTCAACACCCAAAGACTTTGCCCTAGGCTTCCAATAAGATATTCCCACAATAGTAAACACAAAAGCTACTGCAAGTTTTATATCACCAAAGCCCCCTGCATAGTCTTCAACAAAACTAACAACTGATGGTCCACTCCATTGCTTGCTGAAACACTCCATTACACAATAATAGAGGACCTTTGACATATCCCGGACATCAGAGCCCGTCCTTGGCTACTGAGTGGTAGACATTCCATATTGATTCTCCATAAAACCCCCTTGATACGGCAAACAAAGTCCTCTTGCGGCTCCATCCACAAAACTATCCTGAGATGATACCATTATCCCTATAGATTTGTCCATTCGAATAAGAAAACCAAGACCCATCTTGATCGTACCCAAAACATTCATGTCAAAACCTTTCAACAGAGTTCCCAACTGATTAGCCTCAGTTAATGCATTTCCAGCCAATAACATGTCATTCACATACAACAGATACATTACTTCATACATCACTATCACCCTCTTCCCAACTAGAAGCCTCACCAATTTATATATGAATGGTGGTCTAATAGTGCACATAGGCCCACCGTGATCTTGCTGATTTCCCGAGCTGAAACTCCCTGCAATACGACCAATGTCATTGTTGCCCTGAGTTTGTTGCTCCACTTGCATCACATGCCCATTCATATCGTGATATTGTTGACCTGAGATAGAACTTCCCACATTTTTGCCCTAAGTCCTTAACTCTGCCTGAATAGCATGATTGCTGCTGCCGTAGTTTTCTGGCATTAGTTTCTTTTCCTTTACTTGAGTAAGCCGCCCTATGACTTTAACAACAAAAGTCATATCCTTGATCACCCCTTTGCTTGCCATAGGATGATCCAGCTTGCACCCACCTTTTATATAACCCAAAAGATGTATTGTCCGGACAAAACACCAAGCCTAGATCCTCCATCACTAGAATAGTGCACCAGTGTACATCCACTCACAATCGAGTAGTCTACCGCAAAATCTGCTCATAATTCACTTGCAACTTTTCCATCTAACGATACCTTTGGCAATCGGTCACACGAGAAACGCATCATACTCATTGACTTCACCAAGAAGTACCCTATAAGCCCTGCATATGATCTACCCTGCTCACAAAACGCTTTGTACAAAATCAGCATACTCAGTCTCAATGGCTAACATGAGGATTTCTCTCATAGTCTTGTACTTCACCTCAACCATAAGACCTTAACATCAGGCTTATGCCACGTGAGATAAAGCAAGACCTTCCATGATACATTCACGTAAAACATATGTCTATCATTTGATGCTATCATCATCGGTCTCCAAACATCTGAATACATGTAGTCACTTATATGCTTCAACTGCATATGCACAAGGTATCTGATTCAAATTCAATAGTTGCTGCTCCACCTACAATCGTAACACCCCGCAGTATATAGATATTTCCGGCAATCTTTTCTCCTTTCATCATTATTGAGTTGCCTTCACACACTTCATTTCTCATTTTTCATACTTGTAACAAAGTCTATTACAGTCTAAAAAACCCAATGAAATAACATTCTTTCCTAGACCCTCAACATGCCTTACATCACATATGGTTCTTACAACACCAACATGCATTTTAATTTTGACATTTCCAATACCAAGTATTTTGCATGAAATATTATTTCCCATCAAAGTGCAACCAGTATTGACTGACCTGTAGGTATCAAACCATTTTCTATTTGCTGTCATGTGATAAGAGCATCCGGTATTTAGGATCCAAGAATCATAAATGAGGCACTCCGAACTTGATGAAATACATAACATATCCCCATCACTGCACTCTGAATCTTCTTTCACTACATTTGCAGATTCTGATGGACCTTGCCAATTTTCATAATTCCCTTTCTTACACTTCGGACATTCCGGTCTTATGAGCCTAATTTTACCACACTTAAAACATTTCACATCCTTCTTCTCCTTCCCGGACTGCAACCGAGATTTGCTTTGGGACTTACGTCTCTCATATTCTTGATTACTTTTCACAAGAAGTCCTTCACCATGTGAAGCTTCATCGCTAATCACTTTTCTTTGATGAAAACCAAGCAATGCACCTGTCACCTCTTCCAAATTCAGGCTATCATTGCCCCATGTAAGAGTTGTAACCAAATTCTCATAATAGGTATGGAATTTAATAGCATCAATGCTTTGTCTTCCTCCTCGAACTTTATATCAACAAGTGCCAAATCACTCACAATTTGATTAAAAATGTTGATATGTTGGTTCAAATTCAAACCCTCAACCATCTTAAGCCAATACAACCTTTACTTAAGAAAAATTTTATTAGACTAGGATTTAGACATATACCGGCTTTCTAACTTTCTCCACACATCCGCTGGAGAATCCTCCTCCATCACATGATAGAGAACTTCATCAGGCAAACACAATCGTATTGTAGAAACGACCTTTGCTTCCAATTCTCCCCATGTTGCCTCATCAATTCCAACCGGTGGAACGCCAAGTAGAGCCTTAGCCATTCCTTGTTGCACAACTATATCCTTTACTCTCCTCTGCCATAAACCAAAGTTCTCAGTTCCAAAAAATTTGACGAAGTCAAATCTTGCAGAAGATGATCCCGAAATTATATTAACAATCACTCTGATACCAATTTTTTGTAATAACGGATCAGATATAGGATGTATAGCGGAATAAAAATGCAACAAGTAAATCAAACTCAACTAGAAAACATGAAATAACAAGCACAACAACAAGATGTACGTGGTTCGACAAAGCCTACATCCACAGAAGCAAACAGTACAAAAATATTACTAAGAAATTTGAGAATACACAATACACTTCACAAAGATCTCTCTTTCATATCTTACAATACTCTCAGATAGGGATACATAGACTTTCCTTTGGAGGTTTCCCTCCAATTACCCAACCACCCCAACGTTCAAATTCAAAATTTGAATTTCTTCTTGCAGCCCAAGCGCACTCATCAACAAGAACAGGGGATTCGTTGACGATTCAAAAAAGCCCACTCGTCGACAAGTCTTTAACTTTGAGATTTTCTGACTTTCGGTATGTACTCGTCGATGAGCACATGATACTTTTCGATGAGTCTTTTGCTGTCAGCACAAAAAGACCTCTATCTCATGTTTTCCTTCCTTTGTTTATGATTTCCACCAAGCATAAGAGCCACACACAAATACAACAGTTTCTTTATGAGGTGAAATCGATTTAATACCATTGGCATAATCTCTTTTTTTGAAACCCAAGATGTGATATCAAGTGGAGAATGATCAATTGACCCTTAGGGTAGGTATTAATCACTCTCTCCTCATTTTTCTTTCTTTATTTTTTTTTCTTAAAAAACAAATTATGGTATGCATTGCGTGGATTAATTGAAGTTAGCCTTTAGGATATTGTTATGAGGGAATTGGATGCTTGACATTACTATATTCTCTACATATGATACAATTTTACTTGGTTGAAATTAAGATGTTTGCCTTTAACATGGTAGGTATTGAAAAAACCCTATAAAATTCCTCCTATTTTGTTGCCACATGAGTTTAGATTTTCATCTACTAATATTCTTGTCATATACTTGCTCCATAGTCAGAGGTAATATTCTTAGATCTATGGAAATGAAAGACTTTGAGAGATTTTCCCCAAAGCATCTTTCTTTAAACTTAGAACGTTAATATTCCATAGAGAGATGAGATTCATATATACTAACCCTACTGGGTGTGGACTCAAAGGGGACCATGGATGTCACTTAAAGGACTATGTTGCACCCTTAAGAGGTCCCTATGCATTGAGTTCTAGAGGGACTATGGGTTAAAAATTTGTTATACCAGAGCATTAAGGAATTGATAGTTATGTGCTTGTGGCTTGGCGGCCAAGAGGACTTTGTTTGCCTATGCTAAGGGGCACTAGGATTTGATTGCCAGAGGGGCATACAAGTTGTGTTTGCCAATGAGCATTTGACTTGTTTTGGCTAGGGAGCATTTTGATATTCTTGTAAATTTTAGTGCAACTTACCCCAAGGGTAGTCAATTCTGAGTTTGTAGTGGAAGTATGAGTTTGAGACTTGAACTTGAGGGCAATCAAATTGGAAGTTAGCCATAAAGGATTAGGTTTGAAGTTGGAATACCATAGGGAAATTGGAGTACAAATCATATATAATGCTTGTGCTTGAGGTAGGAATCAAATAATGAGCCTTGGGTACAAATATTGAAGTTGAGTAGAGATATTATAAATAGTATGTTAAATTGGCAAGATAGTGGATATGTGCTATAAATGATTGCTTGAGCTTTTTTTGAAGTTTTAGTTGAAGATCGAGGTGTGCTTTAGTCAATTCGGACAATGATAGAGTGGGCAAACATGTCATGGGCTTACATTATTGCATCCATGTCAAGTGCAAGAGGGATGTATTGATAGCCCTAGAAAGACAAGTGAGAATGCAGATATGTCTCGAAAGTGACTGTTGTCAATATGAATTCAATTATAGAGATGTCGTATATGTACTTCGAGTGTCTCTAATGGTACTGAAAATTGATTAGTTTAGGTGAAACACTAGGTGAGCATCCCACCACCCTAAATGTCCTTTCAAACACCAAGTAAGCACAATTAGGAGTGGTTGAGGGTGGACTCTTGACATCCTCAAGGAGTGTTTTGGGCTTCTATGTGGGATTGGAAGCTCTATGGATGAACAATTGGATAATGGCATCGTGTGTCACTTTCAACCTAGAGGTTGAGATGATGGGCATTTGCCCCAGCCATGGTTAACCCTCTAGTAGTACTATTTTAGACTCATTGGGCTGTCGATGGATCTTGAACCTTTGTATGTTTGTCATGTGCCCTTTGTATAATTGCAATGAGCTTGATTGTTTGCTTTGTGATGTCTTCCTAATTTAAATTGAAATATCTAAGTTGCCTCCAAATTAAGGGAACATAATTGATTGATTTACTATTGAGATCACTAATAACTTTTTCCTTTCTTTGTCTAATAGAATAGAAAAAGAAAAGTTGAGGCCTCATAGAGCAAATAGTACAAGAATTCACTTAAAATAGTTTCTAAAGACTTTGGAGGAGAATTCCACATACTCAATGATGCATCTTGTTTAGGCCCAAGCTTGGCTAAGTAGTATGCACAACCATTGCATTTGTGAAAAACACGGTTAATATCATACTCCCAATCTATATGAAGTAAGAAAGGATATGATACATACAACTAAGTACAGATGATGAGGAGCCACCACAATTTCTAAATTAAGAAAATAGCTTCCTATGAATTTTATTCTAGGATAATTTTTCTAAAATCCTCATTTCGAGCAAGTCCCATTACAAATACTCCAAAGATCAATACACATTTTGTAGCATAGCCCGTATAAGATCCCAAATTATGGCCTTGTTTAAATGTATGTCACAATTAGAAACACGAGAAAATGTATACTTGAAAGTTGTAGTCTTTTTCTAAGTTCTTTAGAAAAATTAATTTGATTATTTGTCAAATTAATTAAATCTTATCACTAATCATTAAAAAAAGGAGTAAAGAATATTAAGCACATACATATAAAAATAAAAGAGTACAGAATATTAATCACATACATATTAAACACATAATGGAATATGTGGCTAACTATCATTAAAGAATGCTACATAAAAATTTTCCATGTATTTTGATTTTTTTTTTTATCAAATATAAATGGGAAGAATACTTATCCATATACATATGCGGCTGAGGTGATGTGTGATTTAACCTTTTTAGTTATTTTGATGTCATTTAAAGTAACAATTAAAGATACGTGGTGATATTTAATTGGCACGATAGCATAATCTTTAATAAAACCTAGGAAATTGGTGAATGTTTATTAGTCTTTATTATATTATATGGCAACTACAAATTTAATAAATAGATATCTTAATAACACATGGATCCATAAAATTTGACTCATACCTTTGATTGGCTTGAAAATTTTCTTTCATATACTCATGTTCATTGTTATCATATTTAACGATTGATCTAATTAATTCATTCTGTACAAATTTCTTAATCTTGTACAAATTTCTTGGATCCTTTGCTCCAATAGTTATTGTTATCTTTGATTTTTATATTGGCTAAATTGTACCAAGTGTTTGTCTCACCAAATATTTATGAAAAGTAAGGTGTGCTCCCAAGAGATTGGAAGGGGGGGAGGGGGTGTGAATTAGGTTTTTAAAACTACTTTAGAAAAATATAACCTTTTTTAAATCTTAAGTTGATTTTAATTACACTAATCAACAACTCAAGTCTTTATCAACCATCTAATTGTGGTAATATAAAGATGATGTTACCAATTCAATTTTCAATACTAACAATTTCAGATTTGATTTTGTTTTTAACAATGAATAAGGATAACTTCAATAAATAGTTTCAAATTACCTATCTATAGTATCTTGTATATCTTGTAAAATAGATGAGATAATCAGCTGCATATTCAACAATTTCAGCTTTAAATATTTCAATAGAAAATTTAATTCAATCATAAACTCCTTATTTTAAATCAGTGTTCAACAATATTTTGAAAAGTAAGGTGTACTCCCAAAAGGGAGAGGGGAAGGGGGAGGGGGGTGAATTGGGTTTTTAAAACTTTCTTTGTAAGTTCCTGTTTTACAAATTCTTTTAATTAAGTATTAATCCCTTTTTCAATTTGAGATAATTTGCAATCACACTCTTCAACACAGCAACTTCATAAGTACAATTGATTTATAATAACCAACACTCAATCCAATCAATGAAGTAAGCTTGATATTGTAACATGAAATAAAATAGAATATTTAACCAAGCTTCCAAAATTCAAATATTGATATTAAGTATCTTGAATTTAAGTATGTAACCAACCAATATATTAATGAGTTTTGGTATTAATCAATCAATGTACTCCCTTGTGGTTTCCGCAATATATTGATCAATCAACGTACTCCCTTATGGGTTTCGCAATTCCCAAAGACAAATTAATATCCAGCAAATTAAGTACACACCCACGCAATTTATAAGTGTTGAAATTTAAAGAGAGTAGGGAAGAGAGTGACATTGAAATTTTTATGAGGTTCGACTGTGATGACCCAAAAATATATATATATATATATATATATATATATATATGATTAAAGTATAATAATAATAAAATAATAAAAATAGTCATTAAGTTAATATCAATACGGAAGTGTTTTTCTGTAGGATCCTTGATTCCATGTTTGATGCCTAAGAAAGACCTTGTCTTAGCGAGTGCTCAGAGACCATTGCGGCTCAGTCGCTCCCTGGAGGTCGGCCTGGTCAAAATGGAATTTCATAGGATAAACAGGATAGACACTGTTTGTACACGTAAATAAGTATATATACATAAAATAGTGTTTTGACAGACATAATTTGTAGAAATACATAATAAGATGATAATAATATAGGTATCATATGTGGGGCCCACAAGACTATGTGGGGTCCACATGAGTCCCGGAGCCACAAGACACTGTTTATATACGTAAATAAGTACATAAAATAATGTTTTAACTGATATAATTTGAAGAAATATATGATAAAATAATAATAATATAGGTATCCTATGCGGGGCCCACAAGACTGTGTGGGGCCCACATGAGTCCCGAAGCCGTATGGAGGTTTACACGAGTCTCAAAGTTATGTAGGATGCATAAAATCGTATAAGAGTTATTCGAGTTACGTAGGATTCATTCGGGTCTCGAAGTTGTGTGGGGCCCACAAGACCATGTGGGGCCCACATGAGTTTTCAAAATTTAAATTTAATTCTTGTTCAAAAATAAATAATAAAATAAATAAATACTTAAAATAGTTTATAAGTAATAACAATGATAATAATAATGACAATAATGATTAAGAAAAATAATAAAATAATAAAATAATTAATTAACTAATTGATTAATTAATTAGGTAAGTAGTTAATTAAAAATTTATTTAATGGGAATGGTGGCAAGCACTCCCACATGGCCTCCATCCCCATCCCATACTCAACCCATGCCTTGCCCATCCCTTGCCCATTCTTTAATTTTAAAAAAATTATAATTTCACCCATCTCCCCACACTTTTATAAATTCTATTTCTTCCCCAAAATTTTCCTATAAATAGGGAGCTCTCAACCTTCATTTTTCACAACAATTTTCTAAGGAAGAGAAGGATTAGTGAGTGAAAGAATTTGTGGTGGAGTGAGAATTTTGAGTAAGTTCTCACTCACCCACTCTTTCCGATCTCATATCTTAAAGATAGTTATTGTGTTCGTAGCACACGGTAAAAGAAGAAGGTAAGTAAATTTGATTATGTTAGTATTTTTATTCAAAATTTATACCCGAGTTTATTTGTAAGTAAATTTGATTATGTTAGTATTTTTATTCAAAATTTATACCCGAGTTTATTTGTAAGTAAATTTGATTATGTTAGTATTTTTATTCAAAATTTATACCCGAGTTTATTAGTAAGAAAATTTTGATTATGTTAGTTTCTTTTTATTTTAAATTCATACCCGAGTTTATTATGTACGTAAATTTTAATTATGTTACTTAGTTCCACAAAATTTCCATGAGTTTATTTTTACGCATATTTAATTATACCAGTTCTATCTTTAGTATACTTGCATCTATTTTTGGGTTAAGAAATGTTCCAATCCCCTCGGGTAAATTTTCAGTATTTCTTTCTATTCAAAAATAAAATTATATATATTTTTAACGCAAAAATTGTGTGGCATGAGTTTATTTCTACGTTACATTTTTTTTATGTAAATATGAGTAAAGATGAGATTTTCACGATATTATTTTAAATTGCATAAATTATAATAAGATGATTTTCAAACCCCTTATGGCAACGAAAGTTCAAAGTTACAGATGCTCGGTACCGCAGCTTAAAGTTTATACGGATCAGAGTGCACCCACACTGTTTACAGAGTGGTTATTTATGTTAGTGGATTTCTCCTGAGTGCACACCTGGTTTAAGTCCAGGACTTAATAAGGAAAATCTCACTTAAGTTTACGTACGTTGATTTAGTTTGGTCGGCCAGCCAACTAAGTCCAGTCTTCGGACCGCACAACCCAGTCATGGGGGTAAACATGACTTACGGCAAACAGGCCTAAGGGTGGTTTTTATAATATATGTTTATACATATTTAATTACGTATACAAGTTACTGATGATTTGAAGGAAAAGTATAAGTTTACGTGAAAAGGATCATTCTGGTGCTTAAATGACGATCTAAGGAAAACGTATAAGGAAAAGTATATGTATGTTTATCATTAAATGTTTTTACAGTTTTAAAGTTAAAAGTTTAATTTAGCAGTTATAATATATGATTATAAAAATTTACTGTTGAAATTGATGACAAAAGTTTTATGCAGAAATTTTTAAATTTATATTTATTCTAAAAGCAGTCTTGAAGTTATATTATTAAATATTGTTTTACGAAATTCTTTAAAAGCTCATTTTAGCCACACACTAATAATAATCTTATTTACTTACTGAGCGTCGTCTCACCCCAATCATATTTTATTTCAGATAACTCTGAAGGACATGTCGGAAATCAGGCTTAGCAAGCATGCGGGTGGGGATTAGAAAATAAAGATTAATTAGAAATATAGTATGATTTCAGATATTTACGTTTGTGTAATTTTCTTCTTTTGAAATAAGTGATTGTAACATGAATAATTAGCGCTCTGGTTTGAATAAAATTTGAGTTTATTTGCTTCCGCTGTAAATCAGTAGTAAAAAGTTAATATCCCAGGCCCCTCGGGGTCGGGGTGTTACATCGACACTATACCACTCCTTTAATCGGGCCGAGCAAACCTCTTACACACTCCTTTAGTAGGATGAAGCCCTCCTCTCTAAGCGATACCCCACACTCGGTAAAACGATTCAATAACTTGAACCATAAAAAATAACAAGAAACAAGAACAAATTCTTGTGTACAAAGACACTCTCACAAAATAGTTGATTAGTACAAGTTAGAACACTAATATACTTCAAATTAAATATCAATAAAAAATTAATTTGAAGCTCAAGATTCTAATCACTAGGTTTTTCTTTAGATTGAAAGAAGTTTAGTAAGAATACAAGAACTGAGTAGTTGTATCAGCATGAATTCAGTGTAACTTTAGTAAGAATATGTGAGCAAGAGAGCTTTTGAAGAGTATTGAGGATTAGAGACATTGAATGCTTGATTGCAAGTAGTTGTCTTGTAAAAATCCTTTGGCTTTCCATGTATTTATAGAGTTCTAAAAGTAATTCCTTGTTGCCCAAGTTTTCGTGGAGTATTTTCCAAGTTTATATAAAGTTTGGAGCCTAAGCAAATAATTTTGAAGACTTTTCAACGTTGCTTTATTTCAAAAATTACGAACGTCAGTCGCTTGACAAAAAGGTATCAGTCATCTGTCACGTTAAAAATTAGCGTATTTCAAAGTCAGTACTCTATTAGTCGCCTGAGTGTGTTCTGTCAATCGCTTGACTACTATTAGTTACTTGAGAAAGATTTGTGAGGCGCCTGTCATAGTTCTATTTGCCTTCCTTGAAAACCATATAAATTGTCAGTTGCCTAAAAAAATTCAATCAGTCGTCTGAGAGTGCAATTTCAATGTTTTTAAGATTTTGTTTTTGAAAACTCTTTTGGCTTTTAAACTTGGAATATTTGATTTGAAAAAAAAAAAAAATTGTTTCCCAAGGTTTTACAAATGGGTCTCTAAGTCCGTAATCATTCCTAAAGAGTTTCAAAGCATCTGTATTGATTTTAAATTGAAGTACTCACACAAGACTTTCTTAAGACTCAAAACTCTCTAAACACGAAGTCTTCATGTATATTCTTTGTTGAGTCCATCTTGACCTTGAGCTTCGATATTCTTTAAACTTTCATTAGATTTGTCAATCTTTGATCCATTGAGTTTTCTAATGTTTGTTTCCTGAAACATCATCACTTTAAACAAAACATGTTAAATTTCTTTGATTTGTTATCATCAAAATAAGATTCGTAAGTCTTGTTAGGCCAACAATCTCTTACTTTTTGATGATGACAAATAAAGAGTAAAAGAGAGTGAACCTTGAAAAGACTCCCCATTACAATAAGCATACTTTTAATAATGTTTTGAAAATTTTCAAGATCGATATATCAAACAAGTATCAGTGTGTTATAATATATCAATCAAGTATTAGTGCATCATAATTCATTTTATCATATCATAAAAATCATTATTAACAATATCATATCATATATCATATTCTACATTGCTTAAACTTTCTTTATCTTTGCATTTTATCTCCTCAATTTTGCTCTTATTAATTCTGCTTTTATTTTTTCTTAAACTTTCTCCCCCTTTTGACATCAATCACTACAAAAAATCAGGATATTAGTGACGAATTTATAAGTATTAGTGACGGTTTTAAAATAATTGCTATATCTACCGTTACTACTAACTACTAGTGACGAATTCTAAATTCGTCACTAATAATGGAGTACTTGTGACAGATTATAACCGTCACGAAAATCCTAATACCGTCACTATAAATTCTATATCGGCTCAGCTCAAATTCTTTACTAATAGTAGGGTATTAGTGACGAATTACAAATTCGCCACTAATAATAAAGTATTAGTGAAAGATTCAAATTCGTCACTAATAGTGAAGTATTAGTGAAAGATTTAAATTCGTCATTAATAGTATAGTATTAGTGAAAAATTACAAATTTATCACTAAAAGTACATTATTAGTGATGGATTTGAATCAAATTCGTCACTAATAGTGGAGTATTAGTGACAAATTACAAATTTATCACTAATAGTACATTATTAGTGAATGATTTGAATCTTTTACTAATACTTTATTATTAGTGAGAAATCTAAAAACCGTCACTAATACTCCACTATTAGTGATGAATTTGAATCCTTCACTAATAATTAAAAAAATTAAAAAACTTTTAATACTAATATTTTTTAATCATCAATTCCTGTAAAAATCTGTAATTACATTTTCACATACATAACCTGAAACCATAATTACTATAAAATTCGTAAATCATTCAAAATTTCGAATTCAAAGACAAATTCAATTAAAATAAAGAAATAACATTTGTTCAGATAACAATAAAATGTTAAAAATTCAAAAACAAATACTAGTACAAATTCAAATTAAAATACAAAAATTTTATTTGTTCAAATAACAATAAAAATTACAAAGAAATAATCAAAAGTTACATCCGATGACTGTAGTGCATGCATGCATGACATCGTGCTGATTTTATGACAACTGCAAACCCTACAAATTAAGAGTCATAAAAAAAATTTGTATACAAATGGAGAGCTAACGCTTAGTACAATCAGGAAAAATAATTATATGATATAACAAATTCGCAAAGATTTCATAATCATGTATATTACACAATTTGTACGGTTGTAATATCAATAATGAAAAAATAATGTCAGTATTTAAAGTTAAACACTGAGTTCACATATTTCCATTGAGTTGCACACTTGAAAGGTAGCCTATAAAGTCGAAGGGATGATTAGAGAATTGGTTTATATAGATCCTTCCTAGTTGAAACTATATATAAAAATGACATTGCTAGAAAATTGCAAGGTAATATTTCCATTTATTCATCAGAAGGGGCGTCCCTTTTGAAGCCAAAATCGATTTTTCTTGATATCTAATATAATGCATGAAAGGGTCTTTGAATGCTTTCTTGAGTTGAAGCACCAGCTGGTTACTGCTCCAGTATATATTATGTTTAATTACCTTTTAATTTTTTGAAAGGTAAAATTGAGTGAATTCATTAATAAACAAAGCTCAAGTCAGAGGCCTGAGGATAAATAGGAAACCAACAAGACAATAAAAACAGTGAGCAGCCAACAAATAAAAAAAAAAACTGAAGAGAACACCAATAATAGAAACTGCCAAAGCAGCTGAATCAGCCACTGAGAATTTGATACTGTTCATTAACCATACGTGTAATTATTATCTTAAGATTGAGACACCTTTAGTTATGGAGGTTGTTTTATCTTTTTTTTTTTTTTTGTGATAGTGTTTAAAGTCTTTTAGGTATGTTTAGTCATGAAACTTATTTTATAATTTTTTTCTAAGATGGTGTTTAATACCTTTCAAATAGTTGATTAATTTTTTAGGACATGAGGTTAGTCTGTCCTTCTACCCTAATCTCCAATTAAATAATAAGGTCTAATATTTGAGTCCTCTGTTGCCCTTTTGATGAGCTTAGGTGCTTATGAGCAGTTAACATGGATCCTTATGTCATCCTCCTTTGTTGTACTCAGGAGCAGAAAAGCAGCATTACATCAGGTGGGTTTTCAATCAGTTTGAATTTATGCCTAAGAAATTATAGAAGGAAAGTGAAAACAATTTTTGTTGATAGCTGGATTAGTGTACTTACAATGGGCATTTAAGCTATGTGCTTAATGGTAAAAGTGATCATTGTAATGTATATTATACAAGTTTTGTCACTGTTATGTACAAATGACTGATACAGGGCAAAGGTCTCAACTAGAATGGAATGAGAATTTTGTATTCACTATAACTGGTGAGGTCTCCGAACTTAGGATGAAGATCATGGACAGCGATAGTGCTACTTAAGATGATTTTGTGGGAGAAGTAACATGAGTTGTAATTTATTATCAATTGTTTCTCATTTTTTTTTCTTTTTCATTTTATTATTTGCTCAAAGTACTGACTTGGTTGCATCCTAACTTTTTATTCATTATATCCGCTTCTTGGCTTTTCACTTGTAAATATGGGATTCAAAGATTGAACCATTGGTGTTTGCACATTGTGTAATGACTCGAAGAATAATGATATTTAAATAATAGAGAGGAAGGGAAATGGAAATAGAAACAGAAGGAGGAAGCAGATGAAGCATTCGTCGACGACGTTACACTTTGGGATGCTATGACCAAGAAAATTTATTAGGTCTTCGTTAATAAACACAGGGGATTTGTTGACAAGGGTATAAGAGGGCCTCGTTGACAAAGACAAGTTTCGTCGACGAGAAGATACCAAGAGAGGATTTTGGGGAAATCTAAAATTCATCAACGAAGGTGTAGGTTCATCAACGAACTTTCTATAGGACTCGTCAACGAGGTGACATGTCTCATCGACGAATCCATCCCTATAAATAATCCAAAACCCAGATTTAAATGCAGAAAATTAAGAAAAATCACTCTCTCTCTCTCTCTCTCTCTCTCTCCCTCTCTCCCTTCGATTTCTCTCTCCTCTCTCTTCAATTTCGGCTCCGTCGTTCGCCGAATTGACCATTTGAGGCCACCATGACGCTCCTCGGGAGGTTCTCTCCAAATCTTCCGGAGCAAATCGTTGGTGGAAGCGAGTTGAAATTCATCCCTAGGTTGAGGTAAGACTTTTTATGCCAAATTGCAGTTATAGGAAATGATACTTATGTGAAAATATTGAAATTTAGTTCTGTGAGTTATTGGTTTCAAGGTACTGCTTAGGGTTTCCTACGGGTGTAAGACCAGTATTATAGAGGAGCTTTTTCAGTTGTCAGGTAAGGGGATAAATTAAAACAGTTATTTTCCATTGAAATTACTATTATTTAATGGTAGAATAATTTTCAAAAAACATGTGATTATATATGAGTATAATTGAGAAAATGTAAGTTTGGGAAAATACTGCAATTGTACAGGAAATGTGATTTCAGAACGGAATATACGGTTTCATTCAATTCGTGTGGCATGAATATTATTTTATATATATATATATATATATATATATATATATATATATTATACCATGTTAAGTTAAATTTACAAAATAAGCATGTTTACAAATATTTTCGAGAATAACATGATAAACACAGTAAAATATGATTTTAGAATAAATGATATGTTTGGTGCAAGGCCGTAATTGATGTTTGGTGCGAGGCCGTATTTACTCATGTTATTCGGCGCAAGGCCGTATTTATTCATGTTTTTGGTGCGAGGCCATAATTATTATGTTAATGTATGATTTAGAAAAATGCTATTATTTGATTTACGATAAACAGTATATGTTTATGTACTATATGTTATCAGGAGCACGATACCGTAGCTTATAGATCAGATATCTATGATTAGATTGGTGCTAACCACCCCACAAGGGGGTGGAAGATGGATAGTCGATGTGACTTTCAGTGTAGAGTGTAGACGTCCACCTGGAAGTCCGGACCAGGGTGTGACGGGCCCATCGTACTTACAGACATTTTTGACTCGACAGTGGTCGGCTAGCCATTGTCGGGTCTTGCCTTCGGGCTGCACAACCCATCATGGGGGGTAATACATGACATCAGCTAGCTATTCATCATGGGTAGTTTTCAGTATTACAGACTATATAAGATAATACATGATTAGTATGATTACTTGGAAGTATGTTTAACTAACCATATTACGATTTATGCTTTATGCTATGTGAAATGTACGGTATATGTATTGTAGACACCCCATTTTTACCCAGGCCCAATATATGTATTACTATTATTATTATTATTGTTATTTTATTATTATTATTATTATTAATATTTTATTTATTATTATTATTATTATTATTATTATTATTATTATTGATTTTCACTAATCTTATTATTATTATTATTATTATTATTTTCTTTATTATCATTATTATTTTTCATTAGTATTATTAATATTACTTTTATTTTTATTTTTTACGTCTATTTTATTATTATTATTATTTATTATTTTCATTATTATTTTTATTATCATTATTATCAGTGTTTTTTATTACTATTATTACTATTATTTTATTTGTTATTATTACTATTATTATTTTTCGCTAATCTTATTATTATTATTATTATTGTTATTATTATTTTCTTTATATTATTCTTATTATTATTATTATTATTATTATTATTATTATTTTTCATTAGTTTTATTATTATTACTTATTTTTACTTCTATTATTATTATTATTTATTATTTTCATTATTATTTTTATTATCATTATTATCAGTGTTTTTTATTACTATTATTACTATTATTTTATTTATTATTATTATTATTATTATTTATTATTATTATTACCTTATTATTATTATTATTTTTGTTTCCTTATAACCATAGTGGTAGTATATCTTATTTCCAAAAAAGAGAAAATACCAAAAGTTGAAAAAGGAAATATTGCTAGGGTTTTTTTCAAAAAAATTTTATAAGAAGGGGGATCCGGCGCTGCACAGAGGACACACGGCCGGGGCTGCGCAAAACAAAAAAAAAAAAAAAACTTCTCCGTCTCCTTCTTCATCTTCTACCTCTTCTTCTCCTTCGGTTTCTTCTTCACAACCGCCGCCACCCTCTCCCAACAGCACTCTCTCTGTTCTAGCCACACCCCCGGCGAACCTCCCAACCTCCAACGAGACACCAGCCGAGCATCTCTGCTCCGCTGCACAGGAGTTCCCGCCGCCACTCCTTGCTCACTGCCAAGCCTCCGGCCACCTTCCCACTCGACGGCACAGCAACCCAGCCGCCTCAGGCTCCTGCTCTTGATCCCCTGCCGCACCAAACCTCAGCCCCATCGCTCACTTACGTCGTCTCCGGCCACCAGCAGAAAAACGCAGCAGTCGCCCAATCCTCCAGCCACCGCACCATTCCCAGATCCAGTCCGGCGGCCCCTTGTGTCCCTGCAACTCCGACGAACCTGCAATTCCGGTCACCTTCTCCAGCAATAGCCACTCCTCCGGTATCCCCCTCTGCAACTGCTGCTGCTGCTGCTCCTTCCACACTGAACTCCAGCTCCCAGCACCGCCAGCCCTGCAGACCCGAGAAGCCACCACCGAGCCAAGCCATCATCTCCGGCAACCCCTCGGTGACTCTCTCAAACACTCACACCCTGCACACACACACTCTGTTGCTCACTGTAATACAGCACACACAACACTCACATACACACACACACACACACATATATATATATATATATATATATATATATTTTTATTGTTAGTGTTAATATATATATACATGTATATACCTATATACTTTTACATTTATTGCTATTCCTATATTATTAGCAGTATTAATATTATTATTTACATATTATCATTAGTAATATTGTTACATTACTTGTATCTTATTATTAATAACATTATTGTAATATTTTTATATTATTCCGTTCGTATTTCATTATTAGTAAAATTACTATATATATATATATATATTTTTTTTGGATATTATTATTAGTATTGTTATTATGTTGATTATCATATTGATTTTATTTGTATTGATATTCTATTGTTGTATTATTATCGCCATGATTATTGTTGTATATTATTGTTAAAACATTTGTTATCATCATATTTATATGTATATGAATTTTTTATGTTTTCATTGTCATTATTAATTTTAATGTATGCATGTCTATACTTAGGGTTTATTTTGTTTATATCGTTACGAATAATTGTTGATTATGTTAAGCAGTTTATATATGTATTTAGCTATGCGTGTTTCATGATTTAACATTATTATTCGAGGCTACATATCCTTGTCGTGGTAATCGTTTAATTTCTTTGGTGAATATTAATTGATTTGTTCCCATTGTTGTAGGGTTTGTAAAATTTGTTAGTTGATATTCTTGTTGGTATTTTGGTGGTGCATATTATTTAATGAACATTATTATTGTTGTAAGTGTTACAATTAAAATTTGTTTTAACCTTCAAGCTTATACTTTTGTTGTATTTAGGGTATGTATTAAATTTCATATTCATTTTTAGGGTTTCCTTATTTGGATTTGCAGAGTTTCCATTTTATCACGTATTGATTTCCATAGTTTGACTATTTCTATATTATCATATATATGTATTTATTGTTTCCATATTGTTACACATTGATTTCCTTTTTAGGGTTTGATTTTTTTCTATTATTGGATATTATTGTTTATGATCAAATTAAAGTTATATAGAGCCTATATTGTTATTAATAGTATGATGTATACACCTTTTTATTCTAGTAGCATTTATCATTGGTAATTATGTGCTATGATATATATACATATATACATATTGGTTGTGTTATTTTTATAGTAGTATTATGGGTACAAGTAGTGTATTATTATTATAATATATTAGGGCTTCGGTTACTTCATGTTAATATGGTATGTTTTGAACTATTATTATGATTTTGTTAATATGGTATCTTTTGGATTATTAGTATTGTTGCATTACTACCGTATACCTTGGGTTCTTCCCTATTGCTATGTTAATTACGTATATATCTTAGGGTTTTGATTAATTCATACTGTTTATGGTGTTTTTAGAATTTTTAGGATCTAAGCATATATGATATATATATATATATATATATATATATATTTTTTAGTATTTTGATATATATAGTGATAGTATTATAGTATTGCTATTATGTTTGCGTGTGATGAGATGTATTTATGGTATCTAATTACTTATTTTGACATTCATGATATTTTAGTAAGTGTGAGTTGCTTATGACTCTATCACCATATATTAAAACCTCCCATACTAGTATTTTTCTTATAAAAATTTTATATACAATTTCAAAATTTGGGAGCGTATTTTTTTTTAGATATTTTATTGATTTTTATTATCCCTATGATTTAATTGCAAGGGGTATTAGCCTTTGGGCATCACGTACCCTAAGCTTTGAGGGAATATATGTATATATTTATTTATTTTCCTATGTATTTATAAATTCATAAAAAGGAGTAAGGTAAAGATTTATTAGATTAACTTAGGGATAATTTTAAATTAATTAGGTGCCGTTCTTAAGAACGGGCGCGTAGGGGGTGCTCGTACCTTCCCCTCGCGTAACCGAACTCCCGACCCCAACTCTGGTAATGTAGACCGATTCTACCCCTAACGGGGTAGTGATCATGTGTTCTAACCGCACTAAAGGTTAGTGGCGACTCCTACACCATATTTTTCCTGAAAATATTAAAATAATTTTAATTTCGCCGCCCGGGGCACACGCGCTCCCGGGACGCCGCGACATGTATTACAATATAAATATTCATGTTGCCACACATCTGATTTTAATTTATCTACCCTTACTGAGAGGTGTCTCACCCCAAGTTTAAACTATTTCTGGAAATTCAGAGAGACCGGCGGGTCAGGGCCGCTGCTAAGTGAGTTGAGCTTCCCTACTAGAAGGGTAAGTTTTGATCTAGGATCAGGAGAATTTTATTGTAAGATCCTAGGTTTGTTTTGATATTTTGGAGATTGTATGTATAAACACAGTATCTTTGGGGAATATAGTAGACTCTGGTATTATGTAATTATTGGTTGATGAATGTGATTTACATTTACTGCTGCCTAGGTTCCGCTGTGTATGACAGGTGTCCCCGTTACCCACAGGTTCGGGTTGAATATTTTATTTATTATATTTTATTTATTATTAAATTAAGCAGGTCGTTACACATTGCCCCTTGATCAGTGCACTACCTTAAATTTTTAATACCATCTAAAGTTTCAATACAGTTGTTGAGATTACTTTGACTAACGATGTTTAGAAAGGGGACTATTTATTGAAATCACATAATGACCGTTCTTTAGATTTTTCATTGCCTTCAATTTCAGAAAAAACAAACAGTATAGGGGAGAAATCACATTCTCCAAACCATAAATGTCCTTATTGTAAAATGCATTGTAGCCATTCAGTTTCAATGGGAGTTTTATCTCTCGTGAGTATTATTTTGTATAGCCTATATGATTCTTGACTAGTCATTGTAGGAACTAAAAAATAAATCAGCCTCTAACACTTGTGGCTTTGTTTGTCCATTTTAATTTAGTAGCATTGACTAGGCAATCTTCTCTAAAGCACCTATATCAATCGACTCCTCGTCTACAGGATGAAAGCAAAAAAAGAGGAATCTGACAATGTAATGAAATTAATTGGAAGCATAACCCAATAAGAATCATGGGTTCTTTTTATAACCATTGCAGCATTCCTCTCGATCCACTATTCATGGAGGCAACCTCCCACCAACATCATACAATGTGGTTAAGGATGAAGAATACTGTGGAGAGATTAAAGTTGGCCTCACATTCAAACCAGAAGTAAGATTCTGTTTTGTTTGTTCCATATTATTTTACTGTATTGAAAGTCAAATTAGAAGAAAAAAATGTTCCTCTTAAACAACTTGAGAGGTGGCAATTGTTGCTGCTCATTTAACTAGCCATAGTTACAAAATCTGCGATAGTTGTAGTCATGATGCCATTACATGCTATTATTAACCTAGCTTCTTGTTGGGTGTTTAAAGAGAATGTGCGATCATGGTTTCCAAGTAGAGGAGGAAAGCTATGGCGGGTGGAAAGACTCAAGAGTAGCATACTGAGAGTAACAACCAAGTTCTAATCAGTTTCTTTGTGACAATTTTTGGCTATGTGCTATGGAAATGAATGAAATGCATAGTATATTTGGCTCAAAATTATTCGATTTTTTACCTTAATAATATGCTATGAAGTAATTTAAGTTTGATGTATTGTTTGCTTAAACATGTTCATTTGGCTTGGGGTACAAGTGTGATAAGTTACTTACAGTGTGTTTTGCATCTCTTGAATTTGTATACAACTTGAAAAAATTATATGGAATGATTGTTCTTAATAATCTTGATTCTTGAAAGCACTTCCAGCAGTTATGAAATTTGATTTGTGTTTTCCATGAATCATTCTTGGTTGCATAGCTTGCTTGATTTCAATTAATTTTCTTGGTGATGAAAGATAATAATAAAAAAATAAATTGGTAATAATCTACCATCCACCATTGCTTTTATTAGAAGATAAATAGAAATCTTAGTTTTAGATTATTATTATTATTATTATTATAAAATGTTACTGTTTTTTTTTTTTTTGTGATAGTGTTTAAAGTCTTGTAGGCATGTTTAATCATGAATGCTTCTTTAAATGAACTAAATCTACATTGCCTCCTTTCTTATGATTCCTAACTTTCACTCATTCTTTCAAAAATATTTTCATTTTATCATAATTATCTTTGTACATGGTTTTTTTTTAGGAAAATTTTAACAAAATTTCGACAGCATGCCGTCTATAAATTGGACATTTTCCCATAAAACCCTACCTGATAGGTTCAAAAATGTAGTGACCTAAAGAATAATAGTATTTAAATAATAATGAGGGAGATAAATGGAAACAGAAATAGAAGGAGACAGTAAGAAAGGAGGCAATGTAGGGATTCGTCGACGAAGGTCTTCAGGATCTCGTCGACGAGGTTCCGTTTCATTGATAAGAAAATACCAAGCGAAGGATTGGGCTACTCTAAATTTCGTTGACGAAGGATAAGGTTCGTTGACGAATTTACTGAAGGACTCATCAATGAGGTGACTTGTCTCGTCGACGAATTTGTCCCTATAAGTAGTGAAAACTCGGATTTTTATCACAATGCAGTGCCTCTCTCTCTCTCTCTCTCTCTCTCTCTCTCTCTCTCTCTCTCTCTCTCTTTCATTTCTCTCTTCTACGGTCTCTCTCCCTTCTCTCTTCAAATTTGGCCCCGCTAGTCGTCGGATCGATGATCCGAAGCCACCATGACGCTCCTGGCAGAGTTCTCTGCAAGTCTGTCGGAGCGGATCGTTGGTGAAATGAAGTTGGATTTCATCCCAAATTCAGGGTAAGGCCTTTTAGTCCAATTTTGGCCTTCTGACAGTTATAGGAAATGATGTAGGCGAAAAAATACTGATATTTTGTTTTGGTAAATGTTGTTTCGGGGTGTTGTGTAGGAGGCCCTGTGGGTGTTACGCCAGTATACCATAGGGCCTTTTCAGTAGTCAGGTAAGAGAAATATGCTATGCTAGGTAATTTTAAAATGTGGTGCAATTTATTAAATTATGAATATTATGTATTAAAGTATGGTGTAGCTTGAGAATATGAATATAGTACGGAGATATGTTTTACGAATTTCAGTACCATGATTTTATGAACTTCAGTACTATGATTTTACGAATTTCAGTACTATGATTATGCTGTTTTTGGTGTTATGATTATATAGTTCTTAGTACTATGACGTATGGATTACAGTTACAGTTTATTCAGTATCATGGTTATTACAGTTATTTTAGAATCATGGTAAATTAGATAGTTGTATATAGAAATATATTATATACTATCAGACCCTGTTGGACTATGCAGTTACAGAGCACGGTACCGTTGCTATAGACATTTATGTTATGAGTGCAACCACCTATTTAGATAATACGTGGTAGTAGGTTGATCACCTAGGCCCTTGATGTGGACAGACTCCCCATCAGATATGGGTTGAGGTGGGCAGATCAAACCAATGGAGTATAGTGATTTACCCAGGTCGGCCAGCCAGTGTAAATCCCGCCTACGAGCCGCGCAACGCTGTCATGAGGGGTTAAATCATGACACACAGTTATCCATAGGGAAAGTTTTCACTTACTATTACGTACATACAGATTTACGAAAATAGGGAATATACTTATGTACACTGGAAGTATTTTGAATTGTAACCTACAATAATGTTACGTTAAACAACATGGAAAGGGTGATGTATTCCATTACTTGTACTGTACTTACGTATTTAGTTATACATGATTATATAGAAACATATTTTCATAATATTGTAACTCGTTTGCCACACACTAGTACTAGCATATTTCGTTTTACTGAGCGTTGGCTCATCCCAGTGTTGAATCATTTTTCAGGTGATCCAGGTAGGCGAGCAGACCAGACTCGCAGATAGAGGGGCTTCAGTACTACCCTGTCAGTAGACAGTGGGTATGTTTGTGGAGGATTTTTGTATATCCAAGCATAGTTGAGGGTATTTTGGGAAACAGATATATGTGTATATTTTGGGAAAACATGTTAGTACTCTGGTATTGTATTTATATATATTTACACATGGTTACATCTATGTGATTTCTACTTCTCGCTGCTTAGGCTAATGATTAGGTTTACCCCAGTATGGTATCAGAGCATATAGAATATCATAGTATAAAAAAAAACATGGAAATTAAGCAGGTCGTTACAAAAAAAGTCATTTATAATTTAGTTCAAGGCACACGAGAACCTATATCCACTACTAGCATGCAATACACATCAACTGCATCCGCCATGCAGGAGACATTCTAGACTAGCATGCAATCAGGTAGTAATCAACAAATCACAATATATAATCTATCCATTAAAGAATATAAATAGCAGAGAACAGTGGATAGTATTGAGTTCAATATAGTATTGTTATTCATCTAGGCATATGGACATGAATGTTATGAGATTATGAGAGCATTTAATTTAAAGAATTATGAAGATGATGCTTCCTCTGAGTTATGTATATATTCAACTTATGGTGAATATATTTTTTGAAGAAATTTTATTATTTTTTGATAATATGTGATGTTTTTGCCATAAGTTCCACAACATAGAAGCAGAAAAGCCATAGAAAACAAAATTAAGGAAAAAAAACAAATAAAAAAAAAAACAACAAAAGCAGCAGCAGTACTGCAGCTCTGATATGCCAGAAATTCTAGATAATAGAAGTAGAAATGCCAAGAAAAAGAAATATGCCTAGGAAAAGAACAACTTAGTATCCAAATAAAACAGCTAAGAATCAAATTATGTTTTACATACCTTCTAATGAGAGGAGCCACCCACATCATCTGGTCGATATTAGCGCATCATTTGCTCGAACTGCGCTTGCCTATTCATTATGGCTTGCAGTATGGCTTGAAAAGTGGACTCTGTGTCTTTCAATTGCTAGACTACAACGGTGGACACTGTGTCTTTCAATTCCTGGTTCTCCATTTCCAGCATCTGCATCCATTGAACCAACTTCTCGGCACGAGACTCGGTGTCTCGATGCACTCGTTCCATGTCTGCACAAGCTGATGCACCCATGGATGATGATGCTATTGGGGCAATGTATCCACTTCCAAGACTTTTCACCCAGCCCCCCTGCTCATTCCCCAAGCACCTGGGAAGTTATCTGGAAATCTGTCATTTGTTGATTCCCCTCTGAAACAAGTGCATCCCTTAGCTCGACCATCCGTGCCTAATTTCATTCATGAAAATGATAAAAAGGAATAAGTAAGGATACAACTTCGATGTTTTGAATAAGGTAATAAACTAAATATTTTCTTTCACTTACATGTTTGCTTTACACACCCTCGCACCACTCCCCCGATTGCCGTTGGTGTGTTCTCTAATAAAGATCCGGTAGCGGCTCCTCTGCGCTAGTCTCGGGATCACGCTATATTATTATATAAGACATCATTAGTATTAAGTCATGTAATGGTCAAATAGTTTTATATATAGTAACTACTTGTCAATGATTTATGAATAACCTCAATCCACAGCAATGCATCGTAGGGAGTTTGCTGCGGTTCGCAGCATTTGTTTCACATATGGCCTACAAGGAAGATGTAATAATGGTTTATTAGCGACATCAATGTGAAAAAGTAGTGATCATAATACAAACACATCACCTGATAGTGTGGGTCGCGGAAATGGCGACACACCACGTCCCAATCCTCTTGGGATATCTTATCGTATGACTGTGCTTCTACTTGATCTCCCATCGCCCGAAAATGCTTACGCTTTTTTGAGTGATAGCTCTTAAATTTACTGCATAATTGGACATCCACCGCCTTCTTCACATGGTTAACCTTGAGGATGTTGCGCATTTTTATGCAATAGCTCATAAATTTACTGCACAATTGGATGTCCACCGCCTTCTTCACTTGGTCAGCCTCAAGGATGTCCATGTCAAACTTCTCTTGCATAGGTAATACAATTAGAATGTTAGACAATTGTTAATTGGCTAGTATATTAAAAGTGAAAAAACAAATGAAAAAAAGGTTTGAGATAACTTACCAAAATGCGCATGTAAAGAACCATGTGCTACTCTTGAGTCACCAACGGCCAGCTGAAGGCCATGACTGGAGCATATTGTCGGCACCAATCGTTAAGCGAGGTTGTGTGGCCTGGAGGAATGTCGATTCAAGCTACTTAGTCCTCTCTAGGTGCTTCTTCAGCAACATGTTCTTTGCTGCACAACGACCTGACCTCACCGTGGATGTAGATGTTGAAAGCAGAGTTAAATTAAGAACAAAATTATAATCATGCACGTGAATTACTAACATCAATAGTTGAAATGTAAATAAATTAATCGCATCCTTACCAACACTGCTCATCATGGTCGGCAACTCACCCTGCATATCAGTCGCATCTGTGGTATCCATGTCTGGTCGAGGTCCGAATGGCTCAGACAATGATGGTGCCGCAGCACCGCCAACGTGCTCCGCTGGTCTCAAGGCTGTCAGATCAACCTCATGCGATGACGTAGTCGATAGCGTGGAAGGAAGTCGGCCACGATGGCCTCCTAGTGCCATGTCTGCAAAATATTAGACAAGTAAGTATAAAAAGTACGAATATTAGATGGATGCATAACAAATATATTTTTAGTTATTTACACATGTCATATACATGGTGAAAACCTTCACTTGCTTAACCCCTACACGTCCTCAATATCGGTATCATCCTCACTTTTTAAACTGTCTTCCTTTTCATTACAATACTCGACCCCTGTTTCATCTTCCCTATCAGTTTCCTCATCGTCGATGAAGTGAACGTCTACAAAGGATTCAATTGTAATGTTAGCAGTCTCTATGGCTTCTGCCATGGCACAAACCCTATGCAATAGTATAAGATCGGAGCCTTCTTCGACAACATTGAAAGTAGATTGCGGTGCTGCACTGACAGATGACTCATCTTCTTAGAATGTAACTTTACTAGCACTTATCTCCCCATTTGCAACTTCTGTAATAGCGTACAAACTTCGGGGAGGAATCTTTTTGGCCACATGCCATTCACCCGAATTTTCCCAAGAGTAGTGTGGCAGCTTCTGATTGTCGAACCGATGAAGAATGGAGCCGGAATCGAAGAGAAAAGGTGAGAGAGACGTAGGAGAGAGGGAGGGAGGGTTTTCCTGAAGATTTCTCGCAGAAAATATGATTTTGGCCTATTTATAAAATTCAGATTCATCAACGAGACACGTCACCTCATTGACGAGTCCATGAAGAGAGTTCGTCAACGAATACTTACTCCTCGCCAATGAGTTTTAGGCCTTGAAAACAGCCCTCTTGGTAATTTCTCATCGACGAGACACACGTCCCTGTTAACGAGTCCAAGAGGCCTTCTCGTTGACTAGACCCTACTGAAACCCCTTTTAAAATTCCTTTTCTCTCCTTTCTTTTATTATTTAATTGTCATAATTCTTCGGGTCTCTACATTCTCAATTTCTTATAAAATTTCATCCTCGAAATTAACTATCTGTATTGAACACCATCCTTTGAGGAAAATGGGTTACTTATTTTATTACTTACCCTCACTTATGGCAGAGGAATATCATGGTTACATTTAGAGTTCTGGGAGGCTACATATTCATTAAAGAAAAATTCTCCCAAAACCAAAACACTACCTACTAACAAAAAATGATTACAGTACTTAACTAACCTGTACAAAATAAACTTAGCATACTTACCTACATCTTCCCTTATTACCGTTGGTCCTCACTAAGTAAATGTGGGTATTTATATCATATTTCTTCCTCAAGCTCCCATGAAGCTTCTTCCACCGCTGATTCCTCCATACGACTTTTACTAATAGAATTCTCTTATTAGGCAATTCCTGTTCTTTTCTATCTAAGATCTGCATTGGTATTTCCTCATAAGCCAGTGATTCTCTGAGTTCTATTCTCAAATAAATGATCACGTGGGAGGGATCTGTAACATATTTCTTTAGCTTTGAAACATGAAACACGTCATGTATTCTGGATAAAACTGGTGGTAAAGCTAGCCGATAGGCAACTGACCCCACTCTCTCAAGTATCTCGAAAGGGCCAATAAACCTAGGGCTCAACTTATCCTTCCTCCCCAACCTCACAGTAGCTTTCAGTGATGCTATTTCAAAAATACATGGTCTCCTACTTCAAATTTCAATTTTTGTCAGTGATTATTTGCATAAATTTTTTGCCGACTCTGAGCTGCACTGATTCTTTTTCTTATAAGCTAAACTTTATCGTATGCCTGCTACACTATTTCTGATCCCATAACTCGCCTCTCACCAACCTCATCCCAGTATGGAAGAGAATGACATCTCCTACCATATAATGCCTCGTAAGGTGCCATGTTGGTGCTGGTCTGATAGTTGTTATTGTATGCAAACTCTACCAGCGAAAAATACCGGGTCTAACTACCCTTAAAATCCAGCACACATGCCCATAACATATCCTTTAATATCTGAATCATCCTCTCTGACTGCCCATCCGTATGAGGATGAAATGTCGTGCTGAAATACAACTGAGACCCTAGAGCCTCTTGCAAGCTCCTCCAAAATCGTGATGTGAAACGTGGGTCCCGATATGATACTATAGACACTGACACACCATGTGGTCGTACTATTCTTGAATATATATTTCTACCAGTCTGTCCATGGAGTAGTTGATTTTAATAGAAATGTGATCCCATTTCCACTCCGGGATGTAAAGTGGTTGTAACAGGCATGCACAATCTAGTACGGAACCTCAGAGCTCCGTTATCTGAACTACTGAACTCCTCTCCCTGTCCTTTCTGCACCATCTCTATCAATTCCATCAACTTGATGTCATTATTCTAGGCTACTTTAATCTTTTCATATAGAGTAGGCTGCACCACTAGGTTGGCAATAAATTCCTGGTGATCACTTTCTATTAATTCCATGCCAAGCCTCTCCAAGTCCATCTGGATCGGGTGCTGAATTACTGCTGCCAATTGTGATGTTTCCTCTAATTTTCGGCTCAAAGCATCAGCCACAACATTAGCTTTACCTGGATGGTAGCTTATAGTATAGTCATAATCCTTGATGAGCTCTAAACATCTTCTCTGCCGCATGTTCAACTCCTTATGTGTGAAGAAGTACTTTAAACTTTTATGGTCTGAAAATATTTTACATCTTTCTCCGTACAGATAATGCCTCCAAATCTTTAGTGCATGAACCACTCCAGCCAATTCTAGATCATGAGGGGGATAATTCCTTTCATATTCTTTCAATTGTCTAGAGGTATATGCTATTACTCTGCCCTGCTGCATTAATACACATTCGAGCCCCCTCAAAGACACGTCACAGTAGATCATGTAACTATTACCTCCTGATGAAATACTCAAGACTGGCGTTGTGACAAGCCTCTGCTTCAATTCCTATAAGCTCTGCTCACAATTGTCGTCCCATCAAACCTATCATTCTTTCTGGTTAGTCTTGTTAGAGGCTTTGGCAATATTGAAAAATCCTTCTATAAATCGTCGGTAATAACTTACCAGTTCTAAGAAACTCCTAACTTCCTGTCCCTTCCTCGGCCTGACCCAATCCACTATTGCCTTTATTTATCTGGGATCTACTGAAATTCCATCCCCTGATATAATATGCCCCAAAAATGCAACTTTATACAATCAGAATTCACAGTTACTAAACTTGGCATATAATTTCTTTTCCTTGAGCATCTAAAGTACCAACCTTAGGTGCGTCTCATGCTCCTCAAAACTCCTCGAGTAGACTAGTACGTCATCAACAAAAACCACAAAAAATTGGTCTAAATACTGGTGAAAGATTCTATTCATTAGATCCATGAATACAATAGGCGCATTTGTCAGACCAAATGGCATAACTAGAAATTCATAATGCCTATACCTAGTTCTAAAAGCTGTCTTTGAAATATCTTTTGGTTTAACTTTCACCTGGTGGTAACCTGACCTAAGATCAATCTTAGAATAAACCTGTGTACCCTGAAACTGATCAAATAATTCATCTATATGAGGTAGAGGATATTTGTTCTTAATTGTTACTTTGTTTATTCCCCTTTAATCTATGCACATCCTCGTAGACCCATCCTTCTTTTTCACAAATAGTACTAGAGCTTCCCAAGGCGATACACTAGGTCTGACAAATCCGTTACTCAATTAGTCTTGCAACTGATCCTTTAATTCTCCCAATTTTGTTGGAGCCATTCGGTAAGGAGCTTTAGAAATCGGCGCCGTCCTTGGAAGAAAATCAATAGTAAAATCTATCTCATGGTAGGGAGGCAACCTAGGTAATTCTGCAAGAAATATATCTGAAAACTCCTTAACCACGGGTGTACTAACAAACTTCAATTCACTTTCTGTCACTTATTTTAAATAAGCCATAAACCCCTGACATCCATCCAGAAGTAGTCTTCTTGCCTGCAAGGCTGACACTAACTAAGGTGGAGATTGCACCCGCGATCCCACAAATCCGAATTCTGGCTTCCCTGGTGGTCTAAAAATCACCTATTTCAGATGACAATCGATACTAGCACGGTTAGTAGCCAGCCAATCCATACCCAGTATTACATCAAATCTATGCAAATCTAGCATAATTAGGTCAAATGGTAATACTCTCCCCTGAATTTCTACTGGGTAATTGTAACAACCTGCTTATCTTATCATAAAATAAAACATAATAAATGAAATAGTCAACCGAAACTCGAGGGTAACAGGGACACATATGACATTTACAGCGGAAACCTAAACAGCAATAAATGCCAATCACATTCTCAACCACATAATACACAATACCAGAGTCAATTATAATCCAAAACATTTTATTTATAAACAATCTCCCAAAAATACCAAAATAACTCTAAGATCCCATATCACAATCTCCTAATCCTAGTTCAAACTTATCCTCTTAGCGGGGTAGTACAACTAACACAACGATGGCCACGATCGGTCTTTCTGGGTTTCCTGAAAATTATTTAAGTTCGGGGGTGAGACACTTCTTAGTAAGGGAAAATAAACTAAATACAACCGTGTAGCAACATGAATATTTGATGCAATTATACATATACAGTACATTTCATATACCTGAAAACATTCATCATATCATACTGAATAATCATATACTTTCGTATTTTCTAATTAATCATACAGTTCATAAAATGTTTGATATAACTGATAATACTGAAAATTCACCGAGGATGTATAGCTAGCTGATGTCATGTATTATCCCCCATGACGGGTTGTGTAGCCCGAAGGTGGGACCTGACAATGGCTGGCTGACCACTATCGAGTAAAAAATGTCTGTAAGTACGATGGGCCCACCACACCCTAGTCCGGACTACCAAGTGGACATCTACAACTCTACACTAAAAGTCACCTCGACTATCCATCTCCCACCCCCTTATGGGGTGGTTAGTACAAGTCTGAACATAATATCTGATGCAACAGTACCGTGCCCCTATAACTGAATTGAACTATTATCTGGCTTCTGATAATACGTAATACATGATAATATATAGTTTAACATAAATAGATTGATAGTGTGTTTTGTAATAACGTAAAAACATACGGCCTTGCGTCATTTACTTTCATATTTGTGGCCTTGCGCCAAAATCATACATACGACCTTGCGCCAAAATCATATATCATACACGACCTTGCGTCGGCTATCAATTACGACCTTGCGCTGAACATTCCATAAATATCGTTCTGAATAAATAATTCATTTATCATGTATTCGAAACCATAGTGTACTGCATTATCTCATAATCTGCAAAAACATGCTTTATTCGTAAAAATTCCATAACATAATACTTTTCAGGTAAAATAATATTCATGCCACATAATGCTGAATAAACTGTACATTCCATTCTAAAAATCATATTTCCTGGTATATCATACTAATATATATATATATATATACATTTCAACATAACAGCAGTATTTTCCTAAACATGAATTATTACCAATCTCTTCATATATATATTATACATGCTTCCTGAAAATAAATTTGCTGATAAATAATAATATAGTTTCCATGGAAAATAACTGTTTTAGTTTATTCCCTTACCTGACATTGAAAAGAAAGCCCCCCTAAAAATCCACTCGTCCTGCATCCGTAAGGTTCCCTGTTCAACACCCTGAATTCAACAACTCACATAATTAAATTTCAGTATTTTTCCATGAATAACATTTCCCATAACTATGGTAAGACCAAATTTTGCATAAAAAGTCTTACCTCAACTCAGGAATGAATTTCAACTCAGTCATACCAACGATCTGCTCTGGTAAATTTGGAGAGAACTTCCCTAAGAGCGTTGTGGTGTCCTCAGATCATCAATCTGGTGAAAGACAGAGCCGAAATCGAAGAGAGAGGAGAGAGAAATCGTAGGGAGGAAAGAGAGAGAGAGAGAGAGAGAGAGAGAGATTTTCACTGATTTTCCTGCGTAAAATCTGAGGTTTATACTATTTATAACATAGGCTTCGTCGACGAGCCACGTCACCTCATTGACGAGGTTAAGAGGCAATTCGTCGATGAACTCTCCCCTTTGTCGACTAAATTTAGACGTCCAAAAATCCTTTCGGTATCTTTTCGTCGACGAAATACACCTTCGTTGACGAGCTCATAATGCAATGTCGTTGACGAAGCCTGCTGTTGCTTTATATATTTTTACATTTTCCTCTCTCTCTCTCTCTCTCTCTCTCTCTCATTATTTAAATGCCATTATTCTTCAGGTCATTACATTCTCTCCTTCTTATAAAATTTCGTCTTCGAAATTTACTATTCATATAATTCATCATCCCTTAAGGCAAAATGATTTACTTATTTTATTACCTACCCTCACTTATGGCGGAGGAATACCGTGGTTACATTTCAAGTCCTGGGAGATTACATATACCAAAAGAAAATTTCCCCCAAGACTAAAATACCACTTACTAACTAAAGTATTACATGTACTTGCAAAAAAAATACTACATATTTACTTACATTTCCTAATTACATCTGAACTTCTTAGAACAATTACGGGTACTTCTGTCTGATCTGTTCCTCAAGCTCCCAAGAAGCCTCTTATACCGCATGATTCCTCCATAGAACCTTTACTAGAGGAATCTTTTTATTACGTAATTCCTGTTCTCTTCTATCCAATATCTGCACTGGCACCTCCTCATAGACTAGTGAATCACTGAGCTCTAATTCACCATAATCGATAATATGAGAAGGCTCTGGGACGTATTTTCTCAACATAAAAACGTGGAATATGTCATGCATCCTGGATAGCATAGGCGGTAAAACTAACTTGTAGGCAATCAGTCCTACCTTCTCTAAAATATCAAATGGGCCGATGAACCTAGGGCTAAGTTTACCCTTCCTTTTAAACCCCATAACCTTTTTTAACGGAGCTATCTTAAGAAATATATGATCATCAATATCAAATTCTAAATTCCTGCGATTATTGGCATAACTTTTTTGTCGGCTCTAAGTTGTATTGATTCTATCCCTGATAAGTCGAACTTTATCGTACGCCTACTGCACAAGCTCTGGTCCCACAACTCGCCGCTTACCCATCTCGTTCCAATACAAAGGAGATCAACATCTCCTACTATACAAAGCCTCAAAAGGTGCCATGTCAATGCTGGCCTAATAATTGTTATTATATGCGAACTCTACCAGCGGCATGAACTGAGTCCAACTACCCCCAAAGTCTAGTATGCACGCTCGGAGCATATCTTCTAGTATCTGTATCATCCTCTCAATTTGCCCGTCTAACTGAGGATGGAATGTCATGCTAAACGATAGCTGAGACCCTAAAGTTTCCTGCAAACTTCTCTAGAAACGTGACATGAAACGCGGGTCTTGATCTGACACAATAGATACTGACACCCCGTGAGAACGAACTATCTCCTGAATATAAATCTCCGCCAAACAGTTGAGGGAGTAGCTGATCCTGATAGGGAGGAAATGGGTGGTCTTAGTCAATCGATCTACTATCACCTAGATTGCATTCTAGTCATGCGACGTCAACGGTAGCCCTGAGACATAATCCATAGATATATAGTTCCACTTCCACCAATAAAACTCTCGCACATCCCTGTATATTTTCGCATTACCGGGATGAACTGTATACAAAGATTTGTTAGCCTCCACCAAAATAGCCTTCTTGATGTCAGCATCGACAGGAACACATAACTTGGAGCGGAACCGCAAAGCTCCGTCATCTGAAATGCAGAATTCCTCTCCCTAACCAGTATGCACTCTATCCTCTGCTAATTTTGGATCTTCTTTCTGAGCGGCTTTAATTCTTTCCTGCAGAGTAGGATGCACTACTAAAATGGCGGTACATGTTGAAGGATTACTCTCAATCAATTTGATGTTGAGTCTCTCTAGATCCATCATGATTGAATGCTGGATGCCCATAGCCGCCAATGCTAGTTCCCTAGACTTCCTGCTCAGTGCATAAGCTACCACATTTGCTTTCCCTAGGTGGTAACTGATAGTATAATCATAATCCTTAATTAACTCTAAACACTTTCTCTGTCTCATATTCAATTCCTTCTAAGTGAAAAAGTACTTCAAACTCTTATGGTCAGAGAAAATCTCACACTGCTTGCCGTACAGGTAATGCCTCCAAATTTTCAATGCGTGTATCACTGTAGTCAGTTCAAGATCATGGGTAGGGTAGTTCTTCTCATACTTTTTCAACTGTCTGGACACATACACCACCACCCTGCCATGCTGCATCAATACACAGCCAAGTCCCTTCAAGGAAGAATCACTGTAAATGACATAACCTTCACCCCCTGATGGGATGATCAGTACTGGTGCTATGACTAGCCTCTACTTCAATTCTTGAAAACTCTGATCATAGCTTTCGTCCCATTCAAATATGAAATTCTTCCTAGTCAGTCGTGTCAGAGGCCCTAATAATGCTGAGAGCCCCTCAACAAAACGATGATAACCGGCTAACCCCAAGAAACTTCTGACCTCCTGGATGTTCCTAGGTCTAGCCCAATTCACTACCGCTTCAATCTTACTAGGATCCACTGAAATTCCATGTCCTAAGCTAACATGCCTAAAAAACACAACTTTCTCGAGCTAGAACTCACATTTACTAAACTTGACTTTCAACTTCTTTTCTCTGAGCGTCTGCAAAACTTACCTCAAATGCACCTTATGCTCCTCATAGCCCCTCTAATATACCAGTACATCATCAATAAAAATAACAACAAACTGATCTAAATATGGATGGAAGATCCTATTCATCAAATCCATAGATATCATATGAGCATTTGTCAGACCAAATGACATAACAAGGAACTCATAATGCCCATATTTGGTCCTGAAAGCCGTCTTCGATACATCTTCTGCTCTTACCTTTACTTGATGGTAACCTGATCTGAGGTTGATCTTAGAATATACCCGTGTATCCTGGAGCTGATCAAACAAGTCATTGATACAGGGTAGAAGATACTTATTCTTGATGGTCACTTTATTAATCTCCCTATAATCTATACACATCCTCATAAACTCATCCTTCTTCTTTACAAATAATACTAGAGCTCGCCATGGAGATACACTAGGTCATATGAAACCCTTATCAAGTAAATCCTGCAACTAATCTTTCAGTTCTGCCAATTCTGCTGGTGCCATTCGATACGGTGCTTTAGAGATCGGCGCTGTACCTGGAAGTAGATCGATAGGAAAATCTACCTCACGATTAGGTGGCAAACCCGAAAATTCATTTAGAAACATATCTGTAAATTGTTTCACCACTGGCATATTAATAAGCTTCATTTCATTCTCCGTCATTTCTTTCACAAAGGCTACAAATTCTCGACAACCACTCAAGAGCGGCCTCCTCGCCTGAACAGCTAAGACCATCCAAGGTAGAGATTGCACTCGTGACCCTATAAATCTAAATTCTAGTTTTCCTAGAGGTCTGAATATCACTTCTTTTGCACGACAGTCTATAATGGTAGAATTAGCTGCTAGCCAATCCATGCCGAAGATGATATCAAACCCATGCATATCCAGCACCACCAAATCAGCAGATAAAATTCTCTCCTGAACATCAACTAGACAACCACGGAGCATCCTACTACATCTTATCACTGAACCGGTCAGTGTAGCCACTAATAATTCAATATCTAGAGATTGTGTTTCAGCCCCACACAATTTAACGCATCCCACAGATACAAACGAGTGTGTGGCCTTGGAGTCAAAAAGTGCAATAACCTTAAATAAAAATATATTAACCGTACCTGTCACCACGTCGCCGACCGTATCAGCATCACTCGACGTCAGAGCAAAGACCCTAGCTAGAGCCATAATCCCCTGCTCGCCTCCACGTGGTGCCTGATAACCTCCTCAACCAGGTCTAGGAGCAGGAGCAGCACCAATCTGAGCCTGGAAATCCCTCATCACATGCCCTGGCTCCCCATCGGTAGCAAACCCCTCGCTTGGAACGACACTCCCCCATGTGTCTCTTCCCACAAGTTGGGCAACCTGGAAGTGGTTGCATACCCTGAAAACCTTGAATCCATGCCTCCTGCCTCCGATCTCTATAGTAGCCACCTCTCTTCCATGAATCATGATCGACTCCCCGCTGGGAACTGGAAAGCGCGGATCTCTTCTTCTGTATCTGCTCCTCTGCCTTTAACCGCTCTTCAATCTTTGCTATGGTGGTCCTATCTACCAGTTTAGAAAAATCCTATAACTTCAGCATCGAAACATGTTTATATATTTCCATCCTTAGGCCTCTTTCAAATTGCCGCACCTTTTTCGCCTCATCTGGAATAATGTGCGGGGTGAAGCGAGATAGTTTGATAGAATTCGTTGCATACTACTGTACGGTTTACTGTCCTTGTTTCAGATTCAGAAACTCCTCTATCTTAACTTCCTTGGACAAGGCTGGAAAATAACCATCCAAGAATATCTCCTTAAACCGCTCCCATGACATCTCCACAAGTACTGTCCTCTGGTGCTCTAAGAGTTTCACTGCCGTCCAGCATCTCTCGGCCTCTCCAGTCAATTTATATGTAGCAAACAATACCCTCTGTTCCTCTGTACACTGCAACACTGCAAATATTTTCTCTATCTCCTACATCCAGTTTTCAGTGACTGTAGGATCAGTTCCTCCTGAGAAAGCTGGAGGATTCATCTTAATGAATTTTTCGATTGAGCTACTGTGGCCTACCGACGGACGACCCTGTTCCCTTGAGCTCATAGCAATTTCGGCCATGACTTGTTGTGCCACGTTGCGTAAAACTACATTTGAATCTTCACCCGCAGTGCCTGAGGGCCCAACACCCTCATTTCCACTAGCATGGGCACTACTACCACCAGAGTCCATCCTGAAAAACAAATAACTTATCTTAGAACCCTATCACCATAACATATCATCCAACTAGTATATTATTTCCTTAATTAATTCATCACTCCTGATCTTAATTCAAGGTTCAATCCTACAACCTAAATACCCAACCTGATGATAGTTTACCATGACTTTCCTGAAATTGTCACCTCAGGAAAATCACACAAACTACCACAGGAATCCTGCATCTAGATTACAAAACCAGACCTTAAATTCCCTTATCCTATACTTTGGTATTATAACTGCTGCATTCTAGAGTCTGCAGAACCTAGCATCCTAGGCTCTGATACCAAACTGTAATGATTTGCTTATCTTATCATAAAATAAAAACATAATAAATAAAATAGACAATCCGAACCCGAGGGTAACGGGGACACATATGAAATTCACAGCGGAAACCTAAGCAGCAGTAAATGCAAATCACATTCTCAACCACACAATACACAATACCAGAGTCAACTATAATCCCAAAACATTTTATTTATATACAATCTCCCAAAAATACAAAAATAACTCTAGGATTTTATATTACATTCTCCTGATCCTAGTTCAAACTTATCCTTCTAGCGGGGTAGTACAACTAACTCAACGATGGCCACGATTCGCCGGTCTTTCTGGGTTTCCTGAAAATTATTTAAGTTTGGGGGTGAGACACTTCTCAGTAAGAGAAAATAAACTAAATACATCCGTGTGACAACATGAATATTTGATGCAATTATACATATACAGTACATTTCATATACCTGAAAACATTCATCATATCATACTGAATAATCATATACTTTCGTATTTTCTAATAAATCATATAGTTCATAAAATGTCTGATATAACTGATAATACTAAAAATTCACCCAGCATGTATAGCTAGTTGATGTCATGTATTACCCCCATGATGGGTTATGCAGCCTGAAGGTAGGACCCGACAATGACTAGCCTACCACTGCCGAGTCAAAAATTTCTATAAGTACGATGGGCCTACCACATCCTAATCCGGACTGCCAAGTGGACATCTATAACTCTACACTGAAAGCCACATCGACTATCCATCTCCCACCCCCTTGTGGGGTGGTTAGTACAAGTTTGTAAATAATATTTGATTTGTATAGCAATGGTACCGTGTCCCTATAACTGAACTGAAATATCATCCGGGTTCTGATAATACATAATACATGATAATATACAGTTTAACGTAAATAGATTGATAGCATATTCTGTAATAACGTAAAAACATACGGCTTTGCACCATTTACTTTCATATATGTGGCTTTATGCCAAAATCATACATACGACCTTGCACCGAAATCATATATTATACATGGCCTTGCGCCGAAAATTCCATAAATATCGTTCTGAATAAATAATTCATTTATCATGTATTTGAAACCATAATGTACTGCATTATCTCATAATCTGCAAAAACATGCTTTATTCGTAAAATTTCCATAACATAATACTTTTCAGGTAAAATAATATTCATGCAAATATAAACTAATACTAGTAAAAGCTGGAAAGTTAGAGAGAGAACCTCTCCCTTCTCTCTAGGAAGGTGCTTTCCCGCGGAAGCTAAGGCTTCATCGTGTGTTTGATGCTTGAATCTGGAAGGGATTGTTGTGTGTAATCTAATCGAAGGTTGCTGGAAGCTTGATCTTCCTTTCAGATAGCGTGTGGAAGATTATTGGAGTGCGGTGTTCAAATTTTTGGGTTTCCCGCCTGATGTGGTTTTAAATTTGAACATCCCCTGGTTGATGGCTAGTGGTTCAAAGAGTTGGGTTAAAGTTGTAATGGAAAGCAAAGAAGGTAGGAAGGAAATGATTGAGAATGCTCTTATATTTATTGTTGCTAAAGGGGGCAGTGGGTCACAAAAAAGGATTTTGAAATAATCGTAGAGTATGAAAGACTCGAGGAAGAGGCAGAGAAAAGATTTCTGGAGTAGCGCAAGCCTTTTGCCGCCCACATCACTGTTTGATAGCCTACAGAACAAGCGAAATGAGCATGCAAGCCCATTGGAATACTTGAGGAAGTCTGAAATGACCGGGGAACAGATTCAGCCTACCCTGATGGTATTGAATGAAAGGATAATGGAATCACTTGGACTTGTGGGAAGTGAGGAGTCCTCGAAGAGATGTATGAACGAAAATGAAAATAACAAGAAGCAATCATGGGGAGATAGGGTGGAGGAGGATTTTGTTAGTGTGGAATCTAATGCCCCGGCTGACCAAGATGAAGGTTTGAAGGAGAAAAATAATGGAAAGAAGGTGAATGAAGAAAGAACAATGGTGAGGAACAACAAAAGGGTGCCCTGGTCAGAGCTATTTGTGAACAATAGGAACCCTAGTTGTTGTACTGCCATTCCTGTGTTCCAGACAGATGGTAGTGGAGTGAAACTAAAGATGATTGATTTATCTCAACCGGAAGACTCATACCAGAAGTGTCTTGTGGGCTACTTTGCTGGGAAATTCCCTGGTAAGGATTCTTTGAGTTCTTTGGTTAATTCGTGGACAGTTAAGGTTAACTATATTAAGCATGCAGATGGGTGGGTAGTATTCAAGTTTCAGAAGGAAGATGATCTGGAAGAGATATTGCAGTAGGCACCTTATGTGATTCATGGTAGGACTTTATTTATGAAAAAGATGCTTAAGATGTTCCAATTTGGATTTGAGCACATGTCCACTTTACCTGTTTGGGTTCAATTAAGGAACCTACCAATAAAGATGTGGAATCTGATGGCCTTGGGTAGGATATGTTTTGAGCTGGGTAAGCCGATATGTGCTGATAAGTTAACTATGATACAAGCCAGAATATCTTGTGCCAGAGTGCTTGTGGAGATAGATGTTGCGAAGGAGATTAAATATTCAGTTAAGGTATTCCTCCCTGATGATGAGGAAATGGTACAGGAGGTTGTATATAAGAACCTGCCTGTACTCACTATAAGTATGTTGGGCACACAGTTAATTTTTGTGGAAGTAAGAAAAGGAATGTAGAAATAGCAAAGCCAAAGGAAGTGGAAAGCAACATGCCAGGGTCAGGATGCCATAATGGTAATAATTTGAATAATAAACAGGTAAAGGGAGATAAATGAAAAGAGAAGGTGGGGAATTCTGAATGTTTGGCTGACACATCTGATGGGTATTTTTCTGATCCATTTGTGGGGCTTTGCCAGTCTAGTTGGGTTATAGAAAGATGAATCGGGTATGTGATTTATTCCCTGAAGTTGATTGTTTGAGCATTCAGTCTTCTTTGATGAAGGAGAGGATTGGGGAGGCTTGTAATACTACTTTGGGGGGGGGGGGTCCTTAACACTGGCCTTGATGCTTTGGTTCCTGATGATTCTCGAAATGCTAGGCTACAGGGAGGTGGATCTGTTGGTACTCCTATAGATTTTCAAAGGGATTCTGGGCTTGGGACTAGAGGCAATGATATAGAAGTGGAATACCATCTTGATCCATGTCGGATTGAGTACCAGCAAGTGGTATGTGCTTTATAGGCTAGTGGTGGTACCAAAGTTGGTTGTCCAAGTCAAACTAATAGAGCCAAAAATGAAGGAAGTACTGCTGTCAAGAACAAAAAAAATGGGAAGAAAGGAGGTGGTCCAACCCAACAAACTAAAAAAGGGGGGCCTGGCCCTCATCATGCACAATGAAGACGGCTATATGGAATATAAGGGGCCTTAATATGCCCCTAAAACAAAAAGGGATCGAGGATCTCATTAGGAAAAATAAATTGGATATTATGGAGATTTTGGAAACAAAACTATCTATGGAAAGATTGGAAAAAATGATGAGTAGGAAATTCAGTTTGTGGGAACAAGTCAATAATTTTGAGTTACACAGGGCTGGAAGAATCCTAATTCTTTGGAATCCTCAAAAGGTGAAGATGCAGGTATGCCTTAAAAGTGAGCAAGCCATACACTGCTTGGTTAAATTCTAGGTAACATCGAATGAATGCCTTATGAGTTTCATCTATGGATTTAATACAATAGTTGCTAGAAGACCATTATGGATGGACATTACCTAAACTGGTTTTGCCTTTACTAGACCTTGGATGCTGTTAGGAGATTTTAACTGTGTTTTGAATAATGAGGAGAAAATAAATGGGGTACCTGTGTTAGTATACGATATGAAAGACATAAGTGAATGTTTCAATGTTGCTGGCTTGACTGACTTGAAATCCTCAGGTTGTTTTCTTACCTAGTCTAATGGGAGAGTGTGGTGTAAACTTGACAGAGTAATGGTAAATTAGGCTTGGTATTTGAATGGATGGAATACTCAGGTCCACTACCAGTTTCCTGGTAGTCTGTATGATCACTCAGTTTTTTTGGTTTCCTTGTTTATTGAACTGGAGTTGAGAAGACTTCCTTTCAAGTTCTTTAATATGTGGACAATCCACCCCGAATTCCAGGAGAGAGGTAAAGAAGTTTAGCAGGGAAGCTATGACGGGTGTGGACAGTTCTGTTTTGTTAGGAAACTTCAAGCTTTGAAGAAGCCATTAAGATCCCTGAATGCTTGCCACTTCTCCCATATCTCAGTCCGAGCTGAGAAGGCAAGTGATGAACTCTTGGAAATTCAGAGCAAGTTACATGATGATCCTACTTGCCTCCAATTGCAAAATGAATTGTATAATAAGAAAGGTATAACAGGTAAGGTTGGAGAATGCTAATAGGATGTTCTTATCCCAAGTGGCTAAGTGTAAGTTCTTAAGGTATAATGATAGGAACTCTTCTTTCTTCCATGCTCTATTGTGAAGGAACAAATGCAGGAATCATATATCTGTTGTTATGAAACAGAATGGTGAGCTTACAAAGTCATATGATCAGGTGGCATTTGAGTTTGTGACTTTCTACTCTCAACTTCTGGGCATTGAAGATAGTTGTTCAAATTTAAATACCTAGGTGATAAAAAGGGGAGCTGTGTTAAATGAAACAAGAAGGAATGACATGTTAAGACCTATATCAAAGGAGGAGATAAAAGAGGCTTTGTTCAGTATTGGGAATGATAAAGCTCCAGGTCCTGATGGTTACTCTATAGGTTTCTATAAGAAGGCTTGGAATACCATTGGTCATGAATTCTGTTTAGCAGTAAAGGAGTTCTTTCAGAGTGGCAAACTGTTAAAACAGATAAATCATACTTCTATTGTTTTAATCCCTAAGACTAGTCATGCAAGTACAGTGAGTGATTATCGACCAATATCCTGCTGCAATGTTCTGTACAAAGTTATTGCTAAATTGATATATGGTAGAATTAAACCATGTTTGGAAGACCTGATAAACCCAGCCCAAGCAGCGTTTGTCAAAGGGAGAAATATGGTGGAAAATATATATCTGGTGCAGGAACTAATAAGAGGATACAAAAGGAAAAGAATATCCCCTCGATGCCTACTGAAAATTGATTTGAAAAAGGCTTATGACTCTGTTTTGTGCGCTTTCCTGAAGGATATGTTGGTGAATTTAAATTTTCCTGCTCAAATGATCACTTGGATCATGGAGTGTGTCTCAACTGCTTCCTTCTCTGTATCATTGAATGGGAGGTTGAATGGATTTTTCAAGGGCAGGAAGGGTCTTAGGCAAGGTGGTCCTTTATCACCCCTGCTTTTTGTTATTTGTGTGGAGTACTTGTCGAGGCTACTCAAATCCTTAGAGGTTAAAGTTAGATTTAAATCCCATTCCAAATGTGATGAATTGAAGATTACACACTTGGCCTTTGCCGATGATCCCATGCTGTTCTCTAAGGGAGATGCTGTTTCAGTAAATTATCTAATGGATTGCTGGAAGGAGTTTTCTTAGTGCTCTGGTATTCAGCAAATTGTTTGAAATCAAACCTTTATCAAGCTGGTATAAAGCCATGAGACTTGGAGATTATTTTAAATCAAACAGGATTCAAAGAGGGTGAATTTCCTTTCAGATACCTGGGAGTTCCACTACTGTCATCTAAACTGAATGTTGCCCATTACAGGCCTTTGATTGATCAAATTGCTGGGTTGTTTAAGGGGTGGCCTGGGCACAATTTCACTTATGCTAGTAGATTAGAAATAATTAATTCAATTGTCCAAGGGATAGAATGTTTTTGGCTTGCCATTTTTCCAATTCCAGGGAATGTTCTAAACCAAGTAATCAAGTTGTGCCGAGTATTCCTGTGGGGTGGTAGGAGAAAGCCCTTGGTTGCTTGGAGGGAAATCTTTGAGCCAAAACAAGAAGGTGGCTTGGGAGTGGTTGACCTCAAGACATGGAACAGAGCACTATTGACTAAAGCATTGTGGAATGTTCAAGCTAAAAAGGATAGTTTATGGACAAAATGGATCCATCAATTTTACTTGAAGGAGGTTGAAATCTGGTATGCTGTAGCTAAAAAAGATGACTCCCCCCTATTCAAAAGTTTGGTTGAAATCAAAGACCAACTGGTGCTGAATTCTTGGAGTGCGGCCGCACCCATAGAAAATATGGAAAGAATGGGAAGTGGTTCGCATACACTCTATGATTTCTGGACGGAGAAGAGTCAAAAAATGCCATGTAAAAAAAACTATCGGGTATAATGGAATTTCCCCGAAGTATGCCTTTTGCTTATGGCTGGGATGGAAGGGAAAGCTCCCAACTTGTGACAAGATACAAGGAGTAGAGATTGACTTGACTTAAGATGTACCTTCTGTAAAAGGGATATGGAGACACTCGAACACCTTTTCTTCGGTTGTAAATACTCGGCTGAACTGTGAGGTAGCATAAGAAAGTGGATTGGAATTAAAAGGGCTATGACTTCAATCAGGGCAGCGGTGAAATGGTTACATAAAGAAGCAAAAGGCAATGAAGTTCACTCAGCTGGGAAGAAAATTGGCTTGGCTACTACTATTTATTTTATTTGGCACTCTAGAAATAGGAATAGATTTGATAATCATGTAATACCTCCTGAAATTAGGAATAACTTCCCAAGAGGGGGGGGGGGTGAATTGGATTTTTTTTTAATTTTAATGATTTTTAAGCTTATGCTTATAATATCTGAAAAACAACAATCAACGAATGATAAACACACCTAAAAATATTGATATTTAAATTCACAAGTCAATTAATGAAATCAAAGTAACTCAATCACTTAACCAAGAATATTAGAGCTTTTTTTGATTTCCTTGTAAGCTTTTAGTATGCACTTCTCTTGATCAAGATTTCTGCAGATTAACCAACATACTCCCTTTTGGGTTTTCGCAAACGGTTAAACAAAACGTACTTTCTAAATAGCAAGAGTCTTTGTCTCTTTCTCACTTAAAAACCTGCAACCTGCACTTTTAAAAACATACAAAAACAACAAGTACAAAATATAAAGTAAAGCAAAGAGAAAGACACAAGATTTTTTACGAGGTTCGGCTTCAACACAGCCTACGTCCTCGCCCTTGGCAAAACACCGAAGGGTTCCATTATAGCAGTTTCATTACCGGGTGGAACAAAACCTGTTTACAACTACTCCTTTAGACAAGGCTAGAACTCGCCTTCTCCAAATAATATGACCTTGTTTGGTCAACGATCCAACAACCTGGTATCATCCAAAATCTACAAGAGAAATATCAAAAGCTGGTGTACAAGAGAAGCTCACACAAAGAGCAGATTAGTACAAATCAAAACTATGTACTTCAAAAGATAAAATATCAAGAATGAAATAAACTTTTGAAACTTTTCAAAGAATTCACCAAAATCCTTTTCTCCAGATGAGAAATTAGTAATTCTTCAGGATTTGATGAGTTAGAATATCAGAACAACAGTACTTTCAACTTTGCAAGAGATTGATCAAGAGATTTTGAGAGCAAGAGAGCTTTGAGAGAATTTCAATGCTTGGGATGATTTTTTTATTCTCAAAACACATATATTTATAGGCTTTTAAACAAGTTTCCTTGTTGCAAAAGTTTCCTTAAAGAGTTTCCTAAGTTGTTAGAAAATTTAGGGTTTAAACGGCTATAATTTTAAAAAATAAGATTTTTAAAATTTTGCCCGTTGAACAGTGTTTAGACGTATGAGGATTCGAGGTCAGATGTATGAAGTTCCTAAAACCCTTTAAAAATAGAACTAGATATAGGGTCAGATGTCTGAAGTCAGGATTCAGACGTCTGAGGTTCTAGGTTCAAATGTCTGAAGTTGCGAGTTCAGACATCTGAACTGCTACTACCTCTTTCTGTCTTGTTTCATAAAATCTTCAAACGTCTGAAGTAATTCTTCAGATGTCTGAACTTGAAGTTTAGTCATCTAAAGTCTTCACTTCAGTCATCTGAACTGAAAAGTTCAAACATCTGAACTACCAAGATCCTGTTTTTTTAGAATATATTTATTTTAAAAACTATTTTACTCTCTTATGATCTTTATAAAACTTGATTCAATATACTTAAATAGGTCCTTAAATCTTTATAACCTCTTGAAAAAGTTTCAAAATATATTTCAAATGATATTTTAACTTTTGAAATACTTACAAATATGTTTCCTAAGCTTTCATAAGACATGCTTGAGTTCTCTCTCATGCTTTGCTCTTGAGATTCTTTGAAAAATTTGCTTGAGCTTCAAATATATTAGACTCTCTTTGGATCATTGAGAAGTTGTCTTATACTTGACTTATACTTGATCTCCTCTTAAATCATACTTGACTTATACTTGAACTTGCTTGAACCACACTTGATCCATATTTTCTGAAACACCAAAACTCAACCTTTTCAAGTTAAATCATCCTTTGCAAGTTAAATCATCCTTTGTTTTTTATCACCAAAACCAATTGAAAGGCCTTGTTAGGCCAACAATCTCCCCCATTTTTTATGATGACAAACAAGGAGTAAAGATAAAGGTTTTAGATGAAAAGAATTACTGCCCCTTACTATGACCATTAACAAGCAAAGAAAAATACTTCCCCTTACTATAAGCCATAGAAAGTTTTATCATATATCCATGTTAATTTTTCACATATAGCCAAGAACAAAGTTCTCATGTAAATTCATATATTCACATATGTCCATATGTGTTAGTTTTAAAAAAAATTATATCAAATTCATCAAGTTCACATATGGTTTATTAAGATATGTTGCAGTTCATTCATCAAGATCAAGTTCACATGTGTCATTTATCCATTAGCCTGAAAGTTCATTTACTTTTACTTTTTCTTTATCTTTACTAAGCATAAGCACTCTCTCTCCCCCTTTTTCATTAGTCAAAAAGAGTAATACAATTATAAAGAACCATCAAACATCAGTAAAAAGATAATATATATATATATATATATATATATATATATGTTCCATACAACAAAAAGTTACATTTTAGCATGTTTTCAGACAACTTGAGGTACATAAGTTTTGAGTATTTATGACCAAAAAAAAGTTACATAAAAACCTAAACTAGATAACTTCTAGCTTTCCTAGTTTTCTTCTTCAGAGCCATCTCCTTTCTTTTCTTCTTCTTCTTCTTCTTCAGTACCTTCTTCTTCAGTATTCCCTTCATCATCTTCTTCTTCTTCTTCTTCTTCTTCTTCTTCTTCTTCTTCTTCTTCTTCTTCAGAATTTCCTTCTTTTTCTGTAGAATCATCATCATCATCATCATCATCTCCACTCTGAGGAGCAGAGCTAATGTCAATGGGATCACTTCCCTTAGAGGATTTGGCATGATATTGTTCTATATGAGTGACCTGTTTGTCAAGTGATGTGACCTTTTCTTTGATATTTTGAAGTCCAGTGCGTACTTCAAAGGAAAAACTAGAGAAATCCTTTTGAAAGGATAAGAACCAAGAAGGTGTATCTAGAGATGAGCCAAGTTCTTGTGTGGAAGAAGATTGAGCAGTTGTTCATACTGGTGCAGAGGTTGAGGCTGAGGCTGAGGCTGAAGCTGAAGCTGCTGCAGTTGCAGGTGGTGCATGTGTAGTCCTTGCAGCTTTCAAATACCATCTGGAACTTCCCTTGTCATATCCCATTTGCTTGAGAGAAGTTTCATTAAAAAGATCATATCTAGTTCTTTTTATGAAAAACTTAGAAATATTGGTAATGTTACGATGAGTAAAGAGAAGAGTAAGAATTCCTCCATAAGGAAGAATGACTCGATTTGATTCCAACTTGGTCCACATCTAGCAAACAATCAAACTAGCCAAGTCTAGTTTCTTGCCCTTAAGCAAACACCAAAGAACAAAGCATTCGATATAAAAAAGATGATCAAAAGAGCCTTGTTTTGGTATGATATTGTTTGAAACTAGTTTATGGAGAATCTGGCCTTTTAAATTCAGTTATTTATACAATGGAGGATGTGTAAAATAAACAGGTTCTTTTTTCATGATCAGTGGAAGAAAAGCTTCAGGAGTGAATCCTTGTTCTAGGATCCAAGATTGAGTAAATATAGGATAATTAAACTCTCCTGGAGTAATTTTGAAAATAGGAGATAATATTTCAGAATTCAACAGTATTTTGTTTCCTTTAACTTCTAAAGAAAAAAATCCCATCTTCATATGTCATATTTGCATAGAAAATTTTCACCAAATGAGGAAAACAACCTTTGGGTTGTTGAGTGATGAAATCAAGCCAACCTATGTCATGAAATAATGAAAGGATATTTGGAAATTCAGTGATGAAGAAAGTTACATCCAAGATTTTACCTAAGAGTGGTTCTACAGAACTTAGAGAATTACGATAACAAAGTCGAGCTCGAGGAGCAACCAGCCATTTATCAATATCTTGAGTCTCCCTCCCTGATGAAGAACCCTTGTTTATAGTTTGCTTGATTTGAGGCATGGAGACACGAAATTTTGAATATCCTAGGTCTTGTATAATAAATATCTATAAGATAAAGGCCTCAGATTGAAGTGAGAATGAAAGAAAAAAGAGAGGAAGGTGTTCAGATGAATGAGGCAAATAACTTTAGAAGTCTGAAGTTAGGGTTTAGTGTACGAATAATATATAAACCCCGCGACTTCAGATGTCTGAAGATTATCTTCATATGTCTGAAGCTTTAAAAACCTGGAATTTTAAAAGTCAGTATGAGTTCAGACATCTGAAGTCCTAGGTTCAGTCATCTGAACCCTTCTGCCACAATGTTGAAACATCTAGGGTGTGAACATCAGACGTCTGAAGTGCATAAAATTATGAATTTTTACTTCTAATGCACTTCTCTATTATGGAAAAGCCCAAGTTCCCTCCTAATATGTATGAATCTTTCTTCACTTAGAGGTTTTGTAAAAATATCAGCCCATTGATCACTTGTATTTATAAATTCAAGAATTATATCTTCTTTTTGAACGTGATCTCTCAAAAAATGATGTCTTATGTCTATATGCTTAGTTATTGAGTGTGAAATTGGATTTTTAGATATGTTTATAGCACTTGTGTTATCACACTTTATTGGTATTATTTTATATTCTAAATAGAAATCTTTTAATTGTTGTTTTATATATAAGATTTGTGCACAACAACTTCCCGCTGCCACATATTCAGCTTCGGTGGTTGATAAAGGTATAGAATTTTGTTTCTTTGAGAAAAATGATACCAAGGATTGCCCTAAAAAGTGACATGTGCAACTTGTACTCTTTCTATCAATCTTACATCCGATATAATCAGCATCGGAATAACTTATTACATTAAAATCAGTATCCTTTGGATACCATAAACCTAGATCAAGTGATCCTACTAAGTATCTAAGAATTCTCTTGACGGTTGTTAAGTGAGATTCCTTGGAGGCTGATTGAAATCTAGCACACATACACACACTAAACATAATATCTGGCCTACTAGCAGTTAAATATAGTAAACTACCAATAATTCCTCTATAGTGTGTGATGTCTACTTGTTTTCCTTTTTCATCTCTATCAAGACTTGTACTTGTACTCATAGGAGTTCTTATAGGTTTACTTTGTTCCATATGAAACTTTTTAAGCATATCCTTGATGTACTTAGTTTGATTTATAAAAGTTCCATTTTTAGCTTGCTTTATTTGTAATCCTAGAAAATAATTTAGCTCCCCCATCATACTCATCTCAAATTCTTTTTGCATACATGTGGCAAATTCTTTACATAGATCTTCATTTGTAGCTCCAAAAATAATATCATCCACATATATTTGAACTATTAGCATATCTTTGTTTTTGGATTTAATGAATAAGGTACTATCAGCCATTCCTCTTGTAAATTCAATTTTAAGTAAAAATTTACTTAACCTCTCATACCAAGCTCTTGGAGCTTGTTTCAAACCATAAAGGGCTTTTGTTAATTTGAATACATGGTTTGGATTTTTAGAATTTTCAAAACCTGGAGGTTGTTTAACATATACTTCTTCATTTATATATCCATTTAAGAATGCACTCTTCACATCCACTTGATATAATTTAAAATCCTTATGAGCTGCGTAGGCTAAAAGCATCCTAATTGCTTCCATCCTTGCCACAGGAGCAAATGTTTCATCGTAATCAATTCCTTTTTCTTGATTATACCCTTGTGTTACTAGCCTAACTTTATTTCTTACAACAACTCCATTTTCATCCTTCTTATTTCTAGACACCCATTTAGTTCCTATAATTGATTTATCTTTGGGTTTTGGTATAAGTTCCCATACTTGACTTCTTTCAAATTGATTTAATTCCTCTTGCATAGCCATAATCCATGAATCATCATTTAAAACATCTTCAATATTTTTGGGTTCTTCTTGGGATAAAAAAGCATAATGATTGCAAATATTTTTTAGTGAGACTCTAGTGGTTATTCCTTTTGATGTTTCACCAAGAATTTGTTCTTTTGGGTGGTTTTTGTCATATTTCCACTCTTTAGGAAATTTCAGATTTTTTGAAAAGTTTTCTTTTGAAACATCATTATCCTTTTCTTCTTTTATTTCAAGGTCTTTTTCTTTTTGAGAAATAACTTCTTTTTCATCATTCATATCTTTAATGTCATAACTATTTGATTCATCAAAAGTTATATGAATTGATTCCATGATTGTAGAAGTTCTTTTATTATAAATCTTATAAGCTTTACTATTTGTAGAATAACCTAAGAAGATACCTTCATCCGACTTTGCATCAAACTTTCCTAGATCATCTTTAGTATTTAATATAAAACATTTACAACCGAATACATGAAAGTAGGAAATATTAGGTTTTCTATCTTTCCAAAGTTCATATGGTGTTTTATCTGATACAATATAACATGTTGTATTTACAACTTCTGCCCAAAAATAGTTAGGTAGATTATTTTCATTGAGCATTGTTCTTGTCATTTCTTGTAAAGTTATATTTTTCCTTTCAACAACTCCATTTTGTTATGGAGTTCTAGGTGCTGAAAAATTATGAGTTATTCCATGCTCATTACAAAATTTATCAACTTCCTTATTTTTAAACTCTCTTCCTTGGTCACTTTTAAATCTTGTTACATTATAGCCTTTCTTAGTTTGTAATTTCTTGCATAAGATTATTAATTGATTACAAGCTTCATCTTTGTTTGCTAAAAAGATTACCCAAGTAAATTTTGAATAGTCATCTACTATTACAAAAGCATATTGTTTTCCACCTAAGTTTAAGGTTCTAGTTGGACCAAATAAGTCTAGGTGTAAGAGTTCTAGGGTTCTTTTGGTGGATATGAATTTTTTTTTTTTTAAAACTTGTTTTTACTTGTTTTCCCTTTTGACATGCATCACACATCTTGTCTTTTATGTACTTAGTATTTGGTAATCCTTTTACAAGATTTTTCTTAGATAATTTGGATAGTAAGTCCATACTAGCATGTCCTAACTTTCTTTGCCATAACCAACTTACTTCATTTACAGCGGATAAACAAGTTATGTTTTGATGGACTAATTTCTCAAGATTTATGCAATAAACATTATTTACTCTATGAGCCATTAACAAAATATCTTTATTTTTAGGATTTTGGATAACACATTTCTCTTTCATGAAAATTACTTCGAAACCTTTATCACTTAGTTGACTAATACTTAAAAGATTATATTTTAGTTCTTCCACTAACAATACATTATCAATTGTGAGCAAAGATTCTTTACCAATTTTTCCAATACCAACAATTTTACCTTTGGCATTGTCACCGAAGGTGACGTATCCCCCATCCTTCTGTTTTAAGGTAGTGAACTTGGTCTTATCACCGGTCATATGCCTTGAGCATCCGCTGTCCAAGTACCATTTGTCCGTTGTCGTTGTTGTCCTAAGGCAAACCTACAATGAGGGACACTATGTGTTAGTTTTTGGAACCCAAATTCTTTTGACTTTCTTTGTTTTGTTGTTGGTTCCACTCTTTGTTTTCCATTCTCCTTGTACTATACCATATTTTTTCTTTAATGGACAATTAAACGTCACATGACCTTTAGTCTTGCACATATAGCAAGTGATGTGTTCATATTTGTTATTTGATGAAGTGCTAGCATAGAACTTAGCTTCCTTAAAAAAATATCTCATATATAGCTTTTTATTCCTTTTATTTTCTTTACCGTTATAGCCTATTCCTTCTTTGTTTCCATGAAGCCTTTGCTGTCCAATCATTTTTTCAAAGTTTTCTTTACCTTTAGTAAAATTATAGACAATCTCTTCTTTATCCTCAACTACTTTTTTGAGTTCATTTATTTCTAATTCCTTCTTATTCAAGTTATCTTTTTGAGTTTTATCTAACTCTTGTTTTGCAATGTTTATTTCTTCTTCCAACTTCTTAATATAAGTATTTCTTTCTTCTTCAATAACTTTGAATGATTCAAGTTGCTTTACTAGTTCTTGATTTTGATCTTTCAAAGTTATATTTCTTTTAGAGGCTTTTATAAATCTTTTATGTAATGAGAATAATTTAGTTTGTAATTCCTTATAAGAAGATAAGCTATCACATGACTCATCACAAGATTCATTTTGAGATTCGGTTGAAAAGTAGTAAGAATTTACCTTTTCGTCGTTCGCTATGAAGCATATATTTGCCATCTCTTGTTCACTTGATTCGATTTCAGTTTCTCTGGAGCTTGAGTCATCCCAAGTAGCTTTCATTGCTGCCTTCTTTTTCTTCTTGTCTTTCTTGAATAATGGACAATCTGATTTGATATGTCTTGGCTTTTTGCAATGATAACAAATTGGTGGTTCATTCTTACCTTTATTTTCTTTCCTACTTGTCTCTCCTTTTTTAGTTTTATTTTTATTAAATTTTCTAGGAAACATTTTATTTCTTCTATAGAATTTTCCTAGTCTCTTAGTAATGAATGCCAACTCATCTTGATCTAAGTTACTTGTTTCGCTTTCTTCTTCACTAGTGTCATGGCTAGATGCTTTTAGAGCTATGGATCTTTTATGCTTTGGTTCAGGATTCCTTTCTTTCAATGCCATTTCTTATGTAAGAAGTGAACCTGTAAGTTCATCCAAAGAAGTAGTCTTTAGGTTTCTACCTTCCGTGATAGCTATGGCCTTTGGTTCCCAAATAGAGGGTAGGTCTCTTAGAATCTTTCTAATCATTTCATATCTAGTATAGGTTTTTCCTAAGGCACTTAAAGAATTTATTATGTGGGTAAATCTGGTGTACATTCTTGATATCGTTTCATCAGAATTCATTTTGAATGCTTCGTATTCGCTTGTTAACATGTCTATTCTATTATCTCTAACATCAACAGTTACTTCTAGTTTGTCCCTTAGTTGTTTTGTAGGTCATAACTCGATTAAACTCATTAGCATCTAATGCACAATATAACACATTTATAGCACTTGCATTTATTTGAAGCATTTTATAATCTAAGTCCGTCATGTCTTTCTTTGCTTTTGGAATATGTTTTCCATCAACTATCTTAGTGTGGATAAGATTTCCATCCATAACAACTTCCCAAGCTTTCCAATCCATGTGTTGGAGATATATTTCTATTCTCTTTTTCCAAAAGGTATAATTGTGTCCACAAAAGATTGGTTGACGGGTTAAGGATTGTCTTTTACCGAAGGGTGCTACTCCAATGTTTGCCATTAGATCTTTTTATAATTTCTTGTTAGGAATTTCTATAACTAGGCTCTGATACCAATTGAAATTAGGAATAGCTTCCAAAGAGGGGGGAGGGGGTGAATTGGATTTTTTTTTTTAATGATTTTAAGCTTGTGTTTATAATATCCAGAGAACAACAACCAATGAATGATAAACACACCTAAAAATATTGAAATTTATATTCACAAGTCAATTAATGAAATCAAAGTAACTCAATCACTCAACCAAGAATATTAGAGCTTTTTTTGATTTCCTTGTAAGCTTTTAGTATGCACTTCTCTTGATCAAGATTTACGAAGATTAACCAACGTACTCCCTTTTGGGTTTCCGCAAATGGTTAATTAAAACGTACTTTCTAAATATCAAGAGTCTTTGTCTCTTTCTCACTTAAAAACCTGCAACCTGCACTTTTAAAAACATACAGCAACAACAAGTACAGAATATAAAGTAAAGCAAAGAGAAAGACACAAAATTTTTTACGAGGTTTGGCTTCAACACAGCCTACATCCTCACCCTTGGCAAAACACCGAAGGGTTCCATTATAGCAGTTCCGTTATCGGGTGGAACAACACCTGTTTACAACTACTCCTTTGGCTAAGGCTAGAGCCCGCCTTCTCTAAACAATATGCCCTTATTTGGTCAATGATCCAATAGCCTGGTATCATCCAAAATCTACAAGAGAAATATCAAAGTGTACAAGAGAAGTTCACACAAAGAGCAGATTAGTACAAATCAAAATTATGTACTTCAAAAGATAAAATATCAAGAATGAAATAAACTTTTGAATCTTTTCAAAGAATTCACCAAAATCCCTTTCTCTAGATGAGAAATCAGTAATTCTTCAGGATTTGATGAGCAAGAATATCAGAACAACAGTACTTTCAACTTTGCAAGAGATTGATCAAGAGATTTTGAGAGCAAGAGAGCTTTGAGAGAATTTCAATGCTTGGGATGATTTTTTTTATTCTCAAAACACATATATTTATAGGCTTTTAAACAAGTTTCTTTGTTGCAAAAGTTTCCTTAAAGAGTTTCCCAAGTTGTTAGAAAATTTGGGGTTCAAACGGCTATAATTTAAAAAATAAGATTTTTAAAATTTTGCCCATTGAACTGTGTTCAAACGTGTGAGGATTTGAGGTCAGACGTCTGAAATTCCTGAAACCCTTTAAAAATAGAACTAGATACAGGGTCAGATGTCTAAAGCCAGGGTTCAAACGTCTGAGGTTGAAGTCGCAAGTTCAGACGTCTGAACTGGTATTGCCTCCTTCTGTCTTGTTTCATAAAATCTTCAGACGTCTGCACTTAATCTTCAGACGTCTGAAGTAATTCTTCAAATGTCTAAACTTGAAGTTCAGTCATCTGAAGTCTTCACTTCAGTCATCTGAACTACCAAGATCCTATTTTTTTAGAAAATCTTTCTTTTAAAAACTATTTTACTCTCTTATGATCTTTATAAAACTTGATTCAATATACTTAAATAGGTCCTTAAATCTTTATAACCTCTTGAAAAAGCTTCAAAATATATTTCAAATAATATTTTAACTTTTGAAATACTTACAAATATGTTTCCTAAGCTTTCATAAGACATGCTTGAGTTCTCTCTCATGCTTTGCTCTTGAGATTCTTTGAAAAATTTGCTTGAGCTTCAAATATATTAGACTCTCTTTGGATCATTGAGAAGTTGTCTTATACTTGACTTATACTTGATCTCCTCTTAAATCATACTTGACTTATACTTGAACTTGCTTAAACCACACTTGATCCATATTTTCTGAAACACCAAAACTCAACCTTTTCAAGTTAAATCATCCTTTGTTTGTTATCACCAAAACCAATTGAAAGGCCTTGTTAGGCCAACACCTCCTATAGATTTAATTAGTGTCATACAAAGACATATCTATAGGGCGGTTTTTAATAAATTTGATACGTTCTTAGTTTGATATTGTAGGGCATGTATTGATGTTCTTGTGATATCTTTGAGTATTGCTATATTGATTGGCTAGTTCTTTGGCCCCTGGGTATGCCCAGGTTTGATGTATTTCAGGACTTTTGACTTGTATTGTCATTGTGGTATCAAGGTGACCTGGGAATGCCTAGTGTAGTTGTATATATTCTCAGTCGATCAATATATTTACCCAATTGATAAAAAAATATATATATATTCATGTCACACAATGTTGAATAAACCGTACATTCCATTCTAAAAATCATATTTCCTGGCATATCATACTAATATATATATATATATATATATATATATATATATATATATATGTACATACATTTCAACATAATAGCAATATTTTCCCAAACATGAATTATTACCAATCTCTTCATATATATTATACATGCTTCTTGAAAATAAATTTGCCAATAAATAATAATATAGTATGTATGGAAAATAACTGGTTTAGTTTATTCCCTTATCTGACACTAAGAAGAAATCCCCCCTAAAAATCCACTCGTCTTGCACCCGCAGGGTTCCCTATTCAACACCCTGAATTGAACAACTCACAGAACTAAATTTCAGTATTTTTCCATGAATAACATTTCCTATAACTATGGGAAGACCAAATTTTGCATAAAAAGTCTTACCTCAACTCAAGGATGAATTTCAACTCAGTCCCACCAATGATTCGCTCCAGAAAATTTGGAGAGAACTTTCCCAGGAGTGTCGTAGTGGCCTCAGATCATCAATCTGGTGAATGACGGAGTCAAAATCAAAGAGAGGTGAGAGAAACTGTAGAGAGGAGAGAGAGAGAGAGAGAGAGAGAGAGATTTTCTTCGATTTTCCTGCGTAAAATCTAAGGTTTACACTATTTATAACATGGGTTTCGTCGACGAGTCACGTCACTTCGTCGATGAGGTTAAGAGGCAATTAGTCGACGAACTCTCCCCTTTGTCGATGAAATTCAAAGGCCCAAAAATCTTCTCAGTATCTTCTCGTCGACGAAATACACCTTTGTCAACGAGCTCATAATGCAACGCTGTCGACGAAGCCTTATGCTGCTTTATATATTTTTCCATTTTCCTCTCTCTCTCTCTCTCTCTCTCTCTCTCTCTCTCTCTCTCTCTCTCTCTCTTATTATTTAAATACCATTATTTTTTGGGTCATTACAGTAACCCTTGAGCACCCCACGACATCTCACCACTGACCCTGTCGGTGTTGCTACTGACAATTTAACATCTAATAACTATGTCTCAACACCCAACAATTTAACATACCTCGTAGACACAAAAGAGCGGGTGACACCTGAATCAAATAAAACAATAGCTTGATATGACAAAGTAGTAAAGGTACCTATCACAATGTCGTTCGCGGCCTCCACGTCTCTCGGTGTCAAAGCATAAACCCTTTCTAGGGCTACATTCCTCTACTAGCCTCCACGAGGCACTTGATAACCTCCTTGATGCGGTCCAGGAGCAGGTGCGGTACCAGGTGGTCTAGGGCAATCTCATACTGAATGTCCCAATACACTGTAGCGATAACAAACACCTTTTCCTACTCAACACTCTTCCAAGCGTCTCTTTCCACATGTTTGACAAGCTGGGTAGGCTTGCATACCCTGAGTCTCACGACCTCTCGTCTCTTGCCTCTGTCCCCTGCCATAATTACCTCTCCTCCATAGACTCCGACTAGACCCCTGCTGATAGCCTAAAGGCGTGGACCTTTTCTTCTGTCCCTGCTCCTCTACACTCATCCGCTCACTAACCTTAATCATAGTTGCTCTATCTACCAACTCAACAAAGTCCTGCACTTTCTACATTGCCACCTGCTTATAAATTTCTTGCCTAAAATCCTTTTCAAACTACCTCGCCTTCTTTGCCTCATTGGGTATGATGTACGGGGTGAACCAGGATAACTCCATAAACCTTACTGCATACTGCTGGACTGACTGATGTCCCTACTTCAAATTCAGGAACTCCTCCACTTTGGCCTCCCTGACAGTGGCTGAAAAGTATCTATCGAAGAACAAATCTTTAAATCAGCTCCAAGTCATAGCTATAGGCACCGTCTTCTGTTCCTGCAATAATTTTACTGCAGTCTCCCATCTTTCACCCTCCTCTGTCAGTTTATAGGTGGCAAATAAAACCCTCCGCTCCTCCATACACTGCAGTATTGCCAAAACTTTCTTTATCTCATATATCTAGTTTTCAGTGCCTGCTAGATCTGTTGCTTCTGAAAATTCTGGAGGATTCATCTTGGTAAATTTCTCTATCATGCACTTGTTGCCTACAGACTGGCCTCCCTGCTCTTTGGAGCTCCGTGTGATCTCAACCATGACCTACTGAGGCACACTACGTAATATTGCATCTGAATCAGCCCTGCCTGCACGTGAGGGCCCTACACCCTCACTACCACTGGCATGAGCACTGCCACTACCCGGGTCCATCCTAAAAAGATAATAAACATAACTTAGGGGACTCCATCCTTATAACTAACATATCTAGCCAAAACTCATATTATCCTCTTAACATCTTTATCTTAATTCAAGATTCAGTCCTACACTTTAGAAACACAACTCGGCAATAGTTTACTATGGTTTTCTTTGACATAACTCACTGTGGTGACTGATAGAGCATTGACTTTTAAAATACATTAATTTTTAACGTGATAGGCGACTGACACCTTTTTCTCAAGCAACCGATGTTCGTAATTTTTGAAATAAAGTAGCATTGAAAAGTCTTCAAAAATGTTTTTTTGGGCTCCAAACTTTGTATAAATTTGGGAAATACTCCAAGTAAACTTGGGCAACAAGGACTTACTTTTAGAACTCTATAAATACATGGAAAACCAAAGGATTTTTATAAGAAAACTACTTGCAATCAAGCATTCAAAGTCTCTAATTCTCAATACTCTTCAAAAGCTCTCTTGTTCACATATTCTTGCCGAAGTTATACTGAATTCCTGTTGATACAACCACTCGGGTCTTGTGTTCTTACAAAACTTCTTTCAATTTAAAGAAGAATCCAAAGATTAGATTCTTGAGCTTCAAATTCATTCTTTATTAAAATTTAATTTGAAGTATATTAGTGCTCTAACTTGTACTAATCAGCTCTTTTGTGAGAGTGTCTTTGTAAACAAGAATTTGTTCTTGTTTCTTATTGTTTTTGACGAATCAGGTTGTTGAATTGTTGGTTTACCAAGCATGGGGTATTGTTTGGAGAGGAGGGCTCTATCCTATTGAAGGAGTGTGTAAACGACTTGTTTTGCCCAGTTAAAGGAGTGGTATAGTGCAATCCTTGGGTGGTGTACCTAAGGCGAGGACGTAGGCAGGTATAGCCGAACCTCGTAAAAGTCTTGGTGTCACTCTCTTCCTTACTCTCTTTAAATTTCAGTACATATATATATTGCGTGGTTGTGTACTTAATTTGCTGGATATTAATTTGTCTTTGGGAATTGCAGAAACCATAATAGAGTACGTTGATTGATCAATATATTGTGGAAATCACAAGAAAGTACATTGATTGATTAATACCAAAGCTCATTAACATATTGGTTGGTTACATACTTAAATTCAAGATACTTAATATCAATATTTGAATTTCGGAAGCTTGGTTAAATTTTCTATTTTCTTTCATATTACAATATCAAACTTACTTCATTGATTAGTTTGAGTGTTGGTTGTTACAAATCAATTGTATTAGTAAAGTTGATTGTTGTGATTGCAAATTAACTCATATTTAGAAGAAAAAAAAGAAGAAGAAGGGGGTTAATACTTAACTAAAAGAACTTGTAAAACAAGATATTGAAAAGAAAGTTTTAAATCCCAATTCACCCCGCTCTTAAGAGTACACCTTACTTTTCACTTCTAGTGTAGCACGGAAGTCCTTTGACATTTCCACAGTAGAACCCTAATGATATTTTTGTGGTCCCTCTAATATATTGTAAATGTTTCTAGCCTACTTCCCTTTTGATAGTAATGGTGTATTCCCAAAAGGAGGGGTGAATTGGGTATTTAAGAAATTTCGAGGTCAAGTGTGTTTAATTTTAAATCGCAGCCAATATTATACAACCTAGAGTCTTTCTACCCATTCTCAAATTCCCAAAACAATCATGTATGTAAATATTTAAGACAAAAATAGCATTCACAACAAATCAAATATTAGCATACAAGTGTGGAAAATAAATAGCGTAGGGAAAGAGAGAATGACACAGTTATTGTTATCGAAGTTCGGCCAATCCAGCTACGTCACCGCCTTGGGCCAACTACCCAAGGATTACACTACTATGCTCACTTAACTGGGCGGAACGACACCATTTATAAATCTCCTTATAGGGTGGGATCTCCCTAGCTCACTTATCGGGTAGAGCCATACCGGTTCTCCTTACGAGGTGGAGTCTCCGAAGCTCACTTAACCGGGTGGAGCCAAACTTTTTCTCCTTATAGGGCGGAGTCTCCCCAGTTCAATCAACCAAAGTGAGCCAAACTGGTTCTCCTTACAGGGTGAAGTCTCCTCAGCTCAATCAACCGGGTTAGGCCAAACCAGTTACAAATAATATTTTTCTTATAATAGAAATGCTTCTAAAAAAAAACAGAGATGTATAATATGAAGCTCTTTATGCACTCTTATATGATATGAAATAATGCTCAATAGAGTGTGAGTATTTTTCTCAATATAATTTTTGCAATCTTTGAGTAAGATATATATGATAAGCACTTCAAAGATTTAAACCCAAGCTTTTCAAGTAAAGTATATATCAATAAATATATTGCTCAAAGCCCTCACAAAATTTCTCCAAGAATGATTCTTAAAATGAAAATAGAGAGGAAATTTGATGCGTAAAAAATAAAGTCTTTCAAGCACTATATATAAGTTTATATATGCTCAAAACTTTTAACAAAAACCTAAAAAGATTTTCTCTCGAGAAAAGTTTTCAAAATGGAAGAGTGGGAGAGTTTTGAAAATGTAAGCCCAATAGGCATTTCAAGAACAATAAAAGTATTCTCCAACAATGATATTCAAAGATAAGAGTGTAGGAGAAGCTATATGATCTCTCTCAAATGATTTTATAAAAATAAAGAGAGTATGATAGAGTATAAAATTTTTCCCCAAAGAGATTTTGTAATAAAATGAATGTGAGGGAACTTTGATTTAAAAAAAAAAAAGGCCCAAAATATTGGAGAGGATTTTCAAGATAATCAAAGTTGCTAATCAAGCTTATGAGTGGGCTATATATAGACATCAAAAAAAAGTTTGACCGTTAAGGACACACTCGGCATTTTATAAATATTCAATTAAAAAATTAATGATGTTTTAACGCTGAAATTTTGTCCAACCCGAGAGGTTTTGTCGACTGGGGGCTTCGCCGATCAGCTGACCTTAAGCCAAAATTCAAATTTCAGTGAGGTCTAGTCGACTGAGGAGACCGCCAGTCTGCCTTTTGGTGATTTTCAACCCTTTGTTAGTTCGGTCGGCTGGGCCTAAGATCCGATTTGCCGGTCCAAGTGGCCACTCAGCTGGGTTTTCCTAAAAGTAAAATGTCGGTCAACCGAGGATTTAAGAATAAACCTAATATAAAGGCCGGTCGGTTGGGCTCTCGTGCCTAAAGATGGTCGGTGGACCGTGGCTCTATTAAACGATAGGCCGGTCAAATGGGGCATTTAAAACGTAAGAAGGTCGGTGGACCGAGGTTTGTTAAAATCAAAGTCTTAGCCTCGTCTTTGACCTAAAACTTTTCAACCCTATGTGTATGATTTCAGAATTTTAAGTAGAGGGTTTCCCATGAAAAAAATTGGGTTCCCTAAGGTCAATCTATGGTCCTTATTTGAGCATTTAATCACATCACGCAAGACATGCGTTATTACAAACCAAATCTAAATGCATTTACAAATCAAACAATATATGTCTGCTTCTTCTTTGCTCTTCTGATTTTTCATGGAATACGCTGAACTGTATAAGCTTTAAGTCTTGAAATGAGGAATAGCTTCCTAAGAGGGGGGGGGGTCAATTGGATTCTTTCTATAATTTATTGATTTTTAAACTTTTTGATTTTAATATCCTAGAAATCAAGATATATATGAACAATAACCACACTTAAGAAATCTGAAATTTAAAATTACAATTTAATCAATGAGATCAATCAATAAAAAATATTAAAGCTTTTGTTGATTTCCCTATAGTCTCTTAGTATTCACTTTACTTGATTAAGATTTCCGTAGATTAATCAACATACTCCCTTTTTGGGTTTCTACAAACAATTAATCAAAACGTACTTTCTATTAATCAAGTACCTCTATTTCTTTCTCAATTTAGAACTTGCAACCTGCACTTATAAATCCTATAACAATAGCAAGTAAAGAATGTAAAATAAAGCAGAAAGAAAGAGACAAAAATTTTTACAAGGTTCGGCTTCAACACAACCTACGTCCTTGCCTTTGGCAAAACACCAAAGGATTCTACTATATCAGTTATGTTACCTAGTGGAACAATACCTATTTACAACCATTCCTTCTGTTAGGCTAGAGCCCACCTCTCTAAACAATAACCTCTTGTTTGGTCCAATGATTCAACAACTCTGAATCGTTTAAGAATGATGATAAAGAAATTTGTGTACAAAAGAGAACTCTCACAATAGAGTAAATTAGTACAATGATCAGCTCACTTATACTTCAAGGTAATTCAAATATAAGAAATTTGAAGCTCAGAATTTAGTATGAATTACCAAATAATTTTTCAAAGAAAGATGAAAGATTCTGATTTTTGAAAGCTTTGTTTCAAAATATAAATCAATATCAGATCAGAATTTTTAAGCACAAGAGAGTTTTAGATCCTTTGAGAAATTTGAATACTTGAAGATCACTTGATCTAAAAACCTTTGAAAAGTTGCTGGATCTAAAAACTTTGAAGATTGTTGGATCTGAAAACTTTGAAAATTGCTGGATCTGAAAGCTTTTGAGAATTGCTTAATTTCAAAAACCTTTCAATATTGCCTCTATAATCATTGTATCAAACCTTTGAAGTTTTTGACTATTTATAGATGTTTTTAGAAGCCAACCATTACTCCCAAAGATTCCTAAAATTTATTTCCAAATATTTTGAAATAAATATGTTAAAAAAACGTGATTTAAAAAATCTTCCTATTGAGAAAATTAATGCCAATGTTCGAGTGGCAGTCGCCTGTCACAAGGCAACTCTCAACACAGAATGCAGGTAGTCGCCTAACTTGTTCACGCAGGCACCTGGCTAGTTAGGCAGTCGCCTGTCTAGCTACTGACTTTTTCAAAAATCATTTTCTTAATGTGGCAGTTGCCTGGCCTTTCATTAAAAAAAAAAATAAAAACTTCTCTTCTTAAGCCATTTTTATTTATTAAAAATATTCTTTAAAAAAAAATATTTTTGATTTTCTATAAGCTTCAAACCACTTTATATTTGAGTTTAACCTTGAAGTACTTACAATTAGAATATCCTTAATATAACTCTTTTAGTCTTCAAACTTGTTCTTCCATCAGCTTTGTGGTTGCAATCTTTCCTTTGAGCTTTTCACAGTATACCTTTGTTCTTCATGCTCTTTATAGTCCATATGTTTTACTTTGTATTCTTCACGAATTATTTGTAATTCATAATCTTCTTTTTGCACTTGAGTTTTATTGTTTTCCTAGAAAACTTTTGCTTGAAACATATTAAACATATCATTTGATTTGTTATCATCAAAATAAGAATTGTAAGCCTTATTGGGCCAACAAGTCCCTCAAGCTTCCATTTTCCTTTTTTCTTATGTGCGTGCTGATTTATAAATTTGTTCATGCACTAAACGCACACATGAGATACAAATGCTTTCTCAACTTCAAAATAAATATTAGACACAAAAAGTCAACACCTATAAATGTTTTTATAAAACCCCATGTACACAAGGAAAGGACAAACATTATATCTTGAATGAGTTTGACTTGTGACATGTAGCCACTGAAGCGAGCACACCCATAGATGAAAATTCAGGGACAAGAAAGAAAGAAAATAGTATTACTCAAACCCCTTTTAAATAAATATTAAAATAAAAATAATTTTTCTCTTTACCACTTAATGAAAAGTTCACCATCCCTCAAATAGTCTCCTATAAAGGAGGATTAATTATTATTATTATTATTATTATTATTATTATTATTATTATATAAAAAATTAGAAAGATTAGGGTCTGTTTAGTTGTAGAACATTGTTTTTATTTTCTATTTTAGTTTTTCAAAAAATTATGCATGTTAAATAATTTTTTATTTTTACAATATTTGTAAAAAATAAATGAACAACAATAAAAGCTTTTGGCTATTTGCTTATGGAAATAATTTTATTTTTTATTTCTAATTTTTTAAATAATTATAAAAAAGTCACCTCATTTTTAAAATTTTCAAATTTATATAAAAAAGTTAGAAAAAAAATATATTTTATTAATTTTTAGATTTTTAACTCTTAATTTTGCATTTGGGAACATGAAATTATGTGGGGTAATGGATCTTGGGACATTGCATCTAAGGACATGAAATTTAGATTATAGACTTGAATTTGTGCGAATTCGTAATGAATTTGTTCTACACAAACCCAAATTTTAAGTTCCAAATTTGATTATCTCGCATACTACTCGATATAATTTTTGAAAATTGGAGATCAAGTTGTGTTTTTTCAATAATTGTTTGGAATCAAGAAATAAAAAAGAAAAATTTGAATTTATTCTAAATTTAGACAAATCCAAATTTAAGTCCCAAAATTCACTATCCCACTTACTACTTGATATAATTTTTGAAAAATTAGACACCAAGTTGTCTTTCTTATAATTGTTTTGAAATTAAGAAATAAAAAATGAAAATTATTTTACACATTTAAATAAGCTCTTTATTTTTTAATTTTTCAATATGAATTTTGAAAAACTAAAATATAAGCTATTTTTTCAATAATTTTAAAAAATTAAAAGATAAAAAATATTTTCACCCTAAAAATCTCTTAAAACTTTCTCTTATTTCTAATAGGATGGGAAAGATTTTTGAAAAATTCATATTTATTTAAAATCATAATTTCAAAAGGGCAATTATTAAATGTTTGAGTTGGACTTTTTAAGAAAACCAAAAATTAGGATTGAACACATTTTAAAGGAGTTCTAGGGTTATCATCAATGGACAACTAAACTTGAGATAGATAGAAAGATGAATGTCCATTATTTGGTTTATTATAAATTAAGATTTTAAAAGAAGAAATATATTGTAATTCCTTTTTTTTTTTTTTGTTATTATTACTATACTTTTAGAAAATAAAAATTTCTTTTAGGAATTTAATAAACTCTCTCGAGCAATTCGTTTTATACGAAATCAAGAGTCTATTCGAGTTGGACCAAGTCAAAATACAAAGTGATACTTGACTAAAAAATGTTTAATTCAAAGTTGGACTCGAACTCAATTGATCTCAAAATTATTGTATTCATATTCAACTGAATTACTAGTTCTTAAAATTCAAGTTCAACTTGACTAAACTCTATTTAATTATAAATAACTCTTAAATATATTAAAAAATATACTATGTATGCATAAGTTTAATTATATATAAAATATACATTATATAACTTATGCAATATAAAAACAATAAAATTAAATAGATCGATTAGGCTAGTAAGTAGTATAAGAAGCTCGAGCTTGAGTGGTCAAGATACTCAAACCAATAGCTTGATCTCGACTAGAATTCCATTACATTGTGGGAAGCAGAAAACTAACGCAAACATATAATAACAAACCTTGTTTGGGAAACCAAAAATTGATTTTTTTTTGCGTGGAGGGGGGTCTGGATTTAATTCTTTTCTTCTATTTTTTATATTTCATATTTTTAATTTTGATTTACTCTAATCCTATATTTAGATAAATTTTGAATTTAGATTTGTATTGAATTTGGATAAGATGTAATATAAAATAATATTCAAATTTAAGTTCAAAATCTAAAATTTACGCTGTCAAACATAGCGTTACTATTTTTTTATTTTTTAAATTCACATTTTGTAAAGGAAGTTTTTAAAATTTTAATTGTATTAAATAAGTAGAGGAATGAAGCTAAACACAATAAAGCCAACTTCGATACCATGCATTTCATGGAATGGAAGTGGGAGGCTTGGAATATTTTTGTGCAATTGACCAAGAGATGACAGCTGGTTCAAAGCACATGGAACAAGTGCCTATGGATATTTTCTTCGGAACATTCCTTTCCATGGCTTTTGCAGGCTTTAAATTTTCTTTCCACATAGAAGGAATGACCCTCCAATAAAATTTAGAATTCATTAATAGGAAATATTATATAAATAGTTAAACACATGAAAGTAATATAGGATTTACATAGTTGAAATTTACATCAATCTATAACTTCACTTGAATGGATCGAAGTTCTAAAATGACATCTTCCAAATAGTGAGTTTCAAATCTTATGCAAAGGATCATTTCCTTTAAATCCTTTTTAGTTTTTTCCTCAACTTTCTCTCACTCTATTTGATTGGAAGTTTTTACTAACGCTACGTTTGAAAACATGGATTTTGTCCCTTAGATTTTGATTAAAGTGTAATTGAACAAATTTCAGTACAATTTTGTATTACATCTTATCCAAATTCAATATTACTTTAAATTCAAAACCTTTCCAAACACAGGGTAAGCATGTATCACAACAAAAAATCTATAGTACTGATCCTAGTTATGCAATAGGAGATCATTCCTCTTTCATATTATATGTATCCAAATTTTGCCATTCGTATAGGACTAGAGGAGCCCATGGGTGGGCTTGATACACGTGGGTGAACACCAACTTGACCCAAAAGCTTAAGCCTATTGGGTCTTGGGGCCAACCATGTATATAAGCACCCATCATCCACTCTAATTTTCCAATGTGGGACAAGCTCACAAGTGAAATTCTCAACAATCTCCCCCTCACTTGTGAGTTCTAACTGCTCCCCCTTGAACGGAAATCGTCTCCCTTATGAGAGTAAGCCCAATTTTCCAATAGTTGCTCAAGTGGGCCTTACCACTAGCATCTTACGTGCGTTGAATTGCATTCCACGTGCCTCCAAACTAATCCTTCCTCTCAAGTCTTGACCCTATTCGTATCCATCCGCAGCCTAGATGATCCTTATTGGCCTCAGCCACACAGTTGCTCCTCCAATTGTTAGCACATCAGGAGAATTAACTTCATATCTCAACTTTTTACGATGTCACTCACCCAAAGTTACGAACCTTCAGCTCTGATACCACTTGTTAGGACCTGAAGGAGCTCATGGGTGGGCTTGATACACATGGATGAACACCAATTTGACCCAAAAGCTTAAGCCTATTGGGTCTTGGGGCCAACCATGTATATAAGCACCCATCATCTACTCTAATTTTCCAATACGAGACAAGCTCATAAGTGGAATTCTCAACAATTTGAACTTCACACCTTTAACATAGAACTCTCAAAATGACAAACTTAATCCTTAAAGTAAATAACTGTAAGAACCTGAACCGTGATATAGGAAATTAATTAATTAAGAGAGGGGTAAATTGGTAATTAAGCAAGCTTCGTCGATGAAGCCAGAGTCCGTCAATGAAGTGCAGAGTCATCGAGTGGCTAGGTCAAAGGGTTATAAATAGATATTTTCATTACTTCTCAGCTAAGAAAACTTAAATTCTCTCTTTATCTCTCTTGAAACTCAACCTACTCTTTATCTCTCTAGATTTCTTCGTTGTATGTAGTGGGAATCGTAGATCTGACGTTACCACGAGGATCAAGGAAGAATTCTCTACAAGTTCTACGAATTGGATTTTCGTTTCTAGTATTCTTGGGTTTTGGCCCAAAATAGAGGTAAGACTCGATTTTTAGCTCTAATTCGGTAGTCTTGTAGGTAATAGAGTTGTGAGCGAGTTTTGTACTGTGGGTTGTAGGTTTTGGAACTCGATTCGCGGTTTAAGGGCCTTAGAGTTTGGGATTTGTCATTCGGGAAAAGGTAAGGGGATTCAGTTTATGTCAGTTATTTTTGAAATCAGACTCGATAGAATTGTGGTTCGCAGTCTTGTGTGTGTTTTGGTTACTCATTTGGGGAAATCTAACGGGTAAAATTGTGAGTTTTTCATGTAACAATTTTTGGGAAAAATAGGGTATTGGGCTGCATTCTCTGGTTTTGTTGGAAAACCTTTGGTATATTGTGTTATGCACTGTGTTAGGGATGGTCGTACCTTGACTTTATTAAACAACGTACGTTTGAAAAATCATGACTTATGGATTACCGAATGGGTGTGGTTTGTTTGGTTATATGAGCATGCATGGTTGTGTTTTAAAATGAAATGTAATAGGAACTGGGTTCCAAGTTGTTCCAGGTATTGAAAGAGTGTTCGGCTCTATATCCAAGGGAGTGTGTTTATCACCTGCCATGTTGGCAAAAGTGTCCAGCTCTATATCCGAGGGTGTGAGCCTTATTGGCTGATCACCGAAGGGTGTGGATCCACTAGTTTGTACCGATATGATGCCATGAGAGTGTGGGGTTCGCCATGTGTCGGGGACGCCGTGTATCATGGGCCGGCTACGGGCCGACGCAGGGTATTGCGGGTCGGCTATGAGCCAAAGGGTGTGACAACGCCGGGTTGATCATGTGTGCGTGTGCGTTTATGCACTGTTTTGAAACTAGTATTGGAACTGCATTTAACTGTGTATGTTTTGTTGTTATGATAACACTCAAATGTCACACACTGATATAACTTGTATCTGCCTTACTGAGAGGTGTCTCACCCCTGCTATACGTACATATTTTTTAGGTCCTTCGGGTAACTGCAGCTAGCTTCCTAGTGTAGGAGCGTAGTGGTCGGTGTACTGCGGGAAGTGCCAGGGTAAGTCCTAAGCTTGTGTTGGGTGGTCTTTTGGGAGTTTTGGCTGCCACTTGGGTTTGTACTGTATTTTGTGGAGTTTGACTCCTTTGTATAGACTCTGGTATGGTACAAGATATGTATAGAAAGACCATTTTCCATTGCGTATATTTTGTTGTATATGGATGTGTTTAGGGTGCCTGGGAACCCCACGGGGTCGAACCCTCATTCATTGTACTGTGTCATGGATGTTTTGTATGATACAAGGACATGTTATGTTACTTATTCACCCTTGGGTCCCATTATTGGGTTCGAGGCGTGATAGTTTGGTATTAAAGTTAATTAGGTTGTTAGGTCTTGTAGACTTGGTTAGGTGTAGCTATGTGTACATTCCAGAGTATAGGATGTTGGAAATGGGTAGAGTAAGGCGAGAGTTGTTTTTGTTGCTAGACCGGGACTCATTAGCGGTGTTCTGTGTTTTTTCTAGAATGATGATTTCAGTAAAATCATGACAAACCATTGATGGTTTTCATGTCGGTGTGATAGGACAGACCTAGACCCGTGAGGTGGTAGTTAATATGATTAATTGTAGACAATTATGTTAACTATACGTGTTGTATGAATACTAATATGTTCCTATCGTTTTTTAGAATGGAGCCCAAGGATAACAACTTGGAAAGTGGCTCTGAGGAGACAACGAGTGATGAGTCTCCTACTGTGCCTAGAGGACTGACGAGACAGGTCCTACGGGAGATAAGGAGGAGTGTCAGGAAATGCAAACGTTCTCTTACGTCTGTGAGATGCACCATTGAGAGATTCACACGTATGCATCCTCTGGTGTTCTCAGAAGGACCCGACCCGATGATAGCAAAGGACTGTGTTGAGAAAATTGAGAGGATTTTGGAGGTCCTACACTATACGGACAAGCAAAGAGTTCTTTATGCTACCTTCCAGTTATCTGGGAAGCCAAGGTGATGGTGGACTGTCGTGAGTCTGCTGGAGAAGTAGAGGGTTGGTCTTATGGAGATGTCTTGGAGCTGTTTTAAGGAAGTGTTCTTTGACAAATACTTCCTGGCCTCTGTATGTGATGCTAAGGCGGATGATTTTTCTGTGCTGACTCAGGGGAGTATGACGGTGCAAGGGTATGCTGCTCAGTATATAGAGCTATCCCGGTTTGCGCCGTGTTTGAACTTGAACGAGTATGAGAAGACTCGGAGGTTCGAGAAGGGCCTGAGGAAGGACATTCGCAGATTAGTGGGTATGCTTCAGATCTGCGAGTCTTTGGTTTTGGTGGATAAAGCTACTGTGATTGATACTGGTATCTAAGAAGACGAGGTGGATCAGGAGCCGAAGAAAAGGCTAGTACTTTCTGGTTTTCAGTCTAGATCTCGTCAAGGATCATGGAAAAAGAGAAACAAAGGCTCGGGTTACCGATAAAATACCAAGCATCAGGGTTCTCAGATGATCCAAGTGGGTGATTGTTGTACCTAGTGCCGCAGATGGCATAGCAGTGAGTGCCAGTCATTTAGGGGTAACTGCTACAACTGTGGTTAGTCAGGTCACATGGCTTAGGATTATCACGCATCGAAAAGGGGCACGCCTTCTTCGATTCAGAATTGGGGGAGTAATCAGGTATCCCGAGGAACCCATGTTAGCTTTACTGTGATCGCAAGAGGAGGGGTGAATTGGTATTTTTTAAAATTTAATCCCTAGGTCAATCTCCTAAAACCAGTATATTCACAACCCTATGGTCAATCTAGTGCAAGTAAAGTAAATGTATACCAGAAAGTAAATAAAGTAATTTAATCAATCATACAAGCAACAGAAAGTAGTAAAGAAAGGGTGACACACAAAAATGTTTTCGAGGTTCGGCCAATTACCTACATCCCCGCCTTGGCTAACAAGCACAAGGATTACCACTATAACTTGCTCATTTAAATGGTTGGAGCGGCACCTATACAAATCAGGTCAATTAGCACAGGGCTGATTTCAACCTTTACAACAATCCTTACTGGGCTGGATTATCGCCCCCTTAGGCCACACCTGAAAACACTCAGATTTTACAATCAAATGGTACAATGAAATAGTGCTTTCACGTAAAGCAGGTTTGTACCCAAATAATAAGTTCAATCAAATGCACATCAATAGCATGGATATAGTGTAAGCTCAGTGATGCAAGATGTGTTCTACCAACACTCGACACAGTATAGTCAATATGAAGCTCAAGAGTGTTTGATGCAATACAATCAGTATGATGCTCAAGAATAATCAACACAAGCAATGACTTGGAATCTAAATAGAATATTTCAATCAACACATAAATATTCCAAGTATACTAGATAGATAATCAAACTAGTTTCAGAATGATTTTCTGCAATGAAATAAGAATAGAGCTAGTTTGAAAGGATTGTTTGCTTGTTTGAAAAATTCTTTGCACACAAAAAACGAAGCTCTTGGACACTTGCAATGAAATGCAAATATCCTGAGCTTTCTTGATTTAATCCCACACAAGATTTATAATGACAAAATCTATGGGACAAACCTTAGCTATGCTCCCAAAAATTAAATATCAAGTAAACACAAAAAATGGAGGATTAGCTCTAAGTAGTAATAAAAAAAACACGAATGAAACTCTCACAATCTCGGATTTTATTAAGAGGATGCAAGTTTGAGAGTATTAGGGCAAAAATGGATTTTCAGTAGAGAGAGAAATTTTTTCTAATCACTTTGCAAATCTATGTCTAATCAAGCAAATGAAGGCCTATTTATAGGCAGGTCTAAAATTATAACCATTTGGGACACAATGGGACTAATTAAGAAAGTCCCAAATGATTAAAATTCACTTAGCCCATATTAACCCAGTTTTACCGCGATTAAATTAATTTTAACCGTATGAGGTTTGGGTGGCTAAACCGTGGTTTGGTCGCCCAAATAGACACGGTCATAAAAGATTTTAAATGAGATTTGGTCACCCGTATAAAGATTTGGTAGCTCGAATCAAAGTCAATAGCAAAGCTACGTAACTTCGGGTGCTCGGTCTCGGGTTCGGGTGCCCGAATGCATATGTTCAGTCGCTCGAGTTGGTGGAATGTCCTTTTCAAAGGGTTCGGGCTCCTGTGGAAGATATGCTCATTTTTGGTTCGGTTACCCAAGGACAGGTCAACTTGTTGACCTTCAAGCTTCGGGTGCCCAAGGAGTTTTGTACTCCAAAGGTTCGGTCGCTTGACTCCTTTTAGCTTGCTTAGATATGATCAATTTTAGCACAGTTATTTCACACTCATATTTTATGCAATGTGTGTGTGAGTGTTGGAGCCTAGGATCTTGCTAAGGTCTGGTTGAGCTTACACTATATCTTATGTGCATGATGTGCAAGTGATAAGCATGCATCCACATGCCTAAGTTACTATTACAGACCCTTAGTATTACAAACCGATATGAATTACAATACAAATTACTAAACTTCACGGTCTTCTTGTTTCCTTTAGTGTCCTCCCCTGGGATATTAATTTAAACCTGCACAAGCACTTGACAAACATCAAATGTTACTATTTGTCATTATCAAAATCGGGCGCGACCTATTAGGTCAACAACCCACCAGACGAATACAGCTCCAGTAAGGGTGTACTCGCTTACTCCAGCGGATGCTAAGCATGCAGGGAATGTGGTGACAGGTACTATGATGTTACTTTTAAATAGAGCTGTGGTTTTATTTGATTCAGGTGCGAACCACTCCTTTATATCTGTTAATTTCGTGAAACTGTGTGGGGTGGAGACCCAAGTTATGGAAGAGGAATTGTATGTAGCCACACCATCTGGGGGTATATCATTCTTTAGGAGGATGTTGGAGGACTACCCAATGGTAATCCAGGGCAAGCTGCTACTAGCAAACCTTGTAGTATACGACATGTCAGGGTTTGATGTTATATTTGGAATGGATTGGTTATTCTCTAGATATGCTGTGATCGAATGTCGTAGGAAGGTGGTAGTGTTCAGACCTCATGGGGAGCAGGAGTACAAGTTTGTGGGATCGTGTGTGCATTCGACGCCACATATTCTATCAGCATTGCAAGCGAGGAGATTACTTTTGGAGGAATGTCAGGGGTATTTGGCTTGTGTGAGGGAACCACCGCGAGACGAGTTGAGGCTCGAGGATATTCGGGTAGTCAGCGAGTTTCCGGATGTGTTTCCAGATTATTTACCTGGTTTACCTCCGGATCGTGAGGTGGAGTTCGCGATAGATTTGCCGTCTGGTAAGGCACCGATCTCTAAAGCTCCGTACCGGATGGCTCCAGCATAACTTCAGGAGTTTAAGGAACAATTACAGGAATTACTAGACAAGGGTTTTATTCGACCTAGTGTTTCGCCCTAGGGAGCTCCAGTACTATTTGTGAAGAAGAAGGACGGGTCGATGCATATGTGCATTGATTATCATGGGATTAACAAGATAACTGTGAAGAATTGCTAACCGTTGCCTCGTATTGACGATCTCTTTGACTAGCTGCAGGGTACGTAGGTCTTTTTCGAAGATTGACCTACTGTCAGGACATCATCAGGTGAAGGTCAGATTTGAGGATGTAGTGAAGACTGCTTTCCGTGCTAAATACGACCACTATGAGTTTCTAGTCATGCCATTTGGGTTGACGAAAGCTCCGAAAGTGTTCATAGATCTTATGAATAGGGTTTTCCATGAGTATCTAGACCGGTTGTGGTGGTGTTTATTGATGATATTCTGGTATACTCGAGGAGTATGGAAGAGCATGAGAACCATCTGAGGTTAGTATTACAAATTCTGCAAGAGAAGAAGTTATATGCTAAACTAAAGAAGTGTGAATTATGGTTGAATCAGGTGGCATTCTTAGGCTATGTAGTAACTGGTGATGGTATATCAGTTGATACTAGCAAGATCGAAGTTGTGGTCGACTAGGTGAGGTCGAAGAGAGTGCAGGAGGTTCAGAGTTTTCTGAGATTGGCGAGTTATTATCGTCGGTTCGTGGAAGGGTTTTCTAAGTTGTCTGGACCTCTGACTCGATTAACCAGGAAGGGGGTAAAGTTTGAATGGAACAGTGATTGCGAGAAGTGTTTTCAGGAGTTGAAGCATTGACTGGTTGCTGCTCCATGTTAACCATTCCTTTTGGGGATGACAGTTTTGTGATTTATAGCGACACGTTTCTGAAAGGTTTGGGTTGCGTGCTTATGTAATAGGGTAAGGTAATAGATTATGCTTCTCGAAAACTGAAGGATTATGAGAAGAATTACGTATGCATGATCTGGAGTTGGCTGCTGTTGTATATGGACTGAAGATCTGGCGACACTATTTGTATGGTGTGCAATGCGAGATTTTCACTGATCATAAAAGGCTCAGGTACTTTTTCATACAGAAGGAGTTAAATATAAGGCAGAGACAGTGGCTTGAGTTGATTAAGGACTACAATTGCACCATCAGTTATCTCCTAGGAAAAGCTAATGTGGTAGCCGATGCGTTGAGTCGGAAGTCGGATCACTTGGCAATATCTGCAGTTGTAGCTCAACATCACGACAGACAGGATACGGAGAGCTCAGGTATAGAGTTAGTGCATTCTGATCACCAGTCTTGCCTTTCTAGTTTGGTGGTCCAGCCTACTTTGTTTGAGCGTATAAAAGCCGCGTAAGCTAGTGATGCAGAGTTGACAGAGGTTGTGGAAAACGTACAGTAGGGATTGGCTTCAGAGTTCAACATCTCTGAGGTAGGTGTGTTGAGGTTTGGGACCAGGCTATGTGTTCCGAATGACGATGAGATCAAAAGGACGATTCTGGAGAAAACTATCGCTCTTTGTATATGGTTCATGGAGCAGTGTCATACGTGTTAGAAGGTGAAAGCTGAACATCAGAAGCCGGCAGGGCCGTTACAGCCCTTAGCTATTTTGATGGGGAAATGGGTGCATATTTCCATGGACTTTGTGACCGGATTGCCGCCAGCACTTCACAAGCAGAATGCTATCTAGGTGATTATGGACAAGTTGACGAAATCTGCTCACTTTTTAGCGATGAAGGTTAGCTACCCTTTGAGTAGGCTAGTAGACATGTATGTGCATAAGATAGTTTGAATGCACGGGGTACCAATGTCCATTGTATCATATCGAGACCCAAGGTTTACTTCTCGATTCTGGACAAGCTTGCAGGAAGCATTGGGGATGAAACTTACTTTCAGTACAACGTTCCACCCCTAGACTGATGGATAGTCAGAGAGGACGATACAAATCTTGGAGGATATGTTGCGGGCTTGTGTGTTAGATTTTGGTGGTAGCTGGATACAGTTTATGTCACTAATAGAGTTCACTTATAACAATAGCTTCCAAGCTAGTGTCAGAATGACACCATTCAAGGCTCTGTATGATTGGAGGTGTCAGTCTCCTCTGTATTGGAGTGAAGTTGGTGAACATTAGGTGTTAGGACCTGAACTTGTGCAGCAGACATCTGAGAAGGTAGGTTTGATCTGAGAAAGGATTAAATCAGCTCAGAGTCGACAAAAGAGCTACGCAGATGTTTGCCACCGTGAGTTGGGGTTTGAGGTGGGGCGTAAGGTATTTTTGAGGATCGCTTCGATGAAAGGGGTGATGAGATTTGGGAAGAAAGGCAAGTTGAGCCCAAGGTATATCGGACCATTCGAGGTTCTTAAGCGAGTGTGTCTGGTAGCTTACAGAATTGCACTACCCCCAGCACTCTCGAGGGTCCACGATGTGTTTCACGTATCCATGTTGAGGAGGTATATGTTGGATCCTTCACATGTTATTAACTACGAGAATATGGAGATTGGGCATACTTTAGCGTATGAGGAGATACCTATTCAAATTCTGGACCATAAAGTTCAGAAGTTATGTACCAAGGACATATCTTTGGCGAAGGTATTGTGACGGAATCATGAGGTTGAGGAAACTTCTTGGGAATTGGAAGCAGAAATATGCCAGAAATATCCAAAGTTGTTTTAAGTTATGTACATTACCCTACTTTGTATTAGAATAGGTGGTTGGTCCTGAGGAGTGTGTGTATTTGTGAACTCCTGGGACAATTTATGTTTGTAACCATGGTATTCTTCCGCTATAAGTGAGGGTATGCATATGTTGTGACGGGGTTGCGTTATAATAGTCACCGATTTTCTTCCTAAAGTCGAGTGTATAATTGATTTCATGAATGAGTTTATGAATAAGAGATAGCAAATTTCAAGGACAAAATTTTTGTAAGGAGGGGAGGTTGTAAGAACCCGAACCGTGATATAGAGAATTAATTAATTAAGATAGGGGTAAATTGGTAATTAAGCAAGCTTCGTCTACAAAGCCAGAGTTCGTCGACGAAGTGCAAAGTCTCTTCGATGAGGAGTGGCCGGGTCAAAGGGTTATAAATAGATATTTTCATTACTTCTCAGCTAAGAAAACTTAAATTCTCTCTCTATCTCTCTAGAAACTCAACCTACTCTCTATCTCTCTATATTTCTTCGTTGTATGTAGCAGGAATCGTAGATCCAACATTACCATGAGGATCAGGGAAAGATTCTCTACAAGTTTTGTGGATTGGATTTTCGTTTCGGGCATTCTCGGGTTTTGGCTCAAAATAGAGGTAAGGCTCGATTTTCAGTTCTGATTCAGTAGTCTTGTAGGTAACAGAGTTGTGAGCGAGTTTTGTACTGTGGGTTGTAGGTTTTGGAACTCAGTTTGCGGTTTAGGGGCCTTGGAGTTTGGGATTTTCCATTCGGTAAAAGGTAAGAGGATTCAGTTTATGTCGGTTATTTTTTAAATCAGACTCGTTGAATTGTGGTTCACGGTCCTGTGTGGATTTTAGTTACTCATTTGGGGAAATCTAACGGGTAAAATTGTGGGTTTTTCATGTAACTGTTTTTGGGGAAAAGGGGGTATTGGGCTGCATTCTTTGCATTAACGGGTTCGGGGCGTGACAATAACAAACAATAACAAATCAAATCCTAAGTTCCACTAAGTGCAATTGGCAACATAAATATTTTTTTGCATATTTACATGAAAAAAAATTTGCGATAAGATTCTATCTAGGGTGTCGATGGAAAGGGATTTTAGCATGACAATCCCCAAATTGGAAAACTAAGGAAAGGGGGTAATAAAAAAAGAGACATGAATACAAAGCATACAAGAAAGAATCACTAACTTATTTTTTGAAAAAAAAAAATGGGAAAACAAAGAAAGTGTCTAAGCATAGAAAATAAAAAATTGAATTGGGAAGTACATTTTTGTATAGAGAGAAAGTGATTGACTAACCATATCGATGATAGTTGGCCAACCAACAACCCTATCGGTACTTGTTTATGGAACAATACTACAATTACATATGTGTGTCTCTAGAAGAAAAGAAAAATAAATAAAAATAATAATATTAAAAGATCCATTTTGATCCCTAGTAACATCATTACTAAGAGTACTCCAATGTGACTTCTAGAAGTTCATAACATTGCTCTAAAAGGGATTGACCTCAAAATCCTAATTTAGACATAAAATTAATGATGCTAATTAGCTTGAAAACATCGAGTTGTGCCACCAATCTGAAAACATGTTTTTGAAAAAGATATTTGGTCGTAATATCAATAATTAAAGATAATTGTGTTTAGAAAATGGGTTTGGAAAGAGATATCAGGTTGTATTGTCGATATGAAAATGATTTGAAAGATGCATGAGTTTAATTGATAATTTAGAGTTTCATCATTGGGCAAGTTTCAAAATCAAGAAGATATTCAGGAGTCATTTTTTATTTTTTGAAGACATTTTCAAAGGTGGAGATTTCAAATTACTAAGAAACAAGCATCTGATTAGGCATCCATTAGTTTGTTTGATCTAACCTTATTGGTTGAGACCATAATCCCACTCAATCATACAAATTTTGGGAATTAAAAAGTCTCTACATGCCTAAGGTATGGAGAAGAAAATAATTTATATATATAAATTTTCCTCTTACCTTATGATAAGTCATAATTAGATTTTTAGCAACCAAGAGAATGTTTCAATCCTTGAATTTGTATTGGTGTAGATTTTGAAGGATTTTAATATAATTTTATACTACGTTTTGTCTAAATTCACATAAACCCAATTTCAAGATTCAAAATTTATGCTCTGATACATAATAGTTGAACTCTTAGACCATTACCGGTAGGCATAAGCTTAGTATCAAATTATGTAAATTTTTTTAATTGTTTACATTTCTTTTATTCCTGAAATACCATCATATCTTTTTACCAATTATGATCTGGATTGTTCATATTCAACATTCTTATTTATTAAGGGTTTCATTAATGTCTAGAAAGGACTTGAGTTACCCAAAAATAGTGAAAATCAACTAATAATCTAACAAATATCTTATTGATTTTGTGATTTGCTTTTTGTGCTTATATTCACTATTCATGATCAAACTCCCATTTAAAAAGAATACAAATCATCTTCGCGCCTTAAAATTTACTGTTTAAAAGATCAACTTTCACTCTCTATGTTTTTGAACAACTTAAAGGTTCTCATCTCACATTAGTGTTGATGACTTTATTAAACTTCCTAACGTTGTGCGAGAAAATCTTGCACATATCCTTAAAAGTATGGAGGACATTGACTGTTAATCACATTCAAACCTTCGAGAAAGAGAAGACGATGCTCTTTGTGACAGTTGTTGGTCCATTATGTCTTTTGTAGATAAAGATATTCTATTCGGAACAAAACCACATAATCGACCACTTTTTGTTTTTGGTTATATTTGAGAACAAAAAGTCAATTGAATTCTTATTGATGGTGGATTTGCAATCAATATCATGCCAAAAGTAACGATAAAGGAACTTTGAATCACAATGGATGAGTTATCCTGAAATCACCTAGTAATCCAATGATTTAATTAAGGTGGCCAGCATATAATTGGCATGATTTTTCTAGAACTTAATACAAGTGATTGAGGACATGTGTTATGTTCCATGTCATTGATGCCTAAACAATTTACAAGGTATGCTTACAAAGGTCATGGATTCATGAAAATGATGTTGTTCCTTCAACTCTTCATCAATACTTTAAATGTTTCCAAGGAGGGGTAAGAAAAGTAGAAGTTGACATCAAGCCCTTTTTGAAGGCAGAGGCCCATTTTGTCAATGTCAAGTTTTATAAAGAATGTGAGATAATAAAAAAGGCACTTTCTTCAAATATTCATTCCACAAGTGGTGTGAAATAGAGGGCAAAGCACATTAAGCCCTTTAAGCCATAATGCAATAAGATTAAGAGTGTTCCACTAACAATGGACACTACCAAACTACCTACTCATTCGTTACAAATAGAAGACAATAAATCTTTACAATCTTCCATTCCTTATCCAATTTTGCGTCATGTTCCATTGTCTCAATGTAAGAAATTGGAATCCCCATTTGCTCAGTGCTCTAACTTTGCAACAAGCAAGGAGACTTACTCTCAATTACTAAAGTTAGAAGATGTTGAAAATGTGGTAACCCAAAAATTTGCTCTGATATCAACTGTAATAACCCGAACCCGATAGGGTTCCTATAGCTCCGATACCAACTACAGTAATCCAAATTTTATATAGTTGAAAACTTTGGAGCGTTCCAAGTTCAAGGTAGAGCAGTCATATATGTGTTTCGGGTTCTCCTAAGGAGCGTATAATTGCCAAGGTATAGATTGTTGTATTTGTATGTGTGACTTTTATACTTAGGGTTCATAAACAATGGAAGAGGAAAAGCATATGGAGTAAATGGTGCAGCGTACTTGGGACTTGTCAATGAGTGCCCCATGCTCGTCAACGAGTAGATACCGAGAGTCAAAAAGTTGCAGAGTTTCTGAGATACTGAGAGTAGAAAAAGAGACTCGTCAACGAGTGGTCGTACTAGTCGATGAGTAGTCTTCTGTGTCTCGTCAACAAGTGTCCTGTTCTCGTTGACGAGTGCTTCTGAGCTGCAAGAAAGAATTTGAATTTTGAATTGGAACGTTGGGGTGGTTGGGTATTTGGAGGGAAACCTCTGAGGGGTCAATAAATATGTTGTTATGGGCATATTTTGAGGAGAGAGAGAGATCATTGTGAAGTGTATTATGTACTCACTAATTTCTTAGTTAAATTCTTGTGTCAATTGCTTCCGTGGATGTAACTTTTGTCGAACCACGTAAATCCTTGTGTTGATTATTATTGTTTCTTATTTTTCTCATTGTGTTTCATTTACTTGTTGTGTTTTACTTATTTCATTGTACATCCTATATCCGATAATCACAACAAGACTTAACTGGGCTCATTTCATAAGTTTGGATTAGTCTCGTTTATGGCTTTATTTTAATAACGATGATTTAAACTCAATAGATTATATTGGGCTAAAAAGTAGGGGTTGTCTAGACATAGGTTGTGTTTAGCTCTAAATTCATAATTTAGTAGTAGAGTTAGTGCCCAAATTTAATAGGCAAGATTAGTGGGGGCAAAGAAACCTTAAGGCGGTATTAATAAGAACTGTTCACACCTTTTGTCTAACAAATTTGTTGAATAAAATACTTTTTGTGCATATAAATTTATTTTGTTGATTTCCAAAACACTAGATTTAACATTGAAATAACTTGTGTTTTTGTGTTATTCAAATGACTTGCAATTGGGTTTGTATGAAAAATATTTTGAGATGCATCCATAAGAAGTAATGTAGAAATCTTTTTGAGAAACAACATAGGAAGCTTCATTAGAAACATTGTGAGAAACATCTACATAAGCATTTCCAAAAGTACTATATTGTATCTATTATCTAAAAATTTGAGAAAATAAATTAATT